>NC_055989.1:120505870-121130870 GCF_018446385.1 Zingiber officinale
ACTACCATCTTTTAGTTACATATTAAAGCATTTCTCAAGCAATTATCCAAGACTAATAATATTAGTTTTCATGTCGGACACATAATAAACATTAGTGATGTATGTGTGAGCTCTATCGTTAAGTTTGATGAGAATCTTACCAACGCCTCTTACTTGGATTTTGGACGCATCTCCAAACGAGACTTGTCCATTCACCATTTCATCCAACTCGACAAACATATCTTTATGCCCGTACATATGATTGCTTGCCCCAGAGTCTAAGTACCACAAATTCTTGTTTGTGGAATCTCCATCCTTTCTTGCTAGCAAAATTACATCATTGTTATTGCCTTCTTTTGATGCGTAATTATCATTCCCTTGCACATTGTTAGAGCGACATTCCAATGCATAATGTCCAAATTTGTTGCAAGTATAACATCTTACATTTCTTTTGTCATACCTTTGGTCTCTACCTTGATTGTTGTCTTTACTTCTTCCTCGGCCTCGAGCAAAGCCCTTGCCATGGCCTCTACCTCGACCACATCCACGGAAGTCACCACGACTACCGTCGTTTTCTTGCGAACCTTCGGTCTTTGACTCTTCTTTCTGGTCAATAATCGTGAGCTTGGTTTGTAGAGCCTGCTCCATAGGCTCTCTCCGTCTTCTTTGCATTCTTGCTTCATGAGCTTGTAGAGAGCTTAATAGTTCTTGCACCTTCATTTTTTTCACATCTTTTGATTCTTCTATGGCTACAACTACATAGTCATACCTTGGCTACAACAATTGTAGAATTTTCTCTACGCGCAACTATCTTCAATGTCATCGTCATTTCTTCTCAATTGGTTGACAATAACCAATACCCTTGTAAAGTAGTCTAATACACTTTCAGACTCTTTCATCTCCAACGATTCAAATTCCCCTCTTAGGATTTGAAGGCGAATACTTTTTGCTCTTTCATCACCTTTGTATTCTACTTGTAGGATCTCTCATGCCCTTTTGGAAGTTGTAGCTTCAACTACTTTCTCAAAAGTAGCTTCATCAAGAGCTTTATAGATAAAGAAAAGAGCTTTCTTATCTTTTCTATTTTGTTCCGCCATTATTGTCCTCTATGCCTCCATTTGGTCGACTTCTTCTTGAGGCGCTTTATAACCTCTTTCAATAATATCCCACAAGCTTTCGCTCCCCAGTAAGGTACTCATTTGGATACTCCAATTACCATACTTCAAATCAGCAAGACGAGGGATAGGAAGCATCGACATGACTCTGATAACACTTTGTTGGAAAAAAAATTATGGTAGAAGAAAAATTGTGGAAGAGGAGGAAAATAAAAACAAAATGTTCCACTTGCTTCATTCATGAAAAAGATACATATTTATAGGCTTATTGGATAAGCACAAATAATTTAGATTTTTTTTTAAAATTCTATCTCCACGAGACTCTTATCCTTATCATGACACCTCATCAAATTCTATCCTATCACAAACTCTCATCAACAATTGTCATTTCATCATTCTATCTTCATAAACTTTGATCAATAACTATAAAGTTTAATTCCCAACATTCGCCTCACGCAGCCACGATCAGTGGCCTCGCAAAGCCACAATCGGTGACCCCGCATGAGGCACCTCGCATGGTCGTGGTCGGCAGCCCCTCTCAAGGCCGCCTCACGCTGCCACGCCACCTCATACAGGGTTGTATTTTTTCTTAATTTTTTTTTTCTATTTTAGTTCCCTTCTTTCCTATGGAGATTGATATAGATATATCCTAAGGGCGGAGTAGTAATTAGGGGAGGGGAGGGCATTTGAGTCTTCTCACTGTGTAGGGCATTAAATGGGAAAGGGGGCACTGTTCACAGGGGGGGTTTATTCTTCGTTTAGGAGCCGCCGCCAGGGAGACGAGGCAGGGGAGGCTACCTTCGTTGCCTCCGACGTCGGCGACGTCCGATGCCAGCAACTCTCTGCTCTTATGCACGATGTCTCACGTGAGCACGATGACTTCCCCTCCTCCCCTTTCTCCTCCCCCCGCCGTCATCTTGTGCAGGCCAAAGTCACTACCTCTCCTCTGCGTTTTGGGCCGCCACCACTACCAAGGAGAGGAGGCTACTTCCTCCACCTCCGACGTCGATCACATCCGATGCCGATGGCTCTCTCTTTCCTCTCCCTCATTCCTTTTCCACTCCGGCAACCTCACGCACGCCCCCACTTCGCTGCCCCCCTTTCTTTCTCTGGTCTTCTCGACATGGACGCCGCCGGGCAGCCACGCTGCTGGCCAATTTTGACTTTATCCAGTGCCCGAGGTGCTGCCTTTGCATTCTGGGTCGTCGATTTCTTGCCGCAGTCGATTGTCGTCATCCTACTGTATCTTGCTGCCGATCTCGCTCCCTGCGGTTTATTATGTTCCGGCCTACGAGTCGCAGCTGTATTCTGGACTGTGTGATTTGTGTCTAGCCTTTGTGTTATTGTCCTATCCCGACCTGCGTACCTGTGTCCTATCTCGGCCTGCATGCCGATGTCTTATCTCAGCCTGCGTGCCGATGTCTTATCCCGGCCTACATGCCGGTGTCTTATCCCGGTCTGCGTGTCGATGTCTTATCCCGACCTGCATGTCATCTTCCGAATCGAGGTCACGCTCGACTAGGGGCCGTCAAATCCAGCTATCCAGCCTGCTCATAGTCATCTTCTCTTCTGGATCACGATAATTCGAGCAGTGCCCCATCTGAGGGCGTCTCCTGGGCCAGGGTATGTTCTTCGTTCATATTCTATACGCATTTCGTTATTTTATGTCTTAGTATGTTACTTATATACTCGTTGGATCTGCCTCGAGCATTAGGATACCAGGGACCGGGGCGACTCAGTCGCAAGCTGCAGGTAGCGTTGACCAGAGAACTTCTGACGACTTGGTCAACATAAAAGTCATCTCAGCACACCCTCCTCCGGGACGTCGCGACTCGGTCAACATTCCATCCACCTCACCCGGCGGTCCGTCTGACTCAGATTCTGGACAGGATCAATTTGACACTATCTGTGGGAATCTTCTCCACCTGTTCTGGAATGTGAAGATGGACAACGTCGGGAGGTTCTCTGCCATTATCACAGTCTCGGAGGATCCTGACGAACATATTATCTTCTACCCTCACTCCACGAGTATTCGGGAGTCGACGGATAGAGTTGGAGCTTCAGCTGACCAACAGGTTAGTTTTTCTATTATATTTTTTCCTGACTCCACTGGTATTCGGGAGTCAAGGGACCGAGACAAACCCTCAGCCGGTTGGCACGACTTCTCAATCAGGTATGTTACGGGCTCTGCTCTCTTTTTACGGTTTTAGGATCTGCTATAACTCCTTGATAAGAGAGTAAGACCCTAGTTCTTGATCAAAGACTAGGGCCTTCGATCTTTGATCGGACACTAGGGGCTCAGCTCCCCGATCATACATTAGGGGTTTAGCTTCCCGATCAGACACTAGGGACACAGCTTCCCAATCAGTGACATAGTAAATCTTCCCGATCCGGATCTAGGGACCTCGCTCTTTGATTACAGGCTAGGAGCCTTACTCTCCGATCAGGGACAAGGGGCCCAGCTCCTCGATCAGGTGTGTTACAGGCTCTGTACCCTTCACCATGAGGCTCTGCATCCTCTTACTACTATAGGCGCTGCACTCTATTACTACTATAATCTCTGCATCCTTCTCCTGTTTTGTATCCTCTTACATCCACAGGCTCTGCTTCCTTCACCCACGGTGCTCTGCTTCCTTCTATTGCTTTGGACTCTACTCCCTTATATTACCATGGGTTTCGCTCCCTTTGACGATCAAGGCTCAGATTATTATCTTCTCCCCTCGTTCCACGGGTATTCGGGAGTTGAGGGACAGAGATAGATCCTCAGGCGGTCAACACCACTTCGCGATCAGGTATGATATAAGCTCTCCTCTCTCATATTGCTACGGGCTCCGCTTCTATGGACTTCAGGACTTAACCTCCCCCGTTTATGGTCGAGCGGTCTTCACTGGTCTCAAACCAGCCTATCGGATCCCTTATCTCCCTCGTTCGAGGTGGAGCAATCTTCACTGATCTCAGACCAGCCTATCGGATCCCTTATCTCCCCCGTTCGGGGTCGAGCAATCTTCACTGGTATCGAACCAGCTTATCTGATCTCTTATCTCCCCCGTTTGGGGTTGAGCCGTCGCCACCGGTGTCGGAGCAGAGTATCACCACCGATCTTGGATCGGAGTATCCCTAACGATCTCTAGGTCGGGCTTCCAGACCAATTCTTGGTCAGGTCTCCAGATTAAGTCTTGATCAGACCTCCAGATCAAGTCCTGGTCAGACCTCCAGATCAAGTCCTGGTTAGACTTCCAGATCAAATCCTAGTCAGATCTCCAGATCAATTCCTGGTCAGCTCTCCATATCAAGTCCTGGTCAGACCTCCAGGTGAACTCCTGGTCAGACTTCCAGATTAAATCCCGGTCAGAACTCCAGATCCATTCCTAGTCAAGTCTCCAGGTCAAATCCTGGTCAGGCCTCCGGATTGCTTCCTGGTCAAGCCTCCAGATCACTTCTCGGTCACACCTCCATACTCTCGCCCCAACACGAGTTATAAGTGAGCATGCTCTCACGCCTCCAAACTCTCGGCCCAACGCGAGTTATAAGTGAGCATGCTCTCACGCCTCCAAACTCTCGCCCCGGCGCGAGTTATAAGTGAGCATGCTCTCACGCCTCCAGACTCTCGCCCCAGCGCAAGTTATAAGTGAGTATGCTCTCACGCCTCCAGACTCTCGCCCCAGCGCAAGTTATAAGTGAGTATGCTCTCACGCCTCCAGACTCTCGCCCCAGCGCAAGTTATAAGTGTGCATGTTCTCGCAACCAACGGCCTCCCGGTCAGGCTCTCACGCTCAACTACTAGTCAGTCGGGTTACTCCCTAGTCAGGGGCTCGCCTCACTCGTCGCTCTACCCGACACTCATCACACTTGCTTCACTCGCCGCTCTGCCTCGCACTCACCATACTCACTGCTCACTCGCTGCTCCGCTCGACACTCATCACACTTGCTTCACTCGTCGCTTTGCCCCGACACTCTCCATTCGCGTTTTTGCTCATCGCTGTTGCTCGATCGGCACTCACTGCTCACTCACCGCTCTGCCCGGCACTCACCATACTCGCCTCACTCGCCGCTTTGCCCGACACTCATCACACTCGCTCCATTCGCCGCTCTGCTCGACACTCATCATTCGCAACTTACTTGCTGCTCTGCCCGGCACCCACCATTCGCATCTCAATCACCGTTATGCCCCGCACTCACCGCTCTTGCCTCCCTTGCCGCTTTGCCCGGAACTCGTCCCTCGCATCTCACTTATCGCTTTGCCCCGCATTTGCTACTCGGTCGATCCCTGCTTTCCTCCTAGATTGACATTCGCATAACTGCCCAATTGTTCTGCTCTCGTTAGCGCTCCATCCACAGGCTCTGATCGCGTTCACGCCCGATCCACAAGCTTTACTCTCAGTCGCATTCAGTCTCTCGGGATCCGCGCTCGACTCAGCTCACAAAGCCTTTGCCCAATTCGTGCTCGATCCACGGGCTCTGCTCCCATTCTCATTTAGTCTCAGGTTCCGTGTCTATCTAGCGCGCAAGCTTCGCACCCACTTGGCATTCTTTCGATCATCCGGTTGGCCTTCTCTTAGTCGACTGATCAGTATCGCTTGACTATCTGCTCGGTTGTTCGCTTTGTATTGATCGACATTTTTCTCGGTCATACTCATGGCTTTGCTCGTTCATCATTCTCTCTATTACCCAGTCACGATTTACTGTCGCTCGGTCAGTATTTTTCTCGATCGTGCTCATAGCTTTGCTCGTCCATCATTCTCTCTATTGCCCGGTCATAATTTACTGTCGCTCGATTGACATTTTTCTCGGTCACGCTCAAGGTTTTGCTCGTCCATCATTCTCTCTATTGCCCGGTCGTGATTTACTATCGCTCGGTCAACATTTTTTTCGGTCGCGCTCATGGTTTTGCTCGTCCATCATTCTCTAGATCTATTGCCCGATCGTGATTTACTATCGTTCGATCGACATTTTTCTCGGTCACGCTCATGGCTTTGCTCGTCCATCATTCTCTCTATTGCCCGGTCGTGATTTACTGTCACTCGGTCGATATTTTTCTCGGCCGCGCTCATGGATTTGCTCGTCCATCATTCTCTCTATTGCTCGGTCGCGATTTACTATCGCTCAGTCGGTATTTTTCTCAGTCACGCTCACGGCTTTGTTCGTCCCTCATTCTCTCTATGGCCCGGTTGTGATTTATTGTCGCTTGGTCGGCATTTTCTCGATCGTGCACTCGGCTTCGCCCGCTCATTCTCATTCCGTCCGAACGACATTATCTCTGTTGTCGGTCGGCATTTTCTCGGTCGCACGCTCGACATCGCTTGCCCCTTCTCATTCCGACCAAACGACATTATCTATGTTTCTCGGTCGATATTTCCTCGGTCATGCGCTCGACACCACCCGCTTATCGTCTTTCCACCCGGTCGGCACACCCCCTATCACCCATTCAGCATTCGCTCTATCGCTCGGCTTAGCATCGCATGACCGTCTTCTCGATATCGCTCGATCTCCCGCTCGACATCTGATCGATTGCTTGCTCGACAAAAACTCAGCACTATTTTTCGTTGCTTGCTCGGTATTATTTTAGTCACTTGCTCGGCATCGCTATAGCTACTCGTTCGACGTTATAAAACAAGCCCAGTGATATGAGTTTGCGTTCGGTAGCAATTCTGTTTTACGATTGGGCTTGGTCTACTCAATCGGACTTGTGCCTCCTTCGACTAGACTTGGAGGGAAGACTTGTGATACAGATATATCCTAAGGGCGGAGTAGTAATTAAGGGGGGAGGAAGGTCATTTGGGTCTTCTCATTGTGTAGGGCATTAAAGGGGAAAGAGGGCACTGTTCACAGGGGGGTTTTTCTTCTTCATTTGGGAGCCACCACTAGGGAGACGAGGTATGGGAGGCTACCTTCGCTGCCTCTGACGTCGGTGACGTCCGATGCTAGCAACTCCCTGCTCTTACGCACGATGCCTCACGTAAGCACGACGACTTCCCCTCCTTCCCTTTCTCCTCTCCTCGCCATCATCTCGTGCAGGCCAACGCCGCTACCTCTCCTATGCGTTTTGGGCTACCGCCACTACCAGGGAGAGGAGGCTACTTCCTCCACCTCCAATGCCGGTCACATCCGATGTCGGTGGCTCTCTCTTTTCCTCTTCCTCCTTCCTTTTCCACGCCGGCAACCTCACGCATGCCTCCACTTCGTTGCCCCCCTTTCTTCCTCTGGTCTTCTCGACACTGACACCACCGGGCAGCCACGCTGCCGGCCAATTTCGACTTTTCCAACACCCGAGGTGCTCCCTTCGCATTCTGGGTCGCCAATTTCTTGCCACAGCCGATTGCCGGCATCCTACGACATCTTGCTGCCGATCTCGATCCCTGCGGTTTATTATGTTTCGGCCTACGAGTCGCGGTTATATTCCAGACTGTGTGCTTTGTGTCTAGCCTTCATGTTGTTGTCCTATCCTGGTCTACGTGCCTGTATCCTATCTCGGCCAGCGTGCCGATGTCTTATCCCGGCCTGCGTGCTAGTGTCTTATCCTGATCTGCGTGCCGATGTCTTATCCCGACCTGCATGTCGTCTTCCGGATCCAGGTCGCGCTCGACTAAGGGTCATCAGATCTAGCTATCCAGCCTGCTCATAGTCATATGCTCTTTCGGGTCACGACAACTCGAGCAGCGTCCCATCCGAGGGCGCCCCTGAGCCAGGGTACGTTCTTCGTTCATATTTTATACGCATTTCGTTATTTTATGTCTTAATTTGTTACTTATATACTCGTTGGATCTGCCTCGAGCATCGGGGTACCAGGGACCGGGGCGACCCAGTCCCTGGTTGTAGGTAGCGTTGACTAGAGGACTTCTAACGACTTGATCAACATAGAAGTCATCTCAGCACACCCCCTCCGGGACGTCGCGACTCGGTCAACATTCCATCCACCTCACCCCGCGGTCCGTCTGACTCAGATTCCAAACAGGATCAACGATTTTTTTTCCTTTCTCTCGCCTTGCTCTACAACAACTCCATGCGAGGTCGCCTCACGCAGCCACAGTTGATGGCTCTGCACGAGGTCCCCTCGGGCGGTTGTGATCTACGACCCAACATGAGGTCACCTCATGCGGTCGCGATCAACGACCACTTACAAAGTCGCCTCGTGCTGCCAAGTGCGATGGCCCTACAAGGTCGCCTTGCGCGACCAAGTGCGACGATCCTACTAGGTCCCCTCGAGTGACCACGACATTTCGCGTGGGGTTGTATTTTTTCTTAATTATTTTTCCCATTTTAGTTTCCTACTAGAGATTGTTTTTTCCTTTTCATATTTTTTTTCCCATTTTAAATTTCATAAATATCTATCAATGTCATCATTCCTCATCCCTTATATGAACAACTCACATTTTTTTTCATTCTCATATTATCAACCTAAGTTCAATCATCCTTGATTTTCTTAACTCATATTCTTTATAATGTTATAATAGTACGTCTCTCCTCAAATCTCATAATTTCTCATGGACTACCAATTTTGTAAGCATACCATGCATCTCCTTTCATTGAGCAAAACAATTTAATTTTAATTCAATTAAAAATATTTTTTATCGTATAAATAATTATTAATATTGTAAAAAAATGATATGTTTAAAAAAAATCTTAAAAAAATATTTAAGGATAGACACATCAAATCAAATGATAAGGATTATAAAAAAGTAAAATGATGGACTATGAATCTATATATTTATTCTTAAATATTTTTTTAAGATTTTTATTTAGACATATCTCATTATAATATTTACATTGGAATATAATATATGGTGATGTTTATATTCGAATATTGGATAATATGAACCCCTAACTCTGGGATTAAAAATCTCAGATCCTGTTGGCCTACCAGTATTAATTTTAACCTATTTTATATTCATACTAAAAATATTCATACCTTTAGAAGAGTTGATGGTTGAGAATTGATGATTTAACGGTTTAGAATAGTCATTTTAAAGGTTTAAAAAATCCTTAACCATTAACCTTAATTTTAAAGACGATTATAGTTCATGATTAAACATTGTCGATTACAATTCAATTCATAGTTTGCGACGCTTCAATATTATTATTTAGATTTTATTTTTTTTAAATAAAAAAAATTATAAATATGAAAAAATTAAAAATAAATAAGACGTGAACTTATTCAAATTACTTATTTATCCACTTAGGGTAGAGAATTAAGTGGCATGTAGTTCTCTCTTAGGAATCAGAATGGAAATGAGTATCATAGTATTGTGGAATGAGAATGAGTATGAGCTTGGGTTATCATTCTTAAAAATAATATTTGGTTAGTTGAATATTTTCAATCGGAATGAACCTAAATTTTCTTTTTTACCCTTAGAGGAAAAGAAGAGAAAAATTAGATGGGAGAGAAAGTTGAATGTCAGAAAAACATATGATGAGAGAGAAAGTGTGATGGAAAAAATGAAGAGAGGGAAAGTGTGATGAGAGAAAATGAGGAGAGAGAGTATGATAGGAGAGATTGAGAAGAAAACAGTATGATGAGAGAGAAAGTGTGCTGAGAAAGAAAAAGTGATGAGAAAAAAATGAAGAGAAAAAAAGTATGATGAGGGAAAATGAGAGATTGAGGAGAGAGAAAGTATGATGAGAAAGTGTTATGAGAGAGAATATGTGATGGGAAAAAATGAAGAGAGGGAAAGTGTGATGAGAGAAAATGAATAGAGAGAGTGTGATGGAAGAGAATAGAGAGAGAGAACGTGTGATGAGAGAAAATATGGAGAGAGGGTATGGTAAGAGAGATTGAGGAGAGAGAAAGTACGATGAGAAAAATGAGGAGAGAATGAAGAGGGAGAAAATGAGGAGAGAGATTGTGTGATGAGAGAGAATACAGAGAGAAAATGGTAGAGAATGTGTGATGAGAGAAAATGAGAAGAGAGAAAGTATGTTGAGAGAGAAAGTGTGATATAGAATGAGGAGAGAGAAAGTATGATGAGAGATAACAAGGAGAGATAAAGTGAAATGAAATAAAAATTGAACAAATATACTAAGAGTATTTTCGTCCAAAACTTAATTCTCATTCCCATTCTATCAAAACTCAATGGAGAGGTGTCACGTCACCGCAAGTGTATGGTTACGTAGTCAGTAATACAAAAGATATCGAATCCACAAGCACTATTGATTAAGCACTAGTTAACTTTGCACAATGAGCTATCTAGACAATCAAAGGTTAATTGGAAAAGAGAGAGGGAAGAAAAAAGAGAATGTAAAGAGTAGAGAAAGAGGGAGAGTTGAGTTTGAGGATGGATAGATACTAGGATTTCAATTTCACTATGATGTTAATTAATGACCCTATGTATTATTCATCTCCTTACCTCCATTCTTATGCACATGTAGAAAGTTACCGGCTATCCCCTGTAGTGGACAACCGGTAGAGTAGTTAGATCAACATCCCTTGCAATTAAATAAGAATGATTCCTATAAAGTCCGTTAGCGGGATCTACATGTCACTAGCATCCCTCGGTCATACAATATAGGAATACATGCATTACTTAATAAACATAGAGATGAGAATTACAATTGACTATGACTACCTACTTCCTTGTAGAGAATTACTTCTCTTTTCAAGTTGATACCCTAAACGTCTGTTAGCGGGATCTACTTGTCACTAGCGTCCCTCGGTCATACAATCTAGGACATTCCTCTACGGGATCCACAATCAATCCACATCTACATGTTTGCACCATTCACACACTTCACCAAACACATAGAAGGCACAACACAAATAGAACATGACATAACACTTCATTGAATAAGGAAATATTTAAATACATAGTCCATATATCCACAATCACATCATAGATCTAGAGATTTACTCCATAGCAAAGGAAATACAACCAAAGACAAAGAAAGAAGCAAAATATAACCCAATACAAAGAAGTAGAGAGAGGATAGTGCTTATCCTTGAAGTGTGGCATCCTTGGAGGTGTTCCCTTGCTCCGGAGGTGGACAGATCAACGAAGATGTGGTTTCTAGAGTTCTCCCAAGAGGGAGAACCCTTCTCCAAGGAATGGGGGCAAGCCCTAGCCAAAGATAGATGAAAAGGGGAGAAACCCCCTTTTATAGAGCAGGGCACGGACACCACACCACCCATGACACGGTTGTGTGGCCTCCACACGGTCGTGACCTTCTTCTTCTCTGCCAAAGTCACACGCCCGTGGCCTTCTTCACTTCTGGATTGTTGGCACGGTCGTGTGCTGCTTGGTCAAGAGAGATTGACACGGTTGTGTGGGTCACATGGTCGGAACATGATTTACTTCAGGATGGCCACACGACCATGTGACCTACACTGCCCAACCTTGATTTCTTTTAAAGTTGCTCCCGTGTGTGATTTTACTCCATTTTCACTCCAATATGTGTCCTGTCAATCAAAATATGCAAAGAGTAGATCTCCGAACAGAATATAATGGAAGTATGACATTATAATAAACTAGGGTGTAATAAACATAGATTATGCTAATGAAATACAAGTAGATGTGCGTTAAAGTATGCATAAAAGTGTATATAATCTACGTACATCACACCCCCAAACTTAAACCTTTGTTTGCCCTCAAGCAAAAACTGCATCTAAACTCATGTGGTTAAATAGTGCATCTTAATCTCTAGCAAGTCAATCTAATCTATTAAATGATTTTATTGGTGAACAAAATACAAAAGTTGTTTGAGTACGGCCTAAGTAGTAGTTCTCCATGCTCAGTGCAATAGTGGCCTAAATTTGTCAAGTATCAATCCCTAAACCTAGTCAAGTTGTCATAAAACTGTGTTCCTTATGCTTCTAGCGATAGACACTTACTTGTCACACGCTTGGTTCATTCTCCACAATCTACCCATGGTCTCAAAGGCGTGCTCGATATCAAGAGAAACATAGTAGTTATTTCCCCAGTAACCTAACTCATCAACCTCAAAGGGGTAACTTACTAGTTTCAACTCACAACAACTATTTTTTTATATCTCTTATTTATTTATTTTTTTTCATCATCATTTTTTTTTAAGTGATTAAAAGATGCAATACTTGAACACAAATGCAAATAAATGTAAATGTTGGGATATTTTGATTTATTTCAAATGAGTTGACATGATTCGAGTCTCATCCAGTAACCAAAATGCAGTTTGAGAAGTCACCATAGAAACACTAGTACTAATCAAGTTCTATGAATCATGACTATTTTCAGAGTTATCTATCATCAAAACTAGGTAAGGTGTAAGAGATCCTAAAACAAGACTAATACTTAAACTCTTATAGGAAAAATATTACTCACTTCATGCTATCATAGATAGAAAAAAAAAATAGATTACTAAACATACTAGCACCATAAGTAATCCATAAACCACATAAATCTAGAATAAGCGTGCTAGTATTTTGCATTAAGGAAAAAGAAGTCATAATGTGATGAATGTGCAACTATGAAAATTTTATTATTATTCACAAAGAAATGTGAAAAAACTAAGAATTATAACAAACACCATACTAAACCCAAACATCCCCCCAGACTTAAACTTTTCATTGTCCTAATGAAAACTAGAAATAAAATATGGAGGAGCTATTTAAAGTTAGAGAAGTTACCAAGTGATGAGCTCCAAATGGTTGACATTCATGTGCTTAAAGATACTCCTCTATCTAGTGCTCACATTCCTCCACAACTTTGAATTCTACAAAAAGAAATAGACAAAAAAAATTAAGTAAAGGGACTAGAGTTATTATAAATGAAGTAAAGAAACAAGAAAGAAACTAAAACTAAAATAAAAGCAAGATTGAACTTGAGTTACCTCCTAAGAAGCACTTGTTTAAGGTCATTAGTTCGACCACCTCATTAGATTTATCAAAATCTCGCTCTTGGAGGGGTAAGATATTTTAGAATTCTCTAACCAAGGGTTCTCAACTTTTCAACAAATATGCTCTCCTTCAAAAGTTCAACACTATCTTGTCCTTGTGACTCCTGTGCAACGTACGTCCTGTCACCACCATGCTTAAAAAAAAATTAATTAGTAACAGTAGATAAATCAATTGAAATTTGACTTTTACCAATCACTAATGTAAATAAATAATCGAACATGATTTGATATTTAGATAAGGAAGGTTGTGGCTCAAGTGGTGGTATTACTAAAAGAGGTGATTCTTGAGACTTTGCTTCTATTGCACAAGTCCCTACACTCTCAATATCAACTAGTTCATGTCCTACATCATCCAAAGTGACTAATGGTTGTGCGACCAAAGGGAGTGGTTCTTGGGTCACCCCTACATATCCCTCCACAATGTGATTGTAAATTGGTTCAGATGTAGGAAGGGAAGGCTCTTCTGGATCTTTGATATTAGAAGGTAATGAAATTAAAGTGGTGGACTCCTTTATCAAAGTCTCAGATTCATGATCCTTAAGCCCATCACAGTATTTTCTCATTATAGACTCCTGCCAAGCTAAGATATTAGCTGAAATTCTATTATTTGTTGAGTCTATACTATCAAGTGTATCATTTATTTTCTTGATGTCCTTGCATGATTCAACTTGAAGAGCTTGAAGCTCCTCTAAACCTTTCAAAATTCTATCCATCGCAGACGATGATTGAGCTTCCATAGCATCTACATAGTCGTCGTGTCCCTTATTGGAGCTAAAAGAAAATTGGGGATCCTTCGAGTCGGAGCCATATGTGTGTGAATTTGATGAGACCATTTCATCTATTTTTCTATTGAGTTCATCTATTGATGTTCCCAAATTGTGTAGCTTGTAGCAACTTTCGATTGAATGGACTATTTCTTTGCAAGCTTTACAAAAATTTTACTATGGTCTTTGATTAAAGTTAGAGAAAACACCCCTTCTTTCAATATGCATTCTATATGGACTGTCAAACAATGTTGGACAATTGTCATATATATGACCAGTTGCACAAAAAATCTCACAGAAAAGAGTATTAGAGTTCACAATAGAAATTTGGTCAAACTTTTGAAATAGAGCTTTTAATCTAGTGTTCAGTTTAAACATGTCCATATAAATGATTATAGTCAGACCAAGATAGACATGTAGAAGTAACAAAAAAAAATGCTGAATTAAAAATAAAGGAAAGAAAAATACAAAAAAAAGGAAAAAGAAAATGTCTAGAGTAACTCATATGCTAATCAACTAATGTTAATCGGAAACAGTCCCCGGCAACGACGCCAAAAACTTGTTACGTCATCGCAAGTGCATGGTTACGTCATCAGTAATACAAAAGATATCGAATCCATAGGGACTGTTGATTAAGCACTAGTTAACTTTGCATGGTGAGCTATCTAGACAATCGAAGGTTAATTGGAAAAGAGAGAAGGAAGAAAAGAGAGAATGTAAAGAGTAGAGAAAGAGGGAGAGTTGAATTTGGAGATGGATAGATACTAGGATTTCGGTTTCACTATGATGCTAGTCAATGACCCTATGCATTATTCATCTCCTTACCTCCATTCTTATGCACATGTAGAAAGTTACCGGCTATCCCCTGTAGTGGACAACCGGTAGGGTAGTTAGATCAACATCCCTTGTAATTAAATAGGAATGATTCCTATGAAGTCCGTTAGCGGGATCTGCCTGTCACTAGCGTCCCTCGGTCATACAACATAGGAACACATGCACTACTTAATAAACACAGAGATGAGGATTACAATTGACTACGACTACCTACTTCCTTGTAGAGAATTGCTTCTCCTTTCAAATTAATACCCTAGACGCCCGTTAGCAGGATCTGCCTATCACTAGCATTCCTCAGTCATACGATCTAGGACATTTCTCTATGCGATCCACAATCAATCCATATCTATATGTTTGCACCATTCACACACTTCATCAAACACATAGAAGGCACAACATAAATAGAACATGACATAACACTTCATTGAATAAGGAAATATCTAGGGATGTAAATGAGCCAACCGAGCCGAACAGTATTAGGCTCGAGCTCGGCTCGTTTAAGTTATATTCGGGCTCAAGCTCGGCTCGAGCTCGAATCGAGCTTTTATCACAAGGCTCGAGCTCGGCTTGTTTTAGAATTATCAAGCTCGCAAACGGTTCAAGCTCGACTCGTTATTAGCTCGATTATCAAAGTTAACGAGCCTAACTCATTAAGCAAGCTCGGGCTCGTTTAGAGCTCGTTTTTGGCTCGTTTTAGGCTCGTTTTAGAGCTCATTTTTGTATCATTTTAAAGCTCATTTTAAGGCTCGTTTTAGAGCCAAAGATACTAGGTTTCTAGGCTAGCTGTCATGTGCACTTTCTGATTTACCTTAGTGATCGATAAAATATTTTCATGAAATCAGATTGATCATCCAAAAATAGTCACTGAGGTTAATTTAGGGTAGAGAATTAAAGTCCATCTAGGGTAGAGAATTAAAGTCCATATAGTTTGTTAGTTCATTCTACATAAAATTCTTTTACTGTCCTTTGAAAATTATAACAACTTGCATGTCATTTGGTTTTGTATTTGATACTAACTATTTTTTATCTAATATTAATATTGTTATGTTTCAGTGTAATGAGACATATCTATCATACCAGTTATATCATTTGATTAATTTTATATATTTGATGATAATCTTCACTATATATATATATATATATATATATATATATATATTTATATATATATATATATATATATATATATATATATATATATATATATATATATATATATTCTTTAATAAATTATTACTAAATACATTATATAAATCAAATGGTCAATATAAACTCAATAAGTTGATAAAAAAATAAAACAAGATTAATTATTAAGAGAGTTAAAAAAAAAGATTAATAAATTAAAGGTGCAATAGTCTCACATTAGAAAATTCAAGATAAATAAATTAAAAAATTAATGTAATGGAAAAAATGAAATAGTTTTGAAAATTTTAAGTACAAGAGTTAGTTTATTTTGAATCACACTATTAATATTATTAAATGAAAGGATTTTATTGGGAAAAAAATTAAATCAATTAAAAAAACTATTGTTATTTTTTAAATATAAGTCAAATCATCAGTTGAATCAATTCATCAATTAAATTTGAATATGACCATAACTATTTTGGATGAGTCTGATCGATCCAATTATGATGTTGGACCTGGCGCATAGGCAAACCTACCTTTGGGACCTTCGCCCTTCCACACCTTGGTGCGATGAGGACGAAGACGCCTAGGGAATCGACATGAGTGAAGGGCTTCACCCGCCTCCGCCACATGTACCAATCGATCCTCTCCGGTGCCTCCCTTCATAATTGATCCCGTCCGGAAGCTGAGTCGGATGAAGGCGGGCTTTGTTGTGCAGAAAGTTGACGGAGAGTCGTTGAAGCGTTAAATC
The DNA here is from genome assembly GCF_018446385.1 of Zingiber officinale. Classification (NCBI taxonomy): domain Eukaryota; kingdom Viridiplantae; phylum Streptophyta; class Magnoliopsida; order Zingiberales; family Zingiberaceae; genus Zingiber; species Zingiber officinale. The sequence continues at coordinate 120,522,298 of NC_055989.1, forward strand.
TGCCTGGTACCCCCTGGAAAGGTTCGAACGGGCGGCCAACGGAGAGAGATGACCAGGACGATGACGTTGCCGCTCTGCACACACTCAGACGAGTCCACCAGTCGTTAGAGACAAAAAACCAGGGAAAAAGTCCCCGGGTCAGGCCCTCCGACGCTCAAGTCAGGTACTTTTTCCCCAGAAATCGCAGAGAAAGGACGAAAAGTAAAAGACTAGTGAAAAATGACGAGTGAGTGTACCTGCGTAAGGGACAAAGCATCCCTTTTTATACTGCAACGGAAGTTTCTGGGTCTGACGAGTGTCAGGGAATGTCGGCTGTCAGGTGGTGTTTGGCGGTGATTGACACGTGGTTCTTCTTAATAGGCTGGCGGCAAAACCGAAGGGGTATTGAGCCCCGACTGTTGGCATATTCCCAGACACCTTGATTATTCTATGACATTCTCTTACAAGCGGTTACGATTCCTTGGCTGATTTATCCTATAGTGCATGAACGACGAACCTGCGTTCCGAGATCTGGACCCGCCCTACTTTTATATAATATTATCCTTGACTTCTATGCCCCGCTCTGTGTTAAGCTTGTATCTAGACCTGCCTTTGTCATCTGCTATCTCCGGTCTGCACATCTCGATCGGCAAGCTAAATTTATATCCCGACCTGTTTACTGTTCACTGCTATCCATGGCTTGTACATCCCGACCTACACGCTGGGTCTGTGCCAGACCTCTGATCCTTGGCTTGGATGTCCCAACCTACACGCCCAGTCTGTGTCTAGACCTGTGATCCTTGACTTGGATATCCCGACTTGCACGCTGGGTCTGTGCCAGACCTTTGATCCTTGGTTTGGATGTCCCGACCTACATGCCCAATTTGTGTCTAGACCTGTGATCCTTCGCTTGGATATCCCGACTTGCACGCTGGGTCTGTGCTAGACCTCTGATCCTGGGCTTGAATGTCCCGACCTGCACGCTGGGTCTATAACCAGACCTGTGATCCTTGGCTTGGATGTCCCGACCTGCACGCTAGATCTGTAATCAGACCTGTGATCTTTGTCTTGGATGTCCTGACTTGCACGCCAGGTCTTTTTCCCGACCTGCATATACCCCTGTGATCATTGGCTTGGATGTCTCGACCTGCACGCCAGGTCTGTTTCCCGACCTGCATATACCCCTGTGATCCTTGGCTTGGATGCCCCTCATTATATCTGGCCGATGGGCCCGGTCCTTGACCGCTGTCAGGGTTGGTCCTTGTCTAGCTTATAATCCCCTTCATCGACCATTACGTCGGCTAATATTTTGACCATGGCCACATAAACTTGACTTTTGACCTTCCGACTTTCCACGTCAACTTGACTGTTGACCAGCCACGGAGGCTTGACTTCTGACCTTCCTGACCTCCAGGTCAGCTTAACTTCTAACCCTCTTGTGTCATTGACTCATCACCACATTATCATACCGACCCCACAAAACATGCACCGTATCAATAATTTTTTTTTCCTTCCTTCTTTTCATAGTTTTCTTTTCGTTCCTTTCCCTCTTCCTTCCGTAAGATCTCCGCAGGATTCGTTTCTCTCCCCCTTCTTTCCCTTTTCTGTTTTTTTTTTCTCTTTCTTCGTTTGGGAGATTTATTTTTCCATAGGGGTTACTTTTCCCTCTTGGTCCACACCTCACAGGAAACGGAGCATTAGTCACAATTCCAATCAAATGTGGATCTAAGATATCTCCAATATAAAATTTATGAAAAAAAATATAAAATCTAAAAAAAAGTGTTGAATAAATTTTTTTGAATTATTATAGAGGTAAGGTTTGAGGTTTATAGTTTAAGAACAATAGTGAAAACATAAACTTGTTCTTTTATCTCAAATTTGATGTAATATGCATGAAGTTATGCAACTCATGCTATGAATTGGATCATAAGAAAATTCATTTAAAGTTTTAACCATTGAAGATATTTCCATGAGTTTTCATATTATTGATGTGACATATTGGGATCTTGAAAAAACTCATTTAGAGCTCTAACCATTAGAGATGCCCAAGCCTGAATTATCTTGTTGCAAAAGGTGACGTGTGTTGGTGCAATATCCCTTAGGTCAAGGTTGACTGGTTTGACCAAGCTTGAGTCTTGGTCATAGTTTCGATGTTTGACAATACATGTAGACACATGGACAATGCAGGTGCAGTTGTTCATATGGGGAGATTCTGATCAGGAACTGATCAGTGTGAATGAAGAAGAGTCAAGTAGGTATACTTGACTGGAAGGAAACCCTGGTGAGTGAAGCCAGGTGAAAGCCCTAGTGAGTGAAGCTAGGCAGATGGAAATCCTGGTGAGTGAAGCCAGGTGAAAGTCCTAGTGAGTGAAGCTAGGCAGTATGGAAATCCTAGTGAGTGAAGCTAGGCAGATTGAAAACCCTAGTGAGTGAAGCTAGGTAAAAGTCCAAGTAGGTCAAGAGAGTGACCGGATACTTGGCATGAAAGAAAAGTCCAAGTGGGTCAAAGGGATTGACCGGACACTTGGTGAGGGAGTCCTAGCAGGTCAAGGGAGTGACTAGATGCTAGGCATGACGTACCAACAGGTTAAGGTTAACCGGATGTTGGTTTGGGAGGTTTGGGACTTGGTTTTGGGCAAAAACCAAGTGCTGGATCGATCAGTGGATCGATCCAGACCTTTCCCAGCGAACAGAAAGCTTCTGGATCGATCAGTGGATCGATCCAGAGGTCCCAATCGATCAGTGGATCGATTGGGACGCTGCTGTTTCGCGCGATAAGCGCTGGATCGATCCGTGGATCGATCCAGGCATTTCTCTAGAGCATAGAGGCGCTCTGGATCGATCCGTGGATCGATCCAAAGCCTCCCCGATCGATTGGGAATAATCGAATCGATCGGGATTCGACCGTTGCGTCGTATTTGAGTCGCAGGCGGGCATTGTCTTCGGCATCTCTTCACCGATTCATTCCAGATCTTCACCAGCTCCTCCACAGCTCTTCTCAAGCTCGAGATCGCCAGTTCTTGAAGGTTCTTGGAGGCTCTTCCAAGTCAAGAGGCGGATCAAAGCAAGAAGAAGAAACTAGGGTTAGGGTTTGTGCACTCATTGTAAGCTTGTATTTCTTTACTACCCTTTCTTCTTCTTGTATTGAGTCTTGTAGGGTTTCTCCGCCCTTGGTAGTTACCATAAAGGAGTGTTATTCATAGTGGAGGGTGTGTGCGTTGGTGTGGATCCTTGGAGTAGTCACCTCTTGTGAGGTGGATACCAAGGAAACCAACCGTGTTAGCGTTGTGTGAGTGTTTCTATATTTTCCGCTGCACATCTTCGAAGAAACAAGCAACGCCGACCACCGAGCGAAAGAGACGAGCTATTCACCCCCCCTCTAGCTACTTTTGGTCCTCACAAGTGGTATCAGAGCGAGGCCGCTCTTCACAGGAATCATCGCCGGAAGGGTCAAGCATAACAAGAAAAGCTAGAGGGCGAAGAAGTTGGAGCAAATTCATCAAAGTCAAAGAAATCAAAAGGCTCAACTTCAAGATGCAATTCCAAGATGGACTTGGATTTGACACAAGGGTGGCTCCACCATACACATCCACAAGCTTCGATTCTTGGAGATCAAGAATCGAAAATTTTTTGATGATGGAGATAGAGCAATGGTTTGCTCTCATGGAAGGTTTTGAGGCTCCAACAAACTCCAAGGGCAAGCCTCTCAAGAAAAGCAAATGGAGCCAAGAGCAAGTTCAAAGGAGCAAGACAAACGATAAAGTGACCAAGCTTTTGGTCAACTTATTGCCAAGCAATATTTTGGCTCAAGTTGGAGTATTCAAGGATGCCAAGGAGCTTTGGAGCAAGTTGGCATTAATCCATGAGACCCCCTCCGCTGTACCGAATCAAGAGGAATCCAAAGAGGGCGACTCAATGGATCAAGATCAAGAGGAGGACTCCGAAGTTGAGAGATGTTCAACTTCCGAAGAAGAAGTCCAAGAGGAAGCTTCATCCTCAAAGGAGTGCAATCAAAAGAGCAAGGAAGTAGTATATTCCTTGTGTCATGTACAAGAGGATGAAGAAGAAGGAGAAGCCTCCACCTCTAGGATTGAGGGGGAGCAATCTTCATTGACACCGGATCAAGAAGAAGGAGAATCCTCCACATCCGGGTCAAGAGAAGAAGAGGATGAAGAAGCGTCCACCTCCACAAGTCAAGCAAAATCAAATGGAGGAGTATCAAATTTGGATCAAGAGGAAGCTTCTACCTCCGGATCCAAAGGAAAAGATGTCACCCCTACAAGCAAAGGTATAAATATTTCAATTAATAATAAAAACCATATTATATGCTTTGAATGTAGGGAACATGGGCACTACAAAAGCAAGTGCCCTAAATTGGCCAAGAAGAAGGGTCAAGTGGCACCAAAGGGCAAGGAGAAGCCAAAGGAGACCATCCCCGGAACAAAGAAGAGCAAGGAGCACATTGTGTGTTTCTCTTGCAATCAAAAGGGGCATTACCGGAGTCAATGCCCTAAGGGGAAGAAGATGATCAAGACTCAAGGAGGCATTAGTCAAGGGGGAGCCTCCAAGGTAAAGAAGAAGGTAACATTTATTGAGCCTACTCCTTTACATTATGGTAAAAAGCATGATAGTTCTAATTTTTATCATTTTAATGCGATTTACCATAAGAATAGGAAGCATGAGGGCTTTAAGGAAAAGCATGTGGCCCTACATGCCAAAACTACCCAACCTAAGGTTAGGAAGGTAGATAGACGCTTGGGCGGGAACACTAAGGATAATAGATACATGCCCAAGAACAAAAATGCTCATGGACTAAAACCTAAGGATTTAATGACAGAAAATCAAGTCTTGAGGTCAAGACTTGATAAAATGGAAAAGACCCTAAAAAGGATGGAAAATATCCTACAAGGGCAAAATGAGAAATACCTAGGGCTAGGAAAATCAAAGCCATCAAATGGCCATAGAGGGTTGGGATACAAACCAAAGGCTAAGAAGGATGTGCCCTCTTACCATAGGGTTCCATATAGTTATGGAACAAACCCTAGGTCCAGTGGTCAAGCCAAGAATACTAGGGAAGTCATCCCTAAGAGTATTTTTGCGATAAATGTGACTAAGACTTCTAAGAAGTCTAAGAAAGTCACTAACAAGGTCACAAGGGAGGCTATCCCTAGAGTTGACTTAGAAAATGTGACCAAGGCTTCTAAGAAGCCCAACAAGGTCACTAGGAAGGTATCTAGGGAAGTTATCCCTAGTGAATACCTAGAGCATCCAAGGAGCACCAATAGGCGTTGGGTTCCTAGGAGCATCTTCTCTACCCCATAAATGGGTTTGAGAGTGTCAACTCCGATTAGAAGGGTAGTTAACCTAACTTTGAGGAAATTGACACTCAAGGAGCATTTTCAAGGTTTTGTTAACCTTTGAAAATGAAATGGAATTATTATTTACTCCTTGAAAGAGTAAAATGTGTCAAATGGTGGAAGAATTGATTTTAATCTTAAATGGCACATATTGGGAAAATCATAAGAACTACCAAGTTGGGATTTTGGTATGTTCTTAGGAAATTTAAGGCGATCCGGGCCGTAATTTAAAGGTGCTACTCTTGTGGAAAAATGAAATATGCCAACATTTGAGGATATGCTTATTTTCAATTGGCATACATTAATCAAGGGAATTAGAAATGCCAATTTAGGCTTTGGCATTTTCTTGAAGCACGTTAGGGCAATCTAGGTTTAAGTTGTAAGTTTAGCTAAGATTTTAAGGATACTTAGATAGTTAATCTAGGTATATTTTATTTATGCTAAATCTTACCATGATTGTTTGCCCATCATATGCCATGACATCATGTCTATTTTTGCATTCATGTTGTATTATGAAAAATCCAAAAATACCATGTCATGACATCATACATCATGTAGTTATAGGAATCTTTATTTTGAAAGTTCTTTTATTTTGATGTATGTCATAACATTATCATGCATTAGTTTAATTCCTTGTAATTAAGGACAAATGACATTTAACAACACTGATTAACAAGTGACATCCTAGGTGGATGTCTAATATCTCTAAAATGCCTAGATAGATATGCATGATCCCTAGATTAGGGCAAACCCAAAATCTACATTTCACAAAGACTATGAGGTGACTTGTATGTGTTTTAGTGCACATTAGATACAAGTGAGATGTTAGGATGATGAACAAAGCTCAAGATGTTGATTTAGTGCATTCTTTTGAGTTTTTAGGTTCATCAAAACACATAGTTATGTGTTTTCCCATCATTGGGAAAGCTAATGTACAAGTCATGTGCATTAAGCCCAAGGAACATGGTGGGATATTGGTTTGAAAATGTTTTCAAAATGATTTTGGAAAACCTTGGTGAAGGCTATCTTTTGATAGTAATCACCATTGAATAGTTAAACACAAACTTGAAGAAAACACTAAAGTTTTTGCAAGTTTTCAAGTTTGTGTCAATCTTTGAAAATATGAAGTATTTTCATAGAAAACTATTTTTCCTTGATAGTAAATGCCCTAAATAATGTCTACACGAAATTTCATGATTTTTGGATTTTTGTAGAAATTTCTAGGGGTTTCTGAAGTTGACTGAAATGGAATTTCAGCAACTATCAGAGCTCCGATCGATCCATGGATCGATTGGAGTGCCTGAATCGATCCGTGGATCGATTCAGAAGGCAAGTCTCCCACGAGCAGAAGCTCGCTGGATCGATCAGCCGATCGATCCAGGAAGTCTGAATCGATCAGTGGATCGATTCAGAAAGGTTTAATCGATTGGAACCCAACTCCAATCGATCCAAGTTGCTGATTTTGGCTGGGAAAGCCTGATTTCGGCATCGTTAAACCTATTTTTGTCTAGGTAACCTTTCCAAACCCCTAAAAATACATTTGTATACATTCAAAGGGTGTTTTCATGTGAAAACAAGGATGGATTGGTTAAGGAAGGCTAAGTTGAAGTTAAGGTTGAGGTTTGTTTCAAATTTTGAATATTTGAACCTCAAAACTTCTACAATAGGGTCTCCTAAAGTTTTAGGGATCCCAAGTCATTGTTGGTGCAATGACAGAAATTACCACCATGTCTTTAGGGGGAGGGACTCTTTAAAGGCATGAAAATTATTTTTCATACACCTTGGAAGGTGGTTAACCTTCCGTTAAGTGAATAATGCTCACGGATGGGCATTTACCTACATTGAGGAAGAATGTAGGGTTAAGGATAAATGAAGGGTATGAGACCTTCATTATCGTTTGTTGGTCACAACGAGTGATGTTGTGAACAACGATGAGCAACTCTTCAGGGGGAGAGTTTTCAACAATGGGACATTTGTTGAAGTGTGTCCAAAATTGAGGCACAAGTTTATGTGTGCTCAGAGATGGGTTGATGTGTGCCAATAGGGGGAGAATGTGTGGTTTAAGTTAGGCCTTCATTACTTATGAGGGAGGTCATAGGGGGAGAATGAAGGGAACCAACATTTACTTTGGCATGAATGGAGTTAAGGCTATGGGATTAGCTTAACTCAAAATGGTCCAAACTTAAAGGTATTGTCAAACATCAAAAAGGGGGAGATTGTTGGTGCAATATCCCTTAGGTCAAGGTTGACTGGTTTGACCAAGCTTGAGTCTTGGTCATAGTTTCGATGTTTGACAATACATGTAGACACATGGACAATGCAGGTGCAGTTGTTCATATGGGGAGATTCTGATCAGGAACTGATCAGTGTGAATGAAGAAGAGTCAAGTAGGTATACTTGACTGGAAGGAAACCCTGGTGAGTGAAGCCAGGTGAAAGCCCTAGTGAGTGAAGCTAGGCAGATGGAAATCCTGGTGAGTGAAGCCAGGTGAAAGTCCTAGTGAGTGAAGCTAGGCAGTATGGAAATCCTAGTGAGTGAAGCTAGGCAGATTGAAAACCCTAGTGAGTGAAGCTAGGTAAAAGTCCAAGTAGGTCAAGAGAGTGACCGGATACTTGGCAAGAAAGAAAAGTCCAAGTGTGTCAAAGGGATTGACCGGACACTTGGTGAGGGAGTCCTAGCAGGTCAAGGGAGTGACTAGATGCTAGGCATGACGTACCAACAGGTTAAGGTTGACCGGATGTTGATTTGGGAGGTTTGGGACTTGGTTTTGGGCAAAAACCAAGTGCTGGATCGATCAGTGGATCGATCCAGACCTTTCCCAGCGAACAGAAAGCTTCTGGATCGATCAGTGGATCGATCCAGAGGTCCCAATCGATCAGTGGATCGATTGGGACGCTGCTGTTTCGCGCGATAAGCGCTGGATCGATCCGTGGATCGATCCAGGCGTTTCTCCAGAGCACTGAGGCGCTCTGGATCAATCCGTGGATCGATCCAAAGCCTCCCCGATCGATTGGGAATAATCGAATCGATCGGGATCCGACCGTTGCGTCGTATTTGAGCCGCAGGCGGGCGTTGTCTTCGGCATCTCTTCACCGATTCATTCCAGATCTTCACCAGCTCCTCCACAGCTCTTCTCAAGCTCGAGATCGCCAGTTCTTGAAGGTTCTTGGAGGCTCTTCCAAGTCAAGAGGCGGATCAAAGCAAGAAGAAGAAACTAGGGTTAGGGTTTGTGCACTCATTGTAAGCTTGTATTTCTTTACTACCCTTTCTTCTTCTTGTATTGAGTCTTGTAGGGTTTCTCCGCCCTTGGTAGTTACCATAAAGGAGTGTTATTCATAGTGGAGGGTGTGTGCGTTGGTGTGGATCCTTGGAGTAGTCACCTCTTGTGAGGTGGATACCAAGTAAACCAACCGTGTTAGAGTTGTGTGAGTGTTTCTGTATTTTCCGCTGCACATCTTCGAAGAAAAAAGTAACGCCGACCACCGAGCGAAAGAGACGAGCTATTCACCCCCTCCCCCTCTAGCTACTTTTGGTCCTAACAACGTGATCATCTAAGTGCCCCTTCACATCTGCCCTAAGATATTTAGAACGGAGATAAATCATGGTGGCCAAAGATGAATCCAGAAATAAAAGGTGAGCTAGACTAATCTTGAGTTGGCAAAGTCCGTCAAGAGATACGAGTTCACTTCGTGCAAGTACGTTGGCATATCACTTTTCCCTATATTCCACTTAATTTTAATTTTTTTTATTGGATATTTTTCCATTATTTAAGAAATTGTTAAATCAATTTACCAATAATGATATCTAATTCGTACATATTGAAAATTTGAAGGTCATAGCCGAAGGTTTGGCTGCCGACATGGTGTTAGAGAGAGTGCCACTTACGGTGAGGTAGAGGTAGTTGCTCTGTGAGCACGACTTGAGGTTGTGCTTAAGCATCTTACGCATGACCTCAATCCATAACTACTAGCCTCTGACATAGACGTAACTCGTAAGTATGTCGACATGAAGGGTATGTTGATTTGGTCATGGCAACCTAGCTAAGGGCAGCCATGTCGACGACTATGCATCTAAGGGAGAGGGTCAGACCACAGAGGGTGTGGTCGTGAGCGGAGGCTTATATGTGAGACAGTGAAAATAAGACCGTGTACATAGAAGAGAATAATATATATATATATATATATATATATATATATATATATATATATATATACTGCGCGCCACACAGTGCGCGATTGCGCGCGCAGCATATCACTTTTCTAATTATTTTTTTTTAATTTGAATTAAAAAAATAATATTTTTATATATAAATTACTAATATATAAATATATCCCCTAAATATAATATAATACTCCATAAATATTTAATTTATTTCATTTTTAATTTTACTTTTTACTAAACACTATAACCCAATTGGGATACCAGAACCCTAGAGATAAAATCTTTAAAAAAAAAAAATTGAAAATTATAACCCAATTGGGAAGCATGAACCCTAGAATAAAATCTTAAAAAATATTTTAATTAATTTTTTAATTCAAAATTTTAAAAAATAATAATAAAAAAAATAATAGCATATGATATTTATTATTTCGATTTTGAATTTTAAAAAATCAATATTCCTCATATATAAATCCCTAATCGATGAATATATCCCTTAAACACATTACAATACTCCATAATTACTTAAATTTATTTTATTTTTATTTTTTCTTTTTTCTAAATACTATAACCTAATTGAGAAATTTGAACTCTAGAGGTAAAATCTTTAAAAAAAAATCATGCGCCTTAAATCCTATAACCTAATTGGAAAACATGAATCCTAGAAATAAAATTTTTAAAAAATATTTTAATTATTTTTTTAATTCAAAATTTCTAAAAAAAATTAAAAAGAAAAAAAAAGCTGTGATACTTTGCGCGACGCGTACAGTAGCCTATATATATATATATATATATATATATATATAATAAATTTTTTCAAAAAAATCTCCAATTCATTTTAAATCAATTAAATCTATTTAATCCAATTAAATTTAGTTTTATTTGATCCTAATCTAATTTTTATTCAACAATTTCATTTCATATTTGATTCATATTTAACAAAATTTATATAGATAATAACAAGAAAAAAAAGGTTGGACTTTCGCTCTGGATATATAGTCATACACGTGCATCCGTCCATGTGAAGGAAGAAAAATATCAAAAGAAAAAGTTAGACATGTGAAGGCTTGTGTATGAGATAGTGGGAGTGAGGGCTAACCTGGACTCTATTTCCTATGGTTGGCTCAAATAGCTTCAAATGTTTTGTGAAAGTATATTTCAATCTCATTTTAGAAAGTATTTAAGAACATATTGCATCCTAACACAATAAAAATATGGCACAAGGCATCATAAAATTTAATTAATACTTTTACATCTTATAAATATAGAATAATATTAATTTTTGTTATTTTGAGTAGTAGTTGTACTACACATGGGATATATATGATAATAAGTTTATCCAAAAATGAATAATTAGTTTTAAAGGTTTTTTTTTTTTTTTATTTGTGATATTATTTCTACCCATCTTCTTTAGGGTGTTCTCTTTTATGCCATGCATAAATGATTTTTTTCCATCAAATAATAATAACTCTTGCTTTGGTTAAAAGAAGGAAAAATTTGTATGTAGTATCCATCATAAATAAAATTTTGTATGTAATTTTTATTGTTAATCATTTTTATTTCACTTCTTAATTAAATATAATGGATATCAATTTATCTAATTACCCTTTATATTTTTTAGGCATAAATTTTTTAAAAATAAGTATAATTTCTCTTAAATTTAATACATTAAATTAGAATTTAGTATTTTTCTATCAAATTGAGCACGACTTTTTTTCTATCTCAATTGGATGAAAAATATAATAGATTACTCAATTAGATGAAAAATATACTAAATTCTTTTTAAATGATGGCTAAATTTAGGAAAAATCATATGGAGTAGGAAAAAAATCGTGCTTAATTTAATAAAAAATATACTCGATTCTAATTTAAAGTGCTGAATTTAAGAGGAATTATACTTATTTTTATATTTTTTTATACTTAAAAAATATGAGAGGTAATTAGGTAACGATATTTATACGAAGGAGTTGAAGCAAATAAAATTTTATAGGTAGAGAATGGAAATACAAAATTTTTTTAAGATGGGGACTGTAATTGAAAATCTAATTATTCATTGAATTGGCCATATTTTGGATAATTGTGTACAAATCAAGCTTATTAGAATAGCAATAGGATCGAGGAACCAGGAAAGATAAAAAAAGAAAAAAGAAAAAATCTCCAGAGGATCTATAATCCAAGTAGCTCGAACTTCAAGAGTCAATAGTGCGTGTTGAAGGCCTTGATGAATCATGCCCTCGACATAGCGGAGAATGCATAGGATAGTTAATATCAAAAAATGACAACACTAATATTTGACAGAGTAATACTAAGATAGTGCATACCTATTTTATTGACTATATATAGGATGAATATAGAAGAAGTGCCCATTCATTTCTATTGACTCGATTTGAATTTCAATGTTTGATCATTGAGTGAGATATCAACTGAATATTTGATAGTTAATTAATATATTTATTGATTAGAGTAAGAGTCAAGTAGATAAATGTTGATTAAATATTTGATAGTAGACAAGTTTAAGAGGATCATGATTGATTGAACACTTGACAATTTAAAGTCCAACAAAGAGTTGACATGAGTGAAATTTAAGTGGGATGAGGTTGATTGGATACTTGGTAATGAGGTTGATTTGATACTTGGTAATAACGATAGTGTTAGGACCAGTGCAAGCTAGAGAGGGAGATGAATAACTTTGATCGCTTCGATGGGTTAATATTGCATAGTGAAAAACTTGAAGCGAAGCCAACAAAATAAAACACAATGCTTGTTGATGCATTAATCATGCCCAAGAAATATAATTTTGATGTTTTTATAACTCACTTAAGTTGAGGCGAATGAAATGAGATCTCACTTGTATAACTAGTGTGCAGGAAAAGTCCGTGCGTATTGGAGGACCAAATGCAAGTCAAGGAAAGTCCAAAAAAATCGAGGATTAGATTCTTGGCAAAAGGTAAAAATCTGAGCAGATCGTGAGATCGGATGCAAGGATAGATGAAAAATCGGGGAAGAGGAAGCTCCAGGCACAAAATTATAAGGAACAGGAGGTTCATCTGACATCAAGTACTTGAGAAACGAGGGCAGAGAAGTTCATGCGATTTCAATCATTAGGATGGCTAATAATAGAGAAACAATTGATTGATACATATGTATCAATCGACTGATACTCTAAAAAATAGAAGGAAGACTTCTGTTCTAGTTCTGATCTAAATATTGGTTGACTGATGCTTTACATTAATCAACTGATGGCAATCAAGAATCGAACAAAAACAAATTGATTCAATTGTTTGATTCGACTGATGGCATCAATCTATTGTTAATGGATACCAGTCAACTGATGTCGATCAGGAATCATATAAAAGCAAATTGATTTAACTAATGACATCAGTCGACTATTAATGAATATCAATTGTCTGATATCAATCAGGAACTGAACAAAAGTAAATATATTCACCTATTCGATTTGATTAATATCATCAGTTGACTGATGTTTGGTATCGGTCGACTAATGTCGTCGATTAGGAACCAAATAAAAGAAAATCGGTTCAACTGTGAGATTCGACTATTTACTACTAGTAGATTGATCGGATTCAACAAATGACTTATGTTCAAATAATAGACAAAATCAAATAGACTTCAAAAGTTTAGAGGTCATTCAATAGAAGGAATAGTTATCGGAGACTATATCAATCAACTGATGTTTATCATCGACTGATGTCTGAAAGAAGGCCTGTAGTTTTGTTCGAGTCAAGCATTCATATAAAAGAAAAAAAGGGTTCCATTTGAAGGCATCACTCTCATCTCAAGCTAAAGTTTTATGTTGGAACGGTTAGGTCGGCTGGAGAGGGTTGAGTCACCTGAAACACTAAAATAAACTTCTTTCTCGTCTTTTGACTCAGATTAGCAAGCAATTAAAATAGAAATAACAACTTAAAAAAAAGAAGTAAAAGGCCAAGAATTATTTGGTTACAACCTAGATGGTTGTTAATCTAAGGCAGTAGAAAGCACACTAAAAATCTCCTCCACTGAAGGTGGAGAAGTCTTTTACACACAATGAAACCTCAAAAATGACTAGGAAAGTGAATACACAAGTTGTTGCTTCTTTCCTAGGTCTAGGAGTCTTTTTATAGACCTTGAAAAATCTTATCTGTACGCTGAAGCCGTCTTCCATAGGGCTGGAAGGCGCCTCCAGCGAGGTGCTCGTGGAAAAAACTTTATCCACGGCCAACGACTCATTTCAACCTGGTCGAAGGCACCTTCCATAGCCTTGGAAGGCGCCTTCACATTGTTCATCGAAGACACCTTCCATCCATGGAAGGAGCCTTCCACAGAAGGCACGGAGGCGCCTTCAACAGCCTTTGAAGGCGCCTCCAACAGCACTTGTAGCTCCATTTCACTCCTTTGCTGCTGCGATCTCCTGAGTGATTTCAGCCACCGGAATATGGCTCATCCGAACTCAATTTCTGGCCTTCTCCTCGAGTATCCTTCCTCCCTCGGCTCCTTGTCCCTCGAACGTCACGTATGTTCTTCTCGTCCACCGGTATACTCTTCCGTGGCACCTCGTCCCTCAGACGCACCAAACCTGTTGGCTCTCTCTTGAGTCGTCCTTCTTGCTAGCCGCGTCTTCCGCTCGACTTTCTATGCTCCTAAACTCTTGCACACTTAGACACAGGGATCAAAACATAACATGACCTAACCTAACTTGGTTGATCACACCAAAAATAACCTTAGGGTTCCAATATTTTATGGTAAGTTATTGCTGAGAAGTCCTTGAGCTGAACATCCATCCTTGGTGCAAGTATTTGAAGAAGAAGAAGTCAAATCCCTCAAGTAACTCATTGTAACTTCTTCTTGCTTAATTCTTTTTTTTGTTGTGTGTTGTAATACTATTGTAGAAGGTTTCTTCACCTTCAGATTTAGTTCGAGAAGGAGGAAATAAATAGAGGTGATAGAACTCTAGGTTAGCCTTGGACATAATCACATAAGGGAGGCAGTTAATCAAGTAAAACAAACTTGTTAGCATTGTGTTGTGCTATGTTAGTTTCGCTTCAAGGTTTTCATTGCGCAAAATTCAATAAACAAAGCGATTAGAGCTATTCACCTCCCTCTAACTCCCAAGGTCTTAACAATATTAATACGCTTAGTTTTACTTGGTTCACCGCCTCCCAAGGTGACTATGTCCAAGGCCTAATCTTAATGACTACCACCACCAACCTTCTCCTTAGATACCTCACAGAGGTAGAGAAGTCTCTTACAACCTTTTCACAACAAATACAAGTAATATAAAGATATAAATACAAATGAAAACAAAAATAACTTTATAAGTGAAATATTTACTTTGGGTGCTTTCTTGTTGCTTTAGACTGCTTCTTGATGGTGGAAAATATAGTAGCACTTTGTATCTAAGCACTCAAGAACTAGTTGCCTTGATCTTCCTTGAAAACCTCTTTCATAAGGTTGTTGTCAGACTAATTTTCTCTTATCAATCTACCCATTAGTCGATTGTTCCAATGTAGATTCTAACGTTGCTTTAATCTGTCAGCTCAATGTCTCCATCCACCTCAACATCAGTTAACTGTCCATTATCATCAATTGACTGTTATCTAATTAGCGAAATCCCACATCGAGTTCTGAATTCTCTATTCACTTGAACAATAACATCAATCGACTGATTACAATCAATAGAGTTTTCCAATTGACTTCTAAAGCTTCTATTGCTGCTATAGTGCCAACAATTGACTAATCAAACCCATCAAATTGTAGCAAATTATTGTCCACAATTACTATAGTAGATAGTCCACAGTTATTGTAGCAAACCCTAACAATATCTCAAACTTTAAGTTTAGGGTTTATAGTATATCGATCGATCAATATACCTTATCAAGCAACTATTACTCATATTTCAACCTTATCAAGGTTGAATTCTCATATTGTCATTTTGTCTGGTATCTGATTGACCTCAACCTATCAGGATTGTCTTTGTTAGGACCAAAAGTAGCTAGAGGGGGGGGGGGGTGAATAGCTCGTCGCGTGCTCGTTGCTCGGCGTTGCTTGTTTCTTCTAAGATGTGCAGCGGAAAATACAAAGAAACAAATCACACAACGCTAACAAGGTTGGTTTACTTGGTATCCACCTCACAAGAGGTGACTAGTCCAAGGATCCACACCACGCACGCACCCTCCACTATGAAAACACTCCTTTTCGGTAACTACCGAGGGCGGAGAAGCCCTACAAGACTCTCAGTACAAGAAGAAAGGAAAGGGAAACAAAATACAAAGCTTACAATGAGTACAGAAAACCCTAACCCTAGCTTCTCTTCTTGCCTTTGATCCGCCTCTTGACTTGGAAAGCTTCCAAGATCCTTCAAGAACTGGCGATCTGATCTTTGAGAGCGCTGTGGAGGAGTTGGCGAGAGATCTGGAGTGAATCGTTGAAGTTGTGCTGAAGAAATCGCACGCCAACAGCTATAAACGACGCCAACGGTCGAATCCCAATCGATTGGATTGCTCCCAATCGATTGGGGAGGCTTTGGATCGATCCACGGATCGATCCAGAGCGCCTCTGTGCTCTGGAAAAACTTCTGGATCGATCCACGGATCGATCCAGCACTTATCGCGCGAAGCAGCAGCGTCCCAATCGATCCACTGATCGATTGGGACCTCTGGATCGATCCACGGATCGATCCAAAGAAGTTCTGTTCGTGGGGACTCACCGGATCGATCGGTGGATCGATCCAGATCTTCTGGATCGATCCACTGATCGATCCAAACCTGCTGGATCAATCCAAACCTGCTGGATCAATCCACGGATCAATCCAAACCTTGGTTTTTGCCCAAAACCAAGCCCAAAGCCCCCTAAACCAACATCTAGTCAACCATGACTTGTTGGTACATAAGACCTAGCATCCGGTCACCCTTGGCCAGCTAGGACTCTCTCACCAAGTGTCTGGTCAATCCCTTTGACCCACTTGGACTTTTCTCTTCTTGCCAAGTATCCGGTCACTCCCTAAGACCTACTTGGACTTTTCTTCCTCGTGCCAAGTATCCGGTCAATCCCTTTGACCTACTTGGACTCTCACCAGATGTCTGGTCAACCTTGACCCATCTGGATTTCTCTTGCCTGGCTTCACTCACCAGGACTTTCCCAATTGCCTAGATTCACTCACTAGGTCTTTCACCTGGCTTCACTCACCAGGATTTTTCTCCTGCCTAGCTTCACTCACTAGGACTTCCCAATTGCCTAGCTTCACTCACTAGGTCTTTCACCTGGCTTTACTCACCAGGATTTTCCTCCTGCCTAACATCCCAGTTAGGACTTCCCAGTCAAGTATCCGGTCATCCTTGACCTACTTGACTCTTCTTCAATCAATATCTTATTGTCAAACATCTAAACCCAAACCAAGACTCAACTTGGTCAACCAGGTCAACCTTGACCTGAGGGATGTTGCACCAACAATCTCCCCTTTTTTTATGTTTGACAATACCACAATAACACTTACAATGCCACATGTAAGTTAGGCTAATCCCATAGCCTCATTCTTCATGCCACTAGGTAATGAAAGCATAAGTTAAGCTTTTCATTCTCCCCCTAAGAGGGAAAACTCCCTCTTAGATAATGAAAGCCTAACTTACTCCCTTTCACACGTCCTTTCATTCTCCCCCTATTGGCACACATCAACCTATGCCCCCTCTTTGGGCACACTTCAACAAATCCATTTGTTGAAAACTCTCCCCCTGAAGAGTTGCTCATCATTGGTTACAACTTCACTCGTTGAACCAACATGATAATGAAGGTCCCATACCCTTCATTTATCCTTAACTTCTTCCTCAATGTAGACAAATACCCAACCTTGAGCATTTTCTAACATCTTGAGTTCCCACTTGAAATAATGAGGATATCCACTCCCCATTTCAAGTTCAAAAGCTCGTCCATGAGCATTTTCTTTAAAGAAGGTTAACCACCTTCCAAGGTTCATGAAAATAATTTTCATGCCTTTAAAGAGTCCCTCCCCCTAAAGACATGGTGGTAACTTCTGTCATTGCACCAACAATGACTTGGAATCCCTAAACCTTTAGGAAACCCAGATTTAGAAGTTTTGAGGTTCAAATGTTCAAAATTTGAAACAAACCTCAACCTAAACTTCAATGAAGTCTTCCTTAACCATTCCATCCTTATTTTCAACACGAAAACACCCTTTTTATGTATACAAATGTATTTTAAGGGTTTGGAATGGTTACATAGACTAACCATGGTTCAAAGATGCTGAAGTCAGGCCCCACCCAAAATCAGCAACTTGGATCGATTGGAGTTGGGATCCAATCGATTGAACCAACCGAATCGATCCACTGATCTCAGGATATGTGGATCGATCCACTGATCGATCCAGCGAGCTCTGCTCGCGATTACCTTCCGAATCGATCCACGGATCGATTCAGAACTCAATCGATCCATGGATCGATCGAGTTCGATAGTTGCTGAAATTCCATTTCGGTCAACTTGAAACCCTAGAAAATTCTACAAAATCCAAAAATCATGAAATTTCGTGTAGACATTATTTAGGCATACTTAATCATGGAAAAATAGCTTTCTATGAAAATACTTTATATTTTCAAAGATTGACACAAACTTGAAAACTTGCAAAAACTTTAGCGTTTTCTTCAAGTTTGTGTCTAACTATTCAATGGTGATTACTATCAAAAGATAGCCTTCACCAAAGTTTTCCAAAAACATTTTAAAACATTTTCAAAACCAATATCCCATCATGTTCCTTGGGCATAATGCACATGACTTGTACATTAGCTTTCCAATGATGGGAAAACACATAACTATGTGTTTTGATGAACTTAAAACTCAAAAGAATGCACTAAATCAACATCTTGAGTTTTGTTCATCATCCTAACATCTCACTTGTATCTAATGTGCACTGAAACACATACAAGTCATCTTATAGGTCTTTGTGAGATGTAAGATTTTGGTTTTGCCCTATTCTAGGGATCATGCATATCTATCTAGGCATTTTGAGAGGTAGACATCCACAAAGGATGTTACTTGTTGATTTACTTGTTAAACAAATGTCACTTGTTTATTCCACTTGTTGTAAACAAATGCCACTTGTTTAACTAATGCCATATGTCCTTAATTTTTAAGGAAATAAACATAATGCATGATAATGTTATGGCATACATCAAAATAAAATAGCTTTCAAAAGAAAGATTCCTATAACTACATGATGTATGTATGGCATGACATGGTATTTTTGTATTTTTCATGATAAGTCATGAATGCAAAATACAAATAAGATAAAATATGATGTCATGGCATATTATGAGCAAACAATCATGGCAAGGTTTAGCATAAATAAAATATACCTAGATTACCTATCTAAGTATCGTTAATCTTAGCTAATCCTAAAACTTAAACCCTAAATTGCCCAAAGTGCTTCAAGAGAGTGCCAAAACCTAAATGGGCATTTCTAATTCTCTTGATTAATTTATGCCAATTGAAATTAAGCTTATCCTCAAATGTTGGTATATTCCATTTTTCCTCAAGAGTAATCACATAAAGCAAGGCCCGGAGTGCCTTAAAATTTATAAGAGAATACCAAAATCCCAACTTGGTATTTCTCTAGGTTTTCCCAATTTATGTCTTTTTAAGATAAAATCAATTTTCCACCATTAGGCACATTTTACTCTTTCAAGGAGTAAATAATAATTCTATTTCATTTTCCAAGGTTAACAAAAACCTTGAAAATGCTCCTTGAGTGTCAATTTCCTCAAAGTTGGGTTAACTACCCTTCTAATCGGAGTTGACACTCTCTAACCCATCTATGGGGTAGAGAAGATGCTCCTAGGAACCCAACACCTATTGGTGCTCCTTGGATGCTCTAGGTATTCACTAGGGATAACTTCCCTAGATACCTTCCTAGTGACCTTTTTTGGCTTCTTGGAGGCCTTGGTCACACTTTCTAGGTCAACTCTAGGGATAGCCTCCCTTGTGACCTTGTTTGTGACTTTCTTAGACTTCTTAGAAGCCTTAGTCACATTTATTGCAAAAATACTCTTAGGGATGACTTCCCGAGTATTTTTGGCTTGACCACTAGACCTAGGGTTTGTTCCATAACTATATGGAACTCTATGGTAAGAGGGCACATCCTTCTTAGCCTTTGGTTTGTATCCCAAACCTCTATTGCCATTTGATGGCTTTTGTACCCCTAAACCTAGGTTATGCTCATTTTGCCCTAATAGGATATTTTCCATCCTTTTTAGGGTCTTTTCCATTTTATCAAGTCTTGACCTCAAGACTTGATTTTCCATCACTAAGTCCTTAGTTTTGGTTTTCCATTAAGTTCATGAGCATTTTTGTTTCTAGGCTTGTAGCTACAATCCTTAGAGTTCTTGCCTAGACTTTTACCTACACTCCTAGCCTTAGGTGTAGTAGTTTTAGCATGTAGGGCCACATGCTTTTCCTTAAAGCCCTCATGCTTCCTATTCTTATGGTAAATCGCATTAAAATGATAAAAGTTAGAGCTATCATGCTTTTTACCATAATGTAAAGGGGTAGGCTCAATAAATGTTACCTTCCTTTTTACCTTAGAGGCTCCCCCTTGACTTGAGCTTCCTCCTTGAGCCTTGACCATCTTCTTCCCCTTAGGGCATTGACTCCGATAATGCCCCTTTTGATTGCAAGAGAAACACACAATGTGCTCCTTGCTCTTCTTTGTTCCGGGGATGGTCTCCTTGGGCTTCACCTTACCTTTTTGTGCCACTTGGCCCTTCTTCTTGGCCAATTTAGGACACTTGCTCTTGTAGTGCCCATGTTCCCTACACTCAAAGCATATAATATGATTTTTATTATTAATTGAAATATTTATACCTTTGCTTGTAGGGGTGGCATCTTTTCCTTTGGATCCGGAGGTAGAGGCTTCCTCTTGATCGGACCTTGATTCTCCTCCATTTTTTTTTTCTTGACTTGTGGAGGTAGAATCTTCTTCCTCCTCTTCGTCTCTTGACCCGGATGTAGAAGCTTCTCCTTCTTCTTGATCCGGCGTCACCAAGGATTGCTCCCCCTCAATCCTAGAGGTGGAGGCTTCATCATCTTGAACATGAAACAAGGAGTATGCTCCCTCCTTGTTCCCTTCGTTGCATTCCCTTGAGGATGAAGCTTCTTGGATTTCCTCTTCTTCGGAGGTTGAGCATCTCTCAACCTCGGAGTCCTCCTCTTGGTCTTGCTCCAAAGAGTCACCCTCTCTGGATTCTTCATGATCTTGTACAGTGGAGGGGATCTCTTCATGAAGCTTGGCCAATTTGCTCCATAGCTCCTTTGCATCTTCAAACTCTCCAATTTTGCAAAGGATGGTGCTTGGCAATAAATTGACCAAAAGCTTGGTCACTTTGTCATTGGTCTCGCACCTTTGGACTTGCTCCGGGCTCCATTTGCTTTTCTTTAGAACTTTGCCCTTTGAATTTCTTGGAGCCTTGAAGCCTTCCATTAAAGCAAACCATTGCTCTATCTCCATCATAAGAAAATTTTCGATTCTTGATTTCCAAGAATCGAAATTAGTGTATGGTGGAGCCACCCTTGTGTCAAATCCAAGCCCATCTTGGAATTGCATCTTGAAGTTGAGCTTGATAAAGTCTTGAACTTGAAGAATTTGCTCCAACTTCTTCACCCTCTAGCTTTTCTTGATATGCTTGACCCTTCCGGCGATGATTCCGGTGAAGAGCGGCCTTGCTCTGATACCACTTGTTAGGACCAAAAGTAGCTAGAGGGGGGGTGAATAGCTCGTCGCGTGCTCTTTGCTCGGCGTTGCTTGTTTCTTCTAAGATGTGCAGTGGAAAATACAAAGAAACAAATCACACAACGCTAACAAGGTTGGTTTACTTGGTATCCACCTCACAAGAGGTGACTAGTCCAAGGATCCACACCACGCACGCACCCTCCACTATGAAAACACTCCTTTTCGGTAACTACCGAGGGCGGAGAAGCCCTACAAGACTCTCAGTACAAGAAGAAAGGAAAGGGAAACAAAATACAAGCGCAAAGCTTACAATGAGTACAGAAAACCCTAACCCTAGCTTCTCTTCTTGCCTTTGATCCGCCTCTTGACTTGGAAAGCTTCCAAGATCCTTCAAGAACTGGCGATCTGATCTTTGAGAGCGCTGTGGAGGAGTTGGCGAGAGATCTGGAGTGAATCGTTGAAGTTGTGCTGAAGAAATCACACTCCAACAGCTATAAACGACGCCAACGGTCGAATCCCAATCGATTGGATTGCTCCCAATCGATTGGGGAGGCTTTGGATCGATCCACGGATCGATCCAGAGCGCCTCTGTGCTTTGGAAAAACTTCTGGATCGATCCACGGATCGATCCAGCACTTATCGCGCGAAGCAGCAGCGTCCCAATCGATCCACTGATCGATTGGGACCTCTGGATCGATCCACGGATCGATCCAAAGAGGTTCTGTTCGTGGGGACTCACCGGATCGATCGGTGGATCGATCCAGATCTTCTGGATCGATCCACTGATCGATCCAAACCTGCTGGATCAATCCAAACCTGCTGGATCAATCCACGGATCAATCCAAACCTGCTGGATCAATCCACGGATCAATCCAAACCTGCTGGATCAATCCACGGATCAATCCAAACCTTGGTTTTTGCCCAAAACCAAGCCCAAAGCCCCCTAAACCAACATCTAGTCAACCATGACTTGTTGGTACATAAGACCTAGCATCCGGTCACCCTTGGCCAGCTAGGACTCTCTCACCAAGTGTCTGGTCAATCCCTTTGACCCACTTGGACTTTTCTCTTCTTGCCAAGTATCTGGTCACTCCCTAAGACCTACTTGGACTTTTCTTCCTCGTGCCAAGTATCCGGTCAATCCCTTTGACCTACTTGGACTCTCACCAGATGTCTGGTCAACCTTGACCCATCTGGATTTCTCTTGCCTGGCTTCACTCACCAGGACTTTCCCAATTGCCTAGATTCACTCACTAGGTCTTTCACCTGGCTTCACTCACCAGGATTTTTCTCCTGCCTAGCTTCACTCACTAGGACTTCCCAATTGCCTAGCTTCACTCACTAGGTCTTTCACCTGGCTTCACTCACCAGGATTTTCCTCCTGCCTAACATCCCAGTTAGGACTTCCCAGTCAAGTATCCGGTCATCCTTGACCTACTTGACTCTTCTTCAATCAATATCTTATTGTCAAACATCTAAACCCAAACCAAGACTCAGCTTGGTCAACCAGGTCAACCTTGACCTGAGGGATGTTGCACCAACAGTCTTGCCCAACATTTGGTCAACCTTGACTTGCCGAGACTTTCTATTGCCTAACATTCAGTTAACCTTGACCTACAATGATTTCATCGTTGTCTAGTATCTTATTAACATGACTTGCTATGATTTCATTGTTGCCTAGCATCTGGTCAATATTGACCTGCCAGGACTTCCTTATTGCCTAGCATCCAGTAACTTTGACTTGCCAAGACTTCACGCCTCATTCTAACTCCTTATTGGACTTCTGATTATCAATTGTCTGGTCAACTGTGATTCACTTAGACTTTCCTCTTGACAACTAACATATTTATCAAATATTAAAACTTAAACTTGAGTCACATCGATCTTGGCCAACCTTGATCAGAGGTTGATTGCACCAATAGAAAGTCCTAACAAGCCATGGAGAACCAAATGTAAGCATAAGAAAATGAAGTCCTGATATGCCAAGGATAATCGAATGTTAGACATGCGACTAGAAGTTCTAACAAGTCAAAATTGGTTGGATGTTAGGCAATGATAAGTCCCGCCAAGTCAAGGTTGACCAAATGCTAGACAACGAGAAAGTCCAATCACATCAATGTTGATCGAATGCTAGGCAACAAGAACTTTCTACATGTCAAGGTTGATTGGATGTTAGATAAAGAAAGTCCACATAGGTTAAGGTCAATTAGATATTAGCTAAGGATGAAATTCTAATGAGTCAGGGTTGTCTTGTCTAATCACACGAGGAAGTTTATGATATATGAGGGTCCCTTAACATAAGGGTATTCAAGATATTTAGTGTGAACAATATTTTTTAACATTGGGAATAGGGTTTAGGGTTTATAGTATTGCTATAATATTTCTATTATAATGTTTAAGGTTTAGAGTTGCTATAATATTTAGGGTTTATATTATAGTATTTAGGGTTTTTACTATAGTATTTTTCTACTACAATAATAGTCAATTGATGAGTTTGACCCGACACTATAGCAGTAAATAGAAAATTTGAAACTTGATTGTTACATTAGATTGATTCCAAATCAGTCGATTGATGAACAATAATAGTCTACGATTATACTCTACTAATCCTAAGTCAATTAATTAATGAGCAATAACAATCGAATGATGGTACTATAGCAGTAAATAAAATATTTTAAACTTGACTAAAAAGACTCGACTGATTGACATCAGTTGATTGATGACAGTAATAGTTGACTAATGTCATCGCTACAACACACATAAGGTTTATAAGTTGACTGTGACACTCGACTATTTGGGCATCAATCTATTGATGAACACTAACAGTTGACTATTTATAGTCAAACCAAAGTTGGTAAGAGTTGTTTTGCAAGTACAATAGTCAATTTTATTGGTGCAATTTTCCTATGTCAAGGTTGACCAGTTTAACTAAGCTTGAGTTGGCTCAAGTTTGAGTCTTAATGTTTGAGTTTTTATATTTGACGATGTATGGAGATTGCAGTTGCAATTGTCCGATTGGGGAGATTGTTGGTGCAATTCTCCAATGGTCTAGGATTGATCAGTTTGATGATAAGAAGAATTAAGTAGGTCAAGGTTGACTGGATACTTAATTGGGAAATCCTAATTGGAAGTTAGGCAAGGGCAAGTCCAACGGGAAGGTTGGTAGAAGAAGAAAATTTAAGTGGGTTAGTGTTGATCGGATACTTGGTGTGGAAAGTCTTGGTGAGTAAAGTCATGGCAGTTGAAAAGTCCTAGTGAGTGAAGCTAGGCAGAAGGAAAATCCTGGTGAGTGAAGCCAGGTAGAAAGCCCTAGTGAATGAAGCTAGGAAGAAGGAAAATCCTGGTGAGTGAAGCCAGGTAGAAAGTCCTAGTGAGTGAAACTTGGCAGAAGGAAAATCTTGATAAGTGAAGTTAGGTGGAAAGCCCTAGTAAGTGAAGCTAGGTGGAAAGCCCTAGTAAGTGAAGCTAGACAATGAGGAAGTCCTGGTGATTGAAGCCAGACAGTGAAAATCTAGATGAGTCAAGGTTGACCGGACACCTAGTGATTGGAAGTCTAAGTAGGTCAAAGGTTTGACCGAACACTTGGTGAAGAAGTCCCAGCAGGTCAAGGTTGACCGAATGCTAGGCAATGAGGAGTCCCAACAGGTCACGGTTGATCGGATGTTGGGTAAAGATCCCTAGACTTAGATTTAGAAGTTATGGCTTGGTAATTGACTAGGTTAGTCGATTATTGAAGCTGAATCAATTAAGGTAATCGATTAAGCAGGTTTCGCGAAGTTTACAGAGAGGTTCGTAATCGATTAGGTCAATCGATTACAAATGCTTAATCGATTATGACAATCGATTAAGCTTAGATTTGTGAATGCACAGAGAGTTTGGTAAGCAATTAAGCAGGGAAGCTTAATCGCTTACGAGTTGTTTTCACATGAATAGAAGCATGCCTAATCGATTAGGCTAGTTGATCAGACATGCGTAATTGATTGGAGTAATCAATTACGATTAAAAAACTAGTAATTGTGCGC
The DNA here is from genome assembly GCF_018446385.1 of Zingiber officinale. Taxonomy (NCBI): domain Eukaryota; kingdom Viridiplantae; phylum Streptophyta; class Magnoliopsida; order Zingiberales; family Zingiberaceae; genus Zingiber; species Zingiber officinale. Next base: position 120,547,545 of record NC_055989.1, read on the forward strand.
CTAATAAAAGGATTTCGTGTGTACTGTTCCAATAGATCACTCACAGGTTTTCTTCTCCACTCTCTTCACCAAGCTTGCCAGTTCTTGAAGCTTCTTAGAGACAAGTGTTGATACACTTCCAAGGTCAAGAGGCATTCCCAAACAAGAAGAAGAAGCTAGTTAGGGTTTCATTTGTGTAAATCTTATAAGATTTTCTTTGTATTTGCTTCTTTCTTCCTCTTGTTGTATTGAGAGTCTTGTACGAGGTTTCTCCATCTCTGAAGTGTTTATGAGGAGTGTATTCTTAGTGGATGTGTAAGTGAGGGCGGATTCTTGGATTAATCACTTCTTCTTGAGGTAGATACCAAGTAAATCCTTTTGTTAGCATTGGGAAGCTTTTGCGTCGAGTTTTATCCGCTGCAACATCATCATCCATGAAACATAAGAAGCTATTCACTCCCCCTTTAGCTCTGAAGTGTTCTAAAGAGTAGTATTAGAGCGAGACTACTCTTCACCGGACTTATCGCTAGAAGGGCAACGAACTAGAAGCTAAGAAGAAGAAGTTAAAGCGTTAAAGTCAACAAGTAAAAGATTTCAAAAGCTCAATTTTAAAATGGATTTTCAAGATGGACTCGGATATGACACAAAGATGCCTCCACCATTCACATCAACAAGTTTCGATCTTTGGAAATCAAAGATTGAAAATTCTTCATGATAGAGATAGAGCAATGGCTTGCTCTAATGGAAGGCTTTGAAGATCCAACAAATGACAAAGGCAAGTTTATTAAGAAAAACAAATGGAGCAAGGGGCAAATCCTTAGATGTGAGGTTAATGACAAATTGACCAAGCTATTGGTCAATCTATTGCCTAGCAACATCTTGAGCAAGATAGGAAAATTCGAAGATGCCAAGGTGCTTTGGAGTAAATTGAAAAGAATTCATGAAGATCCCTCCACTATACAAAATCAGGAAGAATCCAAAGAGGACAACTCATTGGATCAAGAAGAGGAGGAGTCCGAAGTTGAGAGATACTCAACATCGAAAGAAGAAGAAGAAGAGTCATCCTCTAGAGAGCACGAAGACAAAGGCAAAGGAATATACTCCTTATTTCATGTGCATGAGGATGAAGATGAAGAGGCCTCCACCACAAGGATTGAGGGAGAGCATGGAACATCAATGTCAGATCAAAAGAAGTCTCTTCATCCGGATCAAATGGAGTAAGTTCCACCCCTACAAGTAAATGTATAGAAATTTCAATTGTAAATAATAAAGTTCATATTATTTATTTTAAGTATAGGGAAAAAGGTACTACAAGAGTAAGTGCCCAAATTGGCTAAGAAAAAGAGCCAAGTGGTACCAAAGGGCAAGGAGAAGTCTAAGAAGGTCGGTCCTGTGGCACGAAAAGATAAGGAGAACATTGTGTGCTTTTCTTATAATCAAAGAGGATATTATTGGAGGCAATGTCCAAAGGGGAAGAATCCGACCAAGAGTAAAGGAGAAAGCTCAAGTCAAGGGGGAACTCCCAAGAGAAAATCTAAGGTATCATTTATTGAACTAATTCTCTTGGGTAATAATAAAAAGCATGCTAGTTCTAATTTATATCATTTTAATACTATTTATCATGAAAATAGGAAGCATGATAGAGTTAAAGAAAAATATGTAGCATATCATGCTAAGACCACCTCGCCTAAGGTTAGGAAGGTGGATAACAATCTAGGCAAAAATTTTATGGATTTTAGATATAAGCCTAGAAATAGAAATGCTCAAGGACCTAATGAAAAATCAAAATCTAAGGATTTAATGATGGAAAACCAAGCCTTGAAGTCAAGGCTTAATAAATTAGAAAAGACTTTAAAAAGGATGGAAAATATCCTTAATGGGCAAAATGAGCATAACCTAGGTTTAGTAAGACAAGGGTCATCCAATGGCCATAGAGGTTTGAGATACAAACCTAAAGCCAAGAAGGATGTAGTGTCATACCATAGGGTTCTATATAGTTCTGAAACTAATCCTAGATCCAGGGGTCAAACCAAGGTTACAAGGGAGGTCATCCCTAGAGTTAACCTTGAGAAGACCAACGTGACTAAGGCTTCTAAGAAGCCTAAGAAAGTCACTAATAAGGTCACAAGGGAGGTTATCCCTAGAGTTAACCTAGGGGAGTCTAGCATGACCAAGGTTTCTAAGAAGCCTAGGAAGGTATCAAAGGAAGTTATCCCTAATGAATATCTAGCACACCCAAGGAGCATTAATTGATTTTGGTTTCCTAAGAGTGTGTTCTCCACACCCTAGATGAGTTTAGAGAGTGTCAACTCTAATTGGAAGGGTATTTAACCCAACCTTAGTGAAGTTGAAACTTGGAACCATTTTCAAGGTAGTTGTACTCCTTGAAAATGCGATGGATTAATTGGTTAATCTTTAGAATAGTAAAATGTGGTAGAACTTGAGGAAGTGGACTTAATTTAAATTAGCACAAATAAGAAAAAGACAAAAGAAATGTCAAGTTGGGTTTTGACATTTTCTTAGAAGGAAAAGGGAGCAATCTAGGATTAATTTTATATTAGCTAATACTTAGAGATACTTAGATAGGTAATCTAGGTATATTTATTTATTCTAAATTGCCATGATTGTTTGTCCATCCTATGCCATGACATCATATTTTACATTTATTCTTGTTATGGAAAATATAAAATAACATGTCATGTCATACATACATCATATAGCTAAAAGAGTTTTTTTTTGAAAAATATCCATTTTGATGTATACCACAAATCATCATACATTATTTTAAATTCCTAGTAATTAAAGACAATGTCATTTATCAACAAGTGACATCCTAGGTGGATCAATTTAACAATACCTAGATAGATATGCATGATCCCTTTGTTTAGGGAAAAATCAAAATCTACATCTCACAAAGACCATAAGGTGACTTATATGTGTTTTAGTACACTTTGGATACAAGTGAGATGTTAGGATGATGAACAAGACTCAAGATGTTGATTTAATGCATCTATTTGAGTCTTATTTTCATCCAATCATTAAGAAAGCTAATATACAAGTCATGTATACTTAACCCAAGGAATATGGTTGGAAATTGATTTTGAAAATAACTTCAAAATGCTTTTGGAAAACCTTGGTGAAGATTATTTGATGATAGTAATTACCATTGGAAAATTAGACACAAACTTGAAAGAAACATTGAAGTTTTCAAGAGTTTTCAATTTTGTGTCAATTTTTGAAAATAAGATGTATTTTCTTATAAAACTATTTTTCCATGATAGTATATGCCTTAAATAATGTCTACAAAAATTTTCATAATTTTAGAATTTTGTAGAATTTTTAGGGTATTTTTGAAATTCGACTGAAATTGATTTCAAAAATCAGAAATGGTAATCAACTAGGTTAGTCGATTACTCATCTTAATCGATTATGGCAATCGATTAGGGTGCAATTTTACAAGCACAGATGCTCACGGAATCGATCACTATGATCGATTAAGAGTGTTAATCGATTACAACAATCGATTAACACTCGTTAATCGATTAAATCCCAACTTTAATCGATTACGGTCGGTCTTAAACGATTAAGAGCTTTGTTTAAGTACTTAAGACCCTCATTTCAGAAGTTTATTTAAGTTGAATAAACCGTGTTTAGTCGTGTTAACCATTCCTAACCCTAGGAACTGTTTAGATAAGTAGTTAAGGATAGTTTTATTGTTGAAACAAGAAAGGATTGGTTAAAGAAGATCAAATTAGAGTTTAGGATGAGGTTTAGTTTTAAAGTTGAATGTTGAACCTCATAACCTAAAATTATGGATTTCGTAAAGGTTTAGAATTTTCAAGTCATTGTTGATGCAATGACAGAAGTTTAGAGCATGTTTTGAAGGGGAGCTACTCCTTAGAGACATGTATTTATTTTTCACGAAACCATAGAAGGTTGGAAACCTTTATTGTGATGAATGCTTAAGATTGAGCATTAAAAAACAATGGAAGATTGGATATCTTCATTGTTGGAGTGTAAATGTTGTAGGATGAGCATTGAATAATGAGTTACTGTTCAAGGGTGAGCATTGGACATAATGAAGGGTATGAGACCTTCATTGTGGGGTTGTAAACAACAAGTAAGGTTGTAAACAACGTATGGATAATTCTTCAGGGGGAGAGTTTTGATGTGTGCCAAAGGGGGAGAATGTAGGGTTTAAGTTAGACATTCTTAACCAAAAAGGGGGAAGTTTGTCCTCTTAGAAAGGGGGAGAATAAAGAAAACTCTCATTCATGCTTTGACGTGAAGAAGAAGTTAAAGCTATGAGATTAGCCTAACTTAAACGTATTGTCAAATATCAAAAAGGAGGAGATTGTTGGTGTAATTTTCCTATGTCAAGGTTGACTAGTTTGACTAACCTTGAGTTGGCTCAAGCTTGAGTCTTAATATTTGAGTTTTGATGTTTGACAATGTATGAAGATTACAGTTGTAAATGTCCGATTAGGGAGATTGTTGGTACAATTCTCCAATGGTTTACGATTGACCAATTTGATGAGAAGAAGAGTCAAGTAAGTCAAAGTTGACTGAATACTTGATTGGGAAGTCCTAACTGGAAGTTAGGCAAGGGCAAGTCCAACGGCAAGGTTGGTAGAAGAAGAAAATTCAGGTGAGTCAGTGTTGACCGGACACTTGGTGTGTAAAGTCCTGGTGAGTAAAGTCAGGTAGTTGAAAAGCCTTAATGAGTGAAACTAGGCAGAAGGAAAATCCTAGTAAATGAAGTCAGGTAGAAAACCCTAGTAAGTGAAGCTAGGAAGAAGGAAAATCCTGGTGAGTGAAGTAAGTGAAAAGCCCTAGTGAGTGAAGCTAGGCAGTGAGGAAGTCCTGGTGAGTAAAGCCAAGCAGTGAAAATCAAGGTGGGTCAAGGTTGACCAGACACCTTGTGATTGGAAGTCTAAGTAGGTTAAAGGTCTGACCGGACACTTGGTGAAGAAGTCTCAGTAGGTCAAGGTCGACCAGATGTTAGGTAATGAGGAGTCACAATAGTTCACGGTTGACCAGATATTGGGTAAAGGATCCCTAGACTTAGATTTGAAAGTTAGGGCTTGGTAATCGACTAGGTTACTCGATTACCGAAGCTGAATTGATTAAGGTAATCAATTAAGCAGGTTTCACGAAGTGCACAAAGAGGTTCGTAATCGATTAGGTCAATCGATTACGAATGCTTAATCGATTATGACAATCGATTAAGCCTGGATTTCATGAATGCACATAGAGTTTGGTAAGCGATTAAGCGGGGAAGCTTAATCATTTACGAGTTGTTCTCGTGTGAATAGAAGCATGCCTAATCGATTAGGCTAGTCGATCAGGCATGCGTAATCGATTAGAGTAATTGATTACGATTAGAAAACTAGTTGTTGTGTGCTCGATGAAAGGATTTCGCTTGCACTGTTCCGATAGATCGCTCACAGGTTTTCTTCTCAACTCTCTTCACCGAGCTCGGCAGTTCTTGAAGTTTCTTGGAGATAAGTGTTGCTGCACTTCGAAGGTCAAGAGACGTTCCCAAACAAGAAGAAGAAGCTAACTAGGGTTTCATTTGTATAAATCTTGTAAGATTTTCTTTGTATTCGCTTCTTTCTTCCTCTTGTTATATTGAGAATCTTGTACGAGATTTTTCCACCTTCGGAGTGTTTCGAGAATGAGTGTATTCTTAGTGGATGTGTAAGTGAGAGTCGAATTCTTGGATTAATCACCTCTTCTTGAGGTAGATACCAAGTAAATCCTTTTGTTAGCATTGGGAAGCTTTTGCATCGAGTTTTATCCGTTGCAACATCATCATCGACAAAACGCGAGAAGTTATTCGCCCCCTCCTAGCTCCGAAGTGTTCTAACAAATTTCAGTGGAGCAATTGATTGATGGTGATAAACAATCGACTAATAGACAAAAATAAGTCTCAACCTAAAGGCTATAAAAGAAGGATTTAGAGGACGGTTTTCAATGTCAATTCTTGAGGATTTTGGAGACAAGTGTTACTCCATACCTTAGAAGATAATGCAAGAGCTACAAACAACGATCAAAGCAAAGCTTCTTAATGTAAATTATTTCATTTCAATTCCTTTTGATACCATTTGTATTTGTTTGTAAAGAATATGGAAAAATTTCTTGTAAAGAGAGTTAGTTGAGTACTACTAGGAGTAAGCCATGTAGTAGAAATTGGGAGTTCTTTACTACATAAAATCTCATATCTCCTGTGCTTGTCTTTTTATTTCTTGCATTTATTTCCGCTACATACTATGAAATTATAGATGAGGACACGAGAACGATAGAACAAAGTGAATCACTATTCATCCTCTCTAACGCTGTCAACCGTCTCAACAATCATCAATCAATTAGCACGTTGACTTTCATACTAAAATATCTACGTCTTAGTTAAATCTTCACCTAAATAAGGAAACTATTATCTCTTAAATATATGTATCTCACTTGCCAAAAGATTACTTTTGGACTTTTCCCATGCAAGGCATCCATCATCCTCGATCTACTGGAATTTTTTGTTTGCTAAGAGGCTTTGTCTTGGAGTCTTCCTTCATCTATCAGGTATCCAATCCATCTTGTATCCCAAAACTTCATCAACTAACACCTGCAAGACTTTCTTTGCAAAATGTTCAGTTAGCATTGACCTGCTAATTTCTAACTGAAAATGAAGGTGATCGGACAAGAATGATGCTCAATTATTACACACCAAGAGATTTCTCCGACATTAGGTGGAATTGGTGAAGAGATTAGCGATGATGGAGCTAACAATGGAGAGATTTCTAATTTAGTTTTTATATATATATATATATATATATATATATATATATATATATAATACATTAAAATTTAAAATTAATAAATAATTATTAAATCATTCATTTTTAATAAAATTTAAACGCATTAAAAAAAGTCAATTATAAATAATTTTATTTTTTCTATTTTTAACATTTTATATAAAAAAAAAATTCTTAAACCAAACAACACCTTTAATTTCCAGCAGACAAAAAGGTATTTGCATTTTATGAATTTCACATAATCCCAAATGAATCTATTTAAGCTATTCGATTTGCACACCATATTGAAATTGAATTACAAACTTCAGGAGCTAACACTAATCAAATTTGATGACCCAAACAGATGCAAACTGAAGGAGTCAACAAGACTCAATGTTGCTCCAACACTACAAGCATTTCTGATGGTTATTCAGATCATAAATATCTTACATCCCAAAACTGAGCGAAAACAAACTCATACTGAAGTTTGGTTCTCAACAGATAAGTATTTCATCCAAACAGGAGGAAATAAGAATCCCAAGTCTGATGTGAAGTGATGTGCGATTCATTAGATTATAAAATTTGAATATACATTTTGGATTTCGAAAAGCTTCACTTGCATTATTTGTTTTGTCAGAGAGCACCTACTTATATTATCTACCATAAATTTAGAGTAAGGTGGTAACATTTTCATCCCTATTTTGATGGCAGTCACAAAATAAATGCCATGGGAAAGAAAATGATGAACAATAGTCAGAACAACCAAGTTCACGAAAACCATCTTCTTTCCTTTTTGGCAGATTTAAGCTGCATTACCAGCTCTTCACGTTCAGCCGCTACTTCTGCATATTGGAGGCTCATATGAAGATACTTCTCTCTTATATCTTTTAGTTCAGACTCCAAAGAAGAGATTTTATCTGCATGGTCGTTGATAACTTTCTTGAGGGCTTCAACGTCTTCAGATTGACTCTGAGAAATGCCTCTGCACAAAGTTTATCAGAAGTTAGGAATTTGATCATATCGAAGGATGCTTTAACAACCATTTATCTTGATTAACGTAACATTTATTTCCTGCACAAGTTAAAATTGGAGATAAATAGTAATAATAATAATAAGGAACTTTGGATGTACGGACTTGTGCATTTTTCTATTTGCTATGCATGAGAACAAAGGCCTCCATTTTTCTCTCGGAAGTCTAAATGAGAAGTAAGCAGTTCTACTAGTCCAACGTGTTATCAGATTATAATTAAATATTTTAGTCATATAAGATAATATGCATTTAAGATCCTTAAGTTTAACTGAGAGGGAACTTGTATATAAGGTGGTTTAGAATTTTTAAATTCACTAATACTTGTAAGAGTACCCTTAGCTCAACCAATTTTATGATGAGTTTTTTCTTTGAAAAAGTGTTGCACCAGACAGAACACGGGCATGGAATAGGAGGCTCTTCGAACCACATTGAGTACCGAGATTACTATTACTTATCTCCGTTGTATATTTAACACATTAACTACACAGCACACACATGCACCTGAATCTAATTAATTAATTTGAGTTCGTTGTTGTGAGATTTTTTGACTGGTTTTTGGTTCCTTTCTAGTTGGTCCTTCATGGTCCTATAATATTATGAAATGATACATAATATATAAGTTGGATCTTACATGTATGAGGGACTAATTAATCTTTTGCTTTAAGTGACTAATTTGATGTTATAAGTTAGTTTTTATGGAAAATTAAAAAAGATAATAAGATTTTTCTAGAATGAAGGATAAATTCGCTTTAGTTCTGGAAAATTGAGTTTCTATTTGTGTTAACAATGCAATGAATTAGAATCATATGCGACTTCAGCTCAAACTAAGCTCAAATCAAGGCAGAACAAGTAAAATCAAAGTGAACCAAGCAGTTTAGATACACCAAATCAAACTCTTTAACAAGGATAAATTCGCTTTAGTTCTGGAAAATTGAGTTTCTATTTGTGTTAACAATGCAATGAATTAGAATCATATGCGACTTCAGCTCAAACTAAGCTCAAATCAAGGCAGAACAAGTAAAATCAAAGTGAACCAAGCAGTTTAGATACACCAAATCAAACTCTTTAACAAGGAGAGAGAGAATTTAATTAAATTTAATCCGCACTTCTCCCAACTGCACGTGGTCATTCCTCCCTGCTCACTTTATTCCGCTTTACAATCTTGTTATCCTTTTCCTTTCTTGCATGGCCATTGGTCTCCTCCCTCTCCCCTTCTAATTTGAATGGCCAACACCATCTTCCTCTAAATTTGGATAGGGAGGAATTTCATCTCTTGATTTGGAAATCCAACAATAATCCTCTTTATTTTGAAAACTCACTGCTACCTTCCATCTTTATAAGCTTCTTCCATTTTCCTAATTTGGAAATCTTTATAGTTATCTCTCTTGATACGTGAAGATTATTGAGGATATTTAGGAAGAACTGCCATGCTGCCCACAATTTGGGGAGTTTGAGATAGCTATCTAAATCCTTTACTTATATAATTACCCTCCCCAAGCTATAGACCATGTTTTTTCTTCTTCCACTCCAAGTATTTGGAGTTGATCCCCCTACTTGGTTAGTGTCCTTTTGTCTGGAGCATATTGGGACCTCACTAATGGTGTGGTGGCCTTGACAATGAGAAAACAACACTTTTTTGTGTTTGACATAGAGCAACAAGCATTAGCGAGCCAAAAGTTGTTTACTCCTTATCCTTCTTTGGCTAAGCTTTCACCTTCTAGTTGTCGAGGGACCAAAAAGTTGGTGTTTTTTTCATTAATATTTTTCCACAAGATTCGTTCAATTTGTTTTAGGACAACAAAATTACAAGGAGATAAAAACATCATTTTTAAATCAATATTTCATTGTTGACAAACCCTCTTTTCGAGCTAGATCCCTACTTTTTTAGAAGCGTATATGTTGCGCTAGAGGATTAAGTGAATAGCAATGAGTCATTGGGAAGGATTGATCAAAAGAGAGTTGTTAGTGCATTATATCACCACAATCAATAAGGAGCTCCACCCAATCATGTTGTGAGGGTCAATTTCCTTATCTAAGGCCTTGTAGGTTGGTTAAAAGGTGTATATTGAGTGTGGATGGTGTTTGATTGTACCAATGGTGGGGATTATACAAATAAGAGGTGGACTTTTATGTTGGAAACTAATGAGAGAGATTGTGAGTAAGCCCTAACGTTACCATAGGAGTAACAACTTGTAGGGGTACAAGTTGTAATGTTACTCATTACCCTTTCAGCTCTTTCACTAGTGTCATTCTAAATAGTTGAACAATAACATTTATACTTATCTTCCTTACCATTTACTTGATCTATGTTTAGAGTATCTTTATTATTTTAGGTGATGTTATATATATTGTGGTTGATAATGCATGCCGAATACTTCCTTTTTCCTAATGATAATGCATGTCTATCGATTTTTATAATTACACGATGTCATACTTAACATGTTGTACAGGGACATGTTGCCCTAACATGATGACTCGGTAGTGTAATTGTTATACGAAGGGCACGAGATGAGTTATAGTCTAATGGGAGGAGTTACATTCTTTTTTAACTAATCCATGAAGATTTAGCCTAGTGATTAGAATGCATTAGGTATTGGCAAGGCAGATGACTATTTGTACCTTTGATTCTAATTGAGGTTCATCTATCTTTAAGAATATGATGGTGTGTGTGATGATAAAGGTTAAGATGTCTAACCAAGGTATCATAGTAATGTCTTACCACGGTATCATAGATTTCAAGGATATTATGAGATATACAATCTATTTGAGTTGTTAATGCCTATCTAAGTATCATGTGACTTGAGCAATATTATAGGCATGTGATGGTTTGGGTTGTTGATGGCTAACTAGAGTATTGCATGACTTTAGGAATATGAAGGGCATATGACATTTAGGCTATTGATATCTATCTAAGGGAATCATGTATCTTTAGAGATGTTGACAGGCACAAGATGATTCAAGTTGTTGGTGCCTAACTGGAATATCATGACTTAAATAATATTTTGAGGCACATGACAATTCAACTCATGTTGCCTAACTAGGGTATCAAAAACTTCTGGAGTATTACACATGTAATGGTTCGGGCTATCAATTTCTAGTTGGAGTGTGACAACAATGACTATTGATTCCTAAATTGGGATCACATGACTTGACATCAAGTGGAATATTAAGCATAGAGTTGTAAATGAAGTATCGATTGAATCTTGCATGATTATAGTGATGGTCATCTAGGCATCTTCTATTTGATATATAATTTATCTTGATACATGTTTAGAGTATCTTTATGATTTTGATATTGTATGTTAAGTGATGTTATTCCTATTGCTAAAGTTGGTGAATGTTTAATTGCTGCCCTTTTGCTAATAATGGTGCATATCTAAAGAATTTTGTTGTTACATATTACTAGACATGTGGTATGGATACACATTACCCTAAAATGAAGAAGCTATAATATAATTGTTATACTTGAACCATGAGATGAGTTAGGGTATGATGAGAGGAGTTATATGCATTTTGGATTTATCTGAGAAGCTTTTAACTTGGTTAGTGAAGTGCCTTCGAGCATTGATGGAAGGGCATAAGACTATCAGTGCCATTGATTCCTATTAAAGATCATGTAACTTCAAAAATATTAACAGGGCAGTCATATGACGATTCAAGTCATTGATGCCTAACTAGAGTATCATATAAATTTGTGAATATTTTGAGGTGTGTGATAGTTTAGCTCGTTGATGGCTAACTAGGAGGTTATTGGTGCCTAACTCAAGGATTGTATGCTTTAGTGATGACTTTATGCTAGAGATCCCTTTAGGTCATTATGGTGTTTCACTCTTTTAACGATGATTATGAGTAATTTGCATCGAGCATGGAGTATTACATGATGTACAAGTCAAGCATTCTATGACTATAGTGATGGTTGGGCATGCAATATATGAATATATCAAGGTATCTCTATTTACCTTATATATTTGTCTCTACCCGTTGCTTGGACATCTTGTGAAACCCTCCTACCAACTCATATCATTTTCTTATGTTTGCCTCTAAATTAGACTTATGCAGGTGATAGGGAAGTTCAGTCAAGATATTAGGCAGCTATTTTCTTTGCTCTGGATTGTTGCTATGAGTTTTAAAGTTTTGCATTATTGGAGAGTTTCAGTCGATGCATTGCTATTTATTGCTTGCATTTACTTATATGTTTATAGAACTTATTGCACTTTGTCTTTTTGCATTAAACCTTATGACTAATTTGATGTTATTTTAGTCATATACATTGTAATATATCATTCTTCTTCATTATATACTTGTATGTGTGTTGCTCTTGTATCCATAATTGTTGAATGTCGATATATCATGAGCAATGTTTAGTGCTTCAGTGTTAGAATCTGATGAATGACACAAAGCACATGCCGATAGAATTGTGCATATTTGGAATGAGTGTTCCCATCCTTAAGAAGAGGGGTCAATTGAGGTGTGATCACTCCCACGTCCTCCTCATTACAATACACCTTTGAGCTTTACATTATTGCAATTGATGAGGACTAGGCTAGGTACTTGATGGTAATTGTAAGGGAACTATAAATGACACCTAAAAGGAAGACGATGATGAACATGGTGATGTCAAAGAGAGCTATTGAAGGAGTTCTTATAGAATATGGGAAGTTTGATGTTGCTCTCTCTCCATTTCTGCAAGTAGCAAGTAGCTACAAGCAACAAACTTGAAGTATAGAAACTTGGGTCGGAGATAGAGATTACAAATGAAAATATTTTGTCATTTTCATTTCTTTTTACTCTCCTCTTTTCCACTCTCTCCAAAGAAATAACTTCAATAAATTGTACCTCTTAGTAAAGTTTTACTCGTGTTGGTCGCCATTGGTAGAATTTATTATTCCACTCGTCGACCGACACTGGCATCGACCTCATAGTGGACTTGCGAACTCGCAGTGGATACCATCTCCTAGTGGCTGCCTTTGCGAGGTCATGATGGATGTTGTGTACTTGCAGACATTTTTTTTTTTTAATTTTAGACTGGATTTTTTATTGTTTTAGCAGGTAATTTCTTTCCCTTGCTATTTTTTCCTTCTTAATTTTTTTGCCTCTTTCATCTATCTTTCATCCATTAATTTTTCTCCTTGTTAATTTTTTCCTTCCTTTGTTCATTAATCTTCCCCCCTCTATCCATCCACGAAGGTAAACAAAAGAAAAAAAAAACTTCTTTAACCTCTTTAAGGATGGTTAATTTATTTTCGCCTTCATCTCTTCATAAGGTAAACATAAAGAAAAAAAAATCTTTAAGGATATAAGACAGATTATTAAGAAAAATAAAAATAAATAAATATAATATAATTTTTCACTTTATAAAATATACTACTAATGAACTAAATTATTTAATATATTAATTCAGTTTAAGAAGGGGAGTCTTGGCGTAACGGTAAAATTATTGTCATGTGACCAAAAGGTCACGGATTCGAATCTTGAAAACAGTCTCTTACAAAAAGCAGGGTAAGGCTGCGTACAATGGATCCTTCCCTAGGACCCCGTATGGCGGGAGCTTCGTGCACCGGGCTGCCCTTTTTTTTTTATTAATTCAATTTACATTTAAACTGTTCAAAATATATTCAAATTAAATTTAGTTTAAAACCGTGTGTCATGTTTCCTTGCTGGACTTCAATTTACCTTAAATTAGCTTTTTTAACTAATATATTTTATATTTAAAAAAGTACTAACATTATTTTGGTCATTAATCGAAACTCAGCACGCCTTAAAATTTTAAATCGTGCCTCTTACCTTCCTCTCCAATGGTCATTATTCCACTTGTTGAATGAATATAACTTTAAACTCACTTTTATGAGGAAATAACCCATTGGATGATGAAGACAAAGTGATTCTTCAGTTCATGGCTCACTCTATAATATGTGGTAAAAGACGAGTTGCTCACTCCTAGCGCTCCTAGGTTCACAAATCTAGCACATCTGTGAGTCGAGCCAACATCCTAGGTTTAATCATTTTTTTTAACCTCTAGATTTGTTGTGACATTATACACATGTGCCAAGTTTTCAACATTTCTCAATGCCATGTCTCCACGGGCCGATTCATCTCACCCAAAGGGAAAGCATGTAAACCATGTTGAAAGTATCAACTGATCTTCACCCATTACTTCTAATCAAAATTTGCCAATGCAAGACAATTTAAAATTTCCATGCTAACTGTACATTCCTAACGTCGATTAAAGACATTCTTTTGCTAGTTCATTTGCTCAACTCCTAAATTCAAAACCTTAATTTTTGAAGGGTTTAAAGAGATCAAATTAGCATATTCCTTTTTACTACCTAAAATTGCTTAGGTAATCTGCAAATATAGCATAATGTAGGGAAAATAGGCCATAAGAAAGAGTGTGAAACTATGAGGAATTAATTGGTCAACAATTTACTATAACCAATTGCTAAATTTTGTTCTTAGGTGCTTACACTTGAACATTAAGAACTATTAATTACAAAATGATGGCAAACAGAGATGATTCCTACAGTGAAAGACCAGATAGGTGCAAAAACTTGAACCATAAACTAACTATTCAAAAAAGTTTTGCCTTGATAGTCATAGGCCCTTATATACAAAACTATATGAAATTATCACCTATAAGGAAACAACATGGTTGATTTGCCACCAAAAAGCTCAATAGAGGTCTTATCTGCTAGCACAATCAACCTCTAGGCGATTGAGATCAATCATTAATTTTCATGTTTGGATAAATAGTTTAAATTAGGATCATTCTATTTAATATATTATTTGAGTCATAAAGGACTTAAAGAAATACACAAGGAAACCACTTGATGCGACCAAAATCAATTAATGACTTGAGGTCAATGACACATTGAGCTGAGGGCTCGGGTGCATCCGAGGGACAAGTAGCATGACGAAAGATGACCTCAAGGAACAAGTATAACTCTTAGTCAGTTGAGTGCTAAGAGAACATATACCTGGGAGAATAGATCTCAACATAAACGAACTCAATAATTAGGATGGTTGTATTCTATGTATTAGTCAACTAAAGGGTGTCTTCAATCAATTGGTGGCTAAGTCAACTCAAGGGCTTCAACTAAAAAAAAAAGGGCAGCTCGGTGCATGAAGCTCCCGCCATGCGGTGTCCCGGGGAAGGATCCATTGTACGCAGTCTTATCTTACTTTTTGCAAGAGGCTGTTTGGATTCGAACCCGTGACCTTTTGGTCACATGGCAACAAGTTTACCGTTGTGCCAAGGCTCCCCTTCAACTCAAGGGCTTCAACTATCAAACAAAATGCTTCTATTTGTCTTGTGGTAATAGCCATTGACTGATTTGGGATCATCTGAAATTGACTATTGCTACAATAAAAAAGATAGAGAGAGTTGTTGATGGGAACAAGTTGTGTGACAATGGTCAGATTGGCTAACGACTATAGTGCATCATCAATTAGTTGATAGAGCATTATAGTCGACTGATCAATGTTAACACAGAAGAACAATCACAAACAAGAGATGCTAGATGAATAAAGGCTATAAAATGCAGGTTAAGGAGATTGTTTAAGAGCTAACTTTCCTAGATATATTGCAAGCATTCTGAGCCTCCTTGTAACACTTCTTATGCCCATTTTAAAACCAAGAGCTTGTAAGATGTTTCTCCACCTCTGGAAATTGTTCGAGAAGGAGAAAACATAGTGGTTATTTGGGAGTGATCCACCGATGAATCATAGGGCATAAAATAGGAGTCTAGAAGTTATTGAACCACATAAATTGAAATGTTAGCTTGTTCCTTCTTGTTATATTTATTTTTGTTGCATTTTAGATTAAATTTATCTTGCCAAGGAATTAGCAAGATTCTTTTAGCTATAAATTTCAAAGACATTCACTATTCACCCTCTCTAGCTCCTTCGACTATATACCCCTCACAATCACAACATCAACATCATTAACAAATTTACATATCCATATTGATATTTGTCCTTTTAAATTCTATCAAGTATTAACCATCACCATTACAGGCTTAAACAACAATTTCACTAGACTTCCTTTTGTACCAAAATTGTATTAGAAATGTGAGCCCTTGGTGATTTCAATTGGAACAAAAGTATTGTTATGGCTATACTTAGATGTGCATGATTTTGTTGAAACTACTTATGTACTCCTAGAAAAGTTTGCACAAATAGCCAAAACTAGTCACCCTTTTACAGATGCAATTTGCTTTGAATGAAAAAAAAAAAATGACAAGCACGCTTAATGCTTTGAAAGAAAAATAATGACAAACATGCTTAATTACAAAGTGCTATAACAGTGAAAAACATCATTGGCTATCTTGAATCTATGTTTTTATGCACTATTTGGGGCAATCAGTGACACTATTTGTGTAAACCCTGCAAGTGTTGTATAGAATATTTTTTGATATATGATAGTAGCTATTCGAATAAGAATTGATTATCATGGCTAGTTGAACAGCATCCTGAGTGTCTAGGTATTTTATTAGTTAATTTCATTATGAAGGAATACATCAGATTGGTAAATAACCACTAAACAGTATATCAAACAATATGAAAGCAGGAAATTACATAATTTACAGAAAACAGAGGGGTAACACTGCTTACCGTATAAGTCCATCTTTGTGTGTGTTATTTGCCTCCGAAGACTCAGTTTGTCCTTTGGCACGTACAACTTTATTACTGGCACATTCCCTTTGAATATGGCCTGGTGAGATTTTTTCATTCTAACAAATGCAAATAGATCATTAAGTTATTATTCTTTACCAAATATAGTTTTCTACAAATAATATTAGTTAGCTTCTTTGCCTATGAGAGACCATTATATCTATTAACCAAGTGCAAGATATTTCTTAAGCTTTATCCCTGTTAGTTATGGTAGCTCAATAAGTCAGCTAGCTACATTCCTATCAACAGTTTTGAAGGAAAAGGGACGAAGAAAGAATAACCAGAAAATGTCTACTCAATCTAATTCTATTAAACAAAGATTTGGACTCCATAAATTGCAACAAACTAATTTGCAAAGTTGTTGATGCTATTGAGTGAAAAAAATCAAGATACAAATAAAAAAAATTATTTGCTATCAACAGAAACTAATAGAAAAATAATATTTAAAAAAATTATCTCTCTGTTTGAAAGCATGTAAAGATAATGAAAATAGTCTGCTTCAAAGGTTAATGTTCTACATTAAATTGCTTGCAGACTGAGGATTAATGGAATATCTGAAATAGGTAAATATTTTCAGAATATACAAAATGAGATGCACAAAGTTTGTCATTTCAAACCATGGGCAAGTTTGATTGGCAAAAGAATAGCAGTACAAAGTTTCGATTTTTGTAAGTGAAGTCTCAGTCATCTTAATGATCAAATTGTACCAAATTTGTTTCAAGAGATTTATCTGGTTATCACTACTAGTTTTTATCTTTGAAAGAGTTCTACCATCAAAATTATAAAATACTGTTAAGCAGAGTCACTATACATTTACCAATCAAAGGTGTAGGCATCTTACGTTTTCTTAATCCTAGTGTGACTGAGGCAGATTGGATTGGCTGGTGGCCCATTAATGTTTTTCATTGACCCTCTATCATATCATAAAACACTGCGCTACCTAAATCTGACCAGAACATTGGTAGAGAGTACATGAATACTAGCGAACCAACCAGTCATCTTGAACAGTTCAGGTAAGTGTAGATAACCAAACTGATTAGATAAACACATGCAAGTAAGGATTTGGTGATGTGCGGTCAAACAAGAACTGCATCTTAGTTGAAAATATAGATGAATTCCAGATTCTAAAGTGAAACAGGTCACTGAAGCTTGGTCATTGTTTCTTTCATTTTGACTTTTTTTTTATATATTTTCCTCATTGTCTGCAGCATATTTCTAGCTCCTATACTCATTACAGAACACTTAGTGTCAAGATGTTACCCAAAAGTTTTGTTAATGCATTCAAATGCAATCTTATATTTACAAGTTCTACAAAATCAGTTTAGAGTATAACTGGGCCACTGTACTAATTCCGTCTAAGTCAAGCTAGCTTCTTTCTAGAAATAATAATTTTGTGAATTATATTAAAATCTACTTCAATTAAAGAAAGTGTTTCTCTAGGTTAAAGTAAATATTCAGAGTATGATGGTGAAGTACATGCAATACCTCACTATTAGTAATTTCATCTTGAGACTCCATCGACCGCACTTTGTTCGTCAATTCAAGATTCTCTTCCTCAAGATTTTGAATCTTTCTCTGGTACTCACCGTTTGTTCGCTTGAACTGATTAAGTTCATTTTTCAGTTCCACTTCTGTTGAACAAGATGCATCTTTGATTGATAAGAGATTCTCAAGCCTCATAAGTTGTTCTTGCAAGGCAATCCTTCTTCGCCTATCATCTTCACTGTCCCATAAAGTCTTATCCATGTTGGAAATCTTTTCATTCAAAGAGACTTTCTCTGACATCAATTCTTCATGTTCTTCTGTTGCTGACTTCAATAACTCCTTCAGTTTTCGCTTTTCACAGTTTGCCTCATCAAGAGAGTTTTCAAGAGCCAAAATTGTATTCTGAAGATGAGACAGTTTCTGCAACTGAAACTTTAACTCGGAAATTTCTTCCATTGTCTGTTGTTTTTCATATTCCAAAGTTTTGTTCTTCAATTCTAAATCATATACTATTTTTCTATGTTTCTGTTCATTTGATTTGGCATCCCCCAGTACTTGTTTCATTTGCTCAATATCAGCCATTAACATCTCCTCACTCTGCTTAGAAGCATTAAGCAAATCAACTAACCCTTGAATCTTACTCTTGGACTCTTTCTGCACTGCCTGTAAATCAGCCTCATAAAATTTAGCTTTTGAACTGATTTCCTGAAGACTACATTCAAGCCTAGCTTTATCTGCACAAAGGACGGATGCTTCATGCACTGCATCTAATGCTAGATTTTCTCTGTCATCCTCACTCACTGACATTTGTGAAGTAAGATTAGTTATCTCTTTCTCAAGATTCTCAACTTTTAGTGTTTTCTCTATTTCAATATGTTTTAATAAAATATTCACATTACCTACTTTTTCTTCATGTTCCTTGAGATCATGAAGAAATCGATCAAGTTGCAAGAGCAGTGCCTTCTCCTTAGATGCTATTTCTTTTTGCAGAGAAGAAAGTTTTGATTCTAAAACATCAACTTTGTCATGAAAATCAAAATTCTTGTTTCTTGATTCACTTAATTCAACTTCAAGATGTATAATTTGTTGACGCAATTCCGTCTTTTGTCTCTTCAAGTCTCCAATTAGTGTCTGAAGTGTGCGGCACTCTTCCATAAGATTCTCAATTGTAGCTGCCAATTTTGAGTTTGATCTCCTTGAGACATCAGACTCCCCCAGGGCTTCTGATAACTGCTTTTGTGTCTCCTGAACCTTTTGTTTTAGTTCTGATTTCTGCATCTCCATTTGACCTTTATGTTGTTCAACATCATCCTTTAAATTCACAACAAGTGATCTAGTATCCTCCAGCTCTAATCTGTAGGATTCTTTCTCATTTGTTAGAAATCTTAGTTGGGCTTCTAAACCAGCTACACGTTCAGATAATTTGATATTTTCATGTTCAATCTCAGAATTTTGCAACTCTAGTTCCATTTTGCAATTTTGAAGTTCCTCTGTTTTTTTCTCAAGATTCTTATTAGCAGAAACATGAAATTCCATGCTACCGGTAATCTCTTCTAAATCATTCTCCACATCTTCCAAAAGTTTAGACATTTCATCATTTTGCTTTTGTAAAGAAGTCAAATCTTCCTCCAGTTGAAATTTCTCTTGCTGAAGGATGGAAATAAGATCTTCAAGCTCCTTACTAGAAGATTTTAATCTTTCTATCTCCTGTTCTTTTAGCAACAAGGTAGATTGGATCTCATCCTCTCTGTTTCCATCACTTTTAGTTTCCTTTTTCTTTAGTAGCGAATTTAGTTCAAATAAACTTTTAGTGACATCCTCTACCAGACTCTTCTGACTCAGAATATCTGAAGGGTTTTCATCACAGTTACAATCAAAATCCTTATCTGCAATAGAGCTATCCTTCAAGTGCAAGCTTTTTGCTTGAGCTAAAGCAAGACGAACTTGGTTATTCATTTCAGAAAGCACAATTTGCATACTAGAGTAGTCATTTTCAAGATTTAGTTTAAGCTTTTTGTGTAGATTGGATATTTCAAAGTTCTTTTCTTCTATTTCCTTGTGCATTTGACAAAGATTTGCCTCAAGGTCACTTGTTTTGTCCTTATAATGTTGTAGTTCTATCTCAAGATCAGCAGAAACATTCTCAAGGTCTTTGAACTTAGCTGACAATGTTGCAGTTGTAGCTTCCTTCCTCTTGAGCTCATCCTCAAGTTCACGTGCTCGAGATTTAAGCAAGACATTTCCATACTTGCAATTGTCATCTGAAATTTCATCACGAGATTCTTTAGACCTACAAATTTGTGATGGACTTCCTTTCCCAGCATCCTTCAACTTGTACATCATATCTAAGTTTTCTTCTGTTAGCTCAGCACAATCTGACTCTAACTCCTGTATTTTGTTTTTGAGGGTCTCAATTTCTATTTCTAGATTAGAGTTACTTGTTCTAATACCTAGCATCTCTCCCCTGCATTCAGCCTCGTTGTCCAAAGACTTTGGAATCCTATCGTGTTTTTCTTGTCCATCTAGACAGCTCTGTTGTGAAAGACTAGCTATCTCCAAGTTCTGTTTCTCTGTGATCTCTTCTAATTCTTGAAGAATTGAGACAAATTCAATGTTCGAATCTTGTGCTTGTTTCAACTGTTGAGCTAAATTAGCATTGGATTCTTTGTGAAACTTCAGCTCATCCTCCAATTCCTTCAGAACATGAGCAGAATTTTCAGTTTTGAAACTGCCGATATTTGTTTGTTTTGACATTGAGTTCTCAAGTGCCACCTTCAGTTGTTCAACTTCTTTCAATAAAGAGTCACGCTCCCTTTTTGTAGCTGAAAGCTGCTTATCCAGGTTTGCCTGACGCATAGCTTTCTCAGAAATTTCTTCCTTTAAACTCTCAAGATCAAGTTTCAACTGTTGAGACTGTCTCTCCCACATCTTAACCTCATCACGGAGTTCCTCAGTCTCTTCAGCAGTTTGAAGGAGATCCTTTGACGAGTCAGATGGCCTTGATGATCCCATCACTACTCTTTCAGAAGTATGTGCATTCGTGTCTTCCCATTGATTATGCAGTGAAGAACTTGAGGCACTGGAGCTCAAAGATGATTGATTCGATCTTAAAGATTCATCTCCAGGAACTGTGCCATAATTTTCACTATATAAGCCAGATGAACCTTGTCTGCCAATGTAGTGTGCCCCATTTGAGTTTTTTTTGGTAGAAAAAGCAGCCCTGTCCAAGCTATCAACTGAATCAGAATTACGTTGTGAGCATGATGCTGAGAAGTTCGTATCCTGTAAAAAATGTAAAATATCCTTATGAAATGAGAAAAAGGAAGGATCCATTGACAAAAGTGAAAAAGTAAAAAACTCATAACATTTGTTTCAAGAGATCCCATATATTCCTAATAGATACAGATTCCATTTCGAATGAACATAATAACAATTGAGACAAACAAGAAAAACAGAAATTCAGATCCTTGACCATGCTGACCACAGGCGATGAGGTCTAGATCATCAGGTTGAGGACAAAATATCAGATCTACATAGGAACTTAGTTTAAGCAAGAGTTCCAAAATATGATTACCTGATGAGAGTAAAACAAGAAATACTAAGTTACTAATACCAGTTTTAGTCAGAAAACTTACCATAGAAATTATCAGTGAGAATGTGTAAGAATAAGAAATTTGCTGTGACAGACAGAGATAAAAATAGAAAAATCAGAAAATAACATGTAGCATATAGCTTATATTGATTTATCTTATCAGAGGATTCATAAGACCAGGATTAGGCACAGATCTGAGGCTTTTCTTAGCAATGCTCGTAACATTTGCTTCAAGAGATCCCATATATTCCTAATAGATACAGATTCCATTTCGAATGAACAGAATAACAATTGAGACAAACAAGAAAAACAGAAATTCGGATCCTTGACCATGCTGACCACAGGCGATGAGGTCTAGATCATCAGGTTGAACACAAAATATCAGATCTACATAGGAACTTAGTTTAAGCAAGAGTTCCAAAATATGATTACCTGATGAGAGTAAAACAAGAAATACTAAGTTACTAATACCAGTTTTAGTCAGAAAAACTTACCATAGAAATTATCAGTGAGAATATGTGTAAGAATAAGAAATTTGCTGTGACAGACAGAGATAAAAATAGAAAAATCAGAAAATAACATGTAGCATATAGCTTATATTGATTTATCTTATCAGAGGATTCATAAGACCAGGATTAGGCACAGATCTGAGGCTTTTCTTAGCAATGTTTCAGACATAAATAAGACCAGGATTATCTTATTAGAGAATTGAAATGGGTTCGATTTAGATAACTACCCAACTTGTCATGCATCTCAATCATGGTTTCAAGTGTTCATCAATATAAATCAGTAACGAACAAAATGCATCGATAGCCAACAAATATTGATACCGTGTTGGCATAGCTAAATATCATTGTCTACCCATGCCAACATAGTTTTGATGGAATCGACTGAGAAAGATCTTGTCTCAGCTAGTAATGTTCGAAACCAACAAAGATAGCAAGATTCTGTAACAATGAATCATCCTTTAATTCCATCTACCAGTCATGAGAAGTAGATAAAACATTAAAAAAAGGAGGGGAAGTGGGCAACTATTACCTACTGTGTAACATGTGGTGAGATGAAAAGAAGTTATATTGTAAATCTAGGATGAAAATGTGGTATGATTGTAAATGACTGGTGATTAATAAGTGTGACAATTGATGAAATAGGTAATAAAAAGTAATTAATTTTGGATGATTATTGTTGCAGCTTAGTAGGCTTATTTATACTGATTGTCCAAATGATATATGGAAAAGTATTAACTATTAAATATGATAAACAATTATAAAATCAGTAAGAATCATAGTGTTTATGATTATAACAGTGAATATGATAAATCCACAGATTAAAATCAATTTGAGATCATTATCTTGCAATGGTATTTTTGTTATCATTACCCCCGACAAACTCAACAAGATTTCTTGGATGTTGAGTTTGATTGTCTGTTTGTTAAATCACTATTTATATAATGGTTTGGTAAATATGTCAGTAATTTTATCTTCAATAAAAAAATATGAAATGAACTACTACATGTTCTTGGACAAATTAAAAATCAATCTCCACATGTTTTGGTATGAACATGATTTGCATCAAGATATGTTGCTCTATAATTGTCACATCAAATTTTGGGTGTAGCACTCATGGAGAATGTCCTTTCGAAAGACAGGATTGGAGCTAAGTAATTTGGATATTGCATTAGCTATAGTTTTTTATTCAGCCCCAAAACTTGAGTGATAATGTAGGATGCTTCCTAGAAAGCCAAGAAATAAGGTTACATCCAAAAAATATTGTATACCCACTAGTAGAAAGTCTATCTTTAAGAGATCTACCCAGTCTCCATCACTATAGACATTTAATTCTCACGAGAACTGGAAATAAAAAAAAGCAATGCAGAATAGTGCCTTTGAGATAGTGAAGAATCCTTTTAACAGCTTCCCAATGATGTTCAGTAAGAGCATGCATAAATTGACAAGAACGATTGACGATAGAAGCAATGTTGGATTGTGTGATGGTGACATATTTTAAGGCACGAATAGTGCTTTGGTAGATTTGAGGGTCAGCTATAGAAGGGTAGGATGAAGGTGTAGAGAAACCACCTTCAACAATCAGTATAAAGATGGGATATGCACTATCCATTTTAGCTCATTGAAGAAGTCCACTAATATATTTGCTCTGAGAGAGGAGATAACCTTCGAAACATGAAAGAAGCTCAATGCTAAGCAAAAAGCAAGCATTGCCTAGATCTCGAATAGAAAACTAAAGATGAAATAAAGCAGTGATGTCTTCTTGATTACTATATTAGAATATCATCCACATAAATAAGAAAAAAAAAATTATAAATTTTTCATTACATTTATAGAATACTGAAAAGTGACTTTGAGGCAAAGAATCCCTCAGTGTGAAATCATGCACAAGATACTTGCTAAATACCATATATAGATTTCTTGAGTTGACAAACATGTATTGAAAGTTATGGGATGATGAATCCAAGTTATTGCTCCATAAACACAGTTTCATCAAGCTGATTGTGAAGAAAGACATTAGAAACATCTAATTATAGTATTGGCTAATCGGAGGTAACAACTATAAATAGTAACAATCTAACCGTCATAACTTTGATGACTAGACTAAATGTGTCAGTGAAGCCAATACTCGGTTGCTAACTAAAATCTTATGCCACGAGGCAAGCTTTATAGCGTTTAATAGTCATTGATACTAACTTGAGTCGGTAAACTCATTTAGAGCCCACAACATTTATAGAGGGAGTACACGAAACTAAGCTTTACGTTTCATTGCGAAAAAGAATATCAAATTATGTAGCCATTACAGCACGCCAAATTAGGTTATTGACTTCCTACATAAAATAAGTTGGTTCAATAGATCTTGAAGAAACCATTAGAGTTCGTGGGAGAAGATATCGAGTGACAAATGGTGAAGACTATGCATAAATGTCACTTAGAGGAAGTATGTGACGAGGAGTATCATATGAGAATTCAAGACTAGAGAGTGGGTCATTATTAGCAGCTGAGTCTATATAAATTAGTAAGGATGGAGCAAGACCTAAACCCCATTGTATTTTTAGGAGCAACTTATGGAGATTCTAGTGTACTATTCAGTGGTATTAGAAAGGTGCCCCTATTCTTTGAAGGGGCTAAGGTAGCTGGTGCAAATGGAATGTGGTAGCTAATGCAAATGGAAAGGCAGACTCATCGAAAATGTATTAGGTAATATATATCCATGCCAATATATGCAAGCAATAGTACCCATGATGCAAATTGCTATAACAAAAAAAAAACACATTGTTGAGAGATGGGTTTTAACTCGTGCTTAATGTAAGATTGTAATGAGGGATAATATGTGTAACCAAAGATACATAAGAACGTGTAATTGGGAGTGTGGTTATAGAGTTTTGGGTGAGTAAATGATTGATAAGTTAGACTTAAGTTTGGATGGCATCGTCCCAAAATTTAAGTGGGACTGATGCATGATTAAAAAGGGCTAAAACAGTTTCAATTATATCTTTGAGTGTCCATTTTGTTTACGGGTGTGAGGGCAAGAGACTTGTTGAAAGATTCTAGAGGAGATAAGATGATGATTTAGTACTTATAGTCCTTTCCTAATTGAAATGAAGAGAGAGTATTTTACTTCCAAAGTAGTGCTCAACATGTTTTTAAAAGTAACAAAAAATATTAATGAGATCAAATTTTCATTTCATAAGAAAAAAATAAGTGAACTTACTAATGCTATCAATAAAAATAATATAATAAAGAAAACACTGATTATACAAAATAGGAGCATAGCCCCATAGATCAAAGTGAATTATTTCTAAAGGAAAATTAGAGGTATGCCTAGAAGAAACAAAAGGTAGTTTGTGGAGTTTTTCTTTCATGTTTCACATAAATGGGATGAAGAAGTTAAAGAATTTGGCAAGTCAAAACGATTAATGATATCTTGAACAAGACATAGAGATGGATGACCAAGTCATGCATGCCAAGAGAATTTGTTAGTACATTCTCTAATAAAGGCTTTGGTAAAGGTAAGTTGAAGGTGATAAAGACTGTCTTTAATTTCTCCTCTGAGTAAAGTAGTTCTTTCGTAGGATCCTTACAAGATAATAATGAAGGTGAAATTTAAAAAAACATTATTATCAAGAGCAAATTAATGTATAAAAAGTGAATTTATAGTGATAATATTAAGTGAAGTATATTGTGCGTGTGAAAGGTTTGACCACACAAATGAAAGAAATGTGTAAGTACAGAAGGTTTGTGGTCCTTTAGCGTGTCTGCTATTAGGGCAATGGTATGTTATGTTGGAAGCACGTGAAGAGAGGCGACTAGGACACATACGAAGGAGCGCATGATAGATCTCTGCTACGAGAAACCAAGGCGACTAGGATACATACGAAGGAACTTGTAATAGATCTATGCTAGGAGAAAGCAAGTGGTGGTCTTGTCGAAGGATCTCCTCAACGAAGCCGCGGAGGTCAATGATCACACTGCAAGGTTCGACTCCAATCAACTTGAGGCAGAAGTTGCAATAGACGAATTTGGCATTGGTATCCGTTTGTAAGTCGGAGGTTCCGATAGAGGAGAAGAGATGGAGCCAACAAAGGAGGTCCTTATTCAAAATGGATGGAGCTTGAAAGTAGAGTTACATCGTCATTCGACAGTGGGAATGCATAAAAGCAACAATGGATAGCTACAATCTTGTAGACATCAAAAGGGAACTAGTAGCTTCTAGGTACAAAAGAGATAGGGAGGCAATTGTTGGGAACAAATTTGGGCAAAGAAATAATGTTGAAAAAAAAGAAAAGGGAAAGGATAATGTTGAAAAGATTTGAAATTGTTGCTAGAAGAAGCAATAAAGATGGAAAAGAAGGCTCGGTGGAGAAAGAAAAATAAAATACAAAAACCAATGTGGTGTTAGGAAAAATTTATGGCTCCAATGCCATAATGAAATAGATAATAATAAATAATTATTTTAAAATAATTTATTGTTACAACTTAGTAGGTTTATTTATATAGACTGTCCAAACGACATATCAAATTAAATATGGTATACAATTATAGAATTAGTAAAAATTATGTTGATTATGATTATAATAGTGAATTTGATAAATCCAGATTAATTGAAATCATTTGGGATTATTATCTTGTATTGGTGCTTTTGTTGTCATCAACAGCTACTATCGTGTAACATGCAATTTTTTTTTACATAAAAATTATTTAAATGAGTATAACATAACATAATATTAATACGGAGATAATTTATTTTAACAAAGTATTAAAAGTATTTTTTACAATTATAAACTTAAATTGTTGATTATTTTAATACTTAAACAACAATTTCTCATAGTAATTTTCTCAATTTAACCCAATGCCAATTAAAATTTATTCATTTTCATGAAAAATTGTGGATAAATTGAATATTAAACAGAAGTAATTGACAATATTAGCTAGGAAAGATACTTAAGAAGTATATTGGGGTTTATGTAGATAATAGCTATAAATGATAAATAGTAATATCTTAACAAAATGGAAAATCCTTTTCTAAGATCAATTGATTGCTAACTTCTGCCTCTTTAGTTTTTTTTCACATCAGTTTACACAAAAGAACTTTCTCAAGATTCTTTCTTTAAACCAAATTAAATGAGTTTCTAAGTAAAAAAGTTGTATTCATAGAAGTACTTTTCCACCAATCTAACAAATACTAGAACTCTGAAAAAAAATAGCAATGTAAAAGTTGGCAGAGAAAAATATATTGTAATAGAAACTAAAATTTGATGATTTGTGTGGCAAACCTAGACTGATAAATTATTTTTATAGTTTGATAAATAATGAATGAAAATGTGATGAGAATATAAGAACCAAAAACATAAATTGTTACACATTTGCATTTCTCGTAATACATAATTTTGTTAAATTTAATTATATTAATTTGTTGACATATTATTGGATATATTGGTGCAACTCTAGTCTATTGCTGAGAAGCATGAGAAAATTGTATTGAAACTGTGGACAGAGAATAATAACTTAAAAGGACATACATTTGTTGTTGGTTCATATGCATTTTTCATATTTTCATATATGATTTAATTTGATTTTTCATGTTATAGGATCTTGAATGCAAACTGAATATCTGTGAAAATGCTAATCCTTTCTTTTGGTGAGTTCATAAGAAGCTATCCTAGCTTAGGTATCAACGGGTCTTCCATCCAATTGTCTTGGCATTTTCTGATTAGATCGTGCTTTCATATGTTATGAGAGTCATTCATTCACCTCTTGCATGCTAGAAGCAGTGAGTCATGAAGGGAAAAAGTAACTTTATTCCTAGTCTGACATGGTTAAGTAGTGTGATGCTCTCCTAGCCATGGGTATGCTTAACTATTATAGCGGTCCTCCATCCAAGTGCCTTGGCATATTGGATTGGACTAGTAAGTCTCTATAGATGTGTCGTGAAGCATTGTAATGACTCAAGAAAGATGCAAAGTAACATAGAGGCAAGTGAATGGATCTAACTAATATTCAAATAAAAAATTACAGTATTTTTATAAAAAGTCAAAAGTAGTTCTTGGAAGAAGAAGATATTGAGAAACAACTTTTGCTTTTGAGTTGTGGGCTGAAGTGTTCAAGCATGTAAACAAATAATCTTCTTCAATGAACAAAATGTTTGCCATAAACCTTACATGCTCTCTTATGGATGGCACACAGACATTCTTGATAGACAAGCACTTGATTTGGAGAAAACAGGCTAAACGATAAACAATGGCACATAAAAGTTCAGAAACTGAAAATTCCTCATTTTGAAATACCTTAAATTTAAGCACATTTCTCTGCCATTTCCAGGTTCTCTTCTAAAGCATGGTTAATAATTTCCTTAAGAAAATTGCCTTCCCTTCTTTTCTAGATAGGTATACGTTAACTCTTTTAAGAAAACTACACCATAAACATTGAGCATGAGAATATTACCCTATTTCCAATATCATCTGCATAGGTGTAGCCCAATTGATTCCTTGAGGAAGAATTGGTACTACTATGGATTATATTGTCAGATCCATGCTTGCTATCCAATTCAGCGTCATTATCTTGCTCTTCAAAATGAGAAGTTTCTTTCAAAGATTTCCCAACCCTACATTAAATATATAGCATCAGGAACACTTGAAGTGACAGTGGGAAATAAAGCAAAACATCAATACACCTGAATTTTGATATCGGGGAACAACTCTGAACCTTGACCTGCACATGCGATAGAAAATACTGTCAGTTGAAAATAAAGTAGTCAGTTTCAACCTCTTTTCAATATCATATGGGAAACAAGAAGCCTCTGACTCGATTAGAAACTTCTTCCATTGAAGCGAATTGTAGCATGTAAATGAAAAACAGAGCAATCAAAAGAGAAAATACAAAATAGTTGTTGTTGGTCAAATATATACATTGATGTTAAAGTTAAAACATATACTGATTCATAAGTTCCTCGGTCATCACCTATAAATCAACAACAGTTATTTAATATTGTAATGAATGATTCATCTTGCCTTCTCCTTCAACTGATGAATTATTGTTTTGCAAGGAAAGGTATACAACCACCACAAGCAGCAGTGTGGCCCAACTATTTGGGATTGGCAGTAACAATCTAATCTAGTTTTTGAGTTTTATACAAGGCTAGACTGATAGTCACAGATATATCATCCAACCTAGTAGGTATCTCTCTAAAAATAATGGGTATAATTAGATTTGATTTTTATACAAAGGGATGCAATTTCAATACCATAATACAACAAAACCTTATTTCTGAATTTGGTACTCAATACTCCTTTCAATCTCTCTGCAAGCAGTTTTCTCAATTAGACCTTGTAATTATCTTCTCAAGCATAGAAAGGGCTTCCTCATGATATTAAGCTTCTCCCGTTCTTGCTCATGTGGTCATCCATCATCCCCTGAACTTCGACTTCTATTGGCCCATGAAAAAACTTGTCAGTGTTAAATTTTGCTCAATTTGCACACAAGCCCTTAGGACCACTCTCTTCCCCTCAAGTGGTATGGTTTCAAAAGACAATGGTGGAAAGAACAACAAATATGGCATAATCTCAAACAAGTGACTTTATCAAAGACAAAAGAGTGTTACGACACAGAACCATAACAATTAATAATGCTTTTGAGTGCAAGAATATATGAGAAAGATACAGTGAGTAGCTCTAAACTCACTCCAGAAGAAAAATAGTTTGATGAAAAAAATAGTTTGGTGAGGATAAAGATACGAAAAATCCATTATCATTGAGTACAAATGGAAGTGCACAATTAATTAGATAGCAAACTATATCTAACAAATATTATTATGGTACACATACATAAACCATCATAATAAGTGTAATATCAAAAAGTAGATTCTTGTGTTCATCAATATTATTCTACTGAGAGGTTTATGCACATGCAGATTAGTGGATAATGTTGTGTGAAGTACAAAAGCAAGTAAAAGCTGGTTCCATTTATTGATGAACATTATAAATGCATAAAATTTTAATGAAATGTAAAATTGTGTCTTTATTTTATCAAAAAAGATTGGAATATATCAAAGACCTAAACACGAGTTCTTAGCAATAATACTCATGTCATACATGTCTAATCATCAATAACTGTAACAAAGTCTACCAATTATAAATACAATGATGGGAACTCCATATGTATAGGTGAACTAGCTAAAAGGAGAAATCCATACATCCTAAGAGGAAATGATGCAAAATGAAGCCTACCAAACTCTACTTACTTTACAGTGGAACTCAGTTAGTGAAGGTGAAATACTAAGAAGCTATTTAATTTAGTCAAAAAAAGAATGATCAATCCAACAGTGCTACTAGTATAGAGTGATATTGGCAGTAATACGAGCATTGGAGGGAGGCGATCGGCTAAGTAGTAGAGTCTATTAGATTCATGGCCTTCACTAATCATTTTCTTCATCAAAAGATCATGAGAAAAATAATGGGTAGTATGGAATGTGACAATAATTTGAAGATTATGGAAGTGTTAATCGATAATAAGTTCATAGAAAATTTTGGAACATAAAAGCTTTATTCTTTAACAAGTATATGAGAACCATTAATGGACAAGTGTTGAGGTGGAAAGATGAAGATTAAAAACAATTTGTGATTATCTCTCACATCTGAAGATTACATATAAATCACATAACAACAAAATCTTAGATTTTACCACCTAAGCAAATACTAAATGTTACTTTTAAGTTTTAATTAATTGTGATCAATTAGAGGCACTCTTTAGTAACTTTAATTTTGAACTTGTTTATAGACTAATAGTTACTATTATTGATGCTAATGCAGAATGAAATAATAATGGGTCTAACAATGTGTTACAGTCATCTAAACTTATTGCAACATCAATTTGATGGATGGTTGGTGTGATGCCAATGGTGGTAAATATGGAGTATGTTGTATCCATGACCTTGTTCTGAACATAGATATTATTTTGATATTTCAATGATGGTGACAATGATAGTGCTATAATTTATGAAGTTAAAGTTAAGTATTAGCGCCACTAATGCTAGTGATATTGGTTTGATAGCCATGCGACCTAATTGGTATTGAACCATTGACTATTAGCACAATGGAAGTGTTAAAAGAGGCATGATGATTCAATGGATGGAGACGTTGAGGCAGGGAAGGGTGCTGCAAACATGGTTGGAAGTCTTCTATCGTGCCGAGCAAAACTGTCGAAATATATTATTCGAGTAAATCACCGAAACTAATACCACTTGTCATCAAGGTTCAAAATCTCGAGTCATGCTGTAGTTTCGGTCTTAACTATAAAGATACTATTCTAGTATTGTATCGACGCTCTGATGCATGGTGTCGGTAACAAATTTGAGGTTACAGGAAGGAGATGAAGCAAAGAAAGGAGACATTGTTTGTACTTAGTGGTATGGAATTTTAATAATTTACCGGAATAATATGTTTCGATTATTCTGTTCGACATTGTATAAGATTTAAAACCATGTTCAACAATGTCTCCTTCCTATATTTTATCTCCTTCCTTATTCAACTCCAATCCATTACTGACACCATGCATCGAAACATTGGCATGATACCAAAACAGTATTGTTCCAATCAAAGATCTAAATTTTGGGACAACTCGAGATTTTGAACCTTGGTTGCAATAGGTCTAAATATTATAATTATAGAAGATTAAAAGATTAAAGCTTTAGGGAGTGGTGTGTTTCTATAAGGAGGATACCAAAAGGTAAAGTAAAAGGAGGAAGCTTTAAGAAGAATTGTAGTTGGTACTTGCTTTAGCTATGAGATGGGAGATAAGGGATGATTTAAAGAGGATCAAAATTAGGTGGGTTAATTTCTACTTTTTTGGTTATTTAATTTGTTATTTTATTTTTATACTAAAGCAAAGTTAAAAATCTTATTCTATGTTGGAGTTTTAGTAGTCCACCAAAACAAGACTCTTTCAATACCATATTGGAGTGCCTACAAATAGTGTCGGTGAAGAAATGAAGTGGAGGAAGAAGATGAAAACAATCAGCATACATAAAAGAGCTACTTTACAACTTCTTCCTTAGCCAATAGAAGGTGTTCTAGATTCTAACCCTTCCAAAGCTATTTTTCAAGCTAAAGAAAATGGTAGTAGAGCTCATCAATCCTCACGGAACTATTCATGAGATCACAAATTTATATCGCTTGTTTTATGGTCCTCACAGAATTGTTCATGAGTCCTTGTGGAGCTATATTGGCTCTTCATAAAGCTTAAGAAGCTTCTTCACTTGTAGAATGCTCACAAGTTGAGCAGAGCTAAATCCTCTTACTTGCAGAAGATATTCGTAGAATGTTCACACATCGTGAAAGAAAAGCCAAGTTCTTCTAATCTTAACCCATGTCAGTCAACAAAATGAGATAATTTCCCATGTTGCCCAAAATAGAATGATAATTCAAACCATGTATTGTAGTGCGTCAACGAAATGAGATAATTTCCCATGTTTCCCAAGACAGAATGATAATTCAAACCATGTCAGAGATTGGTCGAAAGGATATGATTTTCTAACATGAATTCCACAACTTTTTCCCATTGCTCACCTCTCTCTATCCACCACCATCACCCTCATTGTCACTATCGCTTCATGACCATAACTTAATTACTATCTACTCATTTTTTAAATTCTTAAAGTTATTTACCCCCTCTAGCATCGATTTCGATCCTACAGAAGATAATATAACTATATACCTAAGTTCTAACATCTAACTTTATGTCCCATCTAGAATGGTACAATTTTGATAATGTATTATATATAAAAAATAACAAACATTATTTCAATTCTTTTGGACGCATTTTATAGCATGTCAAAGGGTGTTGGGTGGATTGGCACAACAACATAAAATAGATCACATGTGTTTAGTATTGAGTTTTGAAAATTTATTAGAATGATATGTTTCGACCGTGTCACTTGGCAGCTACGAGATTTCAAACCATGGGTATTTAAACATTTTTGAAAAGTTTAGGGTATTTCAAAAGAGGCGAAAATGTTTGGGGGTATTTTGAAATTTTCTCCATGGAAAATTAGGTCATGCAGGAGGACAAGAGTGAAAATTTCGGCGTTTCCAATAAAGACTAACCTATGCATGATAAGAGGATTTTAGGTTCTCCAGTGGACAAAATAGGAGAAACCTTCAAGAGATGAGACTGGATCTTGGCCAAACTAAATGTTTGACTTTTGGTAGACAAAATAGGAACAAAACGACACAATCTAACTTAATCCTAGCCTTATTGAGTCAAGTAAAGAGAGGTAGAAGGTATGTAGAGTTCCTATGAACAAAACAAGCATCAAGTAGTGTTAGACGACATGGTCTTGGCATGTGTGAGTTGGGTGGAGGGGAGGGGAGAGTACCAACATAGGAATGGGACAAAGGGGGACCTCAGTTAGCAATAGAAGAGGAAGTAAGAGAAGAGCTAGCATGACAAGACTAGGTACACTAGCAGCAAGCTCTAATATGAGAACTACTAGATATACTTCTAGGAATTCAACTCATGAATTTATCTAGGAAATAACTAAGGGGAACCAGGCTAGATAAATTGATTATTAAAATTTGTGCTTATTCCATCTAACAAACTTGATTAGAATGTAGCAGTCTCAGTATGCATCAAGAATTTTCATAGTTTCTATTGGATGCAAATTATACAAGGAAATGAGGTTTTGTTTCATAAACAGAGTAAGCTTAACCTGTAAAGTTGTCCCAGAATCACACTTCTGCAAAGGAAGGAACAGAGGACCAGTGTCACCTGCACTTAGAAAATCTTCTAGATTTAAGGTGACCTCACCAATGATCACAGATCTAGCCGAAGCCTGTTTAAAAAAATCCATGTTAGCATCATAGTCTCAACTTTAGCTTTTCAGTGCAAACTACTTGATATCTTTGTGACATTTTATCAGAAATTAACATGACAATGCATACATATATATAGCCATATAGAAACATAATGAAGTTTGAGTCAGACCGGTGAAATGACAATCTTAATCTGGCTTTCTTCAAGCTCTTTTGATGTATCATCTTGAGACACCCATATAGATTCTGCCTCTGTCCACTGACAGTTTCCACTTCTCACAGTAGCTTTGCCAGTTTTAGCAATTGTTTTTCCAGACTCCACTGAAACAATAGAAAGAAAAAGCTTGTCCCATCCTTTAGGAACCTGCATGACAAAATGAAGGTAACTCTTTGGAGACCAATCTTTGTACATACATGAATCCTAATTTCATAATATAAACGAGTGGAACAAAATTCAATAAAAGAAGGCAAACATAAAATGCTATGTGAAATAAGACAATGAAACCATGAGACAGGAAACAGTAGAAAAGGTGGAGAACATTGAATACCAGTCTGAATATCTATCTATCTGGAAGCATAGGGCTCAAATCTAATCAGAGTTCATGAGAAAAATGCATAGCCAAACAATTAAGATATGTATGTTTTCTCGACTCGCCCTTGAGGAATGAATTGAAAAATATGAATATCTACCCACACATTTAAGTCAACAATGCTGAAGATCTTACTGGTACCAAGGTCAAGAAATATTGTTATAATAGGAAGAATAATTGCAAAGAAGAAAAAGATAACACGAATTAAAGGGGGCTTATGAACTAAGGCAGATTACTAAAATTTGCAAACTATAATTTGCAGCTCACTATCAAAAGTTCTACAAGATGTCAGCATTTTAGTTGCCATGGTTAACAGCATGGCAACACCCGCAATAGCAACAAGCTACTGTGCATGCATTCTCCATCAAAATGAATGAAATGCAAGCAAAGTTTCTAAACTTGAGTATTTAATTTGGTCATCTAGATGGCAGAGCCAATCTGGCCCTTTTGCTGAGATGGAATGACACATGGAATTTATACTGAAGTAAATGGATGGGTTTTCTTGAGATGGTCAGCCTAGCTAGGTATTAGGGTTGAGGAAAGATTCATCAGTGCAAAAAGGGTATAGCCAACTTTAAGGTGTTCACTATATGAGCTCTCTCCTATGACAAGATTACTTTTGTTTGACTATTTCCTACTGTTTTAGCCAGTGCAATTTTTAAAGATCAATATTTAGAAATTTGTCATTTGTTGATTGGTTTTTTCATTTGTAATGAAACTCAATAATAAGCAAGCCTGGTCGAGGTACATTTTGACTCAACTTGCCTCATATAGATCACTAGGATCATATGTAAGATTAATTCATGTTAAATCAAATGATCTACTTAGAAACTCAAAAGGACATATTATATACAATTTTTAATTTTAAATAAAATCTATGGATGAATTAATATTGATATTAAAAAAATGACTCAATTATATTTGTCAGTGAGAAGCAAAAGAATATTTATCAAATGGTTGTTGCTAAGACAAAAATATACTTTAGTTATCAAAACCAATTAAGTACTTAAGTAAAGTACTAAATCAAGGTATTATATTAGTAATATTGTGAAAAAAATGAATCATCTAATAGTAAAAGATCATATAATGGCATGATAAATTATAAACTTATCATTTCTAGTCATGATAATGGTATGATAAAAGATCATATAATGTCCAAGCCGGATAAAGCAGGAGGGTTACATTAGGTTGTCAGCCAGCATTAAAATTAAGGCAAATATCAATAAATTGATCCATTAAACTATTATGCTAATGCTAGGTTGTTCCCTGTAAAGAACGCATTGCAGTGTCCAACTATAACATCTCGGCAAGGACTGCAACATCTCCAGAACTCGGGTGTATGCTAAATGTGGAAAATTAATCTTGGCAGTAAAATCAGTCTTGGAAGATTTATTACATATATATTATTTATTGCAAATTTGATTTTATTTGATTTTCTTGGCAGTAAAATCTCTCTAATTAATTCGAATATTTTGATTCCTTAAGTAGGATTATGTGATTTGTATATAGAGGATATACGGATATTGAAATAAAGAAATATATTTTCTTGAAAACTTTCATGGTACTAGAGCCACCCTAACCCTAAATCTAGTTCTACCCGGCCATCACCACCCGCTTCCATCTCTTTTGACAAGAACATCTCTTCCTACAGCTAATCATGTCGGACTCCAAGCAGATTTCAACGAGCTCTTCCATAATCAATTCTGCTCCAAATCTCCCCATGGTGCCTCGATTCCCAACTCAACCAGAAACTATCTCTAGTTCAATTACCATTGACAAACTGAATGGCCACAATTATCTTGGTCACAATCTGTAATGATGTTCATCAGTGGGCAAGGAAAAGATGATTATCTCTTAAGTGTTCCAAAACCAGGAATAAGTAGTTCGAGTTGTAACACACCCATTTTTTTAAAAAAAAAAGTCCGCATAACCACATACATGAAGAATTTAAATGTGCTAAAATAATTTAAATAAATATTTTATTTAATGGCTCAAAAATATGTTTATTTAAATATGAAATTTTCTAAAAATTTATAGGTCTTCTATTTAATTACAAGTTGATGCTTATTTTATGTTAAGAATCGATTTTCGACAAATTAAGCGACTTCTTGTAGACTAGTCAAATAATTTCAAAAAATTTAATATTATTAACATTTTATACAGATTGTATTTGACTTTAATTTGGCCTAATTAACTAAGGTTAGTGGGCTTAATTAACCCTAAGTTTAAATACCCATAACCCTAGTCTCCTTAGGTATTATTTTCGAAAAACTCACCATCAAACCTAGGGTTCTTAGAGGGGTTGTAGCCGTGGAATATAGCAACAAATAACAGTGAGAAGAGTGTGATTTTCAGAGGAGGAAAAGTGAAGCTAAGTCTTCCCCCGATTGTGCACTCCGACTCCTCTCGCCAATATTCGAAATTCGAGCGTTTTAAATGCAAAGGAACGTTTTTTTAAACCCTTCTTTTGCACCATTCAATCCATATTATGTATGTTTTATGTAATTATGCATGCAAAATGATTATGTTAAAGTTTTATAAGTGTTTGATGTATTTTTACAAACTTTTGATGTTTTTATCAAAGTTTGAGATTTGTTGTGGATTGCTAGGGACAAGGGCTGCCATTAAGGAGGAAGGGGATGGTGTCTAGTGGTCCTAGAAGTGCTTCTTGTATGCTAGAGGGGTCTAGACAGAGAGGGAAGTGGCCGAACACATGGCTAGGGTTTTTGAGCCATGAGGTGGCAGGTCAAGGGAACGAAGGGGAGGGGCCATGCATGGCTAGGTGCAGCGGTGGTTGTGGGCCATGTCAGGTCCAAAGGAGTCCTAAGAGAGGTGCTAACCGGTCTGGAGTCGAGGAACCATGGAGGGCTCGACTATGAGCTTGTTCTCCACCTAGGGAGCACGATTTGAGGGGAAGAGGGCTAGAACTACACATGGGTTGTGTGCAGGCTAGTTGCTGGTTTGTCGTGGTCTAGGAGGGTTCTAGGATGATTGTAAGAGTCTAGTCGAGTCGTGGTTCGAGTTGGGAAGGAAGTTTTTAAGGTTTGAGTCGAAATTTACGGTAAAAAGTCGAAAGGGTAAAGTTTAGAAGTTTATAAGTATGATAAAGGGTAAAATGGGAAAGTTTGTTTGAGGGAAAAAAAATCGATGTCCTGGCAGTGTCCCGAGTAACCATAATAAATGCTTGAACAATTATATGAAAAGTTTTATAAGTTTTGAGGCTTTATGTTATGTATGAAATTTTTGAATGCATGCTTATTTCATGAAAATGAGAAAAAGGTCATTTATTTTTAAAAGAAAAGGAAAGGAAAAATGTTTTTGGGGAATATGATTTGGACATGACAAAGAGAATGTGTGAGGAATCCATCGAAAATGCGGGCGGTGAACTTACAAATAATTGATGGGAATACCACGACGGAAAATACCCCAGAGCGAGCCCGTTTACGAGAAAGACCCTAGAAGGAGTCAACATCGGATTTCTATATTTAGATGCGACGAAGAAGTGATCAATGAACTCCACCGCCTGGTACCATGGTTTTTTTTTTTTTATAGATTGATCAATCGAACAGAGGATAAAGGAGTCACTTTCAATGAACAAACTTCACCTAAAATATTTATGATTAATGATGAGAAAAAAGTCATATGATGCTTAAAGTATTTTAAAGATTTATGTGAATGTAAATGCAAATGATTTTAAAGTTAAATGTATTTTTCTTAAAAGTATTTTTAAATGCATGTGAATGTATATTTATGTATTAGTTATCATGGTTTGAATGTGCTAAGTCATTAGACTCACTAGGTTTGAATGGTTGTAGGTGAGGATGAGATTGAGGCAGGAGGCTCTGACTCTTAATTGGACCGGGTTGGGCAGTACACTCCCGAAGACCTTGCATTTCCACATAAAACTATGATTTATGATTTTATGAGAGGTTTCATGAGAGAATTAAATACTTTTTAAGTTAAATATTCGATTTTTATTTAGATAATATGGGTTAGACTGATGTTAGATGGATGGTAAATTCGGATATTTATTGTAGTTAAGATTTATTTTAAAAATAATAGTAAATTAGCTTTTAAATATTATATTATATATATAGTATTTCTCAGTCATATTTTTTTTTCTTAAAAATAATTTAAGTAAAGTGGAAGTTAGGGTCGTTTCAAGAGTACCGAGTCTGGAGAGCCGAAAACAATTTGGTTATGTCATGGCTAATCAGTTCTATGAATGCATACATTGGAGAGAATTTTCTATTGCTAACAACAATCCAAGATATATTAGAGGCAGTTCGGGATACTTTCTCTAGTCAAGACAATATTGCTAAATTATTTCACATTGAAAATACTCTCCAAGACTTAAGCAAGGTAACCATCCAGTGACAACTTATTTCACAACTCTCACTCGCTATTGGCAATGAGTGGATCTCTTTGAAACCCATAACTAGAAATGTTCTGAAGATCAAGTATATTTCAAGAAATTTGTGGAGAACAAGAGAGTTTTTAAGTTTCTGATGGGACTTCATCAGTCCCTAGATATAGTAAGGGGCAGAATCCTCGACATAAAATTGCTGCCAAGTCTTTGAGAGGAATTTTCAGAAGTTCGAAGAGAAGAAACTCATATGCGAGTAATGTTGGGCCATCCAAACCCCGAAATTCAGCCTCTAAAGTCAACTGAAGTTGTTTCAACTGCTCGGAATCCCACTTACAATACAAATAAGGGACGTCCTTGGTATGACTACTGTCAAAAGTAAGGACACACCAAAGACAAATGTTGGAAACTTCATGGGAAATCAACAGATTAGAAGTCCTCCCAGGACCACGAAGCAAAGGGAAATTCTATAGTCACACCCATGATACAGTGTGGCAACTCAGTTCCTCTCTCTAAGGAACAACTTGATATTATTCAATAGCTCATTCAGAAGGCAAACATATTGCATCCATCAACAATGCATACATCTCCCCACTCATCTTGGATTGTGGATTCTGGCGCTTTAGAGCATATGACACGTGATAGATTACTTTTCTCTACTTTTTCATTAATTAACAAACCCCAATCAATGCATATAGCAAATGGGACATATGCTAAAGTGGTTGGGACAGAACCGTTCATCTCTCAAGCACATTAACTCTCCATGCTGTGCTATTTGTTCCTGAACTTGATTGTAATTTTGTGTCTGCTAGTAGATTAAATAAGGATCTCAAATGTGAAACTTAATTTTTGTCTAACTGTATTGCAGGACTTGAGCACTGGGAAGATGATTGGCAGTATTGAGTGTCATGCTGGCCTTTACTTTCTAAATGCATATCCATCCTAAGTCATTAGGTTAGTCAAAAATATTCCTAGTGATCGTAGTCAGTCCAATAAAGAAAGTGATATTATGATGTGACATTTTTGACTTGGTCATCCTAATTTTTCATATCTAAGGTATTTATTTCCCTCACTCTTTATTAATAAAAATCCAAGTTTATTTCAATGTGAAATTTATCAAATTGCAAAACATACTCGAAACACTTACTCTCCAAGACTATATAAGCTCACACATCCTTTTTCTCTCATCCATGGTGACATCTGGGATCCTTTTGTACTCCGAATCTCACAGGCTCGAAGTGGTTCCTCCTTGTTGGTTGACGATCACACTAGACTATGTTGGACATTCCTAATAAAAGACAAATCAGAAGCCAAGTATACGACGCCGGAAGGGAACCCCAAGCCGGACCAGACCTTAGGGAAGAATCTCTATAGTTTCTTTTCCCTTGACCCGGATATGAACTCATGCGCTCCTCGGTTCACTTGAATTAAGGATGAAGCATTCTCTTAAACCTAACCCAAGGGAAGCGGACGAAATACCATACATGTGATGCCATAGAGTCAAACTACCAGCAGGACCAGTAATCAGGTATGAAACCAGCAGATTCAGCCATACAGGCACTCTAACGAGGAAAACTCAAAAACCAATTCAAAGTTAATATTCAAATACTCAAGACCGACAATGCCAAAGATTTTTTCAATTCTGATCTTGGTTCATATCTCAAATCTCATGGAATTGTCCAACAAAGCTCCTATGTTGACACACTGCGACAAAATGGTGTGGCTAAAAGGAAAAATCGCCACATTCTTGAGGTGGCTTGATCCCTACTATTTTAAATTAATGTCCCAACTACTTTTTGAGGAGAAGCAATCCTCACTTCTACATAACTTATCAATTGCCTGCCTACTCGAGTCCTCAAATACCGTACTCCATTGCAGACACTATAAAATATATTTCCCGAGTCTCACCTTATCTCCTGCCTTCCTCTCACTCTTAGGTTGTGCAACTTTTGTACACATTCATTCTCAATATGGAGGCAAGCTTGATGCTCAGGCTCATAAATTCATCTTTCTTGGTTATTCCTCTAATAAAAAAATGATACAAACTATTGATATTTTATTCTTTGAAACTATCCCTTACTCCTCTAATACTACGATTCAAGGGGAGAACAATACCAATGAATTACTGTATTGGGAGTGGACATCCCTTATTGAGCCATTATTATTTGAGTCATATGTTCAACCTTTCCTAAAAAATAGAAATTCACCATCCCGAAACCTTGATAGTCACCCTTCTCATCCTCCTCCTCTATAGGTGTATGAAAGAAGGAAAAATCAAGGGTATTGAACTTGAATCACAACAAGAGACAATAGATTCTAGTCCACAGCTAGATTCTACATTAAATCTACAAGTTGCACACAGGAAAGGTATAAAATACTACACTCAACACCCTCTTCACAGTTGCATCCTATGTGAAACTATCACCATCATTTCATGCATTTGTAACTTCTTTAGACAGAAACAATATTCGTAACTCTGTGTATGAAGCTCAAAGTTTCTAAATGGAATAAGGCAACTCTCGAGGAGTATAATGCACTAGAAAAGAATGCTATATGGGCGATAACAAAGCTACCACTAGGAAAGAAAATTGTGGGGTGTAGATGGCTATTCTCAATTAAACAAACTACAGATGGAACCATAGACAAGTACAAAGCACGCTTAGTGGCAAAAGGATATACTCAATCATATGGTATTGATTATCAAAAGACCTTTGTACCAATAACAAAACTTAACACATTTCGTGTTCTACTGTCCATTGCTGCCAACTTAGAGTGGCAACTCTATCAACTCGATGTTAAAAATGATTTCCTTGATGGAAACTTAACTTACATGGACATCCTAGCTAATTTTGAGACAAGTGATACACAAGGAAAAATATGCAAACTCAAAAAGGCCCTATATGGGCTGAAACAGTCACCAAGAGTATGGTTTGACATATTCACAAAAGTCTTAAAGAATGATGGATACTCTCAGTCACAAGTTGATCACACCTTGTTCATGAAGTATTTCTAAGATGGAAAAATCACAATTTTGATTGTGTATGTTTGATGACGTTATTCTTAGAGGAAATCATGGTGATGAAATTAAAAGACTCAAGTCTCTCATGTCCAAAGAATTCGAGATCAAAGACTTGGGACACTTAAAGTATTTCTTGGGAATGGAGGTAGCACGAAGCAACAAAGGCATATCTATTTTCCAACACAAATACGTTCTTGATCTATTGCGTGAAACCATAATGAGCGGGTGCAAGCCAGCTGAAACCTCTATGGATCCCAATACGAAGCTTATACCTATAACTCATGAATTAGCGGCAGATAAGGGGCAATACCAACGGTTAGTAGGTAAGCTGATTTACCTAACCCATATATGTCCGGACATAAGTTTCTCAGTGAGTCTATTTCTGAGTAATCTATCTATAAATCACATTGAGGCAATGAATCGTATATTGAAATACCTGAAGAAAGATCCAAGGAAGGGTCTTATGTTTAAGACATCAGGTAGCAGATCTTTAGAAGTATATACTAATGCTGATTGGGCAGAATCTCCAAATAATAGATGGTCTACATTAGGATATTGCTCTTTCGTCTGAAGAAACCTAGTGACATGGCGAAGTAAGAAACAAATTGTGGTTGCTAGAAGTAGTGCATAAGCTGAGTTTAGACCACTAGCCTTAGGTATTTGGGAGGGAATATGACTAAAGCGACTGCTAAATGATATAAAAATTGAGACATCAAGCCCTATTCAAATCTTATGCAACAACCGGTCAACTATCGCAATTGCCAGGAATCCTGTCCACTAGGATCGTACCTAACATGTGGAGTTTGATTGACATTTCATCAAATGAGAAAATTGAAGATAAGTCAATCACCCTCAAGTACATTCCATCAAAGAATCAAGCAGACATTCTAACTAAGGCCTTGTTTAGACTTAATCTAAGTGAGATAAACACGATCCTTGCAAAACATCTACTGCCTAGATTGAGGGGGAGTATGGAAAATCAATCGTGGCAATAAAATCAATCTTGACATATTTATTATTTATTACATATTTGATTTTATTTGCTTTGCTGTAATTAATTAGGAGATATTCTTTAATTAATTAGGAGATTTTGACTCATTAAGTAAGAGTATGTGACTTGTATATATAGAGGATACATGGATATTGAAATAAAGTAATATATTTTCTTGAAAACTTTCACTAAATATACAAGAGTTCTCATTGCAGGGTCTGAAGGTAGCGTATCGGCAAGGACCGCTACATCATCATGAGAACTTGGATGTCGTATTAAATAGGCCCTCGCACCATAAGTTGGATAAGAATAAATATTATAGGAAAATTAATAGTCTAAGATTGGGAACATACAACATAGAAACTCTAAATATGATGATTAGGAGAAGAATTAGTATTTGTGTGTACAAAAGACAAAATGGATAGGCTAGAAGGTAAAATTGATAGAGAACTCAGATTTTAAGTTATGGTACATAGGAAAGAGTAAAATAAGAAATGAAGTGGGTATTGTTGTAGATAGTTCGTTAAAGGATAAAGTTGTAGGAGTAGTTAGAAAAGGGGATAAAATTATAGCTCTCAATATATTAGTGACGAAAGAAACTATGAACGTAATTAGTTATGCACCTCAAGTAGGATTACATGAAGCTACCAAATCAAAGTTTTGGGACGACCTAGATAAAGTATTACAAAATATTCTGCCAAAAAAAGGTAGTCCGTGCACAAAGCTCCCGCCATGCGGGGTCCGAGAATGATCCATTGTATGCAGTCTTATTCTGCTTTTTGCAAGAGGCTATTTCTAGGATTTGAACCGGTGACCTTTTGGTTACAAAGCAACAACTTTACTGTTGCGCCAAGGGTCCTCTTCTAATGAAATAATTTTAATAGGAGATGATAAAACATGAAGAATATGAGAGAATATATGGGATTATGGGTTTGAAATGAGAAATGAAGAAAGGAAAACTATATTGGATTTTGTGATAACATATGACCTTATATTAGCTAATATATTTTTTAAAAAAACAGAGAATAACATTTAGTTAGGTTCAAAAGTGGAACAATAAATTGCAAATTGACTTTCTTATGGTTAGGAAGAGAGATAGAAAAATTGTAAAGATTGCAAGGTTATCCTTAGAGAAAGTTAACTACCCAATATAGGTTAGTAATGTTGGATATACGTCTCAAGTATAGTATCAATACAAGGAAAATATATAAAACTCCTAGAATTAAGTGATGGAAGTTAAAGAATGGAAAATAAAACATATTTAAGGAGAAGGTGGGAGTAAATATCCGGTGACTAATATAACATGGGATAAGATGGTATCAAAGTTAAAAATAGTACCTAAGAGTGTACACGATGAGTCAAAGGAGCATGCACCACCAAGTAAAAAATCTTAGTGGTGGAATGAGAATGTACAAGAGAAAGTAAAGGAAAAACAAATAGCCTATAAGGAATTATATATTTCTAAGAATGAGAAAAAACTTAACAAAATATACAATAAACAAGAAAGTGTTGGTGCAGGGAGCACCATACGATCAAACCTAAGTTTTGATTATGGTAAAGGATTCAAAGTTAAGATTACTTGTTGTCTAACAA
This sequence comes from Zingiber officinale, assembly GCF_018446385.1. Classification (NCBI taxonomy): domain Eukaryota; kingdom Viridiplantae; phylum Streptophyta; class Magnoliopsida; order Zingiberales; family Zingiberaceae; genus Zingiber; species Zingiber officinale. The sequence goes on from NC_055989.1 coordinate 120,591,961, forward strand.
GTGTGAATGAGCTTGCAAGAAAGTCCCAAGTGTTCTTAGGTAAAAATACTAGTGGATTCTAGGCAGGTGGAAAACCCTAGGGGGAGGTAACCCTAGGTCCTAAGGGGAGGTAACCCTAAATCCTAGGGGGTGGTAACCCTAGGTTAGCAAAGTCTTGGCGGGTTGAGCACTTTGGGTGAAATCCTAGAGTCGGGGACTCTAGGTGAAAATTCTGGTGGTCACAGACCAGGTGAAAGCCTAGATGGGTCATGGAGCGGACGTCCAACATGAAGACCTGAAGTCTCGGACGTTGAGCAAAAGTCCAGTCGGTCTAGAGGACCGGTCTGATAAAAGGTAACTCTCCTTAAAGGAGTAGGTGAGGACGCATTTCCCGTTAATGGAACAGTAGACGTCGGTTCGACCTAGGGTTTTTTAAGAAAATCTGAAAGTCAGAACCGAACAGTCTGGAGACTGTCAAAAGTTATATATTGATTTACTATTATTTGCTATTTGTCTAACTCTATTTTGTAGAAAACTAACATTTTGTAGGTTGAAGTTTCGGCCTTGATCGATCGACCGAACCAGGGATCGGTCGACCGAACCAGGGATCGGTCGACCGAACCAGGGATCGGTCGACCGAACCTCCAAGCAAGCAGAGTAGATTTCTAGCCAGCTGATCGAGTTCGACCAAATGATCGGGTTCGATCGAAGGATCGATCGACCAAACCTGGGATTCAGTCGACCAAATAGTTGATATGCGGTGACCGAGATCAGGCCAGATTGATTGGATCAGACAAGATAAGTTAGCGAGGATAGCGGGATTGGTCGACCGAACGGAGGGATCGGTCGACCAAATGAAGACTCATCCGAAGCTGAATCTGGACAGGAAGACGAACCGATTTAAGCAAGATCAGTCGACCGAACGGTGGGATCGGTCGACCGATCAGCAACGAATCAAATCTGATCCCAAGATCAGTGGATCTGGATCAGGTCTGGGTTGGCTATTTAAGGAAGGCTCGACCAGTTGCTTCAACAATAATTCCAAGATCAAGAGCAAACAATTGCTGCTCTCCTACGCTACTCCGACAATCGACGAACGACTTTTATTTCTATTATTGTCGGTAACTTTATTATATTGTTGTTGTACTTCAAGTTAGTAATCTTTGTTCGAACTATTAGTGATTGTCCAACGAAAACGATCAACAATCGCGGGCCTTGGAGTAGAAGTCGTCACAAGCTCTGAACCAAGTAACCAAAAGTGTTAGCAATTTTTCTCTTGTTTCTTTCTATCTTCCGCTGTGTTATTCTGTGTTTTCCGAAACGAGTGAAAAAGTCACGAGTGCTATTCACCCCCCCTCTAGCACACATCGATCCTACAATTGATATCAGAGCTGGGCTGCTTCGAATCAGTGAAACCACCATTCAAGCAAATTTCTTTTTCTTTTCGTGGTAATTTTTAAATTTTTCGAAGTCAATCGAAATCGGTAAAGTTATCGCCTTCCGATCAATTTTATCAATCGAGCTTTTTCGTTTCTCGAGGTTGGTGCAAACACCACTCGAGTGTTACTATATTTTACTCCCACACTACTAATCCAAGACCAAGTCTTGGAATATTTGCTATTTTTTGTGTGCAAGATTTCTTTTTAACAATGGCACACCAAGAAGGTTACAACACAGCACGCCCGCCTCTCTTCTCCGAAGAAAACTTCGGCTACTAGAAGGGTCGAATGGAGTACCACCTCAACATGCAAGTCGAGATGTGGATGATCATCCAAACCGGCCTCGTACTTCCACTCGACGACACTGAAAATCAGTATCATGCGAGAATTGGGACACAAATTTGATGAAGAAGATCGAAGTCAACGCCAAGGCAACATGTGTTGGTGCAATATTCCCTAGGTCAAGGTTGACCTGGTTAACTGAGCTTGAATTGGTTCGATCTCGAGTCTTGATGTTTGGGTTTCGATGTTTGATAATACATTGAGGCAATACATGAAGATTGCAGGTGCAATTGTTCATGTGGGGAGATTGTGAAGGAGAGTCAAGTAGGTCAAGGTTGACTGGATACTTGACTGGAAAATCCTGGTGAGTGAAGCCAGGTGAAAGTCCTGATGAGTGAAGCCAGGCAGTTGAGAAATCCTAGTAAGTGAAGCTAGGTGAAAGTCCTGGTGAGTGAAGCCAGGCAGTTATGAAAGTCTTGGTGAGTGAAGCCAGGCAATTGGCAAATCCTAGTGAGTGAAGCTAGTTAAAAGTCCTAGTGAGTGAAGCCAGGCAGTTGTGAAAGTCCTGGTGAGTGAAGCCAGGCAGTTGGGAAATCCTAGTGAGTAAAGCTAGGTGAAAGTCCTAGTGAGTGAAGTCAGACAGATGGGAAGTCCTAGTGAGTGAAGCTAGATAGAAAGGGAAGTCCTGGTGAGTGAAGCCAGACATAAGAAAATCCAGGTGGATCAAGTTTGATCGGACACCTCGTATTGGTAAGTCCAAGTGGGTCAAGGTTGACCGGACACTTGGCACGAGGAGAAAGTCTAAGTGGGTCAAAGGGATTGACCGGACACTTGGTAAGAGAGTCCTAGCAGGTCAAGGGTGGCCGGATGCTAGGCATGATGTACCAACAGGTCATGGTTGATCAGATATTGGTTTAGGGGACTTTGGACTTGGTTTTGGGCAAAATCCATGAGCTGGATCGATCAGCCGATCGATTGGCTCATACCCAATCGATCGGCTGATCGATTGGGTGAGTCCCCGCGACAAGCCTCCTCCCAATCGATTGGTGGATCGATTGGGAGAAGCTCGCGATTGCACAGAACAGCTCTGGATCGATCGGTCGATCGATTCAGAGTCTCCAATTGATCGCCCGATCAATTGGGAGCAGCGATTCTGCGTGATAAGCCCTGGATCGATCAGCCGATCGATCCAGGCAATTCCTAGAGAGTACAGAGGTGCTCTGGATCGATCGGTCGATCGATCCAAAGCCTCTCCAATCGATTGGGAGCAATCCAATCGATTGAGATTCGACCGTTGGCGCAGATAAAGCCGTTGGCGAGCGTTTTTCTACGCACTTCTTCTCGGGCTCTCATCCACGCGACCACAGCTACAGCTCCAATAATTCTTCTCCACTCTCACGCCAGTTCTTGAAGGTTCTTGGAGGCACGTCCAAGTCAAGAGACGAGTTGCAACAAGAAGAAGAAGCTAGAGTTAGGGTTTTCATTGCATATCTTGTAAGATATTTCTTGTATTTGTCTTCCTTTGATTTCTTCTTGTATTGAGAGTGTTGTAAGGCTTCTTATTCTTAATTATTTTTTTGTTAATTAATCTTCAAATTCTAATTAACTTCAAAATTCAAAATTATTCTAAATTCTAAATTCAAACTTATTCAGTATTTTTGAAATCCAAAATTAATTTCAAACTTAAATATCTTTCAAAATCTAAAACTTAAATATTTTTCAAAATTTAATCTTAAATTCAATATATTTTCAATTCTCAAACATTAACCAAACTTAATCTCACACAAACTCATAAGTTGAACATGTTTGATAACATAGAAAGGGTGAGATGGAAAATCAGGAAAATAAAATTTTAAAAATGTTCTTTTTCTCATGCTTGGACTCTAGGATACCCAAACTTAAATAATTTACTTAAACCATTTTAGGGGCATTAATCAAGAGGGAGAAAAAGGGAGTTAAGTTAAATGATTTTCAAAAGTCAAAGTCTTTAAGTTTTTTTTAACAATTTTTGAAAAAGCAAGGTTAAATATTATTTCATATTTGGAAAAATAAGTTTTTGAAAAAGTATTTTTAACTAAGTTTTTCTGAAATCTTTTCGAAAAGCTAAGTACTTAACTAGATTTGTTTAAAAATTTCTTCAAAAGTTAAGTACTTGATTTGTTTAATTTAGCTAAGAGTTTTTCAAATAAATCATTTTCTTGGCTAAGTATTTTTACAAGAAATTATTTTAAAAGCTAAAGAATTTTCAAAGCTTAAATTTAGCCAAGATTTTCGAAAAAGCTAAGACATTTTCAAAGCTTAAATTTAACTAAGTTTTTTTTTTGGAAAAAGCTAAGACATTTTCACAGCTAAAATTTAGCAAAGTTTTTTTTTGTAAAAAGCTAAGACATTTTCACAGCTAAAATTTAGCTAAGTTTTTTTTTTGTAAAAAGCTAAGACATTTTCACAGCTAAAATTTAGCTAAGTTTTTTTTTTGTAAAAAGCTAAGACATTTTCACAGCTTAAATTTAGCTGGAAAAGCTAAGTCATTTTCAAAGCTAAATACCTAACTAAGTTTTTAAAATCTTTTTAAAGCTAAGTACTTAACTATGTTTTTTATCAAAAAATTTTTAAAGCTAAGTACTTAACTATGTTTTTCATCAAAATCTTGTTTTTAGCTAAGTACTTAACTAAGTTCTTGCTAAAAACCTTTTAAAAGCTAAGTATTGAACTAAGTTTTTTTTTAAAGAAAATCCTTTTTAAAGCTAGGTATTTAGCTATTTTGTTTAAAAGGTAAATGATTTTTAGGCCAAGTAAGTGCTACCTTCAGGGAGAGTTTAAAAGATTAAAAACTCACCTTTCAGATTTAAAGATTTTTTTCTCTCTCTTAGTACTCTTTTTTGATATATGACAAATAGGGAGAGAAAAGTTAAAGTTAAAAGTTAAACATAAAACATAAGCATAAGGGGGAGTTGTTTTTTTAAATGTCTCAAAATTATTGTATTTTACTTATGATCATGCTTAAATTCCTTTTCATTATATTACAGTAAATATTATTATGTTTTACTTAACTTTGAACCAGGTTGCCATAATAAAAAAAGAGAAGATTATTGGTGCAGGGAGCACCATACGATCGAACCTAAGTTTTGATTATGGCAAATGATTCAAAGTTAAGGTTACTTGTTGTCTAATAAGTGTGAATGAGCTTGCAGGAAAGTCTTAAGTGTTCTTAGGCAAAAGTCCTAATAGATTCTAGGCAGGTGGAAAACCTTAGGGGGAGATAACCCTAGGTCCTAGGGGGTGGTAACCCTAAGTTATGGAAAACCCTAGGGGGAGGTAACCTTAGGTCCTAGGGGTGGTAACCCTAGGTTAGCGAAGTCTTGGCGGGTCGAGCACTTTGGACGAAATCCTAAAGTCGAGGACTCTAGGTGAAAATCCTGGTGGTCGCAGACCAGGTGAAAGTCTGGACGGGTCGTGGAGTGGACGTCCAACATGAAGACCTGAAGTCTCGGGCGCTGAGCAAAAATCCAGTCGGGAGGACCGGTCTAGCAAAAGGTAACTCTCCTGAGAGGAGTAAATGAAGACGCGTTCCCCGTTAAGGAAACAATAGGCTTCGGTTCAACCTAGCGTTTCCGAAGGAAATCTAAAAGTCAGAATCGGACAGTCCGGAGACTGTCAAAATTTATATATTGCTTTACTATTATTTGCTATTTGTCTAACTCTGTTTTGCAGAAAAATTAATATTTTACAGGTTGAAGTTTCGGCCTTGATCAGTCGACCGAATTGTGATCGACCGAACCTCTAAGCAAGCAAAGTAGATTTCCAGCCAGCTGATCAGGTTCGATCGAAGGATCGGTCGACCGAACCTGGAGTTCAGTCTACCGAACAGTGGATATGCGGTGACCGAGATCAGGCCGGATTGATCGGATCAGACTAAATAAGCCAGCGAGGATAGCGGGATCCGTCGATCGAACGAAGGGATCGGTCAACCGAACGAAGAGTCATTCGAAGGTGAATCTAGACAGGAAGATGGACCGATTCAGGCAAGATCGACCGACCGATCAGCGACGAGTTAAACCTGCTCCCAAGATCAATGGATCTGGATCAGGTCTGGGTTGACTATTTAAGGAGGGCTCGACCAGTTGCTTCAACAACAATTCCAAGATCAAGAACGAACAACTCCTGCTCTCCTATGCTACTCCGACAATCGACGAACGACTTTTATTTCTATTGTTGTCGGTAACTTTATTATATTATTGTTGTACTTCAAGTTTATAATCATTGTTCGAACTATTAGTGATTGTCCAACGAAAGCAATCAACGATCGCAGGCCTTGGAGTAGGAGTCGTCATAGGCTCCGAACCAAGTAACCAAAAGTGTTAGCGATTGTTCTCTTGTTTCTTTCTATCTTCCGCTATGTTATTCTGTGTTTTCCAAAACGAGTGAAAAAGTCACAGGTGCTATTCACCCCCCTAGCACACATCGATCCTACATAAAGAGGCTAAGAAAGTAGTGAATAAAGCAAGAATGAAACTTTTGAACGGTTATATCGAAAATCGGATACAAAAGAAGGGACAAATGACATTTATAGAATAGCTAAAATGAGAGAAAAGAAGATAAGATCTTATCCAATTAAAATGTATTAAAGATGAATGCAATAGGATACTAGTAAATGATGGAGAAAATAAAATAGCGGTGGAAAAGATATTTTCATCAACTTTTTAATAAACGTTTAGGTGACCAACTTAATTTAAGTAGGTCAAATGAGTATAGAAATTTAAATTTTTATCATAAAATTCAAACTTCAGAAGTAGAACAAACTTTAAATCGGATGTACAATGGAAAAGTCGTTAGACCAAATATTCTAATAGAGATATGGAAGTGCCTAGGAAAATAAGGTATTTAATGACTTACAAAATTATTTAATATGATATTGAAAATGAAAAAAATGTGTGATCAATGGTGGGTAAGTACTCTAGTTCCCTTATATGAACAAGGAAAATGTACAAAATTGTGCAAACTATAGGAGTATTAAATTAATAAGTCATACCATGAAACTTTGGGAAAGAGTAATAAAAAAAAGATTAAGGAAATATACCATAGTGACCGAAAATCAATTTGGGTTCATGCTTGGATGATCGACAATAAAAGTTATACATCTCTCAAGCAATTAATTAAAAAGTATTGGGAGCAAAAATAAGATCTATATGGCATTCATGGACTTAGAAAAAGCTTATGATATAGTCCATATGGAGAATTCTAGAAAAGAGATGTGTTAGCCTAACATATATTGAATTAATTAAGGATTTGTATGAAGATGTAACGACCAGAGTAAATACTTCAGGCGGATTAACTAAAGTATTTCTAATAAAGAAAGGATTATATCAATGACCAACTTTAAATTCCTATCTTTTTATACTAATTATGGATGAACTCATAAGACACATTCAAGACACAGTACCATGGTGTGTATTGTTTATAGATGATATTGTTTTAGTAGATGAGACATGTGAAGGAGTAAATGCAAAACTAGAATCTTGGCAGGAAACACTAGAAGTGAAAGGTTTTAGGCTTAGTAGAGTAAAGATAGAATATATAGAATTTAAGTTTAGCAATATTAGATGTAATGAGATAATTGTTAAGATAGGAGATGACGAGTTGTCTGGAACCGAAAGTTTAGGTATTTAGGATCATTTTTGTAAAATGATGGAGAGAGTGAAAGAAATGTCTTACATAAAATACAAACAAGATAGTTGAATGAATGAGAGTGAATGGTGTTTTATGTAATCGTAAATTACCTTTAAAACTTAAAAGTGAAGTTCTATAAAATGGCGATTAGACCTGCTATGTTATATGGTAGTGAATGTTGGGCTATGACTCGAGCACATGAGTAGAAGATGAGAGTTGCAGAGATAAGGATATTAAGGTGGATATGTAGATATACGAGGATCAACAGAATAAGAAATGAGAGCATTAGAGAGAAAGTCAGAGTTGCATCTATTGAGAAAAAAGTCCGAGAGACACATTTAAGATGATACGGACATATACATAGAAGGTCAATAAATTCTTCAGTTAGGCGATGTGAAACAATGACAAATTCATACATTAAACGAGGAAGATGAAGGCCAAAAAGGACTTGGTTAGTAATAATAAAATAAGATAAAATTTATTTAAGTATAGATGATAATATAGTAGGGGATAGAGCCCAATGGCGTAAAAGGATCCACATAGCCGACCCCACTTAGTGGGATAAAGCTTGGTTGTTGTTGTTGTGTCATTTCTAAATCATTAATATGACAATTCTCTCATTACAATATATGGTTAATTATTTAATGTTTCTCTAAAAATATTAGATAGTGACTTAGTTAATTAATGAGTGGGACATATTTCATGGTCAATGGGTTCAATGTATTATTTAAACCCTGTAGTGGCATCCATCACAACTAAAATATTGTTCAAAATTTTATTATCTACATAAGACTCAAATGCAAATTACTTGGGTTTTAAATTCTTTTTGGGTCAATTGACCACACTTCACATTGAAAAGCTACACCTAGAATGACCCGACATTAACTAAATATCACGAATGTTTTCCCCCATAGTGATACGATGTTTTATATGGACTAACTTCCAAGGTTTCTTGCTGACAATAATATGTTCTTTGATGTAAATATAGTTAACTAGGTTAAAGCAATCTCTTGAGCATGTTTGGTAAATATAGTTTGCTCTAATTCAATTGCGAAGAATCAAAAGTGTATCAAATTTTAGTTGATGGAGACATGCGGCATAGTCTATAAATGCAAAAATAAAGATTCTAAAGCCTAGTTTTTAATTTGGCATAATTTGAAAAATTATAAGCCTATTTGCAAAATAAGACATAAGAAATTTTAATTAATATTTTTACATGTAGCTAACTCTAATGTTTAGAGTAGTATTCATAATGCAGAGTCATATATATATGTTACACTACACATCGAACTGACCATAATTGACTTATCTAAAGAAGATTAATTTCTTTTAAGAGTTTTAAATTTTCCCATATTGGTCATTTTATTTTTACCCATCTTTTCAGTGTTACTTATTTTAAATTACATATGATAAAAATTTCCAATTACATTTGATAATGCCACAAATAATAATTTTACAATAGTTATTTTTTAAAAAAAAATCATATCATGAGAGATTTTTTTCATATTCATAGCATTTGTCACATCCTAAACTTATGGGCTTAAGGTAATATATGAAAATGTTGCATAAGTTACAAATCTATTTAATCATCAATAGTTTAAAAAAATAATGTAGGAAAGATTTTTCCATATTCATTGCATTTGTTACATTTTGAGAATTTGTATACAAGAAGTGCTTAAAATAATAAATGTTGCACATGTTACAAATGCAGTTATATTTATTCAAACATCAAACTCTATGAAACGAGATTTTAAAAATGTTTATGAACATATCAAATATACAAAGAATGCTCTAATATACTACATGGGTGAAACTCAAGCTACCTTACAATGAAATCATCTTTACAATTTAAGCATCCTTTAAAAATCAATATTGTATAGCTAGGTTTAATGTTAACCTATACAAGGTGATGATTGGTTATATGTTAAGAATACATGTAACCTTTATGTAATATTAGTTATTTATTTAAAAATTTAGATATAATAACCTTTCATGAAGGGAGCCTTGTGCAACGGCAAGGTTGTTGCCATGTGATCTAACCTTGGGTACAAGTCACGAAAACAGTCTCTTACAATGCAGGATAAAGTTGTGTGCAATAGACCCAATGTGGTCCAACTCTTCCCCGAAACCTCGCATTAGAGGGAATTTCGTGCACCAAACTGCCTTTTTTAAAAAAAAAAAACTTTCATAAACCCATTAGAGTTATAGAAGAAAATTATATATATATATATATATATTGATGTTATTTGTATAGCTAATTTTATATTTTAAAATTAATTATGTAGTTTTTATAAATTATAATTGAATTTGATAAATTTTAGAATTTAAAAATGCACAAAAATATATATTAAACATTAAAAATATATTAAATAAAACATATACAATTTAGTGCAAAAGGTATTTGACCAATCCCATGGCCTCTAATACCTTCTTCTTGCATAAGGCAAGGCATGATGCTTACATTCCATAGGAGTTTAATCAAGCTAGTGCTTGTTCGAGTCAAAGAAGTGGAGTGTCGAACACTGAGCTTTAAAATAAGGTAAATGAACTTAGTTTCTATTTAGCTTCTATAAGTAAAAGAGCAATCTAATGCACAGAGTTCACGCCAATGCAGGTCCCTAGGAAAGGTCTATTGTACGGAGCCTTACACTACATTGCAAGAAGTTATTTCCGCGACTTAAACTCATGACCACTAGATCAAACGACAACAACTTTATCATTGAGCCAAGGTTCCCCTTCATTTAGCTTCTATAAGTAATCTAGAAAATTATGAAGACTTAAATATATTAAATTTATGGAAAAGAGATGCATATATATATATATATATATATATATATATACTCATGACATACTAATCATCCCAATGTCTATAGTAGCATCCAAATCATATTTTAGTGCAAGAAGTAAAGTGCTAGACAACACGAGAAGTCATTTTTAAAGGAAGATGCCTTGAAGATGTGTGTATGTCTCAAGGATTGGTTGGATGTAGAGGAACTCTTATGAAATAAAATGGGATCTCAATATTAAACTTATAAACTTAAAGCCCAACAAAGTAGTGTGAGTGTGTGAGTGATATAGCAGGGTCATGCTATATCACATATGGCAAGTATAACATAACCTACCTTCACCTCACACATGGCAGGTAAAGGCAAATATAAGGTATTGTAGAACTACAATAATCATGAAAATATCAAGAATTTAATTGATAAATTTTCCTTTTTTTCTACTTTTAATTTTGTTTCCCTTATTTTTTGAATTTTCTATTTTTACAAAAAAAAAATTATTATTATTTTTAAAAAAATAATTAAATGAGGTAAATTAACTTAATATCTACTTAATTTTTAAAGATAAGAAGACATTAGATTAGTGAAAAAATCATACATGCCATTATGGCTTATGATGTACTAACCATTCTAATGGCTACAATAGCGTAAATCCCTACAGTAGTGTTTGAGTAATGTTTTGGTGTAGGTAACACAGGGTGTTAGACTACAAGAGATATTGATTGGATGCATAGGAGCACTTTCAAGATAAAGTACAGATCTCAAGATTGAACTTAGAACTCGACTAAACTAGCCCGAATGCAGTAGGATCAAGTCAAGAAAGACGTGAATTACCCAACTTCTGGCTCACATATGGTAAGCAAAGGTAAAGTAAACAAAATTATGTTATTCCGATCCTTTCAAAGGTACATGGTGCATAGGCAACTCACGTGAAAACAGAAACGTCAATTTTGAATTATAAATATAAATATTTTTTCTCAATTTTTTGATATGATATTTTATACAAATTTGAGATGTAATATTTATGTTATATTAAATTGTCCATTTTGTATTAAAGTTAAGACGTATAGTGTAATCATATAAATATCTTCACTTTTTCTTTTTAATTTTTTTTATACTTTTCTTTTTTAAAAAAATTCTTTCACATTTTTTATTTTTTTTTTATTTTTTGAATTTAAAAAAAAATAATTAATACTAAATTGGGCTTGAGTCTTCGACAAACGGGAACAAGCCTACTAGACTCTGGCCTACGTCAGGCAAAGTGATGTCATAGGTGAGGTAGGCATGGTCAGAAATCTTAAGGGCCCAGCGGCCCGTGCAGATCATGGACACCTCTATTTTGCTTAAAGAATAAAATATGCATACGATGATTCATCGTTTTGTTGGGGTTCGGTAGCTTTGTTTTTCAATCTAACGTAATAAAACCTCACCAAATTTCTCCCAATCCACAGCTCACATTTCTTTCCGGGCATTGACATTGCCATTTGCCCACCAACGCAAGTAGATTGTAGAATCAAATCTCTTCCTATACTTCCTCCATGAGGAATTAATCAACGGAATCACATGAGAAATGGACGAAAGCCTGCACCAATGCCAATGCCCAAGTCCGAGGCAGGCAAACATCCGAAAGAGAAGAGGAAAACAATCCGAATGAGAAAGGGAAAAAGGAAATACACACCTTTATAGCCTGCAGATTGGAGAACTTGAACTCGACCTTATCCCCGAATCTGTCGGACCTGTGCCGATGCATCTTGAACATCCTTTATCTATCGCTTTCCTCCGATCCCCCGTGCTCCCTCTTCTCCTCGATATTAGATCCTAATGCCTTTTACAGGAGCGAAAAGGAGAAGAGTCTTTGCTAGAGAAGAAGCGACGGATTCCGATGGTGGTCGGAGATCGAACGAGGGAAACGAAGGCGATCTTGTTTTTCTCCATCCTCGTTTTGATACCCTTTTTTAGCTTCGCGGCCGCGTTAATTAGCATCGAGGTGGTCGCATGGGACGCGAATCCCTCCAACAACCCTGTTATTCCGTACTTAATGATGTAAGCTTATTTTTTTTAAAAAAAATATTATAATTTCTCATAAATTTACTCTATATATTTAAAAATAATAATTTATTATATAAGTAATATATTAAAATTAAATTTTTATCATATTTTTTTATTATTGTTTACTTTATGTATCTTTTAACGGAGCAAGCTTTAATTAAATCTAGGAGGGGATAATTTAGTACGTGGGAATCATATCAAGCTCAATATGGGCTTGATATGATTCATATTAGGCCTAACGTGGAGTCTTTTTACTGATTCTTTCTTCTTATATTTTAACACCTTCTAAAAGTCAAAATAAATAATGGATAGCAAATTTGAACTCCTTGCAACACCAAGAATCCATAGAAATTGAAATGGGTGCAATCGGAGCTCTCTAGGTCCATCAGTGGGTTTTGACCGAAACTCACTGATGGACCTAAAGACCTCAGATTACACTTATTTCAGTTCCTGTAGATTCCTGATGTTACAAGGAGTTCAAATTTGCTATTCATAATTTATTTTAGTTTATCTAAATGTATTAAAATGTTATCAAAAAATTAACTAAATTTTAAATGTAATTGATGAAAGAGGAGATAGGAAAGAAAAGAGGGAGAAAAGAAAAATGACAAAAAAAAAAAATTTGATTGGTCAGAAATATAAAAAGGGAAGTGCACTTGAAAAAGTGTATCCTTTGGTAAATACCAAAGTAGCATACGTCTTTTGATCAATTAAGATATTTCGGTGCATGATTTGATAAATTACCATAATTTATTATATATAAGTTATATATTAAAATTAAATTTATCATATTTTTTATTATTGTTTACTTTACGTATCTTTTAACGGGGCAAGATTTAATTAAATCTATGAGGGGATAATTTAGTACGTGGGAAGCCGAAGAGTTAGTTTAAAATTTTTATATTTAAAATAGTTTATTATTTCTTTATATATTAAATTTATTTCTAGTTTTCTGACCAAGAAGCTGTAAATTCGTGTTTTTCTTATTAAACTAAATTTATACTCTCTGTTTTTTTAAAAAAAATGAAACTATATATAGTTTTATTAATATTTTTTCTAAATATCTTTTTATTTTTATGATGTATATGTGTATTAATGTTAATATTAAATTATAGAATTTTTGGATTTTTAAAATTAATTCCAAAATATAAGTTTTTTTAATTGGACTTCAAAAAAAAACAAGAGTGAGGAGCCATGCACTTATTTAAAAATTTTTTTGGCGGTTTATGATTATTTTTGCATTATTATATGTCTACATGTAAATATTTATAACTTTTTTAACTTAAAATTATATTTGGCTCATTGCTTTTAATTTATATTTGTAAGTGCCCTGATAATATCCTAATGATACTCCTCAGCATTTATGCACAAATTTAAATATTAGTAAATCAAAATATGAATCTAGTATATTGGCAAAAACTTATAAAATATATCTTATTATTAGCGAGGAGACCTAGAATATTGGTAAAAAAATAGTTTCTTATAACATTATAATACTCATTTTAGAGGTTTCTCATAGTCTGTCCTAGGTAATATAAAGGGTATCATTGAACTATTTAATCTGCATTCTAAACTTATTATACCACAAAAATTATGTTTCAATTGAAATTGTAATTGTAATATCAAAATAGAGTTTGAATCTAAATTATATAGCAATCCACTAACAAGTATTGTGATTCAAATATTTTAATTCTGGTGTACAATTAGATTTTAAATCAATATTGAGAAAATCGGATCGGACCGGCCGATCTGACCGGTCGAACTGTGAACCGGTCTTTGATCCGGTCCAATCAGCCATTAAAGCTGAAAAAATGAATTGACCGGTCAACAATCGGGAATAGGCGGTTCAACCGGGATATGGTGAACCAGCGATTTCCCTTGCTTTTTGGCTTTTTCGTCTGGAAAGTGAAAACCTAGTGGCGGTTTTATTTTGTTTCCTTTTTCGACAACTCTCATAGCTGTAGCCTCCACTCTAGCGAGCTTCTTGCGGAATCTCACGCTCTCCCCCTCCCTTCCAATTCTACTCTAGCGAGCTTCTTGCGGAATCTCACGCTCTCCCCCTCCCTTCCAATTCTATAATCTATACATAAGTCTCAACGGAAGGCTTTAGATTTCAGCTTCTTCAAAGCTTGTTCAAATCCCTAAGGTTAGTTTTTTTTAATTTCCATTAACTTCTAATTTTTTAAGCTTCTATTCATTTATTTGTTTTCCCAAGCTTAATCTATTTTATACGGCTGATTCAATTTCGAAGAGGCATTTAGTTATCTGATTCCTTCTTACTTAAGTCTCTTAAGTAGATGAGTGCTCCAATAGTTCTTGATTGCATTGTCACTTTGTCAGTTTGGCCTGGTAATCTTCTCGCTATGAGTGACCAACAATTTATATGTTTTTTTATTTCCTTATCTTTGTAAATATATGAACTGCAAAGGTTCATATTTTCATTAACATACCCTTTGTTAAATTCTTCCAATGTAATACATAAAACTAAAGGAAAATGAGAATATTAGGAAATCCAGCACATTACTTCCAGATCATCTATTTACTAAATGCTAGAAGATAACTTTTTCAAAGGGGCAAAGAAATAGAGGAAAAGAAAGGAGAGTAAAAATCTTCTCTAGTAAAACAAAAATATTCACCAAAAATAAAATCAGTATACACTTGAGAATATAAACTAATGGAAAGTTTTTAATTTTTATTATAGCTCTTTTATGATATTCCAAGGGAAAGTTTTCATTTTTTAATTTTTATTTACCTTTTGTTGTAACAGTTTGGCTTATGCATTAGCTTAGCTTAATCATGTGCACACTCGTCTTTTAGTTTGTGTATAAGAATGTTAGTTTTTTTTTTCTTATATTCCTACGTTTTCATATTTCAGGATAATGGATGGTAGTAGTGGTATTGGTAGCAATGCAAATTCATCTGCCGGACCATTTACTAGTGAAGAATCTGCAAGTCAAAGTCATAGAC
This sequence comes from Zingiber officinale, assembly GCF_018446385.1. Taxonomy (NCBI): domain Eukaryota; kingdom Viridiplantae; phylum Streptophyta; class Magnoliopsida; order Zingiberales; family Zingiberaceae; genus Zingiber; species Zingiber officinale. Next base: position 120,607,127 of record NC_055989.1, read on the forward strand.
AGAAAGCGGATATAGCATGGGCTCATGTTTCTGAAAGTGTAAATGCACAAGGAAGAAAAACTATGGCATGCATTTATTGTCACAAGACATTTGCGGGTGGAGGCATATTTCGGATGAAGCAACACTTAGCGGGAGCAAGGGGTAACGTTGTTTCCTGTGGAAAGGTTCCACCAGAAGTTAGGCATGCTATTTAAGTAACCTTGAAAGATATTTTTGAGAAGAAAAAAGAGGAGAATTTGGGATAGAAAATCCATTTGGTCGATCTATAGATGAATTTGATGGCGATGAAGTCCAAGAAATTCCCATTATTCACACTAAAGGAATTACAATCAATGAGGCAAGTGCATCATCTAATAAAGGAAAGCGAAAAACCACTACACCAGGCCCAGGTATACATAATTTCTTTAAAGGTGGACTTGATAATTCACAACCCACTATCCAGGCTATTTTGCAAAGTAAAGAAAAATGACACAACTGTGATATGACTATTGCTCGTTGGTTTGATGATGCTTGCATTCCTATAAATGTTGTTAACTCTCTATTTTTTTTTCAAAAAGCTATTGATCAAATAGCATCAATGAGTCATGGGTATAAAGCTCCATCTTATTATGATCTGCGAGTGCCTTTGTTGCGAGAAGCTAAGAAAGATTTGGCTTTATTGATTCATTTCGAAGTATTTAGACTAAAACTGGTTGCACTATAATGGGCGATGGGTGGAAAGACAGTAGACAAAGACCATTGATTAATTTTTTGGTTTATTGTTCTAAAAGTATATCTTTCATCAAATTTGTTGATGCATCTGATGTTGAGACAAATGCACAAAATTTGTGTAATTTATTTGCTGAAATTGTTGAAATCGTTGGTCCAAGAAATGTGGTGCATATAGTTACTGATAATGCTAGCAATTATAAGGCTGCTGGAACTCTACTAAGTGAAAAATACCCAACCATTTGTTGGTCTCCATGTGCTACACATTGCATCAATTTAATTTTAAAGGATATTGGTCAAATGAATGATGTGAAAGCCATAGTATCACTTGCTTCAACTGTGACTGTATTTGTGTATAACCACAAGTACACTTTAAATTGATTGAGAAAGACAAAAGGGTGGAAGGAGATTATTCATCCAGGAGAAACTAGATTTGCAACTACTTTTATTGCATTAAAAAGTTTGCATGATCACAAAGATAGTTTGCAAGCTTTAGTCACCAGTGGAGATTACAAAAAGTTCTTGAAAATAGACAAAGGAAAAGAGGTCAAGCAAATTGTTTTGGATAAAAAGTTTTGGAATAATTGTTTGATTACAGTGAGGATTATGGACCCACTTATTGTTGGAAACCAAACAATCTGTAGCCGGAGATTTATAGGAAATTAGCTGAATCTAAATACTCGAATTAAATTCAACTCACAGTTAAGATGACCTGAGCAGATAATCTCAGGCTGCCAGCAGGGGCTGGTTTTTCTGACCTTAGAGTCTGAGCAATCAGATGGTCCGAGCAGACTAAAGGATAGACAGGCAGAGCGGGAGACCAGTCGGGCAGATCAGAAGGGCGAGTGGCCGACCCAGCAAATGAAGAGTCCAACCGAGCGGACAAACAGAGCACCGGACCGAGGCCTGCGATCGACGCAGTTTCCTTGAAACAGATTCGTCCTACCTCCGGCTGTGCTTCGAGGTTTTCTCGGATCGTCTGTTTCCCAGGATACAACGGCAAGACCACGAACGCAACCAAGCACTGGTTGTTTGTGGCGAACTGAGAATGCACCTGAGTGCTATCACAAATAGTTTAGCCGAGCGGATGCACGACTGAGAGAAAAGAATCAGGGAACGAAGGTGGAGGAATTCTCTTGCTTTCGTTTTGCTTTCGTTTTTTTTCTTCGCTTTGCTCAAGATCCAGCCTCCTTATATAGGAGCTCTCATCTTGCCTGCAATAAATGATCAAATTATGATCATTTAATGCTGAGTTTAATTTCGTCATTAATGGGTTTAATGTCTTCATTAATGTCGAGACGTTACAGAATCATTATTAATGAGATTAATGTCGTCATTAATACTGAGACGTTACGAAATCACCATTAATGAGTTTAATGCCGCCATTAATGTCGAGACGTTACGGAATCAACATTAATTTCACATTAATACTTCCATTAGTAAAAAGGTTACAATCAATCATATTTTAGCATAGTTATATAGCAAAATAAGATAATAATCTATGACTATTGACTAGATATTCCAATGATGATAATTAATGAATAATTAATGAATATTGTGAAGTAAATGTTGTTTAGAATGTTAATCTTCATTAGGAAGCTTTCTACTTGTCCTATCGTATAAGCCTTTCTTAGCATTGGTATGGATATTTATAAACCTTACGATGCCTACTCTTGTTTTTATTTGTAAATGTAAATTTCATTCCTCAAGGAAACATGTACATCAAAACATTGACATGTATTGACACTAGGAACACATGAAAGATATGTGTGTGCCTTCGAAAACCCAAAAGCATTCCTATCCTCCTTCCTCATGACCTACTACCCATTGTACATATAAGTCCACAACCTTAAGGTATCGGCCAAACAAAATCTTATACACTTGAACCTTAATTTTGTGAATGATGCACCCTTTCGAGAACTCGACTCTCTCGAACACCTGTTTGTTTCGACTAGTCCATATTTGGTATACAGTGGATGCAAAAGCAATCTTCTTGGCCTAGTTCTGCTAGTCAATTCCTTGTGCTTCTCTCGAACGCACACAGTGGATGAAGGTTTGTTTTAATAGTATACGGGAGTCCCAAATCATATACATACCTGACTGAACACTATGTTTTGGTCTGAAAAACTCATAGGCTTGCGTGGTGAACATTCGGTTCTCCTTGTTCCAACTTGTGATGATGTTGATGGCTAAGTGTACACTAAACCTGTACTTTGTATGATCCAGTTCCTAACTTTTGCCCCTTTATTGAAGAATGGTGAATTCCCTTTCTTCGGCTGCCAATCCCACACTGATTGCAAACGGAGGTATACTTCATTGATTCACTTGACCCATAGTGTACATGTTGGCCTTTGAATGGATGTTTGAAAGTACCTTGGAGAGTTGAGCCTGATTCCAACTCCTAGTATCCTTGAAGTGTCGTCCTCCCTTTGCTTTGGGGCAACAATATCCCTCCACGCCACTAGGGACCTCTTGCACCCTTATAGAAACATTCGATAGAGTATGTTAATCTAAGTTTCTATTGTTGTTGGTATCATAAAAATAGATAATCATAGGCACTCCACTCCTTGCAATACTAATTGGATCAGCTCGAGCTATATAAGACAACGTTTTGATGGTCCAATTGTTGATTAGAAAAGTTATACAATCCACAAAAGATGAATAGTGCATAACCTTGAGTTGGGCAACTGCAAGTGGCATACCTAGAGATCTGAATGGCAATGTACCCTTTGGTATCTGAGTACGCATCTGGATTTCCTCTAACTCCGGGCCTACAATGTCCTCTGTGTAGATGATTGACTTCAAAACATTCACCTTCATTCTTGAAGCTAGCTAATCCAAACTCTTCTAGGGTCTACAAGAGAATGCCCACTGAAGTGTTGTCATGCTTTGAGGTGCAAAACTTGATATTCAAATGAGATCAAATAAGTGTAACCTAAAATCATTTGGGCAAAAATTAGCATATGTACCAATTATAAGAAATATTTCATGTTGTTTGCATTTTACTGATTGTTGCTCGTATTGATTGCCCAATTTATCGGCTTCTCTTATCCCCTTATTGCAGCATATTATATTGAAGAAAACTAAATCAATTTTCTCTAATCACTAGCATTATCTAATATATAATAAGAATTATCATATAATAGTTTTGAATAGGTAACCTTAGTAACACTGAATACATACATATATAACTACCATTGCATAGAGATAAGAAGATGCTCCTTTCACTTTTTGGAAGAATATATTGAAACTCCAAGGTGATTTTGATGTGATCAACTAAGTTATGTTAGGTTCTGTTGTATTTAACCCTGTGTCTAAGTGTGCACGAACTTATGAGCACGGAAAGTCGAGCAAAAAACACAACTAGCGAGAAGGACGGCACGGGAGAGAGCTGACGGGCTCGGTACGTCTGAGGGATGAGGTGTTGCGAAAGAGTACACCGACGGACGAGAAGGGAACGTGCGATGTTTCCAAGGGACGAGAAGTTGGAGCGGAAGATTACTCGGGGAGCAAAAAACATAGCTAGCGAAAAGGTCGGCACGGGAGAGAGTCGACGGGCTCAGTGCGTCTGAGAGACGAAGCTGCGGAAGAGTACACTAGCAGACGAGAAGGAAGTATACGACGTTTCCAAGGGACGAGAAGCTGAAGCGGAAAGTTGCTCGAGAAGGCCGAAAGTTGAGTTTGGGTGAGCCTTATTCCGGATGGCCAAAATCACCCAAGCGAGCGGAACCGGAGCGGAAGACCCGGACCGAGATGAGCAGAACCGGAGCAGAGGGCCCAGACTGAAAAAAGTCAACTCTGTTGACTCTTAGGGTTCGAGCACCCAGAACGGGTCAGAACACCCGGAACCTCTTTTTATCCACTTCGACGTGGATGTTGACCGTTGCGTCAGGGATAGAATTCTATCCCACTTCAGGCGCCTTGAACGCTTCCAAGCGCTCCTGTAACGACCTGACCCCTCGTCCCCTTGGGCGGCCCAACTGGCGACCCATTTGGCGGCCCCTTGGCGGTCCCAATTGTGGCCGCACAATTGGGACCGCCAAGGGGCCGCCAAATGGGTCGCCAGTTGGACCGCCTAAGGGGTCAGGTCGTTACAATAAAAAGGCTGTAACGTCACAGCTCCTCGGCCCCTTGGGCAGCCACACTAGCGGCCCAACTGGCGGCCCCTGATGGTCCCTTGGGTGGCCACAATGGCGGCCCAACTAGCGACCCCTTATGTCGTTGACCGACGACCCTCGGCCGTGCCGTTACTCACTAGGTCTTTCCACCCCTAGCTAGTGGATTTTTGCCTTTCCCAGGATTCGAACTCTAGATCTCCAGGTTAAATACTAGAGTTTATGAATCCTAGAAAAAATCCACTGGCCAGGGGTGGGAAGTCCTTGTGAGTAACGGCACGGACGAAGGGTCGTCGGTTGACGACATAAGGGGTCGCCAGTTGGGCCGCCATTGTGGCCGCCCAAGGGACCAAGGTTGGGCCGCTAATGTGGCCGCCCAAGGGGCCGAGGGGCCGGGTTGTTACAGCCCTGACCAAGGCTATAAATACAACCTTGGTCCAAAAGCTAGTGAACAATAAGCAATTACTGAAACAACACTTGCGCGCTTTCCTTTCTAGTTTAGCTTCATCTTTTTGTGCATAAATTGTTGTAAATAGGTTTCTCCGCTTGAAGGAGAATTTAGTGTGTTTCACTTTCTTGGATTAACAACCTCCCCGTTGTAACCAAGGTTATTCAACCCCCCTTCTAGTCGGCTAAAGGTCCTAACAAGTGGTATTAGAACCAGAACGTTTCAGAAGGACTAATCGCCGACTTAAGCAACGAGATGGCCGGAGCTAACATCTATCCACCAACATTCGAGGGGGAGTTCGCGTTTTGGAAGCGACGAATGGAGGTATTTCTTAAAATAGATTTTAATATTTTATTAATAATGAAATATGGTTATGAAGCGCCAAAGGACACAAACGGAGAAGAAATTGAAAAACACCTCTGGACCAAAAAGTTGCGCAACGATTTCATGTCAAACGGTAAGGTTGAATATCATCTAATAAGCGTACTACCGGTGGAGGATCTAGATAGAATCAGCAACTACCAAAGTGTAGGGATTTTCGAGCCGCAAAAACCGCTTTTTACGTTGCGAAAACCCCGAAATCCCATGCCACCAGATCCGTGCGAATATTCAAATTTTACATGTACAAGTTTTCAAATCCTAGATCTACTTTAGATCTACATGTTTAGGAGTTTATACCTTTGATGCGAAGCCCTTCGCTTATCCCGCTCGTCCAAGGTTCGCCGGATCTCAAGGGTGTCAAATAAACACCCCTCTGTGTGTATCCACACGAACAAAAGGTGGAGAAGAAACCTCAAAGTGTGCTAGCACCCTTGAAGGTTTCGGCCAAGGTGGAGGAGAGGGAGAGAAGAAGAAACAAGGAGGAAGAAGATGAAGCCTTGAATAGCACACAAAAGTAATCAACACCACTAAAGTGGTCGGCCACTTCAAGAGGGGTTTTTAAACTCCATGGAATGCCAAGAGTCACAACTCTTGATCTCCCTCATGAGGTAGCACACACATGTACTATCCTTGATGATGTGGAACATCATCATTGGCCCACTTAATGCCAATTCACAAATGAGGTGGCAATGGTCAAGTCAAACTTGACCTTTCATCTTCCCTTTCAAGTCAAGTCAAACTTGACCACTTCTCTCCCATGGTTGATCAAACCTAACCATTTGATTCAAATCAATTTAATATAATGAATCTCTATTCATTGATTAAATTGATTCAATGAAACATAATCTAAATTAGATCCATTGAACACATGAATCAAATCGAGTCCAACTTAATTAGTTTAATTTGGATTACTCTTAATCAAATTTGGTTCATCATATGAACCTAATCCTCTAGGTACATCAAATGAACCTAATCTCCATCTAATTTCCCTTTGTGTGTGACCCTATAGGTTCTTATAACGTTGGCAATGCTCCTAAACTCATTTAGAAGCATAAATAATGGGCGATATCTAGCAACACATCATTACTACCCAAGTTACAAGAATGTTGAGATCCAACATCACCTTGTGACTACTAATTGTGACCCCTCACAATATATGATAAATATCTTTCTATCCTTGACACCTAGATTGATCAATGTGAGGGATAGACTATGTCATCCTCTAATTAATCTAAATCTTGAACTCCAAGTAGACTCACTATAATCAAATGAGCTCAATATCTCATATTGACTCATTTGGGCATGACCATGCACTTAGTGGTCTCACTCTATCAAGAATAACGATGTCACTCCTGTTATAGAGGAGGGATAGATCTCATCTACATCACTCAAATCCCTCCGCATAATTTGTTACATACTCAGTAATCGCCTTTATAGTCCGCCCAGTTACGGGTGACGTTTGACGAAGCCAAAGTATGTAACTCCTTATGTAGGGAACCATGGTGACTTCAGGTCCAAGGACTAATAGTCATACTAATAGCCACATGAGAAAGTATATCACACTCATATAACGATCCATGATACTTTCTCATGGCGGGTCATTCAGTATACATTCTCCAATGCATACCCATGTGTCAACTTGATATCTCTATATCCATGACTTGTGAGATCAAGTCATCGAGTTGACCTACATGCTAGTCTCGTCGCATTAACATTATCCCTGAATGTTAATACTTGACTAGGAATGATTAAGAGTAGTGTTCTCTATATCATCTCACTATCGATTCAACCAATCGATTGATATAGATAGGAACCTTCTACTCAAGGACGCTATTATACTTAGTTATTTGGCACCAATACAAGTAAGTATAATAACCAAAACAAATACCTTTATATACATAGGAATATGATACAATAAGTCTATACAACAATCATCATATGATTGGCTCTAGGGCTTTAACTAACAATCTCCCACTAGTACTAGTGCTAATCAGTGTAGGCTCTAAGGCCCAATGACCTAGTGTGACCATCATGCTTTCTCTATTCCAAAGCCTTGGTCAAGGGATCAGTGACGTTAGCCTCTGTGAACTCTTCCAGCTCACAGCACCACCATTCAAGCAAAACACGAACCCTGACTGCAATCTATAATCATCCTGGTTAGTTTGGAAGCTGACATCATTGTAACCCTTTACAGCTAGTTCATCATCGCCTCCATATATCAAGAAATATTCTTTAGTCCTTCTCAAGTACTTAAGAATATTCTTGACAACTATCTAGTGACCTTCACCTGGATCTGACTGGTACTTGCTCGTCATGCTCAAAGCATACAAACATCAGGACGAGTATATAACATGGCGTACATGATAGATCCTATAGCTGAGGCATAAGGGATCTTATCCATGCGGTCTCTCTCCTCTCTAGAAGAGGGACTTTGAGTCTTCGAAAGACTCACACCATGTGACATCAGCAGAAATCCCTTCTTGGAGTTCCGCATGGCAAACCGTAGTAATACCTTGTCAATATATGTACTCTGACTTAGGCCAAGCAATCTCTTAGATCTATCTCTATAGATCTGTATGCCTAGAATACGGGTTGCTTCACCTAAGTCCTTCATTGAGAAATAATTACCTAGCCAAGTCTTTACAGACTACAACAAAGGGATGTCGTTCCCAATGAGTAGTATACCATCCACATACAATACAAGGAAGACAACTGTGTTCCCTACAACCTTCTTATAGACACAAGGTTCATCTTCATTCTTAATGAAACCAAACTATTTGATTGCATCATCGAATCGAAGATTCCAACTCCGAGAAGCTTGCTTTAGTCCATAAATGGACTTATGCAGCTTGCATACTCTGCCAGTATGCTGTGGATCTACAAAACCCTCAAGTTGTGTCATGTACACATCCTCGAGCAGGTTTCCATTCAGAAACACGATTTTGGCATCCATCTGCCAAATCTCATAATCGTGGTATGCTGCAATAGCAAGCATGATCCGAATGGACTTAAACATCGCTACTGGAGAAAAGGTTTCATCATAGTCAATACTATGAATTTGCTTGTAACCTTTAGCTACCAGACGACCCTTATATATAAGTTCATCCATGTCAGTCTTTCTCTTAAAGACCCACTTACACCCAATGAGTTTTACCCCTTCAGGTGGATCAACTAAAGTCCATACTTGGTTGGTGTACATGGATTTCATTTCGGATCTCATGGCCTCTAGCCATTTCTCAGAATCTGGTCTCATCACAGCTTCCTGATAGGAGGTAGGCTTATTCTCAATGAGCATAGCGTCATCATGGTCTGACAAGAGAAATAAGTATCTCTTAGGCTGATGATGTACCCTATCAGACCTGCGAAGAGGTAGGTCTACTTGAATTGGTTGTTGTTCCTCAACTCCTTGTGGAACAATCTCATCATCCACAACACTTTGTGGTTCCAGTTCAACTTCCATCAAGGCTTCAGTGCTATGGTCCATATCCTGAACTTCTTCAAAATTGAACGTACTCTCACTAGTTTTTCTAGAAACAAAGTCTCTTTCTAGAAAAACCCCAGTCTTAGCCACAACTACTTTGTGTTGACTAGGAATGTAGAAGTAGCATCCCTTCATTTCCTTGGGATATCCTATAAAATAGCACTTATCGGATTTGGGTCCTAGTTTGTCCGAGACTTGGCATCGAACGTAAGCCTCACAACCCCAAATCCTCATAAAAAACACCTGGACATCTCTCCCAGCCCATATCCTATATGGTGTCTTTATCATAGCCTTGGATGGAACATGGTTGAGTATGAAGACTGCTGTGTCCAGAGCATAGCCCCAAAGAGATGTAGGAAGATCTGTGTGACTCATCATAGACCGTACCATATCTAATGGGGTACGATTCCTCCTTTCAGATACACCATTCCACTGTGGTGTTCTAGGAGGAGTGAGTTGGGATAGAATCCCACACTCAGCTATATAGTCACGAAACTCATGGCTAAGGTATTCTCCACCTCGATCTGATCGAAGTATCTTAATACTCTTGCCAAGCTGAGTTTGTACTTCATTCTTAAATGCTTTGAACTTTTCAAAGGATTCTGACTTATGTGTCATCAGATACACATAACCATATCTACTGAAGTCATCAGTAAATGTAATGAAGTACCTATAACCACCTCTGGCAGCGACATTGAAAGGGCCACATACATCACTATGTATAAGTCCTAACAAGTTAGTCGCTCTCTCGCTGTATCCACTAAAGAGAGTCTTGATCATCTTGCCTAGTAGGCATGACTCGCATGTCTCATATGATTCAAAATCAAATGAGTCCAGCAAACCATCTTTATGGAGCTGGGATAAGCGTTTGTCATTTATATGACCTAAGCGACAGTGCCAGATATAGGTTTGATTCATTTCATTTCATTTGAACCTTTTGGTATTTATGTTATAGATGGGGTTCTCTAAGTCTAGAATATAGAGTCTGTTCATCAGACGTGCACTACAATAGAACAAATCATTTAAATAAACTGAACAACATTTGTTCTTTATTATAAATAAAAAGTCTTTCTTGTTTAAACAAGAAACTGATATAATGTTCTTAGTAAGAGCAGGCACATAACAACATTCATCTAATTCTAGTACAAGCCCAGAGGGCAGAGATAGATAGTAAGTCCCTACAGCAACAACAGCAACCCGTACTCCATTGCCTACTCATAGGTCCACATCGCCCTTCGTCAATGCCCTGCTATTTCTCAATACCTGCACATTAATACAAATGTAAGAAGCACATCCGGTATCTAATACCCATGATGAAGAAATAGATAGATTGACTTCGATAACATATATACCTGAAGTAGAAGTTTCACTTCTCTTCTTCTTAAGATCTTCTAGGTAAACTTTGCAGTTCCTCTTCTAGTGCCCGGTTTGACCGCAGTGGAAGCAGGTAGTATCCTTGGCGACCCCTCCTTTGGGTTTCAGTGCCTTGCCTTTGCCCTTGGCTTGAGACTTTCCCTTACCTTTAGGCTTGCCCTTGCCTTTTCCCTTTTGCACCATCAAAATGAAGTTGGGCTTAACCTTCTTAAGGTTGATCTCAGCAGTTCTCAACATACTCAGAAGCTCAGGCAGTGACTTGTCAATTTCATTCATGTTGTAGTTCATGACGAATTGACTGTATCTCTCTGGTAAGGATTGCAAGACCAAATCAGTGGTCAGCTCTTGGCCAAGGGGAAATCCCAACCTCTGTAGGTTTTCTATGTACCCAATCATCTTGAGTACATATGGACCTACGGGAGTCCCGTCTTGCATCTTGCACTGAAACAGTGCCTTAGAGATCTCGAATCTCTCGTGCCTAGCTTGTTCTTGATATAGTTGACGAAGATGTTCAATCATATCATAAGCACCCATCAACTCGTGTTGCTTCTGAATCTCAGAGTTCATGGTCGCGAGCATGAAACAGGACACATCTAATGCGTCAGCTTGATGCTTCTTATAAGCATCACGGTCAGCTCGCGTGGCAGTGGCAGGAGGTGCCTCGGGAATGGGTTGCTCCAGGACGTACAATTTTCGTTCCTGTGTGAGAACAATTCTCAGGTTCCTGTACCAGTCCAGGAAGTTAGCACCATTGAACTTGTCCTTATCAAGGACAGAACGCAAAGAGAAAGTGTTCGTGTTTGACGACATGACAATCTACAACAAAAAAATGCAGAAAATAAATATCATATTCCACTAATCATTTAATTAGGCCTTTAACTAAATGATGCTCCCACTGAATTATAGAACTTTTGTAGAATCGAGTCATGGATGTGGTCAAACCACACTCATTAGATTTTAACCAACTAGTTATAATTCATGTGGGACAAGATCCACATCATACTACGCCTTGAGTTAGCTTTGGCTAAATCGCCCAAGACTTAGTATGATCGGTAGGTAACTAATTACCAATTATATCTCTATGCAACTCTTATTTATAGGATCAAGATCCGCATGTATATTAAAACTTGAGTTAGCTTTGGCTAAATCGCCCAAAAGTTAATATAAATGTGATTTTGACCTATCTATTAACCATTAGAAAATGCCTATAGTTAAACCCGATCCAATTGAGTTTAACTAGTTTTACTCAATCTAATTGAGTTTGTACTCACCCATGCATTGATAGGCGGGACCAAGATTATCCCTCCGCACCCTACCAAGATAATATGCGTCACTCTACTTTGGCAGATTCAACAACAACATGTGATCGAGGTAGTGATGGGTATCACGGCATGGTAGGCATTTCAAGTTGACGCGATTTAGATCTAATCTAATCGTTGATGTGTATCATATACTCGATTTAGATCTAATCTAATCGTGGTGCATTATATACGCGATTTAGATCTAATCTAATCGTTAAACCACTAATTAATTACTCTACACTAGCATGCATAACACACACACACAAGCAATTAATTAAATTGTGATTAGTCATGACCCTACTACGATCTTCTCAAGCCAATGAGAAGATCGGATGGTCAACCTAGGGTCAACAGCTTCTCCAAGCTCCTCCCTTTAATCGCCATGTGTTGCTCGCACCCTCCTCGTAACTCCTCCTCGAGTGAACCTTCCACCACTCCAATTTTGTACATTAAAAATTTGAAACTCGAGTTACATTCAAGTCTAAACTATTTTACAATAGGAAATAAAATAGAAAGGCATGACGCGCAGGTCGCATATCAAATATACAACACGCACATCACACAAAATGGCGCGCAGGCCATAATATGAATTACAACACATATTTCCAATCAAATTGGGTTCTTTAGGCCATGACCATTACAATATCATACATAATTCTAAATTATGTATTTTATATAAATTTCTATAATTTTACTACTATTTTTACAATTTTATGAGTAACAATTTCCCGATGATCCCGTTTAGCGATTTTCGGGCGCGATCGCGGGACAATGCCCCTTGCGGGGTTAGGGGCAACACCCCTTCTCGTGAAATGAGTCTCACGAGTGTCCCATGACGATCTTACAGCGTCCTAAGCCGCTGTCCCAAAACATTTTGGGCGAGAATTTGTCGTTTCAGAAAAAAATTTTCGGTAGTCGAAGCCTACAAGTGTCCTAGCACTCGTTGCTTCGCTTCTATGAGAAAAATACTCATAAAAATCATAAAAATCATAAAATCACAGAAACTTACAGACCTGATATTTTTCATAAAAATACAAATGAAACTCGTACACGCTTCGCACGTGGCTCTGATACTACTGTTGGGATTTTCGAGCCGCAAAAACCACTTTTTGCATTGCGAAAACCCCGAAATCCCATGCCACTGAATTTGTGCGAATATTAAAGAAGGTTGTAGGGAATCCCAAAGGACACAAACGGAGAAGAAATTGAAAAACACCTCTGGACCAAAAAGTAGCGCAACGATTTCATGTCAAACGGTAAGGTTGAATATCATCTAATAAGCGTACTACCGGTGGAGGATCTAGACAGAATCGGCAACTACCAAAGTGCAAAAGAACTTTGGGAAAAGTTCTTGAAGCTCTATGAAGAACCAATTGAAGCGGAATCCAACTCCTCGATGGACACCGAGTCATCATTAGAAGCTGAAAACGAGGAAATTGTCGGGACATCCCTTATATCCGAATTCCTTCCTGGGGACATAGAAAGCTCATTCCAGATGAGCATCGATGAAGGGGACAAATCTTCGAAAGAAAGTAGCTCTTCAGGGGGAGTATCAAAAATTGACAAGATAAGTTAGGTATCGTCTCTACCTCCTGACCAATTGTTTAAATTTGTAAAAATATTGTCGAAAGAGTCTTGTAAATTAGAAATAGAGAATAAAAGATTATTAAAAGAAAATAAGGATTTAAAAGGTACTCTAACAACAGTCTCTCAATTAGAAGATTTTGATAAAATTAAAATAGAAAATGACAAATTGAAATCGAAAAATGATCAATTGAAAATAGAAATAGAAAATTTGAAAAATCATACATGCTCAAAATTCTCTGTTTCGAATTTTAGAAATTATAAAGAACTACATTGGAAATTTAAATATCATAAAGGATAAATTAGAAACATTTCAAAGAAATATGTCCCTAAGAAATTCCTAATTAACTCAGTTGGAAGGAACCTTTACTGGGTTCCAAAGTCTTGTCTTAATTAAAAGTTTAATTGGACTTAGGGTTTCAGAGAATACATTAGACGTTTAATTTCCTTATGAAGCTTTATCTAGAAAGTGATTGTTGCTCCAATAACTAATAAGGTATAGTGGCTCGCCATAGCTTGGAAGCCAAATATTGAAATAAAATGTTTAATTGACCAACTGATAGAGCATTAAAATTGAAATTAGATAATGCTTTAAATAGTTACTCAAATTTTTTTTATTGGGAAAATTCACACATTTTTCTCTACAAATTTATTTAACTTAGAAAAATTTCTCATTTTTGTTAATCTATTTAACTTAAAGTTTTGAAGTTATTTTATAAACTTTGCTTTACCAAAATTTATTTTATACGTTGCACAAAATTTTTTTTAGAAAATTTTTCTGCTTGAAATTTTGTGGAAGAGTACGCTGGTGGACGAGAAGGAAGCATGCGACATTTCCGAGGGACGAGAAGCCGGAGCGGAAGATTGCTCGAGAAGGCCGGAAGTTGGGTTCGGGTGAGCCCTATTTCGGATGGCCAAAATCACCCAAGCTAGCGAAGCCGGAGTGGAAGACCCAAACCGAGGTGAGCAGCACCGGAGTAGTGGGTCCGGACTGAGAAAAGTCAACTATGTTGACTTTTAGGGCCTGAGCGCCCAAAACCTCTTTTTATCCACTTCGACGTGGATGTTGACCATTGTGTCAGGGATAGAATTCTATCCCACTCCAGGAGCCTGAAACGCTTCCAGACGCCCCGACCAATGCTATAAATATAGCCTTGGTCCAAAAGTTAGTGAACAATAAGCAATTACTGAAACAACACTTGTGTGCTTTCCTTTCTAGTTTAGCTTCATCTTTCTGTGCGTAAATTGCTATAAAGAGGCTTCTCCGCCTGAAAGAGAATTTAATGTGTTTCACTTCCTTGGATTAACAACCTCCCCGGTTGTAACCAAGGCTATTTAACCCCCCCTTCTAATTAACTAACGGTCCTAAAAGAATAATGCTCATTTTAGAATATCTATGTGACAAACATAACAACTTAGATATCAGTCTTTATTGCAAAACTTAACTAGTGAAATCTATTCGCATTAAGGTAACCGTAAATTAGAAATATGTGTATTAGGGCTAAGGTTACTTAAAGTATTAGGGTTATTTGGGATATTGGGAATATTTGTGTGTGAGGTTATATGGGATATTAGGGTTATTTAAGGTGTTAAAGTTATTTGTGTTATTAGGTTATTTGGAATATTAGAGTTATTTATGGTATATTGTTATTTGAGATATTAGGGTTACTTCTAGTTTAGTGTTATTTGAGATATTGAGGTTATTTAAGATGTTAGGGGTATTTAGGACTAAATGTTTGGTAGTGATGAAGTTATGATAGGGTAAGAGCATTGGATATTTGATAGCGGAAGTTCTAACAAGTTAATTAGGTTGACTGAATATCAAGTAAGTGATATAAATCCAACTCATG
The DNA here is from genome assembly GCF_018446385.1 of Zingiber officinale. NCBI lineage: Eukaryota > Viridiplantae > Streptophyta > Magnoliopsida > Zingiberales > Zingiberaceae > Zingiber > Zingiber officinale. Next base: position 120,622,369 of record NC_055989.1, read on the forward strand.
GATGTTAGGATTGATGCGAGCTAAAGAGGATGAATAGTTTTGATCACTTCATCTTAATTATGTGCTTGTCGTTTGAATGTGCATCAAAACACTTGAATCAAACGACGCCACATGTACAACACCATTGGTTTTACTTGGTTCACTACATTCAAGGCCTAGTTCTAGTGGACTACCACTATTATCCTTCTTCTTCTTGGATACCTTCCGGACACGGAGAAACCTCTTACAAGTTGTTCTTGCAAAAAATACAAGCAATACAACCAAATACAAAGATATAAATGAAATCAAAGTAAAATAAACTTTACAAGTGAAAACTTTGCTTTGGATGCTTCTTTATCACTTTGGATTGCCACTTGATGGTAGGAAATGTAGTAACACTTTGTCTCCAACTCTCAAGAACTAACTCTTTCAAAACACCTCAAAATCTTCTTTTATATGGTTGTTATTCGAGCTAATTTATGCCTAATAGTCGACTGATCTTATCCATCAGTCGACTGCCCTATCAAATCTGATCATTTAAACCTATAGATTAATGACTCTTTCTTGACATGTTTGACCATCATAAGTCAATTGGTAAATCCAACAGTTATCTAATCACAAACACTCAAATCCCACAGTTGAGTTCTAAACCTTTTATATGCTACTACAATGACTTTAATGGACTAATACACAATTAGTCAATTTTTTCAATCGATTTCTGAAACTTTTGTTCCCTGCTACAGTGTCATCAGTCGACTAATCAAACCATCAATTGACTGCTAATGTAACAAATTACTTTTCATGATTATTGTAGCAAATTATTGTTCATAGTACTATAGCAAATCACTGTAGCACAATTATGTAGAAAGCCCTAAAATACCCCAAACCCTGATTTTAAGGTTTAGAATTTATAGGTCGATCGATTCACCCTATCAATCGATTAATTCTCATGTTTCAACATTAACAAAACATAATTCTTATCTTGGTATCAGGTTGATCTCAAACTACCAGGACTTCCACAACATCTGGTCAACTTGGACCTGTCGAGATTTCTCGTTGTCTAACATCTCATTTTGACTTGCCGGGACTTTATCACTGTCTAGCATCTGATTAACCTTGACATGTCAGAACCTCATTATTACCGAGCATTCGATCAATCTCGACATATCGGGACTTCTTTATTTCTTAGCATCCGATCAACCTTGATATGCTAAGACTTCATGTTGGTCCACGTTGGTCGGCTAGAAAGGGGGGGTTGAATATCCCTAAAAACAAAACAAACACAAAATACATTTCTTGAACTTATAACTTAAACACTTGCATAAAATAGAAAGTAATAAACCAAAAGAAGAGGCTCACAGACTTGACTTGGTTACAATCAAGGAGATTGTTAATTCAAGGAATGAATCGCACATTAAAAAGATTTCCTTCAGACGGAGAAGCCTCGTACAGTAGTGAAAGCGCAAAAAGAGAAGCTAAACTAGAAATGGAAGCTCACAAGTGTTGTATTGCTAATTCTTGTTCTGTTTTTAAGCTTCTGGACCAAGGTTATATTTATAGCCTTGGTCGGGGCGCCTGGAAGGGTTCCAGGCGCCTGGGAGGAGATATAAATTTATCCCCGACGTGAATATTGATAAACATGAGGTTTCGGGCGCCCGGAGTCCGGGCGCTCGGAATGGGTCGGACCCTTAAAGTCAACCTCGTTGACTTTTTCTGTTCGGGCCCTTTGCTCCAGTTCAGCTTGCCTCGGTCCGGGTCTTCCGCTTTGGCTCCGCTCACTTGGGTGATCTCGGCCATCCGAAATAGGGCTCACCTGAACCCAACTTCCGGCCTTCTTGAGCAACCTTTCGCTCCGGCTTCTCGTCCCTCGAAAATGTCGCGCGCCTCCTTTTCGTCTGCCCACGTACTCTTCCACAACACCTTGTACCTCGGACGCACCGAGCCCATCGGCTCTCTCCTGTGTCGTCCTTCTCGCTAGCTGCATCTTTTGCTTGACTCTCTGTGCTCCTAAACTCCTGCATACTTAGACACAAGGTTAAAACACCATAGGACCTAACTTAACTTGTTGATCACATCAAAACAACCTTGGGATTCCAACAATCTCACCCTTTTTTATGTGAGCAACCTAAGTTAAGCTAGGGTAAATAGACATAGAAGTAAAACAAATAATATTGCAATAAAGTACAAAAATAATAAAAATTGTAATCTACCTCCCCCTAGACTTAACCTTTTCCTTCTCCCCCTTTGATCACATAAAAAATGGGGTACCAAGAGAAAATCTAAGGATAATAATTTTGAAAACTTGAATTTTTTTCTCCCCCTTTGTAATAATTTTCAAAGAAAAAATTTCTAAGTAAAAATATTTAACAAATATTTTTTGAGAATTTTTTTAAGTTTTTGCAAGTAAAATTATTTTTAAGAATAAGTAAAACATTTAAACAAGAAAATTTTCTAAAAAGAAAATTCTAACTTAGGCAACTTTTAGACAATTTTGAGAAATTTTTCTAAAAAATATTTGAATTTTTTTTTAAAGCATTATTTAATTTCAATGCTTTATCAGTAAGTTAATTAAGCATTTTATTTCAATATTTGGCTTCCAAGTAGTGGCAAGACACTAGGCTTTCTTGGTTATTGGAGCAACAATCACTTTCTAGACAAAGTCTCATAAGGAAATTTAACATTTAATTTTCTCGCAGAAAGCGCTAAGTCTAATTCAAAGTTTTAGGTTAGTGATGTTTAAATTTGTATTTTAGTTTATCATAATTTCTCAAATTTAAAGAAGGAATTTTGAACATGCAGAAATTTGTATTTGTTTCCTTAACATGTCATTTTCTATTGTTAATTTATCGAAATCCTTTAATCGACAAGCTGTTGCGAGAGTTTCTTTTAACTCACTATTCTTTGTTAATAACTTTTTTGGTTTTAATTCGCAAAAACCTTTCAACAATATAATTTCTAATTCACAAAAAATTTTCGACAAAGTTTTGATTGAATTAATCAATTGGTCAGGAGGTGGATGTCATACCTGACTTACCTTGTCAACTATTGATTCTCCCCCTGTTAAGTTGTTTTCTTCTGAAAACTCTCTCCCTTCATCGATGCTCATCTGGGATGAGCTTTCTGTATCCTCAGGGTGGAATTCGGCTGTTAAGGCTACCCCAGTAATTTTCTTTAAAATCTATTTAGCTTCAAAAAGAATTTCTTTAAAAAAATACTTACCTTTTGCAACACTTAGCTTTTAAAAAAAAAATAACTTGAGATTTTCTTTGAAAAATACTTCGTTTTTTGTAAATATTGAAAATAATTAAATTTTAATCTTTTTTTTCTCACCCCCTTGATTAATGTTTTTTTTAAAAAAAATTAAGTAATTAATTTAAGTTGAGGGGGCAATTAACTTCAAAATTAGGTAAAGGTAATAGCATGACTATCATCATAGAGTCCAAGCAAACAAAAAGATATGATCATCTACTTTCCTAATTTTTCATCTTACCCATTCTATGTTATTAAATATGTTAAACTTATGACTGCATGAAATGAAGTTAAGTTAATTTTAATTTTTAAGTTGATTTTAAATTTGAAAAAAAAATATTATGCTTTAATTTTTGAAAAATAATTTGAACTTTGAAAATTAATTCAAGTTTTGAAAATTAAGTTAAATTTTAAAAATTAATTAGGTTTAGAAAATTAATTAAGGTTTTAAAATATTAATTAAGATTTTTGAAAATTAATTAAGGTTTTGAAAGATTAATTAAGGTTTTGAAAATTAATTAAGGTTTGAAAGTTAATTTAGGTTTTGAAAATTAATTTAAGTTTTGAAAGTTAATTAAGTTTTTAAAAATTAATTATATTTTTGAAAATTAATTTAAGTTTTGAAAGTTAATTAAGTTTTTGAAAATTAATTAAGTTTGTAAAGATTAATTAAGATTTTAAAAATTAATTAAGGTTTTTGAAAATTAATTAAGGTTTTGAAAGTTAATTAAGTTTTTGAAAGTCAATTAAGTTTTTTAAAATTAATTAAGTTTTTTAAATTAATTTATGTTTTCAAAGTTAATTAAGTTTTTGAAATGAATTAAGTTTTTGAAAATTAATTTAAGTTTTGAAAGTTAATTAAGTTTTTGAAACTTAATTATGTTTGAAAAATAATTTTGATTAAGGTCGAGTTAGGTTAGATTTACGATTGATTAAGTAATTCTCAATTTTAAACTAAATCCATCTCTCCCTTTTTTAGATTTTCAAAGAGGAACCTTATGAGTTTTGTGATATGGTTATTAATTTTATCTTCAATTTAAGTTAAAATTTAAGAATTGATTTACATTTGAGTTAGACTAAGGTTTAATAGTTAGTCAGTTAAATATGCATTTCGATAATCGACTTCTAGGCTATGGCGAAACATGAGACCTTTTTAGGTATTGGAGCAATAAGTACTTCTAAACAAAGCCTTTTAAGAAAATTGAATATTTAACTTTCTTTTTGAGAATCCTTGGTCTAACTAATCAAGTGTTGATCAAGCCTTAGTCCTTATCTAACCTAATCAAGTTGAAATAAAGAAAGCGACAGATCAAACAATTAAGTAGATCTATTTAATAATAAAAATGGTCTTTTTATTGACTCTCCTGGATCATAGCCTCGATAAGGTCTATCAAGGTAGTGGATTTGATCCTTGGGAATTCAATATTGATTAAGTCTAATTTAATTAATCAAGTTAGACTTAGGAACTCATGCTTGGACCAATTTTCTATTGGTTCAATTAACTAAAGATAGGTAAGATCTAAATTGTTGTTTGGCTTTATATCTGAGTCTGGATCTATTATACATGACCCTTTATTTTCTAAGAATTAGATCAAAATTCTTGGAACCCAAAGTAAACTGTTCCAATATGTCCTTGAGTTTCTTAACCATGACTTTTTATGGTGGAATTCTCTTCCTCAAGTTATTGGACTTGAGTTGAGGTTCCATCTTGAACTTGTTCAACCAAAGGACTTGGATTAGTCTCCTTCTTAAAGGATTCAATCTCCTTTTGGAGTGACTTGACCTGGATATTGGACTTAGCTAATTTATGCATCAAATAATTAATTAAATTATATAATCATTCTTGTGTAGGAGAACTTACAGTGTTGTTTGGCCCTTCAGAAATAGATACGGATTTGTGGCTTCTCTTGCTCTCGGCCTCCGATTCAGTTCTGATTCCAAACTCAGACTCAGTTTCAGCAACGTGAGCTTGTATTAGTAAATCAAGGAAGCTCGCTTGTTCATGTTCTTCTTCCGAGGACACGTACCATGTTGCTTTCAAAGCCTTCCTTCGTTTTTGCTTCTGGTTTGGACATTCTGGCTTGTAGTGCTCCTTCTGGTTACACCCGTAACAGGTCACTTCTGATTTGGACTTCGTTGTTTGATTCGGACCCAACTGCTTGCCCTTGGATTGGATCATCTTTTTCTTATTAAGCATTTTTTGAACTCGGTTGGCTAACTCAACGATGATCTTGTCTTCATCTTTGGAATCCGATCTGTCTTCAGATTTGGATTCAAGTTGGTACTTGGGCTTCACCTTCTTATTTGTAAACTTTACTATAAGTAATGCAATATCTTTCTTGATCAGAGTAGCATTATTTTGTTCATGCAATTCAAACTCAGAAAATAACTCATCTAACCTAATAATTGAAAGATCCTGAGATACTTTGTAAGTATCTACCATTAATGCCCATAAAGTATTCCTTGGAAAGGTATTTAATTCATACCTTATTACATCACGGTTCTCCACTTTCTATCCGATCGCGTGGAGACCATTGAGTATATCTTGGATCTGGGCGTGTAGTTGACTTGCCGATTCATCATCCTATATTTTAATATTATATAATTTATTTAAAAATAAATGTTTCTTACATACACTAGCGTCAGAGGTTCTTTCATGAAGCTCGATCAATTTTTCATAGAGATCCTTTGCGCTTGTGAATAGACTGACTCTGTTCATCTCCTCTTTTGTTAGTCGGCATTGTAGGGCTCGAGTGGCTTTAGCATCAGCCTTGCCCTTCTTCATTATGTGCAGGTCCCAATTGTTGCTTGTCACCGATTTTCCAATGTTGTCGAGTGGTAGTGAGAAGCCCGTTTGGATGATGATCCATATCTCAACTTGGGTCTTTAGATGGTATTCCATCCGACCTTTCTAGTACTCAAAATCCTTGCTCAAGAAAAGAGGCAAGCGTTCGGTACTATAGCGTTCTTGATGGGCCATTTGAAATCAACAATCTCACAAAAACAAAAATCAAGAAAAAGTGTATCAAGACTTGGTATTGTATGAGAGTAAAAAAGACGAAAAAGCTGCTCAAGTGGTGTTGCACTAATTTCAAAAAAATTCAAAGAATAGACAAATTTATCAAGAGGGATTATTAGACCAATTCTAACTTATGACAAAAATTTAAAATGGAAAAAAGGTGTAAGAATATTTTTTACCAAAAAAAGGATGAAAAACCAATGAAAAAGATTGCTCGAATGGTATTTATACAAGTTCAGAGCGCCCCCGCTCTGATACCAATTGTAGGATCGATGCGCTAGAGGGGGTGAATAACGCTCATGGATTTTCACATTTTTTAAAAAATAATCGATCAGAATAACGCAACGGAATAGAAAGAGTAAAAGAAAACAAACAGTCGAGACACGTTGGTTTTACTTGGTTTAGAGCCTATGACGACTCTTACTCCAAGGCCTGCAATCGACGATTGATTTTGTTAGGCAATCCACTAATTAGTAGAAGAATTACAAGTGATATTTTGATTACAACATAAATGTAAATATGTAAAGTTTATCGACAACTAAGGATTTGAAGATTTAGGTTTCGGTCGTTGGAGTAGCATTTCGGCGTCATAGAGTCGTTTCTAGAGTAGCGTGCAAGAGCGAAAGTTATTCAAATTGATGTCTTGCATGTGCTGGTCGAACCCTCCTTTTATAGCCCACTCCGGTGCCTAGAACCTCCCCCGGGCACCCCATCAGGACTGACATGGCATACTCTCATCGAAACTCTATTTGGTAAATTTCATCCATCTCCAAGCACTTGGACCGATCTGGGCACCTTGACCGGTGATGTGGGTCGGCCAGTCATAGCGTGCCACCACAGATAGAAGATGAACTTTTGTCGATTTGGGTGCCTAGACCGATCTGGGCGCCTGGACCCGTCAGAGCACCCGGACCGTCCACGTGCCCTCAGCAGCCGCCCGGGTGCTCCTTCTTCGCTATTGACCCGGGCTCTTGGAGCAACTCCGAGAGCCCGGATGTTCGAGCGCTTAGACATGCTCTAGGCGCCTGGACTCCTCTTTTTCAGCCATCAACTTTTTGCAACATAAGGTTAGTACAAACACAAATAATATATAAAGCAGAATAACTTTGACAGTCTCCAAACTGTCCGGTCCTGATTTTGAGTTTTGTTGAAACTCTAGGTTAGACCGATACCTACTGTTCCCTCTTCGGGGAATACGTCCTCATCTACTCCTCTCAAGAGAGATTATCTTTTGTCAAACCGGTCCTCCAGGTCATTTGGACTTTTATTCAGCATCCAAGACCTCAGGACTTTCCGTAGGACGTCCGAACCCTGACCAATCCAGTCTTCCGCCTGGTGTCAACGACCCCCATAACTTCCACCTAGTGTCCTCAACCCTAGGATTTCACCCGATGTCCTTGACCTGCCAAGACTTTGCCCAGTCCCACAGACAAGGACTTCATTGACTAGTTGCAACTAGGACTTTCCACCTGCCTAGTGTCCACTAGGACTTCTTTACCTAGCCTCCACTAGGACTTTTACCTTGCCTAAGATCACTTAGGATTTTCCTGCATACTCAGTTAAACTTATTAGATCACAACACAACTTAACTTTGAACCTTTACCAAATATCAAAACACAAGTTTGATTAGCTAGTATTTCTAGCATCAACAAACCCTAAGTGGTGAAAAAGTCTTAGAGGAGAGAAGTGATCTCAATTGACTAGATGTTTGAGGGGAGACCCAGAGTAAGTCAATAGTGACTGGATGCTTGAGGAGAAGCCCGGAGTAGATCAAGGATAACCGGATGCTTGAGGGCAGACTCATACCATGAGAATAATAGTGGTCTTTTGTTTGAGGGGATGATTGTTGGGAATACAATCAAAGTCTGACATTAGAAATATATGAAAAAAATATATTATAGGATCGATATGTGCTAGAGGGGGGGGGGAGGGAGGGGTGAATAATACTCGTGACTTTCACGTTCGTTTTTCAGAAAACACTCACATAAGAGTTCGTGTAGCGAAAATAAAGGAATAAACAAAAACAATGACACAAGTTAGTTTTACTTGGTTTGGAGTCTGTGACAACTCATACTCTAAGACTCACACTCGTTGAGTGTTCACTTTGGATAATTCACTATCAGTTCGTAAAATTACAAAGACAAGTACAATTACAATGCAATTAAAGATTAAGTGCTATCAATGAAATTATACAGACGACTTAGAGAGTTGGAGATGCAAACTTTTGGTCATTGGAACAATGTTACGACTTCGTGGACTTGTCTTTGGAGCAGCACGCAGAAGCAGAAGATATTCGAATTGTTGTTCTCAAAGCTGTTGGTCGAACCCCTTTTTATAGCCAAGTTAAACCTGATCCAGATCCACTGATCTAGGGGATCACTGTTTGACTCGACATTGATCGGTCAACCGATCTCCCTGATCGGTTGACTGATCCTGCCTGAACTCGCCCAGCTTTTTGTCTAGATGCTACTGCTCAGATAAGAGTCTTTGTTCGGTCTGCTGATCCCTATCATTTGGTCGATCGATCCATCGATGATCCCAACTTATCTGATCTGATCGACCTGGTTTGATCAACCCGCTGCTTATCCACTGTTCGGTCAACTGATCCCTTAGTCGAAGCTTGGCTGTGAGCTGATATGATCTCTGGGGTTCAGTTGACTGATCCCAAGGCAAAATCTTAACTTGCAAAATATTAGTTTTCCTGCAAAACGGAGTTAGAATAATAGGCAAATAGTATATATAAATTAACTTTTGATAGCCTCCGGGTTGTCCGGTTCTGACTTTGAGTTTTGCTGAAACTCTAGGTCAGACGGACGTCTACTGTTCCCTTTTCAGGGAACGCATCTTCACCTACTCCTCTTAGGAGAAATTACCTTTTGCCAAATCGGTCCTCCAGACCGTCTGGACTTTTGCTCAGTGTCCGAGACTTTAGGACTGCATGCTGAATATCCAATCCACGACCCGTCCAGTCTTTCACCTCATGCCCACGACCCGCAGGATTTTTACCTAGAGTTCTCGACTCTAGGATTTCGCCCAAAGTCCTCTACTCGTCAAGACTTCACCCAATCCCCCGGATCAAGACTTCGTTGTCTAACCGCAGCTAAAACTTTCTACCTGCCCAATCGCAACTAGGACTTTCTATCTGCCTAATCGCAGCTAGGACTTTCTTTTACCTAAGATCACTTAGGACTTTCCTGCACACTTAGTTCAACTTGTTAGACAATAATATAGCTTAACTTTGAACTTCTTTACCATTATAAAAATACAGGTTCGATCGTCTGATGCTCCTTGCACCAATAAATATCATGTGTTTATAAAATAGAAGATATCTCAATTATAATGAGATCTTTTGAGTAGAGCTAAAAATAAATCTATGAGGATTTAGATTTAAAAGTTAACAATATTATATTATTATGGAGGATAAATTTTTAACAAATCATGATTGATTAGATGCCCGACATAGTTGAAGTCTCAGGAGAATGAACTCTCGCTAATAAAGAATACCAAGTGAGTTATCGTTGATTAATATAGACAATGGAAAAAGTCCCATAGAAATACTCTCTGTACGTTGGAAGTCCTAGGGTGACGAATCTCTAGGCATTGAAAATCCTAATAAGTTAAGTCAACTTAAGTATGAAGTCCTAATGAGTTGAACTTAACTTTGTATAGCTATTCGAGGAAGTTTCAAACACATGAATTACTTGGTATTCATAATTTAAGTTTTAAAAAGGTTAAAATTAGAGTATCAGTTGACTAAAGAAGTCCTAGTAATAACAGTTAGTTATAGGACTAACTTGTCTAATGGTACATATCAATAATGATACATATCAATAGAATACTGAATGGAAACAAGTTGTTGAATAAGTGTGAATGGATAAGAGGAGGAGGAGAAAAAGTTTTATTGTGCATGGGCCTTTAGTCCCATATTAAAAGTTTTTTGGTATCTTTGTTAGTTTATATTGATTCACATATATTGAGGATGTGAACAAATATATGGGGAGAGACTCTCTCTCTCTCACGCGTGGGTGTGTAAATCCAGGGCCTAGATTACACTGAACCAAGTGAAATGGTCAAGTCATGCGACTCTTGCTCGGCAGAGTGCTCGTGGTAGCATTCGGGTGTCACTCAGTTCGCCGTGACCACCACTGCTTAGTGGAGTTCACGGTCGATCGTTGTATCCTGGAAACAGACGACCCGAGTAAACCTCGAAGCATAGCCGGAGGTGGGCGAATCTGTTTTAAGGAAATTGCTACTCGCAGGGCTCGATCAGCTTGCCCGGTCGGAATTTTCGCCCGACCTTACTGTCTGGTCTATCCCACTGCAGACCTGGTCTTCCTTTCTGCAGACCTGCTCATATAGACTTGTCATTCTGCTCTGCAGATATGTTCTGCTGCTCTGGTCTGCCACTCTGTAGATTTGTTCTGCTGCTCTAGTCTGCCGCTCTGCAGACCTGTCCTGCCACTCTGATCTTCCACGCTGCAGACTTGCCCTGCTCTTCTGCTCTGTAGACTTGGCCTATCGCTCTGGTCTGATGCTCTGCAGACCTGCTCTACCGCTCTGCAGACCTACCTTGTCGCTCAGCTCTGCTGCGTTACGAAAATCAACCCTTACTGGCAGCCTGAGATTATCTGCTCAGGTCATTTCAACTGTAAATTGAATTTAAATTCTATGTAAATTTTAAATTTAACTAAGTCTCCTAAAATCTTCGGTAACAAATTATTTGTATTGTCGAACCCAAGTCATCGATGAAAAGTTATAGCAATAACTGCAATAACATTGTACTTATTTTTAAAAGGAATATAACAATTTTTAATAATATAAAATGAATATAATGGATCCAAAAAAAAAGTTCGAATAATGAAACATGATATTTCAATCTCAATAAACTAGGTAACATTTGCTTGAATTTTTATCACTTGCAAAAGAAAATTAAAAGTTCATAAATAAAATAAAATTGTAGAATTAACTTTTTAAAAATACATTTAAAATAATTAGAGATGATATTTTAATCATCAAGGGCTTATCTCATGGTGATTTTATTTTCAATGAGATTGCTAGCTGTGATGAAACGAAGGAAAGGGGTAAATTACAGTCTTGGAAGTACGCTACCTTCTAGATTAACTCATTAATGCATGTGGCCAACTTGAGCTCAATATTAGAGGGTTTTTTTTTTTTAAGGTAAGTATTCAATTCTTAAGGTCCGATTAATCCTAAACACCATCGACCATCGATTCAGTTCCATAAAAATTTATCATTAATTACTGGAATAAATTAAAAAGTACAGATAGACCTTAATGAACGTCATAAAATTTTTAAACTCCCTAAGTATAATATATTTTAGTGAAATTTAAAAGATCATTGCCTAGAAAATTTATCTCTTCTTTTATCATTACGCTATAGTCCCGCTAGCAATATGGGAGTCTCCCTTTTTATTTGGGTTGGTATGCATATAGGTGGAAATGATAGAATATTTATGAAGATTAGCAAAGTGTAGAGCGGGTTGGAGCAAGCAGTGTAACCGAGATTGCAGTCATACAAAATTCTTGCTACTAAGAACACAGAAGTAGAAAAGTGTTCATAGTAGCAGGTTGAGCAACTGTGAGGCCCAGCTTGTCCTCATGGGCCAATGAGCTCACGATTCTTCACCTCTCAACCATTGAAGGAGATGGAGACTAAAAAAAAAATTATTGAAGAATTAATGAATGTCTTTAATTGAAGAAATGAGGAGAGATGAATATGAGGGTGAATCCAAGAGTCACCTTGAGATAGACACAAAAGATTTAAGCAAATCTCGAATAAGACTCTTCACTTTTTAATGTGATATAGTGTTTCAAACATCTTCAAACGATTTAGAGACTATGTAACAACATTTGGTAAGTGAGTTTACTATTTTAAAATCAAATTTTATATATTAAATTGGTCGAATATGCTTTATATGATTTTAAATCCCATGTTTAATTTTAAGATAATATGTGATTTTAAACACGTACATTTTGAAATTTAAGTGGTAGGAATTCCAAATGTAGTTTCTAACCATATTATGGTAGAATTATAGCCACTACTCTGCCTAGATATGGTGGAAAATTACTATTTGAGTTTTCAAACTCTAATATGATGGATGAATTTGTTAGTCTGACCCTACTTCTATAAGGGTTAAGTTAGAGGACTCGCAACCACTAGAAGTTAGATTTTCTGGGTTGCTTGCCTGAGCTCTTTCTGATTTACCCAAGCAGATGATGGAAAATTTATATGGGGTTAGGTTAATCGTCTCAAGTTCAGTGTTACTCGATTCATTATTTTTTTTAAGTTAGAGGCCAAGATATCAAAAATCATGAAGAAATTAAAAAAAAATCTCACTACGATGAAAGTTTATGATGATGGCGAAAGCTCCTAGAAAACTAAGAACATCAAGAAGAATTATAAGGGAGGTCAAGATGGACTTGGTGAAACTCCTCTTACACATATCTTGACAAAAAAGAGAAGATGACAAAGAGAGAAGTATACTAGTAGGAAAAAAGAAATGAGTGAGTACTTGTGCCCGCATGAGCGAACACCCTTTTATATTCTCTTAAGAGGGTTAGGATAGTCCTCACCAGTCACTCCGCACATTTCTTATACGTCAACCCATATCTTTGGATCATGTTCGTACCATGCACGTTTACCCACGTATTGCGAACGTGTCTGTGCCACATTTACCACTTGCATGTTTGTTGATCCGAATCTCTTGTCGAATTTAGCTCAAATTGAACTACGGTTGCATAGCTCCACCTTTCTAATTGCTAGCCTGATCCGAGCTTAGTCTTGAGCTCAACGAGCTTGATTCAAGCTCGACCAGGAGTCAGGTCGACTAGTGATGATCAGTTCGACTGTGCGTCGATCTAGTTTGACTTGAGCTAGTTGTCAATTAGATCGACTTGACTTGAGATTAGTCATGAGTTGAGCTGAGCTGGATTTTCATTGACAGGATTCTAGACTCGCCAAATAGCCCCTGCCATCTCCACCACATCAATTGTCTTATGCACTACATGAAAGGTTTAAGTCTCCACTAGGCGGACTTACACTTGAATTAACACCAACAACAATTGACATTAAGGATACCCCCCAATTAAGTAATCTAATGCTTGTAGCATGAAGGGAGTTAGATTATTGGATATGGATTTAATATGTAGATTTAATAACCTAGTTTGTTAATATTAATGAATTGTTAACGGATATGGATTTCATTGTGGATGGTCCCTATAAGATGTGCTTGGAATATATAAAAAAGAAGCTTAATTGATTTGGGCATCATCTTGAACATTGGTATCAAGAGAGCTTCTTCTTCCTTGAACTCTTCCCCATTGAGAACAAAATTCGGTTGTCACCCACTCCTATAGAAGATCATTCCATACTTGCAGGAACTCCATTAACAAGTAAGGTTCAATGGCTCTTGCAATGAATTAAGGTTAACCTTCGTATGCCATTGGAATCAATTTTTAATTATTGCCTTATTGATGATAGATAACTAGATCCTTAGATGCATCATGTGGTCTCATTTCAATATATCTATAATGCTTTCAATTGGTATTAGAGCTTAGAATTAGCTTATTATTGTCTTTTAAGGCATAAGAACTATTTTTGACTATTTGGTATATATACATGGATTTTACATTCGATTCCATTTGGATGAGTGAATCGATATATATCTATCAAATCTAGCATTAGATAGACTAGGATTTTAACCTAGATTTTGAGTCTTTTTTTCATTATTTGAGAAGAACATGAAGTATGACAGCGAAATTAGGTTTTTTTGCCACCATTATCGAGAGAAAATTGATGTGTGCAAGTTGTAGAAATTGAATCTCACAACCATCAGTCAACTGATAGGCCAAAATTTAGGCACTCGATTGATTGACATCAGTTGACTATTATAAGATTTTAGTCAACTAATGTGTCCAAAATCATGAACAGAGGGTTTTTGATTCTATTGGAGCACTTGACCGATTTCTATCAGTCAACTGATGCTCATAAGGTCAGTCATAGACAATTGGAGCACTCGACCGATTGTTATCAATTGACTATTACAAGGACCCAATCAATTGATGCTCATAAAGTCGCGCATAGAATGCTATCAACTCAAATAAAGCACTTGACTGATTGCTATCAGTCAAGTGCTATAAGGTCCCAATCAACTGATGCTTATAAGGCTGAGCACAGAATGCTTTTGATTCGATTGGAGCAATCGATTGATTGTCATCAGTCGAATGGTGCTCAATAACTTGGGCATAGAAGCTTTCTAATTCGACTGAAATACTAGACTACTATAGTGTAGTTGACTACATATATAAATCAGTTGGCTATTGTGCCTAAAAATTGGTACATACAGACTATCAGTCAATCAATGACATTACACAGTCGACTATCGATAGTATCAGTTAAATTATATCCGATATAGTGGACTGATACTTGTTTACTTGTGTTTTCAGCACTTTTCCTATATCTTTCTTCGTACTTGCTACTTAGTCTAGCTAATACTATCGCTAAAGCTAGAAATAAGTGTCTGGTACATGCTACGCAGTCCCGTTGAGTTACCTATGTTGAGTGTTCATATGTGTTTGGTATGAATTATTAAAGGTATCTTGTTGATTATACCTCTGTTGTATGTGCACTTGAGTCTGGTGTGTATTATTAGAGGTATCTTGTCGATTATACTTATGTTGTTATATGCACACGTGTCCAACATGTTTAGTTGGAAGTATCTTGATGATTATACCTATGTTGTGAGTGTACATGTATTTGTTGTGTGTGCACCTGTGCTGGTGTGTATCATTGGAGGTATCTTGTTGATTAAACTTGTGTTGTGGCATGTGTATACATGTTTGATGTGTACTATTAGAGGTATTTGGCTGATTATACCTATGTTGAGTGTTCACACATGTTTGGCGTGTACTGTTGGAAGTATCTTGTTGATTATACCTATGTTGTGTGTACATACGTGTCGGATATGTACTGTTGGAAGTATCATGTTGATTATACTCGTGTAGTATGTGCACACGTGCCTAGTGTGTACTATTAGAGTGTCATGTTGATTATACCTATGTTGTTGTGTGCATATGTATCTAGTATGTACTATAAGTGTTGCTGCTTATTGTGTATATTATATGGTGGATACCTATTGGATCTATTCATATCTATAGACTTAAGTGATAGATTGGTTATGTACTGGTTGTACTTATGTTGATAGAGTTGTTGCATTGATGATGATTGTATCAGTATCATGATTATTTATATCATGTTTATCATTACACTATATGCATGTTGATAACCATTGCTCTCTTGTGATATGAGCTAGTTTGATGGTCATTGCTCCCTTATGGTATGAACTAGTTTGATGACCATTGCTCCCTTATGGTATGAACTAGTTTGATGACCATTGCTCCCTTATAGTTGGAGCCAGTTGACAGTGATTGTTATACATCTAGACTTGCATATATCCTGTCGTCTAGCGCTCCCACTCCGTTATAGGTTGAGGTCAGAGCCAATGATTATTATACATCTGGATTTGCATGTATCCTATCAACTAGGGTTCCCTTTCGTTAGAGGTTAAGGTCAGAGTCAATCGATGGTGAGTGTTATATTCTAGGCTGCCCATAGTGATCTATGATAGAGTGATCACACGCAGTCCGTAGCTAGATAGCTACTTCTTGTCCGCCCATGGTGATCTATGGTAGAGTGATCTCGCACAGACATGGACCCTGACATTTCGGACTACCCACAATAATCTGTGGTAAAGTGATCTCACGCAATCCCTAACTAGATAGTTACATGTCTGATCACTTATATATTTATGGTGGAGCGTTGCTCCCACATATGATGGTTTGTTTGTGGTTTTATACTTGAGTTATTATACCCCGGGTTACTCATAGTGATTTGTGGTAGAGTGATCTCGCAGCCCATAGCTAGATAGCTACTTTCTGTCCGCCCACAATGATCTATAGTAGAGTAATCTCGCACAAACAAGGACCTTAACATTTCGAACTACCCACAGTGATCTGTGGTAGAGTGATCTCATGCAGTCCCTAGCTACATAGCTAGATGTCTTGGGTATTTGTATTGCTTGTGGTGGAGCGTTATTCCCACATATGTTGTATTATTTGTGGTGGAGCATTACTCCCACATATGTTGTATTGCTTGTGGTGGAGCGTTGCTCCTATATATGATGTATTGCTTGTGGTGGAACGTTGCTCCCACGTATGTTGTTTGCTTGTGGTGAGTGTTGCTCTCACATATGATGTATTTTTGTGATAGAGCATTACTCTCACATATGATGATCTATTACTATTATATATACTGATACATGCTTAGACTTTGTGGTACCCAAGTTGATCATTATCTAGCTCTACTCATTGCATTATTTATAGTTTAGTAGGTTGCTCATGTTGTAGATGCATGTCATATTGTTGGTGCAATTGACCTCCAAGGTTTTAATGTCCGACAAATATGTTTAAGTATATTTAATGGAGTTTTATCATTGGAAGTTCTAGTCATGGCTAGGCAAGGGTGGGAAGTCAATCGAGTGACTAGTCCTAACTGCGGTTAGGCAAGGGAAGTCATAGTTGTAGGCTAGGCAAGGAAAATCTCGGTATATCATGGAAGTCAAGTGGATTCAATAGGTCTGGAGGACCTGCTCCCTCGGTAGCTGAATACTGAGGCAAGGAAAATCTCGGTATATCGTGGAAGTCAGGTGGATAGGTCTGGAGGACCTGATCCCTGGGTAGTCGAATACTGAGTCTTGGTGAGTGAAACCAGGTGGAGAAAACCCTAGGGGGTGGTAGCGTTAGGTTTTGGTGAGTGAAGCCAGATGGAGAAAATCCTAGGGAGAGATAATCTTAGGTAACGAGAAGTCTTGGAGGAGTGAACTCCAAGCAAGGTTGATTGGCGGATCTTGGTGATTCTAAGTTTAGTTTTACCATAGCATTCTGTATTACTATTATTGCTGCTGGCTAATGTAGTATTGCAGGAAAGGCCTTAGTGGATCAGGTGATCAGACACTGAGCAAAGAAAGTCCAAACAAGTCTAGAGGATCAATGTTTGGCAGGTAAGTTGATGTAAGCAACTGGAGGAGCGACAGTGAGGTCGTGTTCCTGTTACGAACAACCTAAGGTCGCTGATCCAACTGAAGAAACCGAGAAGGGTTCCAAGTTGAGATCAAGACAGTTCTACTGTCTAATACTACTCATACATTTTACTATTCATATATAGTTGTGCTAAATTTGTTTTGCAGGAATATTATTGTTATATCGAATTAACTTTGTGTTGCAGAATCATATGACCCCTTGAACTTCAAAGGGTGGTTAACTTTTGGCTCAGAACTAGGAATCAAGCTTTGTTAGCGGCCACGCGTCCAACACTCAGAAACCTTCATTTTGCCAAGGGTTAAGTCGACTGAATAGGAGGTTCAGTTGACCGAACGAAGGTTCGGTCGACCAAACAAGCAAAATTGACAAAACAGATCAGGCTCGCAAACATGGTATCACATCATGATCGGTCGACCGAAAATGAGGTTCGGTCGACCGAACAATGAAAGCATTAATAGAGCATTAAGTGTGAATCTCGATGAGAAGGGAAGTTCACCATTCGGTTGACCAAACAAGGTTATCGATCGACCGAACCATTAAAGATCAGTTAATGCTCGAAGATCAGATCGTAGCGAAGAAGGAAGGGAGTGGGTTCAGTCGACCGAACCCAGGGATCGGTCGACCGAACATTGATGATTCTTATAAAAGAGAGCTCGAGGTCTGAGGCTGTGTAAGGTTTTTGGTTCAAAATTAATCACTGTGCAAGCTTCTGCTGATCATGCTACTGCGCTACAACTCGCAAGCTGCTCCATCCAGAAGTGCCGACCAAGCTTCGTCTTTTGTTATCGTTGGCACATTTATTTATACTTGCATTGTACTTAAACTCTTACAAGATAGTAGGGCGTTACTATCTTGCATATTGTACGCACTACTTCTTTCCGAGGTTTTCAGAAAGAAGGGGTTTAGTGGATTACCCATCGGTGCGGTCAAGGATCGCGGACCTTGGTGTAGGAGTCGACCTAGACTTCGAACCAAGTACCCGAACTGAGTATTTTACATTCAGCTGCATATTCTGATTGTTTTTAAAATACGATAAGAAAAGTTTTAAGCGCGATATTCATCCCCCCTCTATCGTACTATTCCGATCCAACAATTAGTATCAGAGCCTTGTAGCTCTAAAAATACTTAACCATTTTTCAAAGCACTTTTAAAACTTTTTTTTTCCTTATTTCTTTTCTTTTTTAGAATTCTCTCTCTTATTTTTTTTTTCAACACTACTAATCTCAAGACGAAAGTCTTGGAAATATTTTTCTTTTAGTTTTTTGATTGCAAGAATGTCGATGTCATATTAAGAAGGGCGAAGCATCTATGACCCTCCACTGAACAATCAAGTCTACTTCAATTCCTGGAGGCAAATGATGGAATGCTTCATTGGAAGCAACAATTTTGACAACTGGATCGTACTGAGATAATCTTCTCAAAACTCAGAAGCAAACACAAAGGTAATAGACATATTAATTAGTGTTTTGCCTAACAAAATTTTGTGTCAATTAGAAGATTACAAGAATGCATTCGAGTTATGGACAAAATTGATCGAGCTTCACGAGACTCTGTCGAGTCTAGAAGATCAAGGCGAAAGTGAGCTCGAATCAGAGTTTGAATCTAGAGAGCTATCCTCAGAGCCAGGCCTAGAAGAACAAGACCAAATCAACTTCATCGCACTAGTGGCTGAGGAGGAGGCTGATGGATCTGAACTCGAGTTAGAACAAGTGTCCAAGTCCGAATCTGAGATGACAATGGCCAAGGGGGAGAATCCTAACAAGGATTCGAAAGGTAAAATTGTCAATTCTAAATTTAAAGATCACATAACATGTTTTGAGTGCAGTGAAAAAGGACACTATAAAAGCCAATGTCCAAAGAACCGATCCGCACAATCGGAGGTAAAGGAGGAACCGATGCCTAGAGTCCGGAAAATGAAGGACCACATCAAATGTTTCAAGTGCAAAAAGATGGGACACTACAGATCTCAATGTCCGGAAAGAAGAGCCAAGGATACAGGGGGAGCAATTAAGGTAAAACAATTTATTTTACATGAAAAATTACATGCTTTTTGTTTGAATTGTTCTATGAATTTAAAAAAGCATGAAAATCATACATTAACATTACTTAAACAAAACTAATTTAATTAATAAAGATTTAAATAATTCACATGTAATTAAAATTTATCATATCAACCCAAACCTTAATCAAGACCTAGATCTAATTAATCAAAATTTATTTATTCAAGATAATTTGAATTTAAATCAAAATAATAGTTATCTAAAATTAATTAATAATAAACAAAATTTAACTAAAAATTCAGAAA
Organism: Zingiber officinale; assembly: GCF_018446385.1. Classification (NCBI taxonomy): domain Eukaryota; kingdom Viridiplantae; phylum Streptophyta; class Magnoliopsida; order Zingiberales; family Zingiberaceae; genus Zingiber; species Zingiber officinale. The sequence goes on from NC_055989.1 coordinate 120,642,038, forward strand.
ATAAAAATAAGAAATTAAACTATAAATTAAATACAAAATCAAATTTTAGAAAACTAGAGAAACAAAATAATCTTTTGAAAAATAAAATTGATAAACTAGAAAACATTATTAATAATTTTATAAACTCACAAAATCTAGATTTAAGCTACAAATCAAAACCAAATCTAAAACAAAACTTCTATAAACCTAATTATAATCATGTACCATTTAATTATAAAACTAATCAATAATAACAATAATATTAAAATAACAATAATAAAACAACAAAACAACATCAACAACACCAACAATTAGTATCATGCATGACTTGTTTGAATTGTTTGACTTGTCATGATCATGCATACTTATCTGTTATATACCATGTCATGCATCTTCTCTTTATGTTGTTAAGTCTAGAATGGTTAGTTATTAAAGGTTTACCAAACCCTAACAACATAGCATCGGAATGGATTGAGATGATAGTACGTCAAGGAAACTTTGTCAAAGGCATGTCTAGGTTGAATCCTATGTATTCTACCTGGTGCACTAGACTTAGTGGATCTGACCAAAGCTATCCCAGTCAAATATGGGATAGTTAGACCAAAACTTAGTATTAAGTTTTTTGGGCAGGACTATTTCGGAAAGTATTCAGCAAGTGGTCTACCGTTGATACACAAGAAGGTCATATGTCTTGCCACTGAACTGAAAATTTATCATTAGGAAGCTTGCTTAATTAACCCAAAGCTAGGTTTGAATCTAACATGGGTTCAATAACCTTTTCCTAAATAATCTTACAATTAAAATAAAACTTAATTAAAATTATTTTAAAACTTAATTAAAACTTAATCCAAGTTATTTTAAAACTTAATTAAAATTTAAATAAAAAATTATTTTAAAACTTTAATTCAAATTTAATTCAAATATTAAACTTAATTATGAAAACCTAATTAAATTTAAATTACAACTTTAAATCTCAAATTTATTTAATAAAACTAAACTTAATTTATACTAAAATTAAAATAAACTTAATCTAAACTTAAACTTAAATTAATTAAGTGTAATTTTAAAAGCAAACTAAATCAACTTTAAATTAAAACTAAATAAATTGATTGATTAACCCTAATCTTTAACTAATTTACCTTAATAGACATAATTAATCTTTAATAACTATAATCAATAAATAAAATACTTTAACCTTCACCAATATTAAATCAATAATTAATAAGTTTAACTTAATTTTATTAATCATTAACTTTACAATTTAACTTAATTAAATCTTAATGAATTTCAACTTGAAATCTTAACTTTAATCAACAAATTAAGTACTTTAACATTAAACAAATTTAAATTAATCTTTACCTAATTAATTTCTAAGAAACTAATTAAATTAACCCTTAATTAATAATAATTCATGATCAATTAAACCATAACTATTAATTATGAAACTTTAATAAAAAATTAAAATAATAATCATTAATTAAAAAAAGTATACTTAATTAACTTTAAATTAATCCTTGATTAATTAGTTAATCTTAAACTAATAAACTAACAAAACATTATTAATTCAATTAATTCATACTATAGTAATAATAATGTTACCATTAATATCAATTTAATTACTCTTAATAATTTAACCCAAATTTAACTTAAAATAATCAAAGTTAAACTAAAATTCAAAATTTTAAAGTCATCTCACATAATTATAGGATTATCATATTTGAAAATTTAGAATAGGTGAGACGCTAAGAAAATTAAAATTTTAAATATTTTTTAAAAATATTTTTGAAAACCTATAAATCTATTCTCTTAAAAATATTTTTAAAACTTTGATTGATGATCTATTGGGTGTATTATATATAAATTATTGTTCATCACCTAAGTCTTTAGATCTCTAAGTCACTCATGACCCTTAGACATCTATAGAAAAGTCTTTCTTGTGGGTAACAAGGATATCTAAAAAGAATGTCTGATTAAGGGGGAGAGACTACACTGAAAGACATAGTGTCCAAACTAATTTAGGTCTATCCAAAATAGTATTATTATGCTTAGTTAGACTCATTAGAGGATCATTTTTAAGAAATACTTTTATATTTAATCAAAACATTGTACTTGTATAGGCACATACCTAATTTTGTTATTTATTTGATTAAAGTGAGAGTATTATTATAATCGATTTAGAACCTTAAATTGATGATATTTAAAATCTATATCATCTGCGTAAAAATTATCGCCATTCTACTCTTAGTGTAACGAGATTAAGAATTTCAACCACTCCCCTTGATACGCTCCTCAAGTACATATTAACTAGATGATACATGTACTTATGCTTAAATAGGATAATTAACCATTCTCACAATTATATTATGTGTTAGTTTGAACTTGGTATACACAATTAACCTAACTTCTAATACTTGTACATGTTAGAAATCTTTTAAATTCAATAAATCATATAATTAAATAACATATGAGATATTTGGGGGAGAATTCTTGTACCATCACAAATTTGAAATAATTTTGATGTTGTGCATACTAAAGAGAATATGTTTGATAATATTTTCTATGGCATAATTGTGGACATAAAAACAACTAAATATGCTAGAAAATAAAAACAATTTGCAAGTTTAAGAACTGAAATTCTTAGATGGTAGATTGAGCGTCTTACTTCGATGATTTGTTTTTGAAACCATCACATATGCTGTAAATTCTTTACAACATTCCAAATGAAACTAGGGCCACCAAACAAAATTGTCAATGAGTTTCTGAAATTCTCAATTTTCCTCCAGAGGACCACCCTCCTTAATCTTTACCAAACTAATTAACCATTAATTAGTCTCTTAAATTCTCAACTTTCTCCCTAATTAGAAAGTACCTAGTAACTAATGTAGGAAATAGAGTTGAGTAGTGTGACGACAAATTATTAAGGAGCTGGGATAAATGAAAAAAAACGTACATAGGTAATATTTTTTTTTAGGGTTGATCTAGAGTCCAGGACAACTCTACTTAAGATCCGTCATTGCCTCTGAGCTTGGATGTATGTGGACTCACACACACTTTATACTAATCACTATTTCTCACAAATATTAATGGCCAAAAATTAAAAGGGAGCTTTAAATTTTACAAATCATCAAAGGACGCACCCTTTTCAACTAAAAAACAAATAAAATCAAAAGATGCTCTTTCAATATTTTTATTCCGAAAATATCCCTCAACCTAGCGTTATTGTAGAAGCTACTATATTTACTACTATAATATGTAGAAACTACTGAGTTATTATTATAACATGTAAAAACTATTGAATAACTACTACAATGTGTTTAAGGTGAATTTGGGATTTATGATACAAGGTTTAGGGACTTTGGATATTATTATATCAAAATACGATATATGAACTTGGTCAAAATTATTTATTTTTATCAAAATCACTTTAAAACGATTATAAAAACTATTATATAGTTGCTATAACCCTAAACCTTAAACTCATCCTAAATATATTGTAACAATTACTTGATAACTTCTACATAATATAAACTCTAAAGCATAAATCTTAAACTCATCTAAACACATTGTATCAACTATTTGATCGCTTCTACACGTTATTGCAGTGCTAGGTCAGAAGAATATTCTTAGAATAAAATTATTAAAAGAACATCCATTTAATTTATTTTGAAAAAGAGATGTCCATTTAATATTGGTCTCCGCTGGCCTTTTAATTTTTGCCCAATATTAATGGCCGCAAGTGAGATCTTTACTAGTTGTTTGGAGCCCAACCAATCGAAATATATTTAAATAAATATATTGTAATAATTAATAGAACGAATGCATAGATGAATGGAGAGTCATTAATAGGAAATTAATCAGCATATATATTGGTTGGAGGGAGGAGACAAATTTATTATGGTGTGTGCTGTGTTGGTTGTACTTATAGGCTGCTTAGTGGTGATATTAATTATTATGGTCCGAAGAGCCATTGTTTTTCTTAGCTGTCTCTCTCCTCAGCCAACTCTGACAGTATTAATGGTCTCTCTTAATTAAGCTCCTCGCCCTCCAAAAGCGGTGACTTGGAGAATTCCGTACTGTGCCCTTTTTATTTAGGGCGCATAATTGCTTAATTAGGTGAATTATATATTAAAAATATTTTTAAAATTAAATTTTGAATAAATTATAGATCTTTAGAAAAACATAGAAATAGTCATGCAACTTTTCATATTTGCAAGTTGAATGGTATATACTTGACAGACGAAAGAAAGCCTAAGATTCTGAGTAAATATAGAATTAGGTCCACATACATGCATTCTTAGTATCAGGGATTACGAGAGATCTCATAATCTTGGATTTTGAGTGGTCTTTTACCTAGATATTTATTCAACCAATTTTTTTTTTTTGAGGTTATAATTAATATTGGCTAGCAAAGAACACACTCTGCTTACCAGCAATTGTTGAAAATTTTATAACTATTGATGGGAGATGGATTTCCTTGGTGTCGATCCAATAGTTGGATTCAGTTAGTCATCTCAATAACGAGTCGATGATTTTAACCGGTGGAACTCAGTATGACGATATAAATCTTGTCCCATTTAAACTCTCAACATATCTTTTCAGATATCGAGGCACCCTTTCAGATAATAGGCGTACCTTTCTCGGTATTGTCGTTACCAATTTAATCTCGTAAGTCATCAAATTATCCTTTTGGATATCGGCACACCCCCTTTAGGTAAACTTATCATTACATATAAAGAATATTAAGGTTGAGGTGAAGACTAGACTTTCTTTCCTTAAAACAATATTGTCATGTCCAAGTGCTTACGGCTTATCAATAATCGTCTTATAAGATACAACGACTTATGTCTCGAAATAAGAGCACTCCAAATTTCGATCCTTGTCGAACTTTCAAAGCCTTGAAACTCATAAGAGAGGAGAGAGAAAGTAACTCAAGAGGAGAATTCATAACTTGAATTTTGAGTATGTTAAATCAAAGAAATGGAGTTTCTTTTATAAGGATGAAGGGTTACTCTTAAGAGGTGAAATGTTTCTTCTGAGAGGTAAAAAGATATGGAATGTATCTTTTCACTTAAACCTTTTCAATTACCATTAGATAATTTAATTGATTAATCTGATTGATTATTTACTTAATCTATTATAAATATTAATTAATCAATTAATTATATTACAATCGTGATTAATTTTTTAATCAATCAATTAATGAATTAATAAAATTAATTATAATTTCACACACCTCAATGGTTCTGCATACTCGATTTAGCGTTCATATAATCTCATACATGAATTCAACTAGTGTGCGAGTCAAATTTCCGTCGATCATATCAGACCATCCCTTCATTAGACTTTAATTTCTCATTCACTCAAGAAATTTATTTACGATGATCTACTCGCGAAGCAGCCATCTTATCCATATTGATTTATTAGTCACCAAAATCAATTTTCCAGCAACCCCCCACATACACACACATGAATGGAAATTATGGATAAGTTACAAGTCTCACATAAGAGTTTCATCAAAAGTTTATCGCATTAGAAGAGGTAGCTTGTGAGTTTAAACCTTCCATAGTGGAATTCGATCGGATTTATTTGGCTGCCCAATGAACTATCTTGAATTGTTCAGCCGTTGGTGTAAACCAAGATAATCATATCCAACCCCTAGGCCTTTACCAGTTCCCTATCATGTCCATTTTAACAATGGATAAAGTTTGGGATTCATAAGTGTTTCGTTGAAGGGGCTCGTCTTCACACTTATATAGGTAATCTCCTATTATGAGTATCCTGTAATACCATATTATACACTTTACGGTATAATATAGGTGTGAGTTTAAACCTTCCATAGTGGAATACGATCTGATTTATTTGGCTGCCCAATGAACTATTTTGAATTGTTCAGTCATTGGTGTAAACCAAGATAATCATATCCAGCCCCTAGGCCTTTACCAGTTCTCTATCATGTCCATTTTAACCATGGATAAAGTTTGGGATTCATAAGTGTTTCATTGAAGTGACTCGTCTTCACATTTATATAGGTAATCTCCTATTATGAGTATCCTGTAATACCATATTATACACTTTACGGTATAATATATGAATCATTAAAAACTTTTGTTCATCCTTTACTCATTTTACATGTTGCATCTTTTGTCTCCAGGAATGAGTTGGAGTATTTACTCCTAGGTGCCTCGAATCTTGTAACTTGGTTATCCCTTTTGAACTATGATCTTGGGATCTCTAGTCAACATGGTTGAATTACCACTACTTGATTTAAATATTGAGTTTTAGACTTATTCCCCTAGACATGCAGTATAGTCTGATCTCTCGATAGACCTTTTTTAACTAGCAGATCCACACAATTCTCCACATTCAATGAAAATTTCACCACTAGAGATCTATTACTTTAATGATAAGTCATTTTAAGACTTACCATTTTACACTAGTATCTTTCTCATAATTTCTTAGATACTATAATGTATCATATATATTGACACATATCAATGCATTTGATGTAATTAATTCTTTGTGCCCCAAATTTAGATATTTATATCCAAATACCCTCACATTTATTGGTTCACCCTAACATTTATAGGTTTTATTGGAAGGTTCGTAACCTTTCAATGTCATATAAAGATTTTTCTTTTTTATTTCACTAGGACTTGTAGTTTGTCGAGAGGACAACTTCCCCTATAATTTTTAGGATAAACCCAAAACTTATCAACATAACTTTTATCACCATTGTTGAATTGAGGTGAATGTGATATAGTTGATTATTGAATGTTGCTCTTTCTCAAGAAACATTTCTTGAGCAATATTCTGCATTCTCTCCCTCAATCACCATAAATAATCTTGCTTAGTTGATTTTTCTAAGCACATTTCTAGTGTTTTTAAAACACTTCAAAGGCCTCAATCTTACTTAAAAGAAAGTATCCATAACTCTAATCTTTTAATTTCACCAAGTTAAAAACGGGGGTTGTCTAATTAGGATGATGACTAGATTGCACTTGTTCTCAAAGTGCTCAATCTATAAAATATGCATTACTTGGTCTTCCAATTTCATCAAGTTAGAGCTACGATCGTCTGATTGGAGTGTTAACCAGGATTACATTTACTCTTTAAGAGAAACTCGACTCAAGAAGTATACATCCCTTGGTCTTTCAATCTTATCGAGCTAAACTGTGGTCGTCTGATTAAAGTAGCAACTAGGATTATTTTTGCACTTCAAGAGGCACTCGACTCAAGAAATATACATCCTTTGGTCTTCCAATCTTGTTGAGCCAAAGTTGCAGTTGTTTGATTGGGGTGCTAACTAGGATTGTATTACTCTTCAAGAGACATTCGACTTAAGAAGTATATATCCCTTGGTCTTCCAATCTCATCGAGCCAAAACTGTAGTAGTTTGATAGGAGTGCTGATCAGGATTGTATTTACTCTTTAAGTGACACTCAACTCTGTTAGGGTCGATTTATAGCTAGAGGGGGGGAGGGGGTGAATAGCTCGTCGCGCTTCATTTTTTTGCTTCATGATGATGATATGCAGCGGAAAGAACTCGAAACAAGACTCATAACGCTAACACGTAGATTTACTTGGTATCCACCTCAAGAAGAGGTGACTAATCCAAGGATCCACACACAACACACTCTCCACTAATAAAAGAACTCCTTCTCGGTAACTACCGAAGGCGGAGAAGGTTTGTACAATCTCTCAATACAACAAGAAGAAAAGAAGAAGCAAATACAAAGGAACTCTTACAAGATTTAACACAAATGAAACCCTAGCTAGCTTCTTCTTCTTGTGTGAAACGCCTCTTGACCTTGGAAGTGCAGCAACACTTTGCTCCAAGAAGCTTCAAGAACTGGCGTAAACCTGTGAGAAATGATCGTAAGAAATGGAGAGTAAAGAGCTATAGAATCACCGCGAGAGAAGAAGACTTTTGTGCATTTTCCTTTGCAACGGTCATATCCCAATCGATTTACCAATCGATTGGGGAGTCTTGAATCGATCAGCTGATCGATTTAGAGTGCCTATGTGCTCTTCTAGAAACTACCTGAATCAATCGACTTATCGATTGGCGGTACCCAATCGATCAGCTGATCGATTGGGTAGCATTCTGTGCTCACGATTTTGCTTCCCGATCGATTGATCGATTGTGCCAGCCTTCAATTGCAGCCCACCTTCAATTGATCGACTGATCGATTGAATCACAGTTCAATCGATCGGTTGATCGATTGACCTTCCTTTGACTTTCTTAACTCAAGTTCAAGGTTCCCAAACCCAGCATCCGATCAACCGTGACCTGTTGAGACTTCTTCATGCATAACATTCGGTCAACCTTGACCCATTGGGACTTCTTCACCAAGTGTCTGGTCAACCCTTTGACTCACTTGGACTTTTCTTCTCATGCCAAGTGTCCAGTCAATCTTGACCCACTTGGACTTGCCATCTCGTGCCAAGTGTTTGGTCCTCCATGACCCACTTGGACTTCCTTCTACCAGATGTCCGGTCACCCTTAACCCATCTAGATTTCCTTGTGCCATGTATCCGGTCACACCTTTGACCTACTTAGACTTTCCAACACTAGGTGTCCGATCAACCTTGACCCACCTAGATTTCCACGTGCCTGGCTTCACTCACTAGGTCTTTGCATCTGCCTAGCTTCACTCACTAGGACTTTCCATCTGCTTGGCTTCACTCACCAGGACTTTCCATCTGTCTGGATTCACTCGCCAGGACTTTCCCACTGCCTGACTTCACTCACCAAGACTTTTCATCTGCCTGGCTTCACTCGTGAGGACTTTCCCACTGTCTGGCTTTACTCACCAGGACTTTCACCTAGCTTCACTCACTAAGATTTTTCCACCGCCCAGCTTCACTCACCGGGACTTTCACCTACCTAGCTTCACTCACTAAGTCTTTCACATGGCTTCACTCACCAGAATTTCCCAATTGCCTACCTTCACTCACTAGGTCTTTCACCTGCCTAACCTCCAATTAGGACTTTCTCAGTCAAGTATCCGGTCAAACCTCTGACCTACTTGACTCTTCTTCACATCTAACTGATCAGTCCTAGACTAGAGGAGAATTGTATCAACAATCTCCCCAATCGAATGATTGCTTCTGCAATCTTCATATATTGTCAAACATCGAAACCCAAACATCAAGACTCAAGCTTGAGCCAACTCAAGCTTGAGCCAACTCAAGCTTTGTCAACCTGGTCAACCATTACCCAGGGGATATTGCACTAACAATTTCTCTCTTTTTGATGTTGATAATACCTTTAAGTTAGGCTAATCTCATAGCCTCAACTTCTCTTTATGCCAAATCATGAATGAGGGTTTCCTTCATTCTCTCCCTTTCCTAGAGTGCAAACTCCCTCTTAAGGTAATGAAGGCCTAACTTAAACCCTACATTCTCTCCCTTTGGCACACATAAAAAACTCTTCCCCTGAAGAGTTACTCATACGTTGTTCACAACTTCACTCATTATTTATAATACCACAATAAATGTCTCATACCTTTCATTGCGTCCAATGCTCAACCTTGAGCATTAAACCATTTCACAATGCTCATCTTAGAGCATTTTCTCTAAAGAAGGTAAACCACCTTCCATGGTTTAAAAAAAATAATTTTCATGCCCTTAAAGAGTGGCTCTCCCTAAAGACATGCTCCAAACTTCTGTCATTGCACCAACTATGACTTGGAATCCCTAAACCTTTAGGAAACCCAAAAACTTAAAGTTTTGAGGTTTAAAAGATTCAATATTAAAACCAACCTCATCCTAAACTTCAATCTAGTGTTCCTTAACCAATTCTCCTTGTTTCCATCATGAAAACTATCCTTAAATGTATATAAATATATTCCAAGGGGCTAAGAGTGGTTAAAGGGACTAAAAATGACTTAAAGTGCTTAGATCAAACTTTTTTTTTAACCAAAAATAGCCTTTTCAATTGATTGAGTTGGGACTCAATCGGTCCACTAATCGATTTAGCGATGTTCTGTTCACAGAAAATGCCTCTGAATCGATTGCACAATCGATCCGGGCATGAATGAATCAATCGACTGATCCATTTAGTGAGCTTCTACTCATAGGAAACACATCCCAATCGATCGGCTGATCGATTAGGGCTTTGATTTCCTAAAATTCAATTTTAGTAAAATTCAGAAATGTCTTAAAAATTCTACAAAATTCTAAAAATCATGAAACTTCTTGTAGATATTCTGTATGGTATATACTATCATGGAAAATTAGTTTTCTAGGAAACTATACCTTATTTTCAAAGATTGACATAAAATTGAAAACTTGTAAAATCTTCAATGTTTCTTTCAAGTTTGTGTCTAATTTTTCAATGATGATTACTATCAAAAGATAGCCTTCACCAAGGTTTTCAAAGTATATTTAAAATAATTTTTAAAACCAATTTCTAACCATGTTCTTCGGACTCAATGCACATGACTTGTACATTAGTTTTCCCAATAATTAGAGTACACATACTTATGTATTTTGAGGAAGTAAAAACTTAATAAGATGCACTAAATCAATATCTTGAGTCTTGTTTATCATCCTAGCATCTCACTTGTATCTAATATGTACTAAAATATATACAAGTCACCTTATAGTCTTTGTGAGATGTAGATTTTAATTTTTCCCTAAACTAAGATCATGCAGATCTATCTAGGCATTTTAGGAATTATCAACATTCACTCAGGATATCACTTGTTAATAAATGTCATTGCCCTTAATTACAAGGAAATTAAAATGATGCATGATGATTTATGACATACATCAAAATAAGTAATTTTCAAAAGAAAATATACTATAGCAATATGATGTATGTATGACATGACATGACATTTTTGTTTGTTTTTCATAACAAGTATGAATGCAAAATATGATATCATGGTATATGATTGGCAAACAAAGCATGGTAATTTAGCATAAATAAAATATACCTAAATATTCTATCTAAGCATCCTAAATCCTTAGCTAAACTAAAAATGATCCTAGATTCCCCTCATTTTCTCAAGAAAATGCCAAAACCTAACTTGACATTTCTTTTGATTTTCCTCATTTGTGCCACTTTAAATTAAATCCATTTCCTCAAAGTTTGGCACATTTTACTCTTCCAAAGAGTAATCAATTAATCCTCTTCATTTTCAAAGGTTAAAAAAAATCTTGAAAATGCCTCCAAGTGCTAACTTTATCAAAGTTGGGTTAACCACCCTACCCATTTATAGTTGACACTCTCTAACCCATCTAGGGTATAGAGAATATGCTCCTAGGAACCCAAAATCTATTGGTGCTCCTTGGATGCTCTAAGTATTCACTAGGGATAACTTCCCTAGCTACCTTCCTAATGACTTATAGGCTTCTTAGAAGCCTTGGTCACTTTCTCTAGGTCAACTCTAGGGATAGCTTCCCTTGTGACTTTCTTGGTAACTTTCTTTGACTTCTTAGAAGTCTTAGTCACATTGCTCTTGGAAAAAAATACTTCTAGGGATAACTTCTCTTGTATCTTTGACTTGACCCTTAGACCTAGGGTTGATTCCATAACTATGTGGAACCCTATGATATGAAGCCACATTCTTCTTGGCCTTAGGTTTGTATCCCAAACCTCTATGGCCATAGAATGTCTCTTGTTTATCTAAACCTAGATTTTGCTCATTTTTACCCTTAAGAATATTTTTCATTTTCTTTAGGATCTTTTCTAATTTATCAAGCCTTGACCTTAAGACTTGGTTTTCCAACCTTAAATCCTTATATTTTGGTTTTTCTTGATTCCTATGAACATTTTTGTTTTTAAGCCTATATCTAAAATCCTTAGAGTTATTGCCTAATTTGTTTTCTACCCTTTTAACTTTAGGTTGAGTGGTTTTAGTTTGATAAGCTATATATTTTTTCTTAATTCTATCATGCTTCCTATTTTTATGATGAATAGTATTAAAATGATATAAAGTAGACCTAGCATGCCTTTTATCATGACTTAAAGGGATAGACTCAACAAATGATACCTTGGGTTTGCTTTTGAGAGCTCCCTCTTGACTTGAGCTTCCTCCCTTGACCTTGACCGATTTCTTCCCCTTTGGACATTGGCTCCGATAATGTCATTTTCGATGACATAAGAAACATACAATGTGTTCCTTGCTCTTCTTTATCACGGGGTCGGTCTCCTTGGGCTTCTTCTTGCCCTTAGGTGCCACTTGACCCTTTTTCTTAGTCAACTTAGGACACTTACTTTTGTAATGCCCTCTTTCCCTACACTCAAAGCAAATGATATGATTTTAATTATTAACAATTGAAATTGTTATACCTTTGCTTGTAGGGGTGGCACATGATCTTCCATTTTATTTTTCTTGATTTGTGGAGGTGGCATCATCTTCTTCTTCTTCATTTGACGCGGAGGTAGAAGTCTCTTCTTGCTCTAGTGTCACTGAATAACGCTCCCCCTCAATCCTAGAGGTAGAGGCCTCTCCATCTTCATCCTTTTGCACGTGAAACAAAGAGTATGCTCTCTCTTTGCTCTTTTGGTTGCACTCCTTTGAGGATGAAGCTTCTTGCACTTCTTCTTCGGAAGTAGAGCATCTCTCAACTTCGGAGTCCTCTTTCTTTTGATCTTGATCCAATGAGTCACCCTTTTTGGATTCTTCTTGGTTTGGTACAGTGGAGGGGACCTCATGGAGTTTAGCCAATTTGCTCCATAGCTCATTGGCATCTTCAAATTCTCCTATTTGATTCAAAATGTTGCTCGACAATATGTTGACCAATATTTTAATCACTTTGTCATTGGCCTCGCTTCTTTGAATTTGCTCTAGGCTCCTTTTACTTTTCATGAGAATTTTTCCTTTTGAATCTTTTGGAGCTTCAAATCCTTCCATTAGAGCAAACCATTGCTCTATCTCCATCATGAAGAAATTTTTGATTCTTGATTTCCAAGAATCAAAGTTTGTCATTGTGAATGGTGGAGGCACCCTTGTGTCGAATCCGAGTCCATCTTGAAATTCCATCTTGAAGTTGAGCCTTTGATGAAGTCTTTGACTTGTTGAAATTTACTTCAACTTCTTCTCCCTCTACCTTGTTGCCCTTTCCAGCGATGATTCTGGTGAAGAGTAACCTAGCTCTGATACCACTTATTGTAGGATTGAAAAGAATTTAGATATCTTCACAATGGTATGATATTGCCCACTTTGGGTCGAAGACCTCATGATTTTACTATTGGACTCTCCCCAAAAGGCCTCATGCCAATGGAGATATCTTTTCTCTTATAAACCCATGATCTTTCCCATGTGTTTTCAATGTGGGACTATGTTTGCAACCTTGCAACTCCAATAATCCCCACTCAAATAAAGGACCACAGACTTTCCATGTTCGATCCTCGACCCACCAGGTCTTCCTATCCCTTGGTCCACCTGACCTACTAGGACTTCCTTGCCTAGCCGCAACTAGGACTTCCTGCCTGGTGTTTGGTCCTCTTGATTCGAATATAGGAGCCCCCACTTTCTTTGTTCGAGGTTAATATTGTACCTACATGACTCAATCACATCATAGCTCTTCAGTCGGCGGTTAAACCTTTTAGCAGTTCAGGCTCTGATACCAATTGTAGGATCAAAAAAAATTTAAATATCTCCACAATGGTATGATATTATTCACTTTGGGTCGATGCCCTCATGAGTTTTCTCTTGGGCTATCTTCAAAAGGCCTCATGCCAATGAAGATATCTTTTCTTTTATAAACCCATGATCTTTTCCATGTGTTTTCAATGTGGAACTATGTTTGTAACCTTGCAATCCCGACACTTATTAGGGTCGATTTGTAGCTAGAGGGGGGGTGAATAGTTCGTCGCGCTTCGTTTGCTTGCTTCATGATGATGATATGCAGTGGAAAGAACTCGAAACAAGACTCATAACGTTAACACGTAGATTTACTTGGTATTCACCTCTAGAAGAGGTGACTAATCCAAGGATCCACACACAACACACTCTCCACTAATAAACTCACTCCTTCTCAATAACTACCGAAGACAGAGAAGCCTTGTACAATCTCTCAATGCAACAAGAAGAAAAGAAGATGCAAATACAAAGAAAATCTTACAAGATTTTACACAACTGAAACCCTAGCTAGATTCTTCTTCTTGTGTGAAACGCCTCTTGACCTTGCAAGTGCAGCAACACTTTGCTCCAAGAAGCTTCAAGAACTGGCGAAAACTTGTGAGAAATTATCGCAAGAAGTGGAGAGTAAAGAGCTATAGAATCGCCGCAAGAGAAGAAGGCTTTTGTGCGCTTTCCTTCGCAACGGTCATATTCCAATCGATTGACCAATTGATTGGGGAGGCTTGAATCGATCGGTTGATTGATTCAGATCGCCTCTGTGCTTTGCTAGAAACTGTCTGAATTAATCGACTGATCGATTCAGGTTTTCTCACGATCGCGCGAGAAAATCAGCCTCCAATCAATCGATCAATCGATCAATCGATTAGGGTACCCAATCTATCGGCTGATAGATTTGGTAGCATTTTATGCTCACGATTTTACTTCCCAATTGATCGATCGATTGATTGGGCTAACCTTCAATCGCAGCCCACCTTCAATCAATCGACTGATCGATTGAATAACAGTTCAATCAATCGACTGATCAATTGACCTTCCTTTGACTTGTTTAACTCAAGTCCAAGGTTCCCAAACCCAATATCCGATCAACCCTGACTTGTTGGAACTTCTTCATGCTAGCATTCGGTCAACCTTGATCTGCTGGAACTTCTTCGCCAAGTGTCCGGTCAACCCTTTTACCCACTTAGACTTTTCTTCTCGTGCCAAGTGTCTGGTCAATCTTGACCCACTTGGACTTACCGTCTCATGCCAAGTGTCCGGTCTTCCATGACCCACTTGGACTTTCTTCCACCAGATGTCCAGTCATCCTTGACCCATCTGGATTTCCTTGTGTCAAGTATCCGGTCACACCTTTGACCTACTTAGACTTCCCAACACCAGGTGTCCGGTCAACCTTGACCTACCTGGAGTTCCACGTGCTTAGCTTCACTCACCAAGTCTTTGCATCTTCCTAGCTTCGCTCCCTAAGACTTTCCATCTGCCTGGCTTCACTCACCAGGACTTTCCATCTGTCTAACTTCACTTATCAGGACTTTTCATCTGTCTGGTTTCACTCACCAGGACTTTCCCACTGCCTGGCTTCACTCACCAAGACTTTCCCACTACCTGGCTTCACTCACCAGGACTTTCCCACTGCCTGACTTCACTCACCAGGACTTTCACCTAGCTTCACTCACTAGGATTTTTCCGCTGCCCAGCTTCACTCATCAGGGCTTTCACCTACCTAGCTTCACTCACTAGGTCTTTCACCTGACTTCACTCATCAGGATTTCCCAACTGCCTAACTTCACTCACTAGGTCTTTCACCTGCCTAACTTCTAGTTAGGACTTTCCCAGTCAAGTATCCGGTCAAACTTCTGACCTACTTGACTCTTCTTCACATCTAATTGATCAGTCCTAGACCAGAGGAGAATTGTATCAATAATCTCCTCAATCGGACGATTGCTCCTACAATCTCTATATATTGTCAAACATTGAAACTCAAATATCAAGACTCAAGCTTGAGCCAACTCAAGCTTAGTTAACCTGGTCAACCTTGACCCAGAGGATATTGCACTAACAGACTCAAGAAGTATACATTCCTTGGTCTTTCAATCTCATCGAGCAGAAGCTGCAGTAGTTTGATTGGAGTGTTGACCAGGATTGTATTACTCTTTAAGAGACATTCGACTCAAGAAGTATACATCCCTTGGTCTTCCAATCTTGTTCAGTCATAGCTATAGTCGTTTAATTAGAGTGTTGACCATGATTGCATTTATACTTGTAGAGACACTTGACTCAATTTCTTTGTCAATTGCAACACATGTAATGTAATCCTTCTAACTCATTTATTTTGACATCCATTTAGGTCTCATTGAGTTAGACTTAAATCTAGCTTTAAGCTAAGTAAGTTTGATCTTTTATCTGAAGTCTTTCTTTAGTCTTCTTTTTGGATAGTTTAAACTCACTATCCTTAACTTTGTGATTTTAGTCAAACAACCCCCACAAAACCTCGACCATCATAGTTATATTATACCCATGGTATAATTTTATCGTCCAGCCTTTTAAGGCATGGTTCTTGCATAGGAAAATTCTATTATTCCTTGCGAATAATTCTCTCATCGCTTAAGGTTCACTTTTAGATATGCTAGGACATCTTTTGATAGTAATCTTAAAAAGTATATTTTCTTCAAGTAATACAATGTCTTTTACTATCATCGCTTAAAGACGATTACAGAGAATTTCTCCTATTTCTCTCCAGTAGAAGTGAGACCCACGATCGCCATAACTACAAATTTCATCTTAGGACTGCTAAAAATTTTATAACTATTGATGGGAGATAGATCTGCTTGGTGTCAATCCAATAGTTGGGTCTGGTTAGTCATCTCGACAATGAGTTGATGATTCTAACTGGTGGAGCTTGTATGATGACATGTGCCTTGTCCTATTTAAACTCTTGACATACCCTTTTGGATATCACGGCACCCTTTCAGATAATAAACATACCCTTCTTGGTATCGTTGTTACTGACTTAATCTTGTCAGTTGTCGAGTTATCCATTTGGATATCGACATACCCCCTTTGGATAAACTTATCCCTATAGATAAGAATATTAAGGTCAAGGTGAATGCTAGGTCTTTTTTTCTTAAGATGATATTGCCCTGCCCAGGTGCTTATGGTTTATCAGCAATCGTCTCCTAAAATACAACGACTTATGTCTCAAAATAGAAGCACTCTAAATTTCAATTCCTGTCAAACTTTCAAAGCCTTGGAACTCTTAAGAGAGGAGAATTCACAACTTAAGTTTTGAGTGTGTTGAATGAGGTTTCTTTTATAGGGATGAAGGTAGGGCTGTAAACGAGCTGAGCTGAGCCGAACAATAAGAGGCTCAAGCTCGAGCTCAGTTCGTTATCCCTGAGCTCGAGCTTAGCTCTAGTTCGAGCTCATTTAAGATAATTAGCTATAATAATTAATAATATATTATTATATATGTTATATATATATAAACAAGTCTCTTAACGAATATATTCGTGATCCTCTTAACGAATACGTTCACAAGCTCACAAATCAAATAATATTAAGCTCGAGCTCGTCTTGATAATATTTTCAAGCTCAAAATCAGGCTCGAACGAACTTTTTTCAAGTCGAGACCCGAATAGCTCACGAGTGGCTTGACTCGTTTATACCTTTAAATGAAGGATTACTCCTAAGAGGTGAAAGATTTCTTCTAAAAGGTGAAAAGACATGGGGTATGCCTTTTCACTTAAACATTTTCAATTATCACTAGTGATCGTGCACACACGTTACATGAGCTAGGCCCCTTATACCAAGTGGGGCAATGCAGGTAGAGATTTGAGGGAGAAAAAAAATACCGATAGAAAATAATTTTAATTTTTGAGTATTGCCCCTACTTTTATTTTTTTAGTGGGACAAGACTCTAGTATTTTTATAATTTAATACACCTCTAGGGGTATAAATCCAAGAAAAGTATGCTTTCTAACATCTCCGATCTAAGGTATAATACTCCGCAGCTAAGTCTTGAACTCTATATCTCTGATTGATTAATGAGAAATTTTTTTAATAATACGTTGTAGCTAAGTCTCAAACTCTAAATCACTGATTGATTAATGAGAAACATTCCCAATAATACACCGCAGTTGAATCTTGAACTTTAGATCCTTGAAATGCGTTTGTGGAAATTACTAATAAATCTTAAAATTATTTTCGGTGTGAAAAACCAGGAGCTTAATATAGTTTTATTTTGGGTTTCACTAAAATTTATTAGTAAATGGGACATATTCTTAAATAGTAAGATTAAATAATTCAATTAATTAATCTAATTAATTATTTACTTAATCTATTATAAATATTAATTAATCTAATTAATTATTTACTTAATCTATTATAAATATTAATTAATTAATTAATTAATATAACAATTATGATTAATCTTTTATCAATCAATTAATCAATCAATAAAATTAATTATAATTTCATATACCTTTCTGGTTCCACATACTCAAGTTATCATTCATATAATTTTATCCATGAATTTAACTCGTATACGAATCAAACATCCACCCAATTATATCAAATGATCCATTTATTAGATATTAATTTTTTATTCACTTGAAAAAATTAATTTATAACGATCTATTCATAAAATATCTGTCTTATCCCTATTAAGTTAGTCATCACCCAAATCAATTTTCTAACCGTAATTCTATGTCAACTTGATTCAACTGAAGGGAGTTAGAGTCGATTACAAACGTAGTTGATTGATACAAACAACTTGCTTCTTATTTCATTTGAGTTAATTAGGCAGTCGAATGAATCACTATTTTAAAATTAAAACGTTTGAGTGAATCTTTATCACTTGAGTTGTTTGACAGACTTTGGGTTGACTTGTTGAAATTTAAGTTAATTGAAAGTATTCTTTTCATCGATTAGAATCACAATAGACAAAAGATAAATCTGCAATCTGATACAAATCAAGCTATTGATAAATGTTGAGTCGATAAATATAACAACTAAAATACAAGGATCCCACTATCAAGGCTTCAATTGACTTGCGACACTTACAGTCTGATACGACAGAGTAAGATGGACCCTCGAAATAAAATTTAACGTTAAAAAAAGTTAGCTAATGTGACAGTTGAAATTAAAAATGGGTCAATTCTTGGGTTATATCGGTATCATACTGAAAAAAATTCCAATGTCATTGCTGAGTGTTCTGACCAATTGGATCAAAAGGTCGATTAGACACGTTAGGCACATCCATTGGATCAAAAGGTTGATCAAACACGTTAGGCATATCACTTGGCTGGACCAAACTCTATATTTAAGTATAACAGCCAAGTATGAGATGAATCACAACATAAAGTCCGACCAGACATTTTATCTAGATGAATGTCAAATCTCCAATATAAACTCGATTGGACATAACACTTGTCGGACCCACGGGGCTCAGTTCCATACTTTGTAGAGGCAAGGTTCCTAGTCGTCTACAACTGGTCGACCCAGCACCAATCGGACTTACAGGGCCCTGCTCCCTACTTCAATGTAAGGTTTTCATCATAAACCTAGTTGGCCCTAGCGTCGGTCAAACCTTAGAAGTTTTGCATTCCACTTCCCCGAAGCACGACTCCCAGTATATTTTCGGTTGGCTAAAAAGCCGATCGGACTTTTTCTAGAAGACAACATTGTCAGAGAATTGTAATAACATGTCAGAGAATATGTCATTACTCTGACATATACATGAAATTGAACCTTCCTCCGCATATAGGAAGAATGTCGTATATACTCCACCACCTGACATACTCTGACATCAAACATTCTCTGTCACCTTATTAAGGCGGAAGTTATGAGAGACGGTATAAAAAAGAGTATTTTCGTTGGCCAAGGAGGCACATGGATACATATGCTTCCGTACACTCGGGCATGGACACTATTGTTCTACTGCTCATCATATTCTCTATTTCGCTCGGTAACTATTCTAACTTAAGCGTCAGAGTACCGGTGCCATTGACCCCTTTCATGGCCTGATGACTAATGCTTCATTCTCTTAGTTTCTGTCTTTGCTGCGCAGGTTCGCTCGATGTCACTTCAATATTCAAGTCACCTCGATGTCATTCTAGAATCAGTATATCATCTCTCCCTCTTTTAAACAAGATTACATCTATTGAAATTAAATAAAATAGTTGATTAAAGTTTATTCAAGGTCATTTCAAACACTATAAGTAGATCAGGAATAAGAGGAGCCTGTCTAACAATAAAAGAGTTGTCAGTCTATAGCAACTCCTTTGCTCAATTTATTTTTATTTAATATTTAATTTTTGTTCAACTTAAGGTTTTACATTTAATACTCTTTAATTTCTTTTACTCCAGATTTGTTTATGCTTTACTATTTTTTATCTTCCTTGTAAGAGCTTTTCTACAAAGTTTCTTTGACTCTTATAAAGAGAAATATGGCGCCATTTTAAGAGGTGACTCACATTACAAGTGCCTAAGTAAGCTATGAAGTATGAACATGGATTCTAGAAGATATCATTGGGCTGGCATTAATGGACTCATTTTTGTTTGTCACATTTATCTTTGTTGACGAGTGACTTATATTATATTTGGATGAAAGTTAATATAAAAGATGTTATGAAAGAAAAATCTGTTAAAATTTTTTGTAATAAAATTCTGTTAAGATTTTATATAACAGAATTTTATTGTGATTTTTCATAATAAAATTTCGTTATGATTTTACCGGGTCAAAGGTTTATCATTATTTATAGGGATTATTGTAAGTCTATTGTACAGCAATAAATACAAGAATCATTATATGTGATTCTCTTGTGTAGAGAGAATTCTAATAAATCTTCGGCCGTTTTGTGGAGTAGGCACGCCGCCGAACCACGGTAACTATTCTTCTTTCTCTTCTTCTTCCCCTTCCTCGTTTTTGCTCTCCTTTTGTGCGTCTTTGTCTTGTTGCTCCGCGCGATCTCTTTGTAGGGGATCGGTGGCCGGCTTGAAGGGAAGTTGGATAGACGGCGCCCCCAAATACTTACTTTCTTTCTACACTTGTTAGTATGTACAACAGAAATCTAATACTAACTACAAATATGAAAGCTAAAGACAGAAAAGAAAGCAAACCGCTAACACATCAATGTAACATGGTTCGGAGATAGCTTGCTCCTACTTCACGGCTGTCCATAAGGTGTATGATCCCTATCTGTGGGTGGATTAGCCCTCGGCAAACTCCGGCTATCTCAAGTCGCTCCTTGTGGGTGGAGAAACCTCACCACAACACCAACCAAAACTCTTGATACTAGTAGACTACTAATTAGGGTTTACCATCACTAGTTTCGTCAGAGATAACCAAGCTTCCAAGCCTTGGTTATATAGATCGCGGGTTGAAAACCCCGCCTACCAGTCGATTGCCAAAACATGCAGTCGACTGCCCTCTGTGGAAATTTGACCGTTACATCCCAACGGCTCGATACCAGTCAACTGCTAAAACTAGCAGTCGACTGCTCTACATTGACCGAGAGAACAGAAACATTATGTTCGCTGCCAGTTGACTGAACCAGTCGACTGCACTAGTCGACTGGTGAAACCTGCAGTCAACTGGTACCCGAGTACATTCTCTCAGCACTCAGACTCTCACCCTTACGACTCACTTGACGCTTCTTTGCAGCCTTGACCTCTTGCCTTCAAGCCTACTTCCTTTGGCTCTCGTCCCTCGGATGCATACAAGCCTGCGGCTCGTCTCCAATGCCATCATTCGAGTATGCATCTAAGTCGCTTCCCTCGGCCCTTGTCCTCGCTACCTTGTCCACGGTCCCTCGGATGCTCCATCCTTCATCGGACCCGAAGCCATCAACTTGAGTCACATGTGTATCCTGCATACCTGCACACTCACATACACATATCAAATAACAAGGGTGAACCCAACTTAAACCCTTTGCCCAAACACCAAAACACATGGTCCCACGGACCATTGGGATTGCTCCAACACTCTTTTCTCTATTCCTCTTCTTTCGCGTTTTAGAGGTTGAGAGGTGTTGCCATCTCTTTGCACAACAATTGATATTAGAGCTACAGGTTTTTGGCGGATTTCTTCAACATGTCGGGGACGACTTCTGCGAAGTTTGATATGGTGAAGCTTGACGGAACCAGAAACTTTGGATTATGGCAAAGAAGAGTCAAGGACTTGTTGGTGCAACAAGGCATGGTGAAGGCGCTAGGAGAAAGAAAATCGGAAAGCATGGAGAGATCAGATTGGGAAGAACTTCAGGCGAAGTCAGTAGCAACAAACATGCTTTGTCTTATGGATGATGTGATTTACCATGTCATGGACGAGGAGTCACTGGTGGAAGTTTGGCAAAAGTTAGAAAACCGGTACATCAAAGTCATTAACAAACAAGTTGTATCTCAAGCAAAAATTATTCGGGCTAAAGATGACAGAAGGAATTGATCTGAGCCAGCACATCAATGTATTCAATCAGATTGTAAGTGATCTGAAACGGGTTGATATGAAGATCGAAGACGAAGACAAGGCGCTATTGAATTCTCTACCTTCATCATCTCATACGTACGAGAATTTGATTACTACTTTAATGTGGGGTAAGGAAACTCTCAAATTGGAGGAGATCACAAGTGCGTTGCTAGATTTTTAGCGAAGGAAGAAAACAAGCGATGAAATTTCTCAAGGAGAAGGACTTATGGTAAATAATAACCAAGAGCGTGGTAGGAGTAAATCTCGACATGGATCAGGTAACAACAATAAGGCTCGTTCTAAATCAAGAAGGAAGAAGGTGAACACGTGCTACAAATGTGGAGGCAAAGGTCATATCAAGAGAGATTGTCCAGAGATAAAGAAATATGTTGCAGAGAACAAAGGTAGTTTGGTAAAGTCTGCAAACATAGTTGAAGAAGAAAATTCAGAGAGTGGTGATGGAGATATGCTATCAGTTATGTCGAGTTCGGAACATCTGACAGATGCATGGATCTTAGACTCTGCATGTTCATATCACATGACTCCAAACAAGGAGTGGTTTGATACCATAGGGTAGTGAATTCTGGTTCAGTGTTGATGGGAAACGATGCGTCATGCAAATTTATCAACATAGGGAACGTCAGAATCAAGATGTTTGATGGTGTTATCAGAACTTTATGTGATGTCAGATATATACCAGAGCTAAGGAAGAACTTGATCTCATTAGGCACACTGGATGGTATTGGTTGTAATTACAAATCAGTGAGCGGGGTGATGAAGGTCAGCAAGGGAGCTCTGACGGCAATGAAAAGACAAAAGGTAGTAGGAAATATCTACATGTTGATAGGGACTACAGTTGTAGGTGGAGCTGCCTCAATGGAGTTTGAATTAGACAGTACTGTCTTGTGGCATATGCGGCTAGGGCATATGGGTGAACGTGGGATGCTAGAACTTCATAAGAGAGATTTGTTGAAGGGTGTCAAGACGTGTAAGCTTGAATTCTGCAAATTTTGTGTTCTTGGAAAACAGAGCAAAGTGCAATTCAAGATGGCAGCAAACAAGATGGAGGGGATTCTGGACTACATACATACGGATCTCTAGGGACCAGTCAGTGTAACATCACGTGGGGGGCACTTGTATTTTGTGAGTTTTACTGATGATTTCTCATGAAAGGTCTGTGTATACTTTATGCATCACAAGTTGGAAACTTTTGCAAAGTTTAAATTGTGAAAAATTGAAGTGGAGAACCAAATCAGAAGGAAGATCAAATGCCTTAGGTCAGACAATGAGACTGAGTACACGGATTCAAAGTTTTAGGAATTTGTGAGTAGCATGGGATAATGAGGCATTTGTCGGTTCGCAGGACACCTCAATAGAATGGGGTAGCAGAAAGGTTGAACAGGACAATCATTAAGAAGGCAAGATGTCTCAGGATGAATGCAGGGTTTGTAAAGAATTTTTCGTCGGAAGCAATTAACATGACATGTTATCTTATTAATAGATCACCAAGGGCAGCACTAGAAGGCAAAATATCAAAGGAAGTATGGACAGGGAATCAAGTAGATTACTCTCATCTTCGAGTTTTTGGATGCCCACCTTATATGCACATATCTAGTGAGGAAATATCAAAGCTGGATGCGAAGTCAAAGCAATGTATTTTTCTGGGGTATCTGAAAGGAGTTAAAGGCTTCAAGCTTTGGGATCCTAAGGCAAACAAGGTGGTGATCAGCAGAGATGTGGTATTTGACAAGAAAGCTATGTTACAACGTACTCAGGAAGAAGGAAAGGAAACACTAAAGAGCAACATGGAGAAAGATATTATGCAGGTGGAGCTAGAGACTCATGACTTTGATGATTCTAGCTCAGAGCACACGGAGCATCGCACTATATCTAGTGGTAGAACGAGACGAGTCGTAAAACCACCCACTGGATACGGATTCGAAGACTTGGTATCTTATGCGCTTTATCACTAGTAGCGGAGACCCTACATCTTTTCAGGAGGCGATACACAATTCTGAGAATGACAGATGGACGGGTGCTATGACAGAGGAGATGGAGTCATTGCATAAGAACCAAACGTGGGATCTAGTGGAACTTCCTAAAGGAGAGAAAGCTATAGGGTGCAAGTGGATATTCAAAAAGAAAGAAGCAATGTTAGAGGGAGAAGAAGTGAAGTTCAAGGCTCGGTTAGTAGCAAAGGGATATTCACAGAGAAAGGGGATTGACTATGAAGAAATTTTCTCTCTGGTGGTAAGACATACATCAATTAGAGTGATGTTGGCTTTAGTGGCACATCACAAATTTCAACTTGAGCAAATGGATGTGAAGACGACATTTCTTTATGGAAATTTGGAGGAGTAGATTTTTATGTCACAACCTGAGGGATTTAGTCAGCCCATACAAGAGCGGTTGGTTTGTAAGTTGAAGAAATCACTCTATGGATTGAAACAATCTCCTAGACAATGATACAAACGTTTTGATTCATACATGATTCAAAACGGATATAGGAGATGTGAGTATGACTGCTGCATATATGTGAAGAGCCTTGAAGATGAATCATTGATTTTCTTACTACTATACGTAGATGACATGCTCATTGTTGTGAAGAAGATGAAAGAGGTTGACAAATTGAAGAGGCTACTGAGCAAAGAATTTGACATGAAAGATTTGGGAGAGGCCAAGAAGATTCTTAGGATGGAGATTCACAGAGATAAAGCTACAGGGAGATTATGGTTGTCTCAATGTAGCTATGTGGAGAAGGTGTTGGATAGGTTCAACATGAAGAATGCAAAGTCGGTGAGCACACCCCTGGTGCATCACTTCAAGTTATCCAGTACACAGTATCCAAAGATGGATGACTAGATCCAAGAGATGTCAGAGGTTCCTTATGCCAGTGTAATTGGTTGTCTGATGTATGCCATGGTTTGCACGAGACCAAATTTGGCGCAAGCAATTAGTATGGTAAGCAAGTTTCTCTCAAATCTTGGTCGACCACATGGGATGTAGTGAAATGGATTTTCAGATATTTGAGAAATACAACTGATTATGGCATCATGTTCAGTAGACAACCGAAAGATCCTTCAGTTGCTGGGTATGTTGATGCAGATTATGCAGGAGATTTAGATAACAGGAGGTCTACTATAGGATATGTGTTCACTGTAGCGGGAGGACCTATTTGTTGGAAATTTATGATACAATCTATTGTTGCATTGTCTACTACGGAGTCCGAGTACATGGCAACACTGAAGCAGCGAAGGAAGCTTTATGGCTTATAGGATTGGTCAGAGAATTGGGTGTTCGACAAAGTGGAGTCAAGTTGTTATATGATAGTCAGAGTGTTATCTATTTGACAAAGAATCAAGTGTATCATGCGAGAACCAAGCACATTGATGTGAGGTTTCACAAGATCAGAGAGTTGATTGCTTCCGGGGAAATTCAACTTGAGAAGGTTCACACTGCATATAATACTACAGATATGCTGACAAAGCTAGTGACCACAGAAAAGTTTAAGCATTGCTTGAACTTGATCCATACCTCTAGATGCTAGAAGAAGGAAGCTCAGACCCAGAGGTCTAGATGGAGTTTTGTTCAGATACTCGTGTTCTTCAAAGGAGGTGAATATTTGCTAAGGTGGAGATTGTTGACTGGTGGCTCATATTTGGATGAAGGTTAATATGAGGGATGCTATGAAAGAAAAATCGGTTAAGATTTTTTGTAATAAAATTCTGTTAAGATTTTATATAACAAAATTTGGTTGTGATTTTTCATAACAAAATTCTATTACGATTTTACCAGATCTGGGGTTTAGCATTATTTATAGGGATTATTGTAAACCTATTGTACAACAACAAACACAAGAACCATTAGATGTGATTCTCTTGTGTAGAGAGAATTCTAATAAAGCTTCGGCCGTTTTGTGGAGTAGGCACGCCGTCGAACCACGGTAACTCTTCTTCTTTCTCTTCTTCTCCTTTCTCGTGTTTGCTCTCCTTTTGTGTGTCTTTGTCTTGTGCTCCGTGCGATCTCTTTTCTTTCTTCCTCTTCTTCTGCGTTTTAGAGGTTGAGAGGTGTTGCCCTCTCTTTGTGCAACAATCTTTATTATTCCATTATAGAAACTAACTCCGTAATCTAATTGCTTTACTCGAAGTAAAAATTTTGAATTTTAGATTTTTGACTATTCATCCTTTATCTCTAACCACCATGTTCAATTCTATAGAATCAACTATATATGTTATATATACTCGTTTTTACCATATATAAATGATAAGCCCTGTGTTGATTACTTCTTTATCCCTATAAGATTAGCAACATAATCAACAATAAGTGTACATGAAACTCTTTTTAAGGGACTAAATAACAAACATCAAAGTCTTAATTTAGTCTTCTTGTAAGATGAGTAATAACCTCAACTCTATGGAAGTGCTATATATTGTGATATTTTAGTATAATTTATTAATTGTATAAACTTAACAAAACCAATGAATAAATAACCATTTTATTATATAACATGCAATTACATTGTACCATCATATATACCCTTTTACAATTCAAGGTATCATTGGATATTCTCAAGGCACAAAATACATAAGTTCTTATAATGAGGTAATTATAAGGATATGGTGAATAATGTGAAGTTTCTGGGTGGGTCAAAATTAAGAGAATCGGTTGATATGATGGTCAAAATTAAGGAAGAGTCAATTTTTAAAGTCAACATAATTGATCATTTAGGACGAAAGGTTATTCGACTGGACCATTAGGTTGGTCTGATGCCGAGTCCATCAGGTTATCCGACCGGACCAATGGCCTAATCGGACGCCAAATCACTAAATATTAATGAATAACTCAAGATGAGTTAGCACTCTCCGGAGCTAAGACTTATTTGCCACTTGAAGATAGCACGATTGACTAGCTGGGTTGAGTAGTCCAACTGATCGAAACTATAGTCCAATCAGATAGAATGGATACCCAGTCCGATTGAACCATTTGACTAAACAAAAGGGCCGAGTAAAGGACGAGTTCCTGATAACACTCTATAAGTCCGATTGGATGATCCTTATGAGCAATTGTTGATCAGGTCACAGGAGAAACTCGGTCGGCTGGCCATATAATCATATGGTGGGCCCCTCAATCTAACAACTTTATATTTCTTTTTAGCATTTTGTGCAACAGGGGATAGAGAATATTCTGCATGTAAACTGTATATTAGAAGCTTTATTTCTGCCAAACATAGAGATTGTGGGTCAATTTTGAGAAAAGTGGCAAATCATCTTTATGGTCTGTCCTTTTTTGGACACACTTTAAGATTCGTGCATAGGCAAACAATAACATTATAAAAGGGGGTCTCTATCTACAACGAAGGTCTGTGATGCTATGCATTTTTACACACTCATAGCTACTGCTCCTCTCACAGTTTCTCTACTTGATTCGATCACTAACTTGAGTGTCAGAGGGCCTACGTCAGGGACCCCTTCCCTGGCCCGATCACTAACTCTCCCTGTGACACGCAGGACCGCTCGGAGCCACTTTTTGCTAAACCAAAGTCTTTAAGTAGTCAACATCAGAGCCACCTTCCCAGCTAACCATCTTCTTCACTTTCGGGCGGGATCATATTTAGCGTCATCTGTGGGGATTCCACCTACATCCAAGATGTGAAGATGGATGAGACTAGATGACTCACCACAATAACTTTGTCGCAGGAAGATCTAGAGATGTTAATAGCTGCCCGAGCGGCTAGAATGGTACAACAGCAGCAAGTAGCAACCAAGTGCCCTCTTCAGAATGTTTAGACTATATCTACGATCAACCACCAGGCTGAGCGTGGTATTCATGTGGAAGGCCCGACTGGGTTCCAATTGACCTAGCCTCCCCTGGCCACCTTGACGTAAGCACCTGTGCATCCGACTAGCCTCCCGGTTGTGCCCCCATCTCCGTAGCATATCACCGGGCGTTGTTCCATATGCCTCTTGATTACACGGGCCGAGTGGAAAGGCCCCAAGGATCATCTTCTGAGAATGCACCCACCATGAACTTTAGAAAGGCAAAACTCGATTGATTGGTAGCTCCCCCAAGCGGGCAAGCATGCCGTTCTCCCAAGAAATCTTGGAAGACAAACTGCTAGCTCATTTCTGACCCTTGTCAATCAGAGAAGATGGATGAGCGACTGACCCTGAGGATCACTTACTCAAATTTAAAATTGCATCTATGTTAGTGCAGAAAGCACCTGACGATTGAATCTAAGTTTTGGTTATGGCAAAGGATTCAAAGTTAAGCTATCTTTTGATCTAACAAGTGTAACTGAGTGTGCAGAAAAGTCCTAGTTGAGGATAGGCAGGTGGAAAGTCCTAGCCATAGTTAGACAACGAAGTCCTAGTCTGAGGGACTGACGAAGTCTTGGCGGGTCGAGGATTTTAGGCGAAATCCTTTAGTCGAGGAATTTAGGTGAAAATCCTGGGAGTTGCAGACACCAGGTGGAAGACTGGACGGATCGTGGATCGAACGTTCATCATAAAGTCTTGAAGTCAAGATGCTGAGCAAAAGTCCAGACAGTCTGGAGGACCGGACTGGCAAAAGATAATTTCTCCTAAGAGGAGTAGGTGAGGACGCACTCCCCATTGAGGAAACAGTAGGCATTGGTTCAACTTAGGGTTTTCAAAAAATCTGAAAGTCAAAATTAGACAGTCCAAAGATTGTCAAGTACTTTATTAATTATATTTTATTGTGCTAACTTTGTCTTACAGAATATGTTTTGTATTTTTGACTAACATGACTTGCAGGGAGTGAAAAACACATTTCAAGCTCAGATGAACAGTGTTCAAGGCACCTCCGGAGCGATTGGAGGCACCTTGGGTGGCTTGGCTGAAGGCCCACATGGAGAGGCGCGAAGGCACCTTCTATGCGCCTGAAGGCGCGTTGGAGACCGGATGGAAGGCGCCTTCCATGAGCTTGAAGGCACCTTAGAAGGGATAAACTTAGCAGATGGCGGAAGTTATCATCTCCTACACTACGGGGATAAGTTGCACCGCTGGAGGCACCTTCAATGGGGTTAAAGGCGTCTTCAATTGTCCATAAAAGGATGGGTCAAGTAGATGTAAGAATACAACTGATCTTCACAATCTTTCTCCTGTGCACCGCTCCAAAGATGAACCGACGAAGCCTTAACGCGACTCCAACAATCGGAAGCCTAGAATTTCTCATTCTTAGTTGTCGGTATTGTTGGGGTTGCAAGGTTGCAAACATAGTCCCACATTGAAAACACATGGGAAAGATCATGGGTTTATAAAAGAAAAGATATCTCCATTGGAATGAGGCCTTTTGGGGAGAGCCCAAGAGCAAAACCATGAGGGTCTAGGCCTAAAGTGGACAATATCATGCTATTATGGAGATATCTAAATTCTTTTCGATCCTACAATTGGTATCAGAGCTTGGACTATCAGAAGGTTTAACCGCCAATTGTGCACAAGAGCTATGGTCTGATTGAGCCATGTGGGTATAATATTGACCTCGAACAAAGAAAGTGAGGGCTCCTATGTTCGGATCAAGAGGACCAGACATGAAGCAGGAAGTCCTAGTTGCGGCTAGGCAAGGAAGTCCTAATAGGTCGGGTGGACCGAGGGGCAGGAAGACCTGGTGGGTCAAGGATAGGATGTGGGAAGCCTATGGTCCTTTGTTTGAGGGAGGATTGTTGGGGTTGCAAGGTTGCAAACATAGTCCCATATTGAAAACACATGGGAAAGATCATGAGTTTATAAGAGAAAAGATATCTCCATTGGAATGAGGCCTTTTGGGGAGAGCCCAAGAGCAAAGCCATGAGAGTCTAGGCCCAAAGTGGACAATATCATGCTATTGTGGAGATATCTAAATTCTTTTCGATCCTACATGTATAATTTAAATTATTGTACTTATAATTCTCTAATTTATTAGTGAATTGCCCAAAGTAAACATTCAAAGAGGTCGGGCCTTGGAGTAAGAGTCGTCATAGGCTCCGAACTAAGTAAAACCAACTTGTGTTGCTATTTTCGTTACTTGTTCTTATTTTGCTGTATTTTACTTGATTGTTTTTAAACGAAAGTGAAAGCCGCGAGTGTTATTCACCCCCTCCCCCCTCTAACACATCTCGATCCTACAATTGGTATTAGAGCAAGGCCAGTCTGAATTGGTGAAACCACCAATTGAGAAGGGGGTTCCTTTTTGAAAAAAAAATTTGTATATACCCTTTTCGTTTTTTCCCTCCAAGTTTTTTCATTGATTTTTTTTTTCCAATTTTAGTTTTTCACCATTAGTCAGAATTGGTAAAATAACTCTTTTGACAAAATTTATCGTAATATATATATTTTTTATTTTATTATTTTTCTTCGAAATTGGTTAAACATCACTCGAGTTTTACTATCTCTTTTCGTACCGCACTACTAATCCAAGACTAAGTCTTGGGACAAATTTTCTTATTTTATTGTGTGCACAATTTGTTTCTTAAATGGCTTACCAAGAAGGCTATAACACTGCACGCCCACCACTCTTCTCCGGGGAAGATTTCGGCTACTGGAAGAGTCTGATGGAGTACCATCTCAAAGCCCAAGTGAAAATGTGGATTATAATCTAAATGAGATTCACATTTCCCACTGAAGACAGAGTACTCATCCCGTAAGACAAGTGAGATGCATAAACAAAGAGGAAGATTGAGGTGGATACAAAAGCAACATATACTCTCCAATGCGACCTAACCAAAGAAAAATTGGCCCCTTCAACATCGCCAAGGAGTCATAGGAGAAATTGATTGAACTACACGAGGGCACCTCTGATACAATAGTAAGCAAATGTGAATTAATATTAAATAAGTTATATAACATTAAAATGCAGGAAAGTGAGTCTGCGAACCAACTACACGCTCGCATCCAAGATCTTCTAAACGACCTCCATGCAATTGGAGAGAAAGTGGAGAACTGCGATGCAATAAAGTATGCACTTAATGCTTTTCCGAGGAATACCTTGTGGACATAAATGGTAGATTCTTACAAAGTATCCAAGGATCTTTTTTTAGTTAGACTAGATGAGTTATTTTCAGAATTTGAATTGCATGAACAAACTAATGTACTTCCGATCAAAAAAGGTACTATGTTGGTTGGAGGTACAAGCAAGACCAAGGAGTGTAGGAATAAGTGCTGAACCAAACCTGAGTCCGAAAATGAATCTAACTTGGAAGAAGATGACTAAACTACCACTGAACTTGTGAAACTAATGCAAAAATTGTACAAGAAGAAGAAGGGCTTCACAAAATGTGAGATCAAAAAAGTAAGCCAGTCAAACATAAAGATTAAGCCCGAAGTCACCTACTACGGCTGTAACAAGAAGAGACATATCAGGCTTGATTGTCCAAACCAGAAGCAACGAAGGAAGAAGGCACTACAAGCAACATGGGACGATTCCTCATCAGAAGACTCCGATGAAGAATGCGAGCAAGCGAGCTTCCTTGCTCTACCAGTGCAAGTTTATATTGCCGAAATCAAGTTTGAGTCTCGAACCGGAGCTAAATCCGAAATCAAGTCTGAGAACCAAGTTGAGCAAAGTAACAAATCCGAATCCAGCTCAGAAGACAATTTCACTGTAAGTCCGCCAATAATTAAATTACAAAAGTTAATTTCATACTTGTTAAGAAAGTTGGCCAAATCTAATATCCGGGTAAAGATATTCCAAAAGGAGATTGAATCCCTTAAGGAGGAGACTAACCGAAGTCCTTTGATTATGCCAATTAAAAATAAAAATTCAACCCAAGTCCAACATCTTGAGAAAGAAAATTCTAATTTGAAAACTCAAGTCAAAGGACTTAAGGACATGTTGGAATGGTTCACATTGGATTTCAAGAACCTTGATCTGATTCTTGGAAAACAAAGGGTCGTATACAATCGAACTAGACTTGGATACAAGGCTAGACATCAATTCAAATCTTACTTGTCTTTAGTGAATCGATCAACTAAGAACCTAGCCCAAGCATGGGTCCCCAAGTCTAACCTGACTAATCAAGTTGGACTTGATCAATATTAGATCCCCAAGGATCAAATCTACTATCTTGATAGACCTGACTATGATCCAGGGGAAGCCAATAGAAAAATCATCTTTATTATTAGATAAATCTGATTGATGCTTGATTTATTGCTTTTCTCTTATACATGCTTAGATTATGATAGATAAGGACTTAAGATTGATCAACACTTGTTTAGTTAGGCCAAAGATTCTCAGAAAGAAAATTAAAGATTTAATTTATTTAAAAGGCTTTGTCTAGAAGTGGTTATTATTTCAATATTCAAGAAGGTCTAATGTCTTGTCATAGTCTGAAGTCAATTATTGAAATAAATATTTAATTGACTAATTGTTAAACCTTACTTTAACTCAAATATAAATTAATCCTTAGATTTTAATTTAAATTAAAGATTAAACTATTTCACAAAACCCATAAGATTCCCTGATTAAAAATCTAAAAAGGGTGAGATGGATTTAAGTTTAAATTAAGAATTTGTCTAACCTAATTCAAACCAATCAAATTCAAGAATTAATTATAAAATCTTAATCAATTTTAAAATCTTAATTAATTTCAAGACTTTAATTAATTTTTATAAATTTAATTAATATTCAAACTTAATTATTTTTCAAATTTAATTATTCAAACTTAATTATTTTTAGATATTAATTAA
Source organism: Zingiber officinale (assembly GCF_018446385.1). NCBI lineage: Eukaryota > Viridiplantae > Streptophyta > Magnoliopsida > Zingiberales > Zingiberaceae > Zingiber > Zingiber officinale. The sequence continues at coordinate 120,674,758 of NC_055989.1, forward strand.
TTTTTGAATCAGAACTTAATTTCAAAATCTTATTGACTTTCAAATGTTAATTAATTTTAAAATCTTAATTATTTTCAAAATTTAATTATTTTCAAATATTAATTAAAAGTTTCAAAATTAAAAATTTAATTATTTAAACATAAATATTCTAAAATATTTTGAAATTCAAACTTAATTATTTTAAAACTCAAACTTAAAATACTTTTTACAAATTAAAACTTAAATATTTTTAAATTTAAAATTTTCAAATTCAGACTTAATAATTTTTAAAATTTAAAACTAACTTCAAAATTAGCTTAACTTCATCTCACACAAGCTCATAAGATGAACATGTTTAATAACTTAGAAAGGGTAAGATAGAAAATCAATAAAATTGATAATAACTTTAATATTTTTTTAATATTTTCTCATGCTTAGACTCTAGGACCCTTAAACATAAATAATTTAGGTAAATATTTTTTAAGGCATTAATCAAGGGGAGTGAAAGGAGTTAAGTTAAACAATTTTTTTCCAAAAGTTAAATATTTTGTTAAAGTTAAAGTATTTTTTTTTTCAAAATCTCAAAATTAAATATCCTTTTAAGTTAAAGTATTTCTTTTCAAAATCTCAAAATTAAATATCCTTTTAAGTTAAAGTATTTATTTTCAAAATCTCAAAATTAAATATCCTTTTAAGTTAAAGTATTCCTTTTAGGTTAAAGTATTTTTCTAAAATTTCAAAGTTAATTTTTTTTTAAAAAAAAGTAAGTTCTGTAAAAAGGTCAAAGTATTTTTAAAAAAGGAAGTTAATTTTTTTTAAGGTTTAACTATTTTTGAAAAGAAAGTTTAAACCATTTTTGAAAGGTGAGTTTAAATATTTTTTTATATCTGGCTAAGTTTATTTGAAATCTTCAGCTAAGTATTTAACTAAGTCTTTTTATGGAAATCTTTTTTTTTTAAAAAAAAGGTACTTACCTAAGTTTTTAAAGCTATGTACTGAACTAAGTTTTTATCAAATCTGTTTGAAGCTAAGTACTTAACTAAGTTTTTAAAATCCTTTTCAAAGCTAAGTAACTCCTTTTTAATCTAAGTTTGTTTAAAGTGATAAATTCAGAAGGAGCTTAAAGTTAAAAGAGATTAAAAGTTAGTTTTTTTTTTTCTATTTTTACAAATTAATTTTCTCTCTACTTAGTATTAGATTTTATTTATGTCAAAGGGGGAGAGAAAGGTTAAAAATTAAGCCAAACATAACTTAATAATTTTTCTTGAGGACTAACTTAAGCGGGAGTATCTTTAATTTGCTCAATTGGTTTATTTATGCTCAATTTACATACTTATGCTATATTTTTTTTTTTGTTATGCTTTAATTAACTTTGAATTGTATTTCCATAATCAAAAAGGAAAAGATTGTTAGTGTAAAAACACTTGATGATCGAACCTAAGTTTTGGTTATGGCAAAGGATTCAAAGTTAAGCTATCTTGTAATGTAATAAGTGTAACTGAATGTATAGGAAAGTCCTAGTTAAGGCTAAGAAGGTGGAAAGTCCTAGTTATGATTAGACAATGAAGTCCTGGTCTGAGAGACTGGGCAAAGTCTTGGTGGGTTGAGGATTTTGGGCAAAATCCTTGAGTCAAGGACTTTAGGTGAAAATCCTGGGAGTTGCGGACACCAGGTGAAAGATTGGACAGGTCGTGGATCTAACGTTCAGCATAAAGTCCTGAAGTTTCAGAGCTGAGCAAAAGTCTAGATGGTCTGGACGATCGGTCTGGACAAAGGTAATTTATATTGAGAAGAGTAGGTGAGGACGCGTTCCCTGTTGAGGGAACAGTAGACGTCGATTCGACCTAAGATTTTTGGGAAATCCGAAAGTCAAAACAGAACAGTCTGAAGATTGTCAAGTAGCTTGATTAATCATATTTTATTGTGCTAACTTTGTCTTGTAGAGTATGTTTTGTATTTTGAACTAACATGACTTGCAGGGAGTGAAAAATCACATTTCAAGCTCAGATAAACAGTGTTCAAGGCACCTCCGGGGCGGTTAGAGGCGCCTTGGGTGGCTTGGCTGAAGGCCCGTGTGGAGAGGCACGAAGGCGCCTTCCATGTGCCTGAAGGTGCATTGGAGACCGGATAGAAGGCATCTTCCATGAGCTTGAAGGTGCCTTCGAAGTGATAAACTTCACAGACGGCGGAAGTTATCATCTCCAACACTACGGGGATAAGCTACACCGTTAGAGACACCTTTAATGGGGTTGAAGGCACCTTCAGCAGTCCATAAAAGGCTGGTTCAAGAAGATACAAGAATACAACTGATCTTCACAATCTTTCTCCTATGCACTGCTCCAAAGATGATATGACGAAGTCGTAACGTGACTCCGACAACCGGAAGCCCAGAATTTCTCATTCTTAGTTGTCAATATAATTTTAATTATTGTAGTTAAATTATTATACTTGTAATTCTCTGATTTATTAGTGAATTGAAAAAGTAAATACTCAATGAGTGTGGGCCTTGGTGTAGGAGTCATCACAGGTTCCAAACCAAGTAAAACTAACTTGTGTTGTTGTTTTCTTTACTTGTTCTTATTTCGCTATGTTTTACTTTTGTTATTTTTAAACAGAAGTGAAAGACGCAAGTGCTATTCACCCCCTAGAACATCTTGATCCTACAATCTATCCTCAATCAATAAATAGATGGAGTCAAGTGTCAAGTGTTCCTCACCACCCTATCTGGCTCGTCACAGAGATGGTTAACAAACTCCCAACTGAGTTCATATGCTGCTTCAAGGACTGTCACAAAATTTTTCTGCATCACTTTGCCAGTAGTCATCATTACCACAAGATGACGTTGAGTCTATTTTCTCTCAAGCAAGGGCCCAAGGAGACATTGAGGCTTATATCAAGAAATTCAATCAAGTGGTCATGGACGTCGCCTTGGCTACCTCAGAGATTCTAGTGAGCATCTTCTCCCAAGGGCTCATCGATGACAAGTTCTTTTGATCCCTCATTAAGAAACCTCCGAGGGGCTTCGGCTATTTGCTCAGATAAGCCACCAAGTATATCAACATGGAAGAAGCTCAGTCCACTCAGCAGAAGGATGTTGCTCCTTCTGCCCCTTCCTCTGTGCCCGAGCGCCGAGCGCCCCTTCCCACTTTGCCACATAAAGGGCCCCGACTGGGTCACCTGCCACATCACCATGACCCAAGGCCACATGCAATCTAACATATAGAAACCGAGCATACACGCTTCCCCAAGCCCTGACAATGGGCTCCTATGTGTAAGTATCCCATGTTGATTTTGATGTGGTTAACCAAGTTAAGTTAGGCTCTGCGTAGTTGATGCCTTATGTCTGAGTGTGCACAGACTTAAGAACACAAGAAGTCAAGTAGAAGATGTGATAGACGAGAAGGATAACATGAGAATCGAATTGACGGGCTCGGTGTATCTAAGGGATGAGAAGTTACGAACGAGTACACCGGTGGAGTGAGAAGAATGCACACGACGCTTCCAAGGGATGAGAAGTTGGAGCGGAAGACTGCTCGAGGAAAAGGTTGGAGTTGAGTTCAAGTGAGCTCAACTCTAGATAGTTGGAGGATCACTCGTTCGACCAGAGAAGAAGTTGGATGAGCTAGCACAAAGCAAACTCATTCGGGTGCCTAGACTAAGTCCGAACGCCTAGACCACCTTGGTGCTGATCAAGCATCTTCACAAGCCATTGGTGCGGATCACCGTTGGGGCCCAGTTAGTAGCACTTCAGGCACCTGGACTTGGTCTAGGCGCTAGGACGATGATACAATTTTATCATCGCACCATTACACAGCTGTTGCGAGCAGATAAGGCACACAGCTGGGGGTGCCCGGAGAGGGTCCAAGCACCTAGAGTTGCCACATCAGCAAACGACTATTTTCGACCAGTGGACTATAAATAGAGCCTTGGTCCTCTTCATTCAAACTACACTTGAATTGTACTCAAATGTTTTCCTGTTCTTTATTGCTCATGAGCTGTTAACATCTTGTACGAGGTTTCTCCACCTCCGACTTGTGTCGAAGAAGGAGTTGACTTAAAGAGCTTTATTTTCCTTAGATTAAAAATCCTTCGGTTGCAAACCAAGTAACCTTTTTTCCTTATATTTCTTTCAGTTATTGTATTTATTTTTAATTGTTGTACTTAACGTCGAAAGAAAGAGAAAGGTAGATTTGTCTTAATTGTAGGGCTATTCACCCTCTAGTCGATCTCCATGAGACTAACAATTGGTATCAGAGCAAGGTTGCTTTAGAAGGATTAACCACTGTCTAAATCACAAGAAATGGCTAGAGCTAGCATCCATCCACCGAAGTTTGAGGGAGACTTCATGATTTGGAAGAAAAAGATAGAGGTATTTTTTAAAATGGATTTTGAAATACTATTGACTATTAAATATGGCTTTATAGAACCTAGAGATCAACATGGAGAGGTGAAGGAAGAACAATGCTGGAACAAGAAAGAACAGAGCGACTCGCAAAATTTCATCTGCTTAGTGTTCTGCCACCTCAAGAGGTCAACTACATCGGAAGCTACATCTTAGCGAAAGAACTTTGGGAGAAATTCCTAGAGTTACATGTAGACCTGACCACGGTTCGGAACCGATGGTTCGAAGGTTCAGAACCGATGGTTCGACAGTTCAGAACCGATGGTTCGACGGTTCAGAACCGCCGGTTCGACGGTTCCAGGCAGGTCGACCCTTAACCTTAACCGCCCAAGACGGTTACGGTTCACGGTTCAGAACCGTCGGTTCACGGTTCGTCACGGTTCAAGATTAATATGTTAAAAAAAATTAAAAATAAAAATTAAACATTAAACATTAAAAATTAGAAATTAAAATTTATTGAAAAAAGGGCTTGCACTTATTTAAGTTGCCTACGTATCCCTTTAGGGGAATCAAAGCACACGTAGTTCTTTTACATTTTTATCCTTTTACATTTTCATTCACTTCCATTTCCTGTTCCTGTCGTATTTGTTCCTTCAGTATCAAAATCTTCATCTTCATCATCTGAAAGTTGCATTCCATGGATTCTTTTCTCCGCTCTGGTCCAATCGTCCAGTAATGCTTGGGCTTCCAATGAGTCGGGAGACAAAGTTGATCATCGTTCATCTAATATGTTGCCGCCGGCACTGAACGTCTGCTCCACAACAACAGTTGACACTGGACAAGCTAAAATTTCTTTTGCGATCACGGAGAGAACGGGAAAGCTTTGAGCCTTCTGTAACCACCACTTTAAGATATCAAAGTTTTCGCTATCTGCTTCATTAAAATCAAAAGAAGTTGTAAAATAATTCTTAAGTTCCTGTGTGGAACTTGAGGATCCTCGTGGACGTTTTGTCCGTTCTTTTAATAAGAGTTGTGCTTTTGTAAGTTTTAAATTACTACTAGTAGTTTGTTGTATTTCAGAAATATTAATTCCATATTTTGCATAATATTGATTATAAATATCATATAAATAAATTCTAACATTATATACAATATTAACTGGATCAGGGGAAGAAGAATCTTTAATTGGAATTAAAGCGTCATAATATAAAGTTAACATTTCTTGTAAAACTTCTAATTTAAATCTAGGATCTAAAGCAAATGCAATTAAATAAATTTCAGGAATTAAATAAAAATATTTTTCCCATTTAGTTTTCATAGCTAAGATGCAAGGAGATAAAGATTCATTATTAATATATTCATTTAAAACTAATACTATATTAGAAAATTTTTCTAAAACTAATTGAGAAGTGGGATAATAAACACCGGAAAGTTGTTCGATTGCATCATTAAATACTTTTAAAATTTCACAAATACTACTACAAATATTCCATTGTTGTGAAAATAAATATATATTAGTATTAGAGTTTTGTGCAAAAAATGAACATAATAATTCTTTATATTGAAATGAATCTTGTAATAATTGGTATGTTGAATTCCAACGTGTTGGTACATCACGTGGAAATTTTTTAGGTCTCATTCCATTAATTTTACAAAACATACCCCATTGTTTCATTATAGATGGATGAGACCATAAATAAGAAATTGCAATTCTAATTGGTTTAATATAATTTACTAAAATTTTTAAACCATCTTGAACACATAAATTTAAAATATGGCATACACCACGAATATGAAAAAATAAACCTCCAATAATAGGTTGACAAACAAATTTTAGATCATCTATACAAGCGGTATTGGAACTAGTATTATCTAATGATATTGAAAATATTTTATGAGTTAAACCATATTCTTCTAAAATTAAACATAATAATCGTGCGATATTATGAGCATTATGTGATTCATCAAAAACTCTATAAGCTAATAATCTTTTTTGGAGGTTCCAAGAGTTATTGATCCAATGGCAAGTCACACCCATATATGAATGTGTTTGCCAATGATCACTTCAAATATCGGAACTTAAAGAAATTTTTTTATCTAATTTACTAAATTCATCAATTAAATTTTTTTCCCCTTGTTTTACTAATTTTTTAATTGTACGAGTAAGTGTAGTCCTAGGAACACGTTTAGCACATGGATTAAGAGATTCTTTACAAAAATCTTCAAATGTGCATTTGGATCCAAAACTAAAAGAAAGATGTTCTACGGAAACAAATTTAGCTAATGATTCTTTTAATTTATTATCCGAATATAAAAATAAACCGGAATCGGTACTACCGCTAGTTGAAGAAAATCTTGATAATTGTGTTTGAGAACGGTCGAGTCCATATTCCGTCGGGTGCTTCGTTTATACATGTCGTTTCAACGACCCATAGCCGCCGCCGGCTTGGAATTTGTAGGAAGCATTGCAGTGCTTACATTTTGCACGCATTTCTCCCGACGGAAGAGTGACCTTCTCAAAATGTTTAGTGAAAATAGAAGACTTTAGAGGAGGAAGTTCCCGAACCTTAGAAGTAATTACATCGGTACTTCCTTGTGTTTCGGGTGTCGGATTCGGAAGATGCTCAATCTCATCATCGGTGGATTGAATGTTGGGGTCCTCCTCTTGCGGATTCATTATTTGTTTTCCCTTCCGAGCTCGAGATGATGCACCTCCGCGACCTCCTTCCATTGTAATTGAAAATTGGAAATGAAAGCGTGTAGAGATTAGAGAATACGAAAATGAGATTAAGAGTAGAGAAGATGTGTGTGAAAAATGATGAAATGAGTTCTCTATTTATAGAGTTTTGATAGTAACGGACACTAAATCATAGCCATTGATCAAAAAATGGTGAAATGATCCTAACCGTTGAAAAAAATACCCAAAAATCCCTCCCAACGGCTACGAACTGTCGGTTAACCGGCGGTTCCAACGGCTATAAACCGCCGGTTAACCTGCGGTTCCAACGGCTATAAACCGCCGGTTAACCTGCGGTTGAAGCCGTTTAAAAAAAAAAAATTTACGGCTGAACCGCCGGTTAACCGGTTCGACCCAGCGAACCGGGTCAACGGGCAACCGGCCCATTGACCCGGTTACAAGCTCGGGCCGGGTCCGAGCTAGATCCGGCCCGGAGTCGGGTCTAGTTACATGAAGGTACCTCGGAAGCAAAGCTAGTGAGAAGGGGCATCCTCAGAAATCGACTAACAATTCGGATGAACATGGAGAGAAGGGGCCCAACTCCAAGCAAAGATCAAGAAACTAATCACCCAACTCAACAACTTTGTAGAAAAGGTAACTAATCGGGATGTAATCAAGTATGCGCTGAAACCTTCTCGAGGACAATGGAGTGGTAAACCTTAATAGATGCTTATTACATCTCTAAAGACTTGGAGGTAAGTACCTTAGAAGATTTTTTTTCAACTTTCAAATTACATGAATCTAGATGTGCAAGAATGACAAAAGAAGTGGAGATAAGCCATAACTTGGCACTGAGAGCCAACAACGAGTCAAACTCATCCCTTGATGAAGATCAACAAGCATTTATGGTAAGAAAGTTAAAAAATAAAATTTAAATCTAACAAATTTAAAGAGATACAAACTAAGAAAAATCCAAGGAGCAAACGAAAGGTTCGATGCTACAATTGTCAGAAAGAATGACACATCAAGGATGATTGCTCAAAGCTTAAGAAGGAGAAAGACAAAGGGCCAAGGTGAACCATGCATAATAATCTCAAGGCTACCTGGGATGAAATCTCATAATCTGAGAGAGAAGCTTACATGGGACTGACACTACTGACAAGTCACGAAGAATCAAGTAACTTAGAAGCAAACATCGATAAAGGGGGAGCCATATCAGAAGACAACAAGGATAAAGGGGGAGAATCAAGTTTCAAATATGATATGGTGAGGTATGTCTTCTACCTTCTGATCAATTGTATTCAGGTATAAAATCTATATCTAAGACTCTATGTAAAATTAAAACAAAAAATTTAAAAAGGAAAACCTAGAAATGAAAATAACCTTAACAAAATCCTATTTATTAGAAGATTTCAATAATTTGTAAATTGAAAATGCTAAGTTAAAAGAAAAATTAGACCAATTAGAAAAGGGTGATGCATGTTCTCATGTTTATAAACTTAGAATTTTTTAGGGGCTAAATTGATATTTTAGATATCACAAGGATCAAATTGTAAAAGTATCATAAAAATATATTCTTAAAAAATATCTTGTTAATCAAATAAGTAGGAACCTATATTAGGTTCCAAAATCATGTATAATTTAAATCGCTTTTTAAATTTAATTGAATTGCTAGACTGGAATTTCATTACTTAGAAAAATACTTTTCATGCAAACTTTCGGTTAGCATATCTTATTCAAAATTTTTATAGTGATAACACAATAAAATCTCCATTTAAATTCTTTTAAAAAAATTGACTGTTAATGAATTTTCTATGATTTTTTTGCCAAAATATTAATTTTTATTATTAAAAATTCTCAAAAATTTAATCTTCAAAAAATTATTTATTTTTAGATAAACTTTCTATTTTACATACTCAGAAAATTTTTCAATCTTAAAATTTATTTTTGTTTTTTTAAAATACATCTCTCTGTATAAATAATTTATTATTTTTAGATCAATTTTATTTATTCATAAACAATTTAACACTATTCTAAATTATTGTGTTTAACAAATAAAATTTTTTTAGAATTTTTTAAATAATAAAAATAATTTTAAATTTTTTTTTACAAAAACTAGTTTTTAAATAAAAAAATTCATATTTTTGAAAAATAATTCCTACAACTTTTTCTAAAAATTACTCACTGCTTCTGTAATCTTTAGAAATTTTTTCCAATTTGTTTTTCAATGATTACTCCTATTTTTAATATGATCAAAGGGGGAGATATAAGATTAAATCTAGGATGAGGTATAATTTTTTGTATCAATTGTTTTAATTTGCAAATTAAATATACTAAATGTAGCATCAATGCGTTAGAGGGGTGAATAGCAATCGTGACTTTTTCACATTTTTTACAAAACACAGAATACACAGTGGAAAGAAAGAGTAAAAGAAAAATAGTTGACATAGTTGATTTTATTTGGTTCGGATCCTGTGATGACTCCTACTCCAAGACCCGCGATCGTTGATCGCTTTCATTATGCAATTCACTATCAATTCAGAGTATTATAAAGGATATCTTAATTATAATATAGATGTAAATATTTAAAAGTTCTTGATAACCATAGGTCTGAATATTCTTGACTTCGGTTGTTGGAGCAGCGTTTAGGCGTTGTTGACTCATTTCCAGACCAATGCGCAAGAGCGAATGTCGTTTGGATTGATGTGTTAAAGGTAATGGTCGAACCCTCTTTTTATAACCCACTCTGGGCACCTGGATCCACTTCCGAGTGCCCCCACTAGGCAGGCGTGGCTACACCTCATCGAAACTTCATCCTAGAAGCTTATCCATGTCCGGGCGCCTGGACCACCTTAGGGCACCTGGACTGCTAATGTGGGTTGGCTAGTCGAAGCGTACCACCATAGAATAAAGATAAACTTTTGTTGATCTGGGTGCCTGGATTTTTCTAGGTGCCCAAACTGTCTGGGTGCCCTCGGTAGACACCCGGGCACTCCCTCTTCACTACTGACTTGGGCGCCTAGAGCAACTTCAGGCGCTCGTACGTCCGGGTGCTTGGACATGCTCAAGGCACCTGAACTCCTCTTTTTTATCTATCAACTTTCTGCAACACAAGGTTAGCACAAGCATAAATAATATGTAAAGCAGAATAATTTTGACAGTTTCTAAACTGTCCGATCCTGACTTTGAGTTTAGCTAAAACTCTAGGGCGGACCGATACCTACTATTCTCTCTACGAGGAACACATCCTCACCTACTCCTCTCAAGAGAGATTACCTTTTACCAAACCGGTCCTCTAAATCGTCTGAACTTTTGTTTAGCATCCGAGACTTCAGAACTTTTCGCTGGAGATCCGAACCCTGACCTGTCCAGTCTTCTGTCTGGTATCTGTGACCCCCCCAAGACTTTCACCTAGTGTCCTCGACCCTAGAATTTTGCCCGACGTCCTCGACCTGCCAAGACTTTGCCTAGTCCCACAGACCAAGGCTTTATTGCCTAGCTGCAACTAGGACTTTCCATTGGCTAATGTTCAAATAGGACTTCTTTGCCTAGCCTCAACTAGAACTTTCCTATACACTTAGTTAAACTTGTTAGATCATAATAAATCTTAACTTTGAACCCTTTGTCATTATCAAAACTTAGGTTTGATCATCTGGTGCTCCTTGTACCAACACTAAATTACATATTCATTTAGTTTACTATTTTAGTTTAAACCCTAACTTAATTTGGGTTGATTCAAATCAAAAAGGGGGAGATTGTAAGTATCTTGTGCTGGTTTTGATGTGGTCAACCAAGTTAAGTTAGGCTTTGTGTAGTTGATGTCTTGCGTCTAAGTGTGTAGAGACTTAAGAACACAAGAAGTCGAGCGAAAGATGCGACAAACGAGAAGTATGGTATGGGAATTGAGTCGACGGGCTTGGTGTATCCGAGGGATGAGAAGCTATGGATGAGTACACCGGTGAAGCGAGAAGGACATGCATGGCGCTTTCGAAGGACTAGAAGCCGGAGCAGAAGATTGCTTGAGGAGAAGACTGGAGTTGGGTTTGGGTGAGCTCAACTCTGGATGGCTGGAGGATCACCCTTTTGACCGGAGAAGAAGTTAGACGAGTCAGCACAAAGATGACTCATCTGAGTGACTAGACCAAGTCCGGGTGCCCGGACCACCTTGGTGCCAATCAGCCACCTTCATAATTCATTGCTACAGAACACCTTCGGGGCCACGTTAACAGCACTCCAGGCGCATGGACTTGGTCCAGGTGCCAGGACAGTGATAAAGTTTTATCATCGCACCGTTGCATTGACGTTGCGAGCAGATAAGGTGCATAGTTGGGGACGTCTAGAGCGGATCCAGGCACCTAGAGTCACCACATCAGCAAACTACTATTTTCGACCAGTGGACTATAAATAAAGCTCTGGTCCTCTTCATTCAAACAACACTTAAATTGTACTCGAATACTTTCCTATTCTTTATTGTTCATAGCTGTCAACATCTTAGATTAGCAACCTCCCCAGTTGCAAATCAAGTAACCTTTTTGCCTCGTATTTCTTTCAGTTATTGTATTTATTTTTTATTATTGTACTTAACGATGAAAGAAAGAGAAAGGTAGTTTCGTCTTAATTGCAGGGCTATTCACCCCCTCTACCATAGAGAATTTAGTGAGTGTCTTCTATATATATGGATTTGGGTCAAATCCAAACTCGTATCTTTTAACCCACAATCCATACCAATAGCCTTAAGTTTGATTCAAGACCAAACCAGATCTGGTTCAAAAACAAAGCATCTTGGTTCAAAACCAAGAATCCCTTTTAATTAAACCAAAGATAGTCCAACTTGTCTTCAAAAGACATGACTCATCCTCGCTTCCATTACGCCATGCTAATTCCATATTTATCCTTCATCTTGTCCAATGAAACTCAATCTCTCTTAATATGAGAATCTAATTCTCAAACTCATTTTATGTCTCTTAGATAAACTCGTAGTACGTGTAATCTTATAGGTTTTCGATTATGTTGGTCATCCATAATTAATCATTAATTATAGAATGATCATGATGTTGGTACTCCAAGGTAGTTTTGATGTGATCAAACAAGTTAGGTTAGGTCTTGTTGTGTTTAATACTGTGTCTAAGTGTATAGGAACTTAGGAGCGCAGGGCGTCGAGCAAAAGACGCAGCTAGCGAGAAGGATGACACGGGAGAGAGTTGACGGCCTTGGTGCATCTGAGGGACGAGGTGCTGCGGAAGAGTACGCGGGTGAACGAGAAGGAGGCGCACAACATTTCCGAGGGAGAGAAGCCGGAGCGGAAGCTTGCTTGAGAAGGTCGAAAGTTGGGTTCGGGTGAACCCTATTCCGGATGGCCGAAATCAACCAAGTGAACAGAGTCAGAGCGAAAGACCCAGACCGAAGCAAGCAGAGTTGAAGCAAGAAGTCGGGACCGAAAAATCAACAAGGGGATGATTTTTCTACCCGGGGCGCTCAGAACCCGAAACTTAGCCAAATTTGACGTGACATGTATCATTGCATCGGGGATAAAATATTATCCCATTCCAAATGCCTGGAACCCTTCCAGGTGCCCCGAGTAGGGCTATATAAGTAGCCCTGCTCCCAGAAGTTAGAGTAGAACAAGAAAAAGAGAAACAACATTTGTACTCATTCAGTTTTCTGTTTCTGTGCGTTCATTGCTGTAAAGAGGCTTCATTGCCTGAAGGAGAAATTACTGCGACTTCATCTGCCTTGGATTAACAACCTCCCTGATTGTAACCAAGTAAACCTGTTGTGCCTCTTTCCTTTTAGTCTCTTTTATTATTCTTATGCAAGTGTTATTTTAATTAAGTTATAAGTTTGAGAAAGGTTGTGTTTGCTTGATTTGTGCAGGGGCTATTCACCCCCCCTCTCTAGCCGGCCGCCAAGGGTCCTAACAAGTGGTATCAGAGCCAGGACGCTTCAGGAGGACTAACCGCATAACGAAGCACACAAGATGGCCGGATCGAGCATCTATCCACCAAAGTTCGAGGGGGAGTTCACGAGCTGGAAAAGAGAATGGAGATATTCTTTAAAATTGATTTTGAATTACTTTTAATAATGAAGTTCAATTTTGTAGCACCCGAAGGTAAGAAAGAATACTAGTGGATGAAGAAGGAGTAGGCCAACTATGTGGCCAATGACAAAGCAGAGTTTCATCTGCTGAGCATCCTAGCTACCACCACAAGAAGTCAACCGGATTAGCGCCTATAATTCAGAAAAGGATCTTTGGGAGAAGTTCCTTAAGCTACACGAAGGGACGTCTGAAACCAAGCTAGTGAGACGGGATCAGCTAAGGAACCAGCTGAGTAACATAAAATTGGAAGCAGAAGAAACTGTTGTTGGACCCCGCGGTTGTTTTGATGTGATCAACTAAGTTAGGTTAGGTCCTATTTGATTTTGATCCCTGTGTCTAAGTGTGCAAGAGCTTGGGAGCACAAGAAGTCGAGCGGAAGACACAGCTAGCGAGAAGGACGACACGGAAAGGGAGCCGACGGGCTCGGTGCGTTTGAAGGACAAAAGAGCTACGGAAGAGTACACCGGTGGATGAGAAGAACGCGCGCGATGTTCGAGGGATGAGAAGCTGGGGCGGAAGCCTGCTCGAGGAGAAGGCTGAAAATTAGGTTTGGGTGATCCCTATTTCGGTTGGCTGCAATCACCCAAGCGATCGGAGTTTTGGAAGAAGAAAATGAGTCAAAAGGAGCTGGAAAAGCAAGCTGAAGGTGCCCTCAACGAAGTGTTGAGGGCCCCTCCGCTACCTACAGGCATGAGGGCACCCTCATTGCCTTGAGGGCTCTCTCCACACTGTCCAGGGTTCCCTCAAGGCCATTGAGGGCACCCTCAACCTAGTCTACTTGATCGTTTCAAATTTGGATAAAGTTTTATCCGATGCCTCGACTGGAGGCGCCCTCAACCCCTTTGGAGGCGCCCTCAAGACTTGAGATAAAGTTTCCAGGAGCTATATAAAGACCCCTGGAGCTAGGAATTATGTATTCAACTCTGTATTCAATTCCTAGCAACATCTGAGCTTCCTTAGTGTATAAAAAGGCTTCTCCGCCTACAATGAAGGAGACATTTCTAGTATAGCTGTTCAACTGCCTTGGATTAACAACCACTTAGGTTGTAACCAAGTTAATTTCCTGAGTCTCTTATTTTCTATTTCATTTATTTTTATTATTGTTGCTATTTTTAAAGTTGAAAGCACGATGAGGGTATTTTTCTTTTACAGGCAATTCATCCCTCCTCTCTTGCCGGCCCCACTACACCAACAAGTGGTATCAGAGCCAGACCGCCTTAGAAGGATTGATCGCTAACTGAAGCATCAAGATCAAGACGATGGCCGGTGCAAGTATTCATCCCACAAAATTTGATAGAGACTTCGCAACATGGAAACATCAAATGGAGGTATTCTTCAAAATATAGTTTGATATTCTTTTAATTATGAAATACGGTTTTGCAACCCCTAAAGACAAGGAAGAATGCAACTGGACCAAAAAAGAGCAAGATGATTTCGTGGTCAACGGAAAGGCAGAGTTCCATTTGCTCAGTGTCCTGCCAGCCTAGAAGGTAAGTCAGATCGGAAGCTACGACTCTGCCAAAGACCTCTGGGAACAATTCTTGGAGCTCCACGAAGGCACCTCAGAAGCGAAGTTAGCAAGGCGCGACATCCTCCAGACTCAGCTGACAAATCTCCAGATGAACAACAGTGAAAAGGTAGTGCAACTCCAAGCAAGAACTAAGGAGCTGATAACTTAACTAAGCAATCTCGGAGAAACGGTAACAAACTGAGACTCGATACGATATGCGCTCAACGCTTTCCCAAGAACTCTAGAATGGGCGTCCTTAGTAAATGCATACTACATCTCTAAGGACTTTGAGGTAAGTACGCTAGAAAATTTATTTTCTATATTTGAACTTCACGAGTCTCGAATTGCAGAGCCTAAACAAATAGAGAAGTCAAATCTCAATGTTGCCCTACAAGCCGAGATGGATGATCCCAACTCTGAAGCATCGATCGATGAAAATGAAGCAACACTATTGGTAAGGAAATTAAATAAGTTTATTAAAACTAATAAATTTAGATTGCAGTCGAAAAAGCATCAACGCAATAGAAGGACAATCCGATGCTACAACTGCAACGAGGAAGGGCACATCAAGGATGACTGCCTAAAGTTGAAGAAAAGGGACAAGGAGAAGTCTCAAAGACCAACGTCCACTAAACGCAAGAGTCTGAAAGCTACATGGGATGAATCATCATCCTCCAAATCTGAAGTCGAAGCCTTCTCGGGATTAGCACTGATGGCCAACCATCAAGTAGAAGAAGATGAGACCAACTCATAAATAAGCATAGATGAAGGGGGAGGATCATCAGAAGAAGAAAACTGTGATGAAGGGGGAGCATCAGAAATTGAGGTAAGTAAGGTACGCACTCTAACTCCCAAGTAGTCCTTTCAGTTCATTAAAGTGCTTACTAAAGACTTAGTTAAATTAGAAAGGGAAAATGATGAGTTAAAATTAAACTTAGCAAAAGCATGTCCTCTAGAAATGTACGATAATCTAAAATTAGAGAATGAAAAATTGAAAAATGATCGTGCATTCTTAAATAAATTTCAAAAATCAAAACTTAGAACTTATGGGAAATTAAATTGGTACATTAAACATCACCAAGGACAACTTAGAAAAATTCTCAGAAATTATATACCCCCTAAGTTTTTGATTAATCCAGTAGGAAGGAACCTATACTGGGTTCCAAAATCTTTTCTAAATTAAATTCTTATAAGTTAGCGCTTTCAGCAAGAAAAATTAAGCAGTTAATTTTTTTATGAGGCTTTGTATAAGAAAGTGGTTGTTGCTCCAATAACCAAGAAGGCTTAGTGCCTTGCCACTGTCTGGAAGCCAAAATATTGAAATAAAATATTTAATTAACTTACTGATAAAGCATAAAAATAGAAATTAAACAATGCTTTAACAAGTTATTCAACATTTGTTGGAAATTTTGCTTAAATTGCCTAAAAGTTAGAGATTTTTTTTAACTTAGAATTTATTTTGAAAAATTCCTACCCCATTTTTGTTGTGATCAAAGGGGGAGAGATAGGAACAAGTTTAGGAGTTTAGGGGGAGTTAACATTTTTTTAAAAAAATGGTACTTAAAATTTTTTTTTTTTTGGAAAGGAACAAGTTAATATTTTTTTTAGAAAATTGCAAATTCTATTATTGCAATCTTTATGCTTAAAATGTTAGTTTAGTAATTTTTTTAAATTACTACTTGTCTTGTCTGTTTTTTTACCCTAACTTGAATTTGGGTTGATGCACATCAAAAAGAGGGAGATTGTTGGACCCTGTGGTTGTTTTGATGTGATCAACCAAGTTAGGTTAGATCCTGTTTGGTTTTGATCCCTGTGTCTAAGTGTGCAGGAGCTTGGGAGCATAGGAAGTCGAGTGGAAGACACAGCTAGTGAGAAGGATGACACGAGAAGGGAGTCGCCGGGCTTGGTGCGCCCGGAGGATGAAAGAGTTGCAGAAGAGTACACCGGTGGACGAGAAGAACGTGCACGACGTTCGAGGGACGAGAAGCCGGGGTGGAAGCCTGCTCGAGGAGAAGGTCAAAAATTGGGTTCGGGTGAGCCCTATTTTGGTTAGCCACAATCACCCAAGCGATCAAAGTTCGGAAGAAGAAAAGGAGTCAAAAGGAGCTGGAAAAGCAAGCTGAAGGCACCCTCAACGAAGTGTTGAGGGCGCCTCCGCTGCCTACAGGCATGAGGGTGCCCTCCACACTCTCCAGGGCACCCTCAAGGCCATTGAGGGTGCCCTTGACCCAGTCTACTTGACCATTTTGAATTTGGATAAAGTTTTATCCGATGCCTCGGTTGGAGGCACCCTCAACCCCTTTGGAGGCACCCTCAAGGCTCGAGATAGAGTTTCTAGGAGCTATATAAAGGCTCCTGGAGCTAGGAATTAAGTATTCAACTTTATATTCAATTCCTAATAACATCTGAGCTTCCTTAGTGTATAAAAAAGCTTCTCCGCCTACAGTGAAGGAGACATTTCTAGTAGAGTTATTCAACCACCTTGAATTAACAACCACCTAGGTTGTAACCAAGTTAATTTCCTGAGTCTCTTATTTTATGTTTTGTTTATTTTTATTATTGTTGTTATTTTTAAAGTTGAAAGCATGAGGAGGGTATTTTTCTTTTACAGGAAAGTCACCCCTCCCCTCTTGCCGCCCCCGCTGCACCAACAACTGTTGCACATCTTCACTAGAGAATGAAGGAACTAATCACCGGACTCACGAATCTTGGAGAAAAGGTATATAACTGAGATTCGCTAAAGTACGCGCTTAATGCATTTCCTAGAACTACCGAGTGGGCATCATTAGTAGATGCTTACTATATATCTAAGGATTTAGAATCTGTTACCTTAGAAGAGTTATTTTCAACTTTTGAAATCCATGAAACGAGATGTACAGATAAGAAGGAGCCAAAACACAACATTGCCTTTAAGGCAAGGGTGGACGAACAATATTCAGAATCCTCTCTCGATGACAACGAAATGGCGTTGATGGTAAAATAATTTAAAAATTATTTAAAACTAGAAAATCTAACTGTATGTAGGGTAGAAAGAAAAGAACAATCAGATGCTACTACTACAACAAAGAAGGGCACGTTAAAGACAACTGCCCTAAGTTAAAGATCAAGGACAAGGATAAAGGAAAGAACAAAAAGCCTGTCCAATCTAACAAGTACAAGACGTTAAAGGCGACATGGGATAAAACATCGTCCGAATCAGAAGTTGAGGCCTTCTCCGGACTTGAGTTAATGGCAAGCCATCAAGAAAATGAACACGAAGTAAGCTCGTCCTAAATGAGCATTGAGAGCATCGATGAAGGGGGAGCTATATCAGAAGAAAGCAACAGTTCAGGGGGAGCTACAGATGATGGGATCGACAAGGTAAGTCAAGTACGATCTCTGTCTACCGATAAATTATTCAAGTTAGTTAAATTATTGTTAAAGGATTGCTGCAAGCTAGAAGAAGAAAACCAAGAGTTAAAATTAATTCTAGCCAAATCTTGTCCATTAAATGAATTTGACAAAAATGATAATTTATAAAAAGAAATAAAGAACTTGAAAAATCATACATGCTCATATAATACAAGTATTAGAAAATTTAATGGCCTAAATTGGTACCTTAATTACCATAAGAGACAAATTAGGAAAATTTCTCAGAAATATATTCCTAAAAGATTTTTAATCAATCCAGTTGGAAGGAACCTATATTGGGTTCCAAAATCATTCTTGGATTAGAATTTTAAAGTTAGGGCTTTCAGAGAGTAGAATAAATGTTTGATTTCCTTAAGAGACTTTGTTTATAAAGTGGTTGTTACTCCAATAACCAAGAAGGCTTAGTGCCTCGCTACAGCCTCGAAGCCAATTAATCAAATAAAATATTTAATTGACTAACTGATAAAGCATTTAATTGTTATTAATGCTTTAAATAGTTACTCAAACATTTTTCTTTCTTATATTTTTTTTTTCAAAACTTAAAGTTTCTAAAATTATTTACGTTGTAAATTTTTTAAAGTGATGTCAAAATTATTTTCAAATTTTTTCAAAGTTTCCAAAAACTTGATAAGTTTTTCAGAATTATTGGGAAATCAAGGTTTTTCTTTAAAAACTAATAACTTTCTTATTTTTGAAAAATTACCCTTAGATTTTTTGATACTCCATTTTTTATGTGATCAAAGGGAGAGAAGGGAAGAATAAGTCTAGGGGAGGTAGTTTAAACTTTTTTCAATTTTTGCACTTTATTGAAAAATTTATTATGTTTACTTTATGTTGGTTTACCCTAACTTAACTTGGGTTACTCATATGAAAAAGGGGGAGATTGTTGGTACCCAAGATAGTTTTGATGTGATCAAACAAGTTAGGTTAGGTTCTGTTGTGTTTAACCCTGTGTCTAAGTGTACAGAAACTTAGGAGCATAGGGCGTCGAGTAAAAGACACAACTAGCGAGAAGCACGACACTGGAGAGACGACGGGCTCGGTGCGTCTGAGGGATGAGGTGCTATGGAAGAGTACGCGGATAGAAGAGAAGGAGGCGCGCGACATTTCCGAGTGACGAGAAGCCGGAGCGAAAGCTTGCTCGAGAAGGTCGGAAGTTGGGTTCGGGTGAGCCCTATTCTGGATGGCCGAAATCACCCAAGCAAGCGGAGCCGAAGTGAAAGACTCGGACCGAAGCAAGCGGAGTCGAAGCAGGAGGCCAGGACCAAAAAATCAGCAAGGGGCTGATTTTTCTGCCTAGGGCGCCCAGACCTGGTCGGGGTGCTCGGACCAGTACGGGGGGCGCCCGGACCAGTACGAGGCGCCCGAAACCCTTCCGAGCGCTTGAAACCCAAAACTTAGCCAAATTCGACGTGGCACATACCGTTGCGTCAGGGATAAAATATTATCTCATTCCAGGCACCTGAAACCCTTCCAGGAGCCTCAAGCAGGGTTATATAAGCAGTTCTGCTCCCAGAAGGTAGAGTAGAACATGAAAAAGAGAAACAACACTTGAATTTGTTCAGTTTTCTGTTTAGCTTTCTGTTTCTGTGCATTCATTGCTGTAAAGAGGTTTCTCTGCCTGAAGAAGAAATTACTGCGACTTCATCTACCTTGGATTAACAACCTCCCTAGTTGTAATCAAGTAAACCTACTTTGCCTCTTTCCTTTTAGTCTCTTTTATTATTCTTATGCAAGTTTTATTTTAATTAAGTTATAAGTTCGAGAAAGGTTGTGTTTGCTTAATTTGTGCAGGGGCTATTCATTCCCCCCCCCCCCCACTATAGCCAGCCGCCAAGGGTCCTAACACATGAGTGACACCTAGTAGTATATTATAATCCCCAATTAATCAAAAAATCATAGGTTAATCTTAGAACCACTTCCAAACGCTTCAGCAGTTACAGTAAGTCATGTCATGTTCTTTTCACTCATCTTATACTCACTTGGTTCAGGACATAGTCTATGTTGTTGGTGCGGGAAGCATCCGACGATCGAACCTGAGTTTTGATAATGGCAAAGGATTCAAAGTTAAGGGTTGTTGTAATCTAACATGGTTGAATGAGTATTTCAGGAAAGTCCTAGCTGCGGTTAGGCAAAGGGAAAAATCCTAGGGGGTGGTAACCCTATGCGGAAAGTCTTGGCAGGTCGATGGCTTCAGGCAAAAGTCCTAGGGGGTGGTAACCCTAGGTGGAAAGTCCTGGTGTCGCGAACCAGGTGAAAGTCTGGACTAGCCGGGAAGCGGATGTCCAGCAGAAAGTCCGGAAGCATCGAGTGCTGAGCAAAAGTCCAGTCGATCTGGAGGATCGACTGGCAACAGGTAAATCTCCTGAGTGGAGTAGGTGAGGACGCGTTCCCCGTAGAGGGAACAGTAGGCGTCGGGTCGACCTAGGATTTCCGGTTGGAAATCCGAAGTCAATCCGAAGACTGTCAATTCTTCTTTACGATGTTTTGTCTTATTCTAACACTGTCTTGCAGGGGATTTTGCTCGGACTAACCTTTGTTTGCAGGTGAGGAACCTGCTGGAAAAAGGCTGTCCGGGCGCCCGGGATGGATCCGGGCGCCCGGAGGTCCGGGCGCCCGGGACCAAAGTTTATCCCCTGCGCGAAGTTGACACGTGCAGCATCCTGGTTGGCTGGCCACGTCACACTCCAGGCGCCCGGAAGGGATCCAGGCGCCCGGAACATCATATAAAAGAAGGGTCAAGGTGCAGCTTCAAGGAGACACAAGAATCTAAGTAATCTCCCTGCGACAAGCTGCTAACGACTCGATCCAGAAAGTGCAGCAACGACACCCCGACAACCCGGAGCTTCGATTTAGTCTTTTGTTGTCGGTATAATCTGTTTACTGCTTTAAATTGTAGTTAATCTGTAATAGTTTTATCGTGCTTATAGTTGTTGCCCACGGAAAGCGATCAAGGATCGCGGGCCTTCGAGTAGGAGTCGCTTTAGGCTCCGAACGAAGTAAATCTTCCTGTCTCTCTGTGTTTGTTATTTCTTTATTCCGCTGCGTTTTTACTCGTTTGTTTTACAAATCGAAAGAAATAGCCACAAACGCTATTCACCCCCCTCTTGCGTGGTCTCGATCCAACAATTGGTATCAGAGCGGGGTCGTTTTGAATTGGTGCAACCACCTTTCAAAACAAATTTTTCTTTTGATTTTATATTTTTCGGAGTCAATTAGAATTTAGCCTTAAAGCTTTATTCTAATTCTTTTATCGAATCGGCTTTTGCCCGAAGTTGGTGCAACATCACTCGAGCTCGTTATTATTACTATTCTTTATTCCCGCACTACTAATCCAAGACGTAGTCTTGGAACATATATTTTTTTTTGTTTTGTTGCATATTACAAATGGCTCAACAAGAGGGGTTCAGTACTGTTCGTCCCCCACTATTCTCCGGAGATGATTTCGGTTATTGGAAGGGAAGAATGGAGACGTATCTGAAGATTCAGTTCGAAACATGGATGATCATTAAGATGGGACTTCAGCTACCTTCCGATGACGACGGCAAACCAACCCCCTGCGAGAAGTGGGACGCCTCTCTAATCAAAAAGGTGGAAGCCGACGCCAAAGCTACCTGCACCCTCCAGTGCGGCCTTACCAAAGAAGAACTCAACAGAGTCGGCCCGTTCTCTTCCGCAAAGGAGCTCTGGGAAAAGCTAGTCGAACTCCACGAAGGCACTAACGACACCAAGGTAAGTAAAAGAGATCTTTTACTTAATAAATTATATAATCTAAAGATGCAGGAAGGCGAGACGGCAAGTTCTCTACATGCGAGAATCCAAGACATCCTCAATTCTCTTCACGGAATCGGACAGAAGATAGAGAATCGGGACGTCATAAGGTATGTTTTAAACTCATTTCCAAGGAACACATTGTGGGCATCAATGGTAGATGCCTACAAAGTTTCCAAGGACTTGTCTTCAATAAAATTAGACGAATTATTTTGTGAATTTGAACTTCATGAGCAGACTAATGCACAGCCAACCGAGAAAGGTATTGCGTTGGTTGCAGGTACAAGTCGAACACGGGAACCGAGATCACGACGAAGAACGGAACCGGAGTCGGAGGTTGAACCAGACTCAGACGATGAAGACATTGAAATTACAACCGAGCTGGTAAACCTCGTAAAGAAGCTCTACAAAACGAAGGGCTTCAACAAAAGTGATCTAAAAAAGGCAGTAAAAACGAAGGAAGGTTCACAGAACTCAAAGATGAAGTTTGAAGTTACATGCTACGGCTGCAACCAAAAAGGGCACATCAAATCCAACAGCCCTAACCTGAAGGAGGTCAAAAAGCAAAGAAGGAAAAAGGTCCTTAAGGCAACATGAGACGAATCTTCATCGGAGGACGACGACGACGAGCTCGAACAGACGAGTCTACTCGCATTAATGGCCCGGGACCAAATCGTCGAATCCAGAAGCGAGAGCGAGTCCGAGGCGGAGTCCGAGCAAAGCCACGGATCCGTATCCGTTTCCGAAGGACCAGACCCCGCTGTAAGTATCTCCCGGTTAAACATTTTAGTTAGTTATTTATTACGCAAATTAGCTAAGTCAAACCTGAAAGTTAAGTCACTTCTAAAGGAAGTATCTGTCCTTAAAGAAGTGGCTGACACTAAAATCTTACCTGACCAGAGTCAGACTGAATTTCCAACTCAAGTTCATAAACTTGAGGAAGAAAATTCAAGTCTAAAAAATCAGGTTAAAGATTTAAAAACTACTTTAGAACGGTTTTCTTTGGGCTCCAAGAACTTGGACTTAATTCTTGGGACACAAAGGGCCATTTACAATAGAACTGGGCTAGGATATAAAAGTAAATATAAATCTTACTTATCCTTAATAAACAAACAAAGTAGTAACACAGCCCAAGCATGGGTCCCCAAGTCCAAATTGATCAATCAAGTTGGACTTGGTCAATACTGGGTCCCGAATGATCAAATACATTACCTCGATAGACCATATCGAGGCCGTGATCCAGGGGGAGCAAAAAGAAAAACAATAATTCGAAATTAAATTATAAATTCAAAAATTAAATTCAAAATTCGAAATTAAATTATAAATTCAAAAATGAAATTCAAAATTCGAAATTAAATTATAAATTCAAAAATGAAATTCAAAATTAAATTATAAATTCAAAAATTAAATTCAAAATTCGAAATTAAATTATAAATTCAAAAATTAAATTCAAAATTCGAAATTAAATTATAAATTCAAAAATGAAACTCAAAATTCGAAATTAAATTATAAATTCAAAAATGAAACTCAAAATTCGAAATTAAATTAAATTCAAAATTCGAAATTAAATTATAAATTCAAAATTCGAAATTAAATTATAAATTCAAAAATTAAATTCAAAATTCGAAATTAAATTATAAATTCAAAAATTGAAATTAAATTATAAATTCAAAA
Organism: Zingiber officinale; assembly: GCF_018446385.1. NCBI lineage: Eukaryota > Viridiplantae > Streptophyta > Magnoliopsida > Zingiberales > Zingiberaceae > Zingiber > Zingiber officinale. The sequence goes on from NC_055989.1 coordinate 120,698,219, forward strand.
ATGAAATTCAAAATTCGAAATTAAATTATAAATTCAAAAATGAAATTCAAAATTCGAAATTAAATTATAAATTCAAAAATTAAATTCAAAATTCGAAATTAAATTATAAATTCAAAAATTAAATTCAAAATTCGAAATTAAATTATAAATTCAAAAATGAAACTCAAAATTCGAAATTAAATTATAAATTCAAAAATGAAATTCAAAATTCGAAATTAAATAATTAAATCAAATTAAAAGGAAGACTCCAGATTATCTGGCACCTCCAAACTTAATATACCCGATAAGGGTAACCAAGAGTAGACCACCCGGCAGGGTAATTGAGGTTAGGTAAAATGGCCTTGGTTTAACTTGACCCACGGTACTGGTGAAATTTTTTGGATGATAGTACGTTAGGGAAGCTTGGGCATCACATGTCTAGGAAGATATGGCTTCGACCTGGTGCATTTGGCCAAGTGGAACTGACCGAAGCTACCCTTAAAATAGATCCTAACTAGTTAGACCAAGGGTTAGTATTAAGTTCAGTGGGTAGGACTATTTGGAAAACCTCGAAGGCATGGTTACTTTAATGAGCTCCGTGTGACTCACCATACCCTAGAAGTTTATCCAAAGAATGCTTACTTGTTGAACCCAAAGCTAAACCTGAATCTAATACAAAGTTAAACCAGACCTTTGAATTCAACAATAAATCATCTCACATCAATTATAGGATTCCCTGATTGACAATTTAGATCGGGTGAGATGACTAAGCAAACTAAATTTTAAATCTTACTTAAAGTTAAGTTAAACATCCTTCAAAATCAAATTAATTCAAATATCTCCAACCTAAACAGTGTTAATCAAGTTAAATTAATAATAATAATTAAAAAAAAAAAATTTGAACGAAACAAGGTCAAAAACCAGGGGCGGGAGCCCCCGGTATTCAGACCCCGGGCGCCCGCAGCGATATAGGCAATTAAGTTGTTTTCTTTAACAACTTAATTTTTTCTTAGGCTTACAAATAAAACAAACTAAAGATAGAATTTACATTTATCAAACTAAATATGCTAAGGAGTTAATTAAAAAATTCTGTGATAATAAACACTCCAATGGCAACCAACATCAATATTGACTCTGATCCAGTAGGAAAACCAATAGACCCAAAATATTATAGAAGTGTAATAGGTAGCTTATTGTACCTAACTGCAAGCTGACCTGATATATTGTTTGTTGTAGGTATGTGCGCAAGATACCAATCCTGTGCAAAAGAGTCACACTTAACCTATGTTAAAAGAATACTTAGGTACATTAAAGGTACTCTAAATATAGGACTCTGGTACCCTAGAACTTGCACTCTTGACCTTCATGGCTATTCTGACTCAGATTACGCTGGATGCAAGTTAGATAGAAAAAGTACAAGTGGCAGTTGTCAATTTCTAGGGCAATGCCTTGTAAGTTGGTCAAGTAGAAAGCAACATTGTGTTGCTTTATCTACCACTGAAGCTGAATATATAGCCTTAGGTGAATGCGCATCTCAATTGCTATGGATGATGCATACTTTTAAAGACTATCAGCTAGAATATCATAAAACAAAATTTTCAATTGATAATATAAGTTCAATAAATCTAACAAAAAACCCAATTCATCACTCAAGGACTAAACATATAGAGGTGAAGCATCATTTTGTAAGGGATCATGTAGCTAAGGGTGATATTATACTCAACTATGTTGAGTCAAAATCAAACCTAGCTGACATTTTCACAAAACCCTTACCTGAACTTGAGTTCAGCTCACTTAGAAGACAAATAGGCATGTGTTGGGTAGAATAGATACTATAACTTTATATTCTTTACTTGTTTTTTTATAACTTCTAGGCAAAATTGATTTACCAAAATCCCCACTTTACTAGACTTTCGAAAATTGGATTTAGTCTAGGATTGTACCCTTAGAAATCATGTTCCTCCAGGACTCAGCCAGAGCATCTCACAAACACCTAGGTTTACCTTGATTGTGTTTGTAAAACATAGAACGGTGTGAGATGCATAGGGTACAGCCTGGACTCAAGAATGCTTATTTCTGTGCATCAATATGAGTCTGGGCATTAAATACATAATTAACAGTAATCAAATCAAGTCTTCCAGCCTTAGTCAAATCTAACTGGATCAATTGACTTGACTAACCAGGTGAACACTGTTGCCCTCTAGGCAATCAGCAAGTAGCTAAATGGTTAGACAGTTGGTGGAGGTAATATTAAAGTTTAAGCATGTTTGTACTTAAGGGCTCTGATACCTGATCAAAACCAAATCTTGACTCATGCTTGGACTTTTAGAACACTGAAACCTTACTAAAACTAAATTAAGGTTATCTCTTCTCCTTTTCCTTAAGTATTCCTGAAATTTATCTCAAAAACATTCCTTACTCAAAAAACATTCCTTAAATAGTTTTATCAAAATTTTCTCCAAACTTAACTTTCAAATATCTTCTTCTTTGAATTTTTTTTTTTAAAACCCTTTTGAAAATTTATTAAGTTGTTAAAGCTTTAAAAATTATTTTTCCTTGCAAATTTATTTGAAAATCTCTGAAGTTGAAACTTGTATTTTGAAAATTTTTTCTATGAAAATTTTGGAAACCAATGTTTTTCTATAGACTCAATAGACTCAAAAAGAGCTCATGTTTTTCTATGTCTATTCAAACAAAATAAATTCTAAGGTGTTGTCCTTCACTTTCCTTGCCTAAGTTAAAATGTTTTTAATTGTGTCTTGAAAATTAAGTTTTTCAAAACTAGCTCATTTTTGATATATGGCAAAGGGGGAGAGTAGAGAAATTCAAAGTAGAGAAATTCTAAAGAAAAAAGAAACCCTGTATTAAGGGGGAGCTTCACAAAAAGTTTACAAAAAGTTTAAGTGTTAGCTTAAGTTAGGCGTTCATTTGAATTTAGATACTTAAGCTTGCTTAATATACTTATGCATTTGTTTTTTCACTTAACTTTGAATCTGGGTTGCCATAATCAAAAAGGGGGAGATTGTTGGTGCGGGAAGCATCCGACGATCGAACCTGAGTTTTGATAATGGCAAAGGATTCAAAGTTAAGGGTTGTTGTAATCTAACATGGTTGAATGAGTATTTCTAACTTAGGTTAGGCAAGGGAAAACCCTAGGGGTGGTAACCCTAGGTCATAGGGGGTGGTAACCCTATGCGGAAAGTCTTGGCAGGTCGATAGCTTCAGGCAAAAGTCCTAGGGGTGGTAACCCTAGGTGGAAAGTCCTGGTGTCGCGAACCAGGTGAAAGTCTGGACTAGCCGGGAAGCGGATGTCCAGCAGAAAGTCCGGAAGCATCGAGTGCTGAGCAAAAGTCCAGTCGATCTGGCAACAGGTAAATCTCCTGAGTGGAGTAGGTGAGGACGCGTTCCCCGTAGAGGGAACAGTAGGCGTCGGGTCGACCTAGGATTTCCGGTTGGAAATCCGAAGTCAGACTCGGACAGTCCGAAGACTGTCAATTCTTCTTTACGATGTTTTGTCTTATTCTAACACTGTCTTGCAGGGGATTTTGCTCGGACTAACCTTTGTTTGCAGGTGAGGAACCTGCTGGAAAAAGGCTGTCCGGGCGCCCGGGATGGATCCGGGCGCCCGGAGGTCCGGGCGCCCGGGACCAAAGTTTATCCCCCGCGCGAAGTTGACACGTGCAGCATCCTGGTTGGCTGGCCACGTCACACTCCAGGCGCCCGGAAGGGATCCAGGCGCCCAGAACATCATATAAAAGAAGGGTCAAGGTGCAGCTTCAAGGAGACACAAGAATCTAAGTAATCTCCCTGCGACAAGCTGTTAACGACTCGATCCAGAAAGTGCAGCAACGACACCCCGACAACCCGGAGCTTCGATTTAGTCTTTTGTTGTCGGTATAATCTGTTTACTGCTTTAAATTGTAGTTAATCTGTAATAGTTTTATCGTGCTTATAGTTGTTGCCCACGGAAAGCGATCAAGGATCGCGGGCCTTCGAGTAGGAGTCGCTTTAGGCTCCGAACGAAGTAAATCTTCCTGTCTCTCTGTGTTTGTTATTTCTTTATTCCGCTGCGTTTTTACTCGTTTGTTTTACGAATCGAAAGAAATAGCCACAAAAGCTATTCACCCCCCCCCCTCTAGCGTGGTCTCGATCCAACATATGTATCAGCCCCCATTAGGCTAACTACGTAACGCCTAGACCAAGTAATACTTTCTCATTTTGCGGAATCAAACTACTTTGACATGTGTCTAAGAGTCTCGTACTCTTAACATGTGATGCTTTGGCCAAAGACTTTGAGTAATAATCCTAACGAGTGACCATAGGGTGTACATCTCCTCGCAAGGAGCGATCAATCCTTTGTGGGCTATCCAAACATCTTCGAGCATTTCAACTTATACCCAATCATCCTAGGTCCACATCTCCAAGGAAATGCTTACTTACGATGTCAAAGTATAAGCCTCCATGACTAAGGTGACTTGTATACCTCAAATTGAAGGAAACTTACACTCAAGCTGCAGTAAGAGCTTCATTAACATATTTATATATGAAGAGAACCATATGAAGTCTTACAGCATGTCACTCCAATGAACTAGTTACCATAACTAGCATCCATGTTTAACTCTCGACATCCCAATGTCTCCAGCTAGTGAGAAACAGCTGCTTGTTAGACCAAGGAGTATAACCCGTGCTAATCTATCAGAATTGATGATGTCCGAACTCATCAATTTATCGACTAGGGAATATTTCAATACATTCATAATTTCACATGTAGAGATATTCACAAGTTATGATCAAATCACAAGTTCTCTTATGCTATGAATCATATCATGGACATTCAGTACGTCAGTTTAAGATCCAATCATATACATAGAGAATATGCACTCAAATAGTGAATCTATATTTATCAAATAAATAGTAAAAATCATAAGACGATTGCCTGAGGACATCCCTCATAAACTAACACTCCCACTTGGCCTAATGCCAATCACCATGGTGTCTAACACTGTAGGTCTCTACATGACTCTCAAAACTCGTTTTGAAGTAGAGGTTTTATGAAAGAATCCACTAGGTTCCTTTCGGTGGGAATTACTCTCTATTTGTATTTCATTCCTACTCATGATGTCTTGATCATATGATAGCGACGAAGCACATGTTTAGATCATTTCTTGTTTGGAAACTTTCCAATTTATTGCGCTTACATTTTAAGGTGAATACATGTCAATGCTTGGACTTGGAATCATCCTTGTCCATCTGGAAATTGGCATCAGTATACCTATGTACAATCATATCACCTCTTCCATATACCAAGATCAAATCCTTAGTTTTTAAGGATTATCTTGACAGTCATCCATGTTGGAACCCCAAGGTTGTTTTGGCGTGATCAACATGTTAAGTTAGGTCCTGTGTGTTTCTAACCTTGTTTCTAAGTGTGCAGGAGCTTAGGAGCACAAGTACTCGAGCGGAAGACGCAGCTAGCGAGAAGGACGGCACGCTGTGCGTCCGAGGGACGAGGTGCTGCGGAAGAGTACACCGGCGGACGAGAAGGAAGTGCGCGCGGTGGTTCCGAGGTACGAAGCCGGAGCGGAAGATTGCTCGGGGAGCAAGAGACGCAGCTAGCACGAAGGTCAGCACGGGGTGCGACCGAGGGACGAAGTCTGCGGATGAGTACCCTGGTGGACGAGAAGGAACACGCGGTAATTCCGAGAGACGAGAAGCCGGAGGGAAGCACGTTCGAGAAGACCGGAAGATGGGTTCGGGTGAGCCCTATTCCGGAAGGCCGAGATCACCCAAGCTAGCGGAGCCGGAGCGAACAGACCCGGACCAAGACGAGCCGAACTGAGACGAGTTGAACCGGAGTCGAAAAGTTAACTTATGTTGACCTTAGGGCTCCGGGCGCCCGGAACCATTCCGGGCGCCCGGAACCATTCCGGGCGCCCAGAACCGACCGGGGCGCCCGGAATCGACTTTTCAACAGGATCGAGTTTTGACTCGATCCGACCGTTGGGGGATAAAATTTATCCCCCCCAGGGCGCCCGGAACCCTTCCAGGCGCCCCGACCAAGGCTATAAATATAGCCTTGGTCCAGAAGCTTTTCATCAATTCAGAACTCACGCTTTTCTTTCAAACACTTGTACTCTTTCTGTAGTTAGCTTCTATTGTGCGCTTCAACTTTGTAAGAGACTTCTCCTCCTGAAGGAGAAATTCTAGTGCGATCATCTTTCTTGGATTAACAACCTCCCCGGTTGTAACCAAGTCAAAACCTGGTGCCTCGTTTTCTGTTCTGATCTTAGTTTATTGCTTTGATTATTTTACAAGTGTCAGTTTAAGAGTTCGAGAAGGGTTGGTTTGTGTTTTGATTTCTGCAGGGCTATTCAACCCCCCCTTCTAGCCGGTCCAACGGTCCTACAAGTGGTATCAGAGCCGAGACGCTTCAGGAGGACTAACCGCCGAACGAAGCAACGCGATGGCCGGACCAAGCATCCACCCGCCGAAATATGAAGGGGACTTCGCTACCTGGAAAAAACTGATGCAGGTATTTCTTACTACGGATATTGAATTATTTTTAACAATGAAATTTGGCTTTGAAGCTCCAGAGGACAAGGAAATAGATAAATGGACAAAAAAGGATCAGGCCGACTTCGTGGCGAACGGCAAAGCAGAGTACCATCTGCTAAGTGTCCTTCCGCCTCAAGAAGTCAACAGGATCGGTAAATATAACTCCACAAAGGAACTTTGGGAGAAGTTCCTCGAGCTGCATGAAGGTACGTCCGAAGCCAAGCTCGCTAGACGAGATCTGCTTCGCAATCAGCTCACCAGCCTGCGACTTGGGGAAGACGAGACAGTCGTACATCTGAGAAATGATCACGGACTCACGAATCTCGGAGAAGAGGTAAGTAACCGAGATTCGCTCAGGTACGCTTTAAATTCCTTCCCTAGAAATTCAAAATGGGCATCACTAGTAGATGCATTTTACATTTCTAAGGATTTAGAAAAGACGTCATTAGAAGAATTCTTTTCAACATTTGAAGTGCATGAGTCAAGATGTGCAGGAATGAAGGAGCCTAAAACAACGTCGCCCTCAAAGCCTCGAGAGAACCCGAATCTGAATCCTCTCTCGAGGAAATGGTAATGATGGTAAGAAGATTCAAGAAACTTTGTAAATCCAGATCTACTAACCATCCGCAGGAAAGAAGAGAAGAACGATGCTACCACTGCGATGAAGAAGGGCACGCCAAGGACAACTGCCCAAGGTCAAGAACAAGGACAAGGAGAAGGGTAAGAAGCCTATCCAAAAGCGAAAGGCCTAAAGGCGACGTGGGACGATACATCGTCCGAATCGAAGTCGAAGCTTCGGACTCGCACCGATGGCGAGTCATCAAGACGACGATCGCGATTCAAGCTCTTTCCAAATGAGCATCGAGAGCATCGATGAAGGGGAGACACGTCGGAAGAAGCACGGGGAGAAACGGACAACGAGATCGACAAGGTAAGTCAGGTACGATCTCTGCCTCCCGATAAAATGTTTAAATTCGTTAAACTTTTAACAAAAGATTGTTGCAAGTTAGAAAGTGAAAATAAAAATTTAAAAGTAATTCTAGCTAAATCTTGTCCCTTAGAAGAATTAGATAAATTAAAACTAGCAAATGAACAATTGAAACTTGAAAATGATGGTTTGAAAATTCAAGTAGATAACTTGAAAAACTATGCATGTTCATCTAAAACTAATTTTAGAAGATTTAATAATTTAAATTGGTACTTTAAATATCACCCGGGATAAATTAAGAATATTTCAAGAAAATATGTCCCTAAAATTTTTTTGGTTAATCCAGTATGTTGGAACCTATATTGGGTTCCGAAGTCATGCTTAAATTAATTTTAAAATTAAAATTCGCGTTTTAAGTGAGAAAATTAAACAAAGAATTTCTTTATGAGGTTTTGTCAAGGAAGTGGTTGTTGCTCCAATAACCAAGAAGGCCTAGTGCCTCGCCACGACCTGGAAGCCAAAATATTGAAATAAATGTTTAATTAACTTACTAATAAAGCATTAATACAAGAATTAATTAGTGCTTTAAAAAGGGTTATTCAAAACATTTTATTTCAATTTAGAAATTACTTAGAAATTTTTTAAGTCAGAAACTTAGAATTTTTTTTTTAAGTTAGAAATATTTTTCAAAATAATTCTTGCAAAACCTTAAAATTATTTTTATGAATTTATTTTAAATATTTTTTTAAATTTACTAAATCTTTAATCCTTAGATTGTTTTTCTTGGAACCCCATTTTTTTGTGATCAAAGGGGGAGAAGGGAAAGTATAAGTCTAGGGGGAGGTAGATAGATTTAATTTTTTTTTTATCTTTTTGTACTTAAATTGCAAATTAAGTTAAGTTACTTAATTTTATTTAAAGTCTATTTTACCCTATCTTAACTTGGGTTGATCACACCAAAAAGGGGGAGATTGTTGGAACCCCAAGGTTGTTTTGGCGTGATCAACATGTTAAGTTAGGTCCTGTGTGTTTCTAACCTTGTGTCTAAGTGTGCAGGAGCTTAGGAGAACAGGTACTCGAGCGGAAGACGCAGCTAGCGAGAAGGATGGCACGCTGTTCGTCCGAGGGACGAGGTGCTGCGGAAGAGTACACCGGCGGACGAGAAGGAAGTGCGCGCGGTGGTTCCGAGGTACGAAAGCCGGAGCGGAAGATTGCTCGGGGAGCAAGAGACGCAGCTAGCACGAAGGTCGGCACGGGGTGCGACCGAGGGATGAAGTCTGCGGATGAGTACCCTGGTGGACGAGAAGGAACACGTGGCAATTCCGAGGGACGAGAAGCCGGAGGGAAGCACGCTCGAGAAGACCGGAAGATGGGTTCGGGTGAGCCCTATTCCGGAAGGCTGAGATCACCCAAGCTAGCGGAGCCGGAGCGAACAGACCCGGACCAAGATGAGCTGAACTGAGACGAGTTGAACCGGAGTCGAAAAGTTAACTTATGTTGACCTTAGGGCTCCGGGCGCCCGGAACCGACCGGGGCGCCCGGAACCGACCGGGGCGCCCGGAACCCTTCCGGGCGCCTAGAATCGACTTTTCAGCAGGATCGAGTTTTGACTCGATCCGACCGTTGGGAGATAAAATTTATCCCCCCCAGGGCGCCCGGAACCCTTCCAGGCACCCCGACCAAGGCTATAAATATAGCCTTGGTCCAGAAGCTTTTCATCAATTCAGAACTCACGCTTTTCTTTCAAACACTTGTATGCTTTCTGTAGTTAGCTTCTATTGTGCGCTTCAACTTTGTAAGAGGCTTCTCCGCCTGAAGGAGAAATTCTAGTGCGATCATCTTTCTTGGATTAACAACCTTCCCGGTTGTAACCAAGTCAAAACCTGGTGCCTTGTTTTCTGTTTTGATCTTAGTTTATTGCTTTGATTATTTTACAAGTGTCAGTTTAAGAGTTCGAGAAGGGTTGGTTTGTGTTTTGATTTCTACAGGGCTATTCAACCCCCCCTTATAGCCGACCCAACGGTCCTACAAATGATCCATGCCTGGATCCGATTGATATCTACTCATAACATTCAGAGCATACGATATACCAAGCCTCGTACATAACATAGCACGCATGATTGATCCTATAGCTTGCGCCAATGGATCTAATTCATGTGAATCCTCTTGTCATACGTGCTTAGGCACATAGACTTCGAATGGTGAATCTCGACCTTTCTTAGATTTCAACATGCTAAACTGCTTTAGCACTCAGTCTATATATGCAGATTGTGAAAGACTAAGCAACATGTTCAATTAATTTCTATAGATCTAAATCCAAAGGATATAGGTTACTTCTCTCATCTCTTTCATGGAGAATGTCTTGGATAACCAAAATTTAATTGACTGTATAATGGGCACATAGTTTCCTATAAGTAATATGTCAACAACATATAATACTTAGAACACGATTACACTCCCACTAACCTTTGTATATACGCAAGGTTCGTATGAATTTTTTTGTGAGAAATCAAACTCTCATTCATGTTAGTTTTTCATCTTAAAAACTCATGTGCACCCAATAGGTTCTATACCTTTAGGTGGATGCACCAAGTTCCAAACTTGGTTATACATGGAATCCATTTTTTGATTTCATGGTTCTCAACCACAAGTCCCTTTCTAAACTTTTTAGAACTTCTTTATAACTAGTAGGATCCTCATCCACAATGAGTGACATGCCTCTCGATTCACTTATGAGAAATCCATATTTCTCACGAATTAGGTGTTGAACCCCGTGGTAGTTTTGTGATCAACCAAGTTTAGGTTAGGTCCTGTTTGTCTGATCCCTGTGTCTAAGTGTGCAGGAGCTTAGGAGCACAGGAAGTCGAGCGGAAGACGCAGCTAGCGTGAAGGACGACACAGGAAGGGAGCAGACGGGCTCGGTGCGTCCGAAGGACGAGAGAGCTGTAGAAGAGTACACTCGGTGGGGGTGAAGAACATGCGCGGTGTTCGAGGGACGTAAAGCCGGGAAGGAAGACTGCTCGAGGAGAAGGCCGGGAATTGGGTTCGGGTGAGCCCTATTCCGGTAGGCCGTAATCACCCAAGGAGCCGAACCGAAGCAAGTCAACAGGAAGTTGACTTGTCAACGGTTCGGTCGACCGAACACGTTGATCGGTCGACCGAACCCCTTGATCGGTCGACCGAACCCCTTGATCGATCGACCGAACCCCTCTTTATCAGAAACCAACCTCAGCAGACACGTCAGATGCCACGTCAGAGGCTGAATGTTGGTGGAGCTTATTGGTCGATCGAACATGCTGATCGGTCGACCGAACCCAAGTTTATCCAGAGACCAAGTCGAGCAGTTTGATCGGGCCAACTCAGCTGGAGACCGTTGGCTGATCAGTCGACCGAACAAAAGGATCGGTCGACCGAACCTAAGCTCGATCCACAGAGGCTGTACCTGGACGGAAGGATGAGCATATACAGCAGGTTCGGTCGACCGAACCTGGGATCGGTCGACCGAACCTGGAGATCGGTCGACCGATCCCTCTCGAGTCAAACCTGATCCTGAAGGATCAGGTGATCTGATAAGCTCGAGAACCCCTATATAAAGAGGGTCTCGGGCAGCTTTAGTGAACAACGAAAAAGTGAACGAAATTCAACTCTTGTACTCTCTAGTTAAGCAATAGTTCTGTGCTCTTCAAAGTGTAAAAAGCTTCTCCGCCTTCAGAGAAGGAGTTTCTTACTGCACCTTTCATCGCCCTGGATTAACAACACTCTTGGTTGTAACCAGGTTAAAATAGCTGAGTCTTCCTTTTCTGTTCATACTTTAGTTCTGTTTAATCTTGTAGCTATTGCATCTATTTGAGTTTAAATTGGTTGAGGAGGGTTTAGTTTTTACTTGCAAGCAATTCACCCCTCTCTTGTCGGTCCCCGTTGCACTAACAAGTGGTATCAGAGCCCAACAACCTCAGAGGGACTAACCGCCATCTAAAGCACAAAGATCAAAACAATGGCCGGCGCGAACATTCATCCCCCGAAGTTCGACGGAGACTTCGCCACATGGAAGCGCAAAATGGAGATATTTTTTAAAATCGAATTTGACATTCTTTTAATAATAAAATATGGCTATGCAGTTCCAAAAGATAAGGAGGAAAACAGCTGGATGAAAAAGGAGCAAGCAGATTTCATCACCAACGGAAAGGCTGAGTTCCACCTGCTCAGCGTTTTGCCGCCTCAGGAGGTAAATCGGATCGGAAGCTACGACTTCGCGAAAGATCTCTGGGAAAAATTCCTGGAACTTCACGAAGGTATCTCTGAAGTAAAGCTAGCGAGGCGCGACATCCTCCGCACCCAGTTGACGAACCTCCGGATGAACCAAGGTGAGAAGGTAGCTCAAATCCAAGCAAGGATCAAAGAGCTGATCACTCTACTAAGCAATCTTGGAGAAGAAGTAAAGAACCAGGACTCGATCCGGTACACGCTCAACGCCTTCCTGAGAACTCTCGAGTGGGCCTCCTTAGTAGATGCGTACTACATCTCTAAGTATTTTGAGGTAAGTACTCTAGAGCATTTGTTTTCTACTTTTGAACTTCATGAATCTCGGGTTGCAGAGCCCAATGGAGTAGAAAAGGTTAGTCAGAACATGGCTTTGAAGGCAAGAACAAACTGTTCTGACTCCGAAGCCTCGATCGACGGATCGGAAGCGTCACTACTGGTAAAATGCTTTAATAAATTTTTTAAATCTAATAAATTTAGATCGCAGTCGAAAAAGTTCCAGCAAAAGAAAAGAGTGGTTCGTTGCTACAATTGCAACGAAGAAGGACATATCAAAGATGACTGCCCAAAACTGAAAAGCAAAAGTAAAGAAAAAAGTAAGAAGCCAGCTCGACCCAAATACAACCTAAAGGCCACGTGGGATGTTTCATCGCCCTCCGAATCTGAAGTCGAAGAATTCTTGGGACTAGCACTGATGGCCAACCATCAACTAGAAAAAACGTCTAGCTTAGAAATGAGCATAGATAAGGGGGAGGAACAACAGAAGAAGAAGAAAGTTGTGATGAAGGGGGAGCATCGCAAGACGAGGTAAGTAAGGTACGTGCCCTAAACCCTAAACAGTCCTTTCATTTTATTAAAGCTCTATCTAAAGAATTAGATAAAGTAGAAAAGGAAAATGAATATTTGAAATCAGAAAATGAAGTTTTAAAATTAGAAATTAAGAAATTGAAAACTGATGCATGTTTTAAAAATATTTTTCCACATTCAAAATTAAAGTTATATGGAAAATTAAATTGGTACATAATAAAGCATCAAGGTCAACTTAGGAAAATACCAAGAAACTATGTACCCCCTAAGTTTTTGACCAACCCTATAAGTAGGAACCTTTATTGGGTTTCAAAATCTTTACTGGTTTAAATTTTTTTTTTCAGTGAGAAAATTAAACATTGAGGTTCTTTATGGAAGCTTTGACTAAGGAAGTGGTTGTTGCTCCAATAACCAAGAAGGCCTAGTGCCTCGCCACGACCTGGAAGCTGAAATATCGAAATAAAATGTTTAATTAACTGTATGATAAAAGAATTAAAAATAGAATTAAATAATGCTTTGAAAAGTTTTTAAACATTTCCTTAGAAATTCATTTTTAACTTAGAATTTTTTTTTCAAATCTTAGAATTTTTTTTAAAAAACCTAACTCAAGTTTTAACATTTATTTGCACTCCGTTTTTGCTGTGATCAAAGGGGGAGAATTAAGATAAGTTCAGTTAGGGGGAGTTAGTTAAAATTGTTTTTATATACATTTTCATGTTGCAATTTATTTTGAAGTTGCAAATTTATGCCTGAATTGTTAGTTTAGTAATTTCTTTAAATTACTATCTGTTTGTTTTAACCCTAACTTGAATTTGGGTTGATGCACATCAAAAAGGGGGAGATTGTTGAACCCCGTGGTAGTTTTGATGTGATCAACCAAGTTTAGGTTATGTCCTGTTTGTCTGATCCCTGTGTTTAAGTGTGCAGGAGCTTAGGAGCGCAGGAAGTCGAGCGGAAGACGCAGCTAGCGTGAAGGACGGCACGGGAAGGGAGCCGACGGGCTCAGTGCATCCGAAGGACGAGAGAGCTGCGGAAGAGTACACCCGGTGGGCGTGAAGAACATGCGCGGTGTTCGAGGGACATAAAGCCGGGAAGGAAGACTGCTCGAGGAGAAGGCCGGGAATTGGGTTCGGGTGAGCCCTATTCCGGTAGGCCGCAATCACCCAAGGAGCCGAACCGAAGTAAGTCAACAGGAAGTTGACTTGTCAACGGTTCGGTCGACCGAACCCCTCTTTATCAGAAACCAACCTCAGCAGACACGTCAGATGCCACGTCAGAGGCTGAATGTTGGTGGAGCTTATTGGTCGACCGAACATGCTGATCGGTCGACCGAACCCAAGTTTATCCAGAGACCAAGTTGAGCAGTTTGATCGGGCCAACTCAGTTGAAGACCGTTGGCTGATCAGTCGACCGAACAAAAGGATCGGTCGACCGAACCTAAGCTCGATCCACAGAGGCTATACCTGGACGGAAGGATGAGCAGATACAGCAGGTTCGGTCGACCGAACCTGGGGATTGGTCGACCGATCCCTCTCGAGTCAAACCTGATCCCGAAGGATCGGGTGATCTGATAAGCTTGAGAACCCCTATATAAAGAGGGTCTCAGGCAGCTTTAGTGAACAACGAAAAAGTGAACGAAATTCAACTCTTGTACTCTCTAGTAAGCAATAGTTCTGTGCTCTTCAAAGTGTAAAAGGCTTCTCCGCCTTCAGAGAAGGAGTTTCTTACTACACCTTTCATCGCCCTGGATTAACAACCCTCTTGGTTGTAACCAGGTTAAAATAGCCGAGTCTTCCTTTTCTGTTCATACTTTAGTTCTGTTTAATCTTGTAGCTATTGCATCTATTTGAGTTTAAATTGGTTGAGGAGGGTTTAGTTTTTACTTGCAGGCAATTCACCCCCCTCTTGCCGGTCCCCGTTGCACCAACATTAGGTGCACCCTACTGGATTTATAAAGTGGCGGTGTATTAACAAGTTCAATTGTTACCTCATTCCAATGAGTAATCAACTGTAGGTCTTATTTAGGCATCTCTTTTGTGTCTATTGGAGTCACTTGAACTACTCTTAGTTCAACATCACTCCCACTTGTTTTCTTATAAGAGAAATCCTTTTTCTAGAAATATAATATGCCTTGAAATAAACATCTTTTGTTTCAAGGGATTATAGAATTGGTAACTCATAGTTTTCTTAAGGTAATCCAATTAATAGACACTTATCAGACTTAGCATCTAGCTTCTCTGATATAGTCCTCTTCTCATAAGAAGGACAACCTCATATCTTCAAATAAGATAACTAAGGGTTTAACTAATCCATATCTTAAATGGATTAGTGGAGACTGCCTTAGTTGTGAGTTTGTTTAGCAAGTAAACAATTGTCACAAATACGTAACCTCAAAAGGCTTTGGGAAGACTTACATGATTTATTATTGACCTAACCATATCCAACAAGGTTCAGTTTCACCTTCAAATATACTGTCACATGTGGTATATAAGGCGGAGTCTATTGAGATAATATTTCATTGTCTCTTAGATAATCTTGAAAACTCTTGGCTTAAGTATTCACCACCTCGATCGGATCAAAATATCTTAATACTTTTGCCAAGTTGTTTCTCTACTTCATTTATGAACCCTTTTGAACTTTTCAAAATCTTCAGACTTGTATTTCATTAAATACATATGCCTTAATCGTGAGTAATCATCGATGAAGGTCATGAAATAGTTATAACTTCTTGTGCATGAGTTGACATTTGTCCACATACATCGATATGTATAAGACTTAATATGTCATACTCTTGTTCACCCTTTTTAAATAAAAGGTAACTATGTCATCTTGCCTTTTAAGCATGAAGCACACATATCAAATGAATCCAATTCAAATGATCCCAAAAATTACATACTAGTGTAATTCGAATACGTGTTTCTTACTTATATGACCAAGGTGATTTTTGCCATGTATAGGAAGTTAATTGATTATCTAATCCTTTACTATTCTTTAGCTCACTTATGTCATTACAAATATGTGAGACACATTCGCTATCTAATACCTAAGTGTTTAAAGAAATAGTGTGAGATCCAATCTCGAAGATAGGAGATAGGGCGTTCTCTTCTTCATGGACTCAAGATAAATCTTGTCATTTTTTCTCCAATGTGACATCTTACCACAATGGTAATATTCGTCCTTTGGAGTTAACCCGGTCTGTTTGTTTGTTTCCATAGTCGAGCGCAAATTCAAAGAAAATATTCTAACTCTAATAATCTAGAAATACACAATTGAGCATGTTTAAGAAAGGTGATTTTATTTCGTAAATGTAAACAATTTACATATGAATACAAAATCTACTTACTTATCGAATTCAAGAGCCCTTACTATGAATTCGGGAGATGGTAGGTTATCTCTAAGTGGGTTGATATCCACTATAGATAAGAACAATCTTGACTTTGGCCAACAAACTATTATTAGCTATAGCGGTAGGTAACAAGTTTACCAATTGCATATCGCTTATATGCAACTATCACATTATGCTAGCAACTAATTGATATTCACATAAACATCAGGTTGTTAACACCTTAACAAGTATACATCAAATGCATGTTACCCAACTTCACCTTTATTCACGTTGATCATGGTTTTTGATACAACAAATCAATGCTTCAAGTTAAAACCAACTCGTTAATGATGAGAATGCATCTTTATGGTTTGAACATATTTAATTTCAGGTTGAGCTTGACTTTGGCCAACAACTCAAACAAAAACTTAAACTCTGATTCTTACTATATTAACGGAAGTTGTAGGCTTTAATATTTTGATGTAAGGGATTGCAATCTACTAACTACATGGCATAAATGATGATATGACACATCACACGCATGACATAGTATGACACATTACACATACAACAAGATTTAATCACATCACACGCATGACAAAATCTAATCATGTCATAATTAATGCATCTACATGGTATACAATATGTCATGAACATGACATAAATTTACATATATTATAATTTTATTTTAGAAATAAAAATATGTTATAAATATGATTTTAATAAATAAATATTTATCTAATAAATTAGGAAAATTAATTTTCTAAATTTAATTAACATATCTCATCTAAAATCTTTTTATTAATCAAGAATCTTTAATTATTTTAGAAACCAATTTTTAAATTAATTTTCTAACAATTTAGGAAATAAATAATTAATATTTCTTGATTTATTATAGAATAATTCAAATCTAGATTTTTTTATAATTTTCTAAATCTATCCAAATTTGGTATTTCCTAACAATTTAGGAAATTTTCTAAAAAAGAAATATTTTAATAAATTTAAAATTTTAAGAAAAGATAATTTCTATAATTTAATTCAGAATATCTAAATCTAAAATTTTTAAAATTTCAGAATTTTTTCAAATTTAGTATTACCTAATAAATTAGGAAAATTTTCAAAAATAGAATATTTTTAAAAATTTCAAAAAAATTTAGAAATAAAAATTTTATAATTAACATAATATTTCTAAATTTAATTTTCTAAAATTACTTCAGAAACTTTCTAAAAATAGAATTTCCTAATAATTTAAGAAACTTCCAAAAATAAAAAAATCTTAATAATTATTGAAAAATTTTAAAATTAATTACAATACTAATTATGAATGGTAAAACAATTTTACGATCATGTCAAAGCATGATCAGGCTCTGATACCACTATTGGGTAACTCGACACGGGTCCATGCTAGAACACGTTTTGTAAACATGCGCAGCGGAAAATAAAAACAATAATAATTCCTAATTATTACGACACACACACTACACACATACAATGATATAACATGTCAGACATGATCACATAATTAAAATTTTATGAAAAGTAAATTTACGATAGGTATACCTGACGGATGATGCGTAGAAGATTTCATTGGATGATCCGGAGTGGGAAGGAGATTAATCCAGCGACACTCTGAAACATCACCTCTACTCGTATCCACGTTGAGCTATCTTCGAGATGACTTTGATAAGTCCGAGTTTCATCCTCGCGAAAGGTACTCTCCTTGTGTACGAAGACGGACGATGCGAGAGGTGGTCGAATCTACCGAAAGACTACTACCCTCTACCGCGCATTAATCAGGTGGTCGAATCAACTACTGGTTGCGAGGTGATATGCATGTTGGATGCATATCAGAGCTACTATCAAGTCACCCTAGCAGAAGAAGATCAAGAGAATGTTAGTTTTATCATTGCTGAAGGAACATATTGTTATAATGGCATGTCGTTCGGACTAAAAAATGCAGGAGCAACATACCAACAGTTTATGAACAACGCATTCCAAAAGCAGATTGGTAGAAACATGGAGGTATATACATATGATATACTAATTAAGTCCCTCCGAAAGGCTGATCTATGTGCAGATATAGAGGAGACATACCACACCTTATGAAAGTATGAGCTCAAGATGAACCCCAACAAATGATTATCTGGGGCTAAGAGAGGATGCTTCCTCAGCTATATCAAGACATAGCGGGGAATTGAAGCAAGACCAGCAAGGTGAAGGATCTATAAGTCATGTCCGTGCCACACAATTTGAAGGAAGCACAACACCTGATCGGAAGAATCACAGCTTTGTCCTAATTCATCTCAAGATCGTCGGATCAAAGTCTACCATTCTTCAAGATACTCCGTCGAGTCATACAATTTCAGTGGGAAGCAGCGTGTGATAAGGCGTTGAAGGATCTTAAAGATTATTTATCTACTTTACCTATACTTACAAAGCCCATGGTGGGTGAGTTGCTTTGGGTATACTTGTCTACCACTAAAAGGGATGTCGGATCAGTGTTGGTAAGCGAGGACGGTGATGAATAATAATATGTGTATTTCTTATGTATTTATTAATATTTGAATGCCGCTACACTGATCTCAAGAAGTTGACATACGAGTTGGTTTTAGCCGCTCAGAGGTTACACCCTTACTTTCTTTCTTATCCTATAATTATGTTAACAGCGTCTTGGGCTAAGTGCTTGTCAACACAAAAACGTTAGGAAATTGATCAAGTGGACCACGGAACTAAATGAATACAACATACCATATCAACCCCTATCGACCATCAAAGCTTAAAGCTTAGCTAACTTTGTGATGGAGATTCTAAGCTGGCAGAGACTTGGAAGATTTATGTGGACAGATCGTTCACTCGGCAGGACAGTGGAGTTGGGATCTTTATGATATCACGGTACGAAGATAGAATGCAATTGTCTCCTCAGTTGGAGTATTAGGCTACCAATAATATAGTGGAATATGAAGCATTAATAGCTAGTCTGCAACCGATAAAACATGCGTGAGTCTCCCAGTCCTGATTTACTCAGATTCTCAATTGGCAACTTAGTAACTATCGAGCAATATAAAAATTAATAATGATCGGCTAAAGTTGTATACAGAGGCGTTTGAGAAACTATTATAAAAGCGGGATTTCAAGAGGTAGTGCTATCAAAAATTCCCAACTTAGGGAATCAGTACGAAGATGAGTTGGCCAAGTTGTCCAGTTCCCTAAGCCCTTGGATATTGGACAAACCGGTCAAGCAAACGTTATTGATAGCTCACATTAAGCAAGAAGCTAAGGAAGAAATATAAAGTGATTTGCGGATGCCTTTGAGTTGGTTGGTTCACATTGGTGGGAGATTGTAAAATACCAGAAAATGGTAGAAAACAATAAGGGAATTTTCCAAAATTTTTGGAAATTTTTCGGGAATTTTTCGGAGCTCGTATGGACGAGTTAATGGGGATAAAAAAAACGGGACTCGGGAAAGCCTGTTTGGGTTACCCCATTTAAGTGAGGAAATGTTTATTTTCTTAATTTCCTTTTTCTTTTTTTTTATTTTCTTTTTATTTCCTTTATTTTCTTCCCGTGTGCCCGACACCCCCCGCGCCTTCTCCTTCTTCCCTCACTTTCCGCGACACCGAAGCCCTAGCCGACGCCGCTCGGCGGTTCCCTTCTCCTTGCGATCTAACCGGCGCCAGCTATCTCCTTCTTTTTCCTCTTGTCTGTGAAGCCGAGCCACCCTCTAGCGCCGAGCAGCATCACCGCCGACCACTATCACCCTTGTGTGTCGATGCTGCCGCCGACTCTCGACCCGAGCAGTGCCGCCGTGGTTTCCTCTGCCTTAGCCTCAGCCGACGCCTCACTCCGACGCCAACAGCCACCACCAAGCCTATCTCCCCTTCTGATTCTTCACTACCAGCCGAGATTGCTGCTCTCCTCTGTGACAGTCACTGGAATTGGAGTTCTCTCCAGCCACCGATCTTCTTCTTCGGGTCGTGGACAGAAGCAGAGCATCCAAGCCGTTCCTGTGGTCCCGTTTGTTGTACCGTGCCCTAACAGTGATTGAATTGGTAAGGGAGATTATTTTGTTGTTGGATTGCAGTTGTGATTTGTGTTTCTCGTCTTGGTATTGTGATGATTGGGTGTGGGATTGCTAATTTAGGAATATTAATTTGGTGGACAGCAGCCGTTGGAGTTCATACGAGGGGAATATATGGATCGAGACTGATTCTTGGAGGTTGTTTGATCATGGTAACTCTGGCCTTGGATCAGTGGTGGTTTGTCCCAATTTGGGTAAGTTTTGAATTTGATTCATTTCTGTGTTGGATTGATTACCTAATTGATGAGGAGATATGGGTCTGGAATGAGAATTTGAGTTGATTAAGTCATACTTATTTTGTTTGGATGGTTTTTTGGGAAACAGGGACTGTGGTTTGATTTCGACCAGCAAGCATGTGGGAGGATTTGTTGTGGTTACAGCCATGAGTTTCCAGCAGCATACCGTTGCAGCTCTTCAATTTTGGATCAACAACAATTCATCTGTTGAGGTGAGTTTTTGTACTGAGGATTAGGGTTTCAGCAAATCTTTTGCTGTATGATTGGAGTTTTGGATTGTTTCTTGGAGGGATAGGTTTGTGTGTGCTCTTGGAGCTTATGGACAGGGAGTCATAGGACTCTGATTCGAGATGAGCATATCAACGTTGGATTTGACTGGATTGAACCTGCAATTGGAGGCGGGTACCTCTTGACTTATCTTTTATGATATTATCAATTGGATATGCATAGTATTTTATAGCTACAAGCAATGATCATGTTTGCCTTTGGTATGTCACTATTTGTTACCCGTAGCATGTTCTGTTGGGCGTTTGTTATGTATCCATGTTTACGTTTCGTGATTATTGCCATGAGTACCTTAGTTCCTAGAGTAAGTGACATACCATGTTTTACTGAGTTTAGGACTAGATTCTGGATTTTTATTATCTGACATGTGTATCTATATTTTTATATCATACCTGATCTGTGTACCTAGACCTTTTTCTTTGATCCATGTACATTGTTGGTACATATTTTATGGAGGTGGATATATTCAGGACCTAGGTTGTTATACCATAGAGGACCTGTATACCCTAGATCTGTGGATTTGACTTACTTGTACTAGCGTATATATTTTTATATATATATGTGGATTTGGTTCAGGATATTGTCATGCTTAGTTTCATGCACCATTCGCATGATTGCATGCTGCGTGATAGGCTGCTCCATTATTGTAGAGCATATCGCCAGTTTCATCACTGTTCGGTGCTCCGTTGGTCCGCTCATGGGTAGCGTGACGCAGCGTGGTAGCACGTCAATTTTGCTCTGTTCAGTGCTCCGTTGGTCCGCTAATGAGTAGTGTGACGCAGCGTGGTAGCACGTCAGGGATCCCTCCCCGTCATGGTGTACCGAGAGATGAGAGCATTGTGCTCCCCCCTTTTTGATTTGGGGTAGGAGTATGTGTGTACTCCGACAGCATCCCGTCCATTCGGTCACTCATCAGGAGCAGTGACGTCAGAGTGCACGGTTGTCACAGCCCTACCCACTCAGTTTCACCATTGTGTGTGAGATGACTGACTGGCCTCAGGGGTGACCATGTCATTGGCATCATATGCATTTATTTGCTTGTGTTTGCTGCACTTATATGCTGCATTTTGGTGGATGCATTTATTTGACATGCATACGAAGGCATATTGTGTATCTGGTTTGACGATCCTTTTGTTCTGGATAGGAGTTCCTGGTGAATACAGCTTCCTCAGTTACCTTTCAGTTTTGCATATTTCCTATATATGATTAGGAAGTTGTATTCCATGTTTATTGCTGTTAGATATATCTTACTAGGCATGTCTATTGATATTCGCTGAGTTGTTGAACTCACCCCCGTAGACACTATCTTTTTCAGGTACCAGGTTGGTTATAATGTCGCTTGGAGTATCCTATCTGCTGGTCCCCACGTCATCTCAGAAGATCTATCGGTTTCATTTATGTTTTGTTTGTTTTATGTGTCAGTGTGTTTAGTTTGTGCTTCGGTTTTTGTTTTCTGGAGTTTTGAAGTTGTTATGTGGTATTTTGTATTATTGTTGGTTGTGTAAGCCTAGCCGACTAGCAATTTTGTGTTTGGTTTATATTTGGTTTCTGTCATTTTTCGTTGTATTTTGGTTTTGGTACAGCCGAGTGGGCTGCTTTACATATAACTGCGTGGTTGTGTTTTTATTGTATCAGCCGAGTAGGCTGTATCATATAACTGCGTGGTTGTGTGTATATTCCAGCCGCCTGTGGCTGATGTATATTGTGCATGTAGAAATGATTCAGATTGTCAGCCGTACAGGGGAGGTGCTGCTGAAATTTCTTCGGACAAGGACTCCCCCGGGGCGTGACAGAGATCATTTATACAAGAGAGTCTTTTCTCGTCCGTTACTCAAATACGTCAGATCGGACGATATACATTATATTCTATAAGAAGTGCATCAAAGTTCATGTGAGAGCCATCCAAACGGTCGGCCACTCATTCGGAAGATTCTATTAGCCAGCTATTTTTTGCCCACTCTGCAAGTGGATTCGTCTTGGCTTGTGTCCACTTGTTTATCGTGCCAAAAAAACTAAAATATTCCATACCGACCCACTAAATTATTGAAGACCTCGATTACCTCATGTCTGTTTGACTAATGGGGAATGAATATCATAGGACCATTTCTAATGACATCCAATCAGAGAAAATTCCTTCTAATAGTCGTGGATTATTTTTTCAAGTGGGTGGAAATTGATTTGCTAGCCAAGATAACCGAGCAGATGCCATCAAATTCCAGTGGCAAATATCATGTGCCAGTTCGACATTCCTTACATGCTTGTCTCGAATAATGAAAAATAATTCTAAGAGTGGAAGATCCAAGAATGGTGCTCAAGTTATGACATTTAACAAGCCTTTACTTTAGTATCTTACCTCCAAAGTAATAGCTAGACAGAGGTCACTAATAGGAAAATTATTAGAGAACTCAAAACTAGGCTAGATCATATCGGAGGAAATTGAGTCGATGAGTTATGTATTGTGTTGTGGGCTTATCGTACTACACCCTGAGAGGCCACAGGGATAATCCCTTTCCATTTGGTGTATGTGGGAGAAGCAGTTGTGCCGATAGAAGTTGGAGTAGAGTCCAATCAGAGGTGACTATATGACAAGGATAATTTCGGTCGGCACTTTATAAAGCTTGATCTTGTAGATAACATCAAAGACAAAGTAGTCGCTCAGCTAATGGTGTATCAGCGGCGAATAAAGTAAAGTTATAATAGAAGGGTCATCCCCAGATTTTATTATGTCGGTGATTTAATTTATAAGTAGATAAAGCTGATTGATGATGTCAGTAAATTGGAACCACAATGGAGGGGGGTCATACAAGGTGGTGCAAAAGCTCAGTTCAAGCTCTTATTATCTCTAAGACTCAAAAGGAAAGAACTTGAATCGACCATGGAGTGTGAATCATCTACAACCCTATTGGCCTTGAGAGTATGCTTGTATTGAATTGATGTAGCTTGTGAAAATTTATACTCAATAAATGTAGGCAAATTGAAGTTAAAATGACAAGTCCCGGACTCTTAAGTCGTTCGGTCGAATTATAAGTGAGCTTGCTCTCACGACTAAGTCCCAGACTCTCATGTCATTCGAACAAGTTATAAGTGAGCTTGCTCTCATGCCCAAGTCTTAGACTCTCATGTCGTTCGACTGAGTTATAAATGAGATTAATCTCACGACTAAGTACCAGACTCTCTCGGTATTCAGGCAAGTTATAATTGAGCTTACTCTCGCAACTATGTCCCAGACTATCGCGTCGATCGGCCAAGTTATAAATGAGCTTGATCTCATGAATAAGTCCCAGACTCTCATACAGATCGACCGAGTTATAAGTGAGCTTGCTCTCACGATCAAGTCCCGGACTCTCATACCGATCGGCCGAGTTATAAGTGAGCTTGCTCTGATGACCAAGTCCCAGACTTCCATACTGGTCAGCCAAATTATAAGTGAGCTTGCTCTCACGACTAAGTCCCAGACTCTCATGCTAGTTGACAGAGTTATAAGTGAACTTGCTCTCACGACCAAAACTCTCATGCTGATAGACCGAGTTATAAGTGAGATTGCTCTCACGACCAAGTCCCAGACTCTCGAGCTGTTAGAGCGAGTTATAAATGAGTTTGCTCTCGTGACTAAGTTCCATACTCTCACGCCGATCAGCCGAGTTATAAGTGAGTTTGCTCTTATGACTAAGTCCCAGACTCTCGAGTCATTCGGCCGAGTTATAAGTGAGCTTGCTCTCACTACTAAGTCCCAAACTCTTAGGTTGATCGGTCGAGTTATAAGTGAGTTTGCTCTCATGACTAAGTCCTAGACTTTTGTGTCGTTCACACGAGTTATAAGTGAGCATGATCTCATGACTAAGCCTAAAAAATCGGTTGCTAGTCAAGGGCTCTTCAAACCTACAAATTATGGAGTTGCTTGAGTGGATGTTCGCCTAAATATCGCTCGAATAAGCTAGAAGATACGAGTGGAGGGACGGTTTAAATGCTAAGGGATAAAAATATTGAAGATCGTCAAACCAAGAGAAATATATACAATTAAACACAAAAAGTCGTTAAATTTTTACAAACACCATGAAAACTCTTGAAAGAAATACTATGCAAAATCTAAAAAGGCATCCTTTGGGATTCCATGATCTTCTAGTGCTAGATGAAGTTTTTGGGGATGTTGGCATTTGATTGAAGTCTTTTGAATGCAGATACTCCACTCTAAAGGCCTCCAGTTGATCAGACTCCTCCTCCTTATAGCTAACCAGTTCAGCCTTCAATGCCTCCGGCTCAGCCTTAAGCTCCTCCAGCTCAGTGTCTTTTGTATTAAGAGCCTATTATTTCTCCTCAAGCTGAAGGTCCTTACGACTTGTTCAACCACTCGGCTGACCTTTTCGAAAAGGAGTGTGGCCTTGGCTTCTTCTAGTTTCTTGGCCAGGGCCATGGCCTCCTTGTTCTCAATATCTAAGTATTCTATGGCCCTGAGTTTCTTAGTGTTTGTCGACTAGAGGCGTGAATCAAAAGTTTGCATTTGTTTATGAAACCTCTCGAGTTGGGCAACCTGATCATGATTTTTATCTTTTTCTACTATGAGGGTCTACTCGACCCCCAATAGTAGCTCCGACTGACCATCCAACTCTTTCTTTAATTGAGCCACCTCTATTGATAGCCGCTCGGCCGAGCCTTGTGATGTGCTTGTTCCTCCAACTGATCCCTATAGAAATTTGTGCTTGTGGCTCAACTTAGTGGCATAAGGCTAAGCCATCCACCCAAAACTATTAAAGTAAAGAGAGGGTTAGTTGAAGCACACAAGATAGAGAATGCATGAGTGAAAATAAGGTTTACCCTAGTGATTGTTAGGATCGTTCGTACTCGGCTAGAGAGGGGGGGTGTGAATAGCCGACCCCAAATCGTCGTTTCTTTCTACAAAACGTGTTAGCGCAGCGGAAAATACAAAGAAACGAAAGAGAAGAAAACCAAACCTTAACACAAGGATGTAACGAGGTTCGGAGATTAGGGCTCCTACTCCTCGGCGTGTCCGTAAGGTGGACGAGTCCAGTCAATCCGTCGGTGGATGAGTCCCTGGAGAACCGGCTAATACAATATACTCCTTGTGGGTGGAGAAACCTCGCCACAAACGTTTGCAATAGCAAACAAAGAGTACAAGAACAGTAAGAAAAGCAATACAATATGAATACAATAGCACTCTACCAATTGCTTGCTTTCTTGTCGACTGGAGGTGAAGCAGCAACTTCACAACCAGCAGCTGGTCGACGACGGAAGCTCACGCGAAGCTTGGGCGAGCTCAATCAAAGCTCGGTTGAGCGAAGCTTCGGAAGAACGAAGTTCTAGAAGAAAGAAGAAGTTCGGTGCGGCCTCGACCCCTTTATACTGCGAAGAAGACAGCGACGAAACTGGCATTGCGTTGCAGCGGCTAGAACCCTGATCGATGCGTGGACCGATCAGGCCTACCGATCGGTCCCGGACCGATCGATCGATCGTGAGCATTCATGCGTACTACGATCGATGCGTGGACCGATCGGGATCGGTCGCCACGGCCGTCGAAACTCTGATCGGTCCGCAGGCCGATCAGGTCTTCCCTGGATCGATCGCTTCTTAATGCAATGATCGAGATACCGATCGAGCAGCTCCAAATTCTTGATCGGTCACCAGACCGATCAGATAACTAGTGACTTGGTTTTTGCCCAAACCAAGTCCCAAGCCTTCTAAACCAACATTCGGTTAACCTCGACCTGTTGGTACTTCATTCCTAGCATCTGGTCACTCCCTTGACCTGCTAGAATTCCCCGCCAAGTGTCCGGTCAATCCCTTTAACCTACTTGGACTTTCCTCAACACCAGATGTCCGATCATCCCTGATCCATCTGGATTTTCCCTTGCCTGGCTTCACTCACCAGGATTTCCACACTGCCTAACATCCCAGTTAGGACTTTCTCACTGCCTGGCTTCACTCACCAGGTCTTTCCAACTGCCTAACATCCCAGTTAGGACTTTCCCTCGTGCCAAGCTCCCTGCTTGGACTTCTCCGTGCCAAGTCTCCATACTTGAACTTTTCCAGTGCCAAGTCTCCATACTTGGACTTTTCCTGTGCCAAGTCTCCACACTTGGACTTTTCACGTGCCAAGCTCCCTGCTTGGACTTTTCCAGTGCCAAGTTCCCTGCTTGGACTTTTCCGTTGCCAAGTCTCCATACTTGGACTCTTTCCCGAATCAGGTCAACCAGGTCAACCTTGACCTACGGTTGCACCAATAATCTCCCAAACATCTATTCTTGTCTCACATCAAGAATAGAACTCTCTCACGAGTGTCAAACATCAACATGCAACTCAACTAGGTCAACCTTGACCTAAGGTTGCACCGACAATCTTCCCAAGTCAAACATCAAAATACAACTCGAGTCAAGTCACCTTGAGTCGGGTCAACCAGGTCAACCTTGACCTAAGGTTGCACCAACAATCTCCCCCTTTTTGATGTTTGACAAAACTCATAATCAAGTTAGGTTAACCCGATAACCTAACTTAGGTTTTCCAACCATCTTCCAATGTCCAATGTTCTTTACTTGAACATTCTCTGGACATTCTCCCCTTAGGTTAACCCGATAACCTAACTTGGGTTCTCCAATAATTCTCCCCCTTTTTGACACACATCAAAAAGAATGCCAATGTTCTTCCTCGAACATTCCTTGACATTCTTCCCCTAGCTTAGGTTAACCCGATAACCTAACTTGGGTTCTCCAATAATTCTCCAATGAACACTCTCCCCTTTTTGACACACATCAAAAATAAAAAGGAGGGTATCAAGGTCAAGAGTTTCTTCCTAATGAAAGTCTCATACTTTTCATTGAAACTCTTAATTTCCCCCTTGATACTAAACTCAACAATCAACTTAGTGATAATCCCATATCACTAATCCTCAAAAGTCTTAAGGAGTAAAAACTCCCCCTAAAGGTCAACTCCCCCTTGACCATTGCACCAACAATGTCTTTGTGAGTTCCAAACCTTTAGAAATCCACAAAACCCAACTTCTAGCTGAACTTTCAGACAACAGACTGAAATCAGGCAAGTTGGCACGCCCTGATCGGTCACCAGACCGATCAGGGATTCCCTGGATCGGTCACAGTGACCGATCCAGCATCCCCTGGACCGATCAGGCAACCTCCTGATCGGTCCACAAGTCTGATATCAGATTTCTGATTTCTTCTCCCGAAATTCAGAAACCCTTTAAAAATTCCAGAAAATTTCAAAAATTATAAAACCTTGAGGATACATTCCTCATATCATACACTATCAAGGAAAAATAGTTCTCTATGAAAATAGTTTCCATTTTTCAATCTTGATACAAAGTTCAAAAACTTTGAAATAGTTAAAGTTTAACTCAACTTTGTATCACAATGTTCAATGATGAATGCTATCACTAGGAAAGCTTCATCAAGGTTTTTCAAATCAATTTTAAAATGCTTTTTAAAACCATTTGAATTTAGGACCATAATCTTAGGGCTAGATGTACATGACTTGTACACAAGCTTTCCCTATGATCCTTAATTTCTTGAATTAGGGTCATCTAGGTACAAGGACTATGCACCTTGATCCTAACTCATGATCCTAATATCTCACACACATCTAAGGTGTATCAAACCACATTCAAGTCAATTTGATGTGAGATATGGATTAAGGTCAACTTAGGCTAAGTTCTCATGCATTTTCTAAACACCAATTTGATCTCAATATCAAATTATATGTTTGTCCTTAAATCAATTTCATTGATTATAATGCAAGAGATGATGACATGGCATATAATGATATCATAAGTAAAAACATGTACCAATGTCATGATGTCATGGCATAAAGTTTGAAAACTTAAATAAAGCATGACATATAAACTAGCCTAAGCATTATCATGACATTCCAAATGATAATAAAACTAAACATGATGTCATGACATGTGAGGGCAAACAATCATGGCAAGATTTAGCATAAATAAATATACCTAGATTACCTATCTAAGTATCCTTAACCACTTTGCTAACCTAAAATTTAACCCTTGATTGCCCTAAAATGCCAAAATCCTAATTTTGACACTTCTTGAACTCTAGATTAATTCATGTCACTTAAAGATCAAATTTATCCTCAAAACTTGGCATGTTTCATTTTTCCTCGAGAGTTCTCTAGATTTTCCCAAATTGTGCCAATTAAAATCATTCTTTTCCATAATGGCACATTTTACTCTTCCAAGGAGTAAATGATAATTCCATTTCATTTTCAAAGGTTCACAAAACCTTGAAAATGCTCTTTGAGTGTCAATTTCCTCAAAGTTGGGTTAACTACCCTTCTTATTGGAGTTGACACTCTCTAACCCATTTATGGGGTAGAGAAGATGCTCCTAGGAACCTAATACCTATTTGAGCTCATTGGATTCACTAAATATTCACTAGGGATGACTTCCCTAGCAACCCTCCTAATGACCCTCTTAGGCTTTGAAGCCTTGGTCATTTGGGTCTCATCAAGGTCAACTATAGGGGTGACTCCCCTTGTAACCTTGGTAATGGTCTTCATAGCCCTAGGTTTTGTTCCATAATCGAATGGAACATTGTGGTAAGTGGGCTTGACCACTTGGGACTTAGATTTGTGACACAAACCTTTCTTGTCCTGGGACTTTTGACCCTTAGGCCTTAGAGTTGACTTCTCTAAATTTTTAAGGGCCTTTTCTAGGGTATCAAGCCTTGACCTCAAGACTTGATTCTCCTTTTCTAATACCTCAAGTTTTGATTTGTCATTCTTTCTTGAGGTGTTCCTAGGCATGTGTCTAGTTGATTTAGGGTTTCTACCTAGGTTTTCCTTAACCTTAGAAGTGTTAATCCTAGGGTTAGCATTCCTAGTAGTATCCCTATCTAGGTTGACATGTTTAGCACCTAAGCACATGTATTGATTTTTAGTGTTAACATGCTTATCATTATTGACTAATGCAATAAAATTACTAGCATGTATCCTACTAGAATTGCAGGAATGAGCTTTAAAAGATACCTTAGGGTTTGCCTTAGCTCCCCCTATCGATGTGCATCCCTTGTCCTTGTGAGGTTTCCTCCCCTTCGGACATTGGCTCCTATAGTGTCCCCGTTGCTTGCATTGAAAGCACACCACGTGCTTCTTGCCTTTGCGTGTTGGGACTCCGGCTTCCTTGACCTTTGGTGCCGGTGGAGTCTTCCTAACCTTCTTTGGACATTTGCTCTTGTAATGTCCATGTTTCCTACACTCAAAACACATTATGTGTAATTTGCTTGAAATCACAGTGTTTGAGTTACCTAGGGTTGTGGATGGAGATGAGCTTTCTTCTTCAACCCTTCCGGAGGTGGGAACTTCTTCTTCTTGCTCCGAACTTGAACAAGAGGAACTCTTCTCCTCTTCTTCCTTGGATGTTGAGTAGCCCTCAACTCCCAATTCGCTCCCTCCATGATGTGAGCTACTTGGCTCACTAGGCTCCTCTTCATGGCTTGAAGTGGAGCTCTCCTCATGGTACTTGGCCAAGTTATCCCACAACTCCTTGGCATTATTGTATTTACCTATCTTACACAAAACATTAGTAGGTAATGAAAATTCAATTGTTTTAGTTACCTCATTGTTGATCGTGGATTGGTGGACTTGTTCCTTCGTCCACTTGTTCTTCTCTAGAGGCTCTCCTTCTTTATCCATTGGAGGAGTAAACCCTTCTTGTACACAAAACCAGTTCCACATATTAGTCCTAAGAAAATACATCATCCTTACCTTCCAATATGCGAAGTTGTCGTTGTAGAAGGGTGGAATGGTGATGTCTTCTCCGAATTGATCCATCTCTAGCTTGTGCTCCCCCGGGTGTTGATCCGTCGAAGAGCGGCCTCGCTCTGATACCACTTGTTAGGATCGTTCGTACTCGGCTAGAGAGGGGGGGTGTGAATAGCCGACCCCAAATCGTCGTTTCTTTCTACAAAACGTGTTAGCGCAGCGGAAAATACAAAGAAACGAAAGAGAAGAAAACCAAACCTTAACACAAGGATGTAACGAGGTTCGGAGATTAGGGATCCTACTCCTCGGCGTGTCCGTAAGGTGGACGAGTCCAGTCAATCCGTCGGTGGATGAGTCCCCGGAGAACCGGCTAATACAATATACTCCTTGTGGGTGGAGAAACCTCGCCACAAACGTTTGCAATAGCAAACAAAGAGTACAAGAACAGTAAGAAAAGCAATACAATATGAATACAATAGCACTCTACCAATTGCTTGCTTTCTTGTCGACTGGAGGTGAAGCAGCAACTTCACAACCCAAACGCAGCAGCTGGTCGACGACTCACGCGAAGCTTCGGAGGCGAGCTCAATCAAAGCACAGTTGAAGCGAAGCTTCAGCAGCAGTTCTCAAAAGAAGAAGTCGTGCAGCAGCCCTCGACCCCTTTATACTGCGAAGAAGACGGCGAAGAAACTAGCCGTTGCTAGACCGATTAGAGCCTTCGTGGACCGATCAGGCCTGATCGGTCCCGAACCGATCGATCGATGCATTGCGTGCTCGTCGATCGTGGACCGATCGAAACTGGATCGGTCGCCATGACCGATCGGAAGCTCTGATCGGTCCACGGACCGATCATGCGTCTTTCTCGCGGCTATTGATCACCTTCCGATCGGTCCCCAGACGGATCAGTGGCATCGTTGCTGATTCTTGATCGGTCACCAGACCGATCAGATAACTAGTGACTTGGTTTTTGCCCAAACCAAGTCCCAAGCCTTCCAAACCAACATTCGGTCAACCTCTACCTGTTGGTACTTCATTCCTAGCATCTGGTCACTCCCTTGACCTGCTAGAATTCCCCGCCAAGTGTCCGGTCAATCCCTTTGACCTACTTGGACTTTCCTCAACACCAGATGTCCGATCATCCCTGATCCATCTGGATTTTCCCTTGCCTGGCTTCACTCACCAGGATTTCCACACTGCCTAACATCCCAGTTAGGACTTTCTCACTGCCTGGCTTCACTCACCAGGTCTTTCCAACTGCCTAACATCCCAGTTAGGACTTTCTCTCGTGCCAAGCTCCCTGCTTGGACTTCTCCGTGCCAAGTCTCCATACTTGGACTTTTCCAGTGCCAAGTCTCCATACTTGGACTTTTCCTGTGCCAAGTCTCCACACTTGGACTTTTCACGTGCCAAGCTCCCTGCTTGGACTTTTCCAGTGCCAAGTTCCCTGCTTGGACTTTTCCGTTGCCAAGTCTCCATACTTGGACTCTTTCCCGAATCAGGTCAACCAGGTCAACCTTGACCTACGGTTGCACCAATAATCTCCCAAACATCTATTCTTGTCTCACATCAAGAATAGAACTCTCTCACGAGTGTCAAACATCAACATGCAACTCAACTAGGTCAACCTTGACCTAAGGTTGCACCGACAATCTTCCCAAGTCAAACATCAAAATACAACTCGAGTCAAGTCACCTTGAGTCGGGTCAACCAGGTCAACCTTGACCTAAGGTTGCACCAACAGTGATATCCTGACTGAAGCGGTCAACTCACTCCTCTAGTGAGCTCAACATCGCTCGGGCTCGGGAATCCACCCAAGTTTGGGCTAGAGGACCTTGGATCTTTATTATGTGCTCTGGGACCAGCGACTCAGTCGGGTGTGTCCAAAGCCAGTCATGAGGATAACCTAAGGATAGTCCTGACCTGATGAGGTTTAACCTATTTGCTTGGTTCCAAGTTGGATTTAGATCTGATCTTTGATTTGGACATGGTAGATGAGTGAGGAAGAAGAGAGGGGGGGCGGGGGGTGGGGTCGGCTCAGTTGGAGATGGCAGCAGGATAGGCGGTGCTTGTATAGCTCTGGTCGACAATTCAAAAAGTGATGGTGTCCGCTCAGACGAAGCTGGAGTATGCTGACTGGCTGCAACTTCGGGAACAATCGAGGTTGAGCTCTCCCCTCACTTAGAACGTGCATGGGCTGCAGAGACCTCGGTGGAGGCTGGTGGTAAATATGTGGTCGATTGGACTGGTGTGGCCGATCGACATCTTTTGCGATGTTGATGGTGAATTAGGGGTTCTACGGAGGTTGTGGACTCAAAGGGAACAACTACCAGTAGTAAGTAAGGGTGTGGAGGTGGTAGCTCATCAGTATTGGTTTTCATGTCACTGTCGGCGACTTAGTTTGTCTCCTCTTCGTCAGTCGTCTTGTCTCCTCATCGCTGGTCGGCTCCTTGAAGGGGTCGGTTGGCAATATTCCATGGCTTTCTAATTTAGCTTCCATCAGAGCGTCCATCTCTTCATCCACTAGCTTTGTAGAGTCACTTAGCAAGACCTTTTACATGGTTTTAGCTACAACATAGAAAAATAAATCAGTTAGATCCAACAAAAATAAGAGGATGAATGTCTCATCGAAGCTGCAGTCGGATTCGAATGGGACTTAATCCAAATATGTACAACACACTCTCAGTCAACAACTTATGGATATGGTACTTCATATCGGCTAGCTAGGAGGAGACCATAAGGTACACTGGCTACCATTTGAACTTGCTTAACTCCGGAGGGTTGGGAAATTCCATTTGCTACTCGGTTAGGAAATTCACTGAATGGGTCGGTTGGAGGAAGAAATAATGAGATTTTCAGCGTTTGTTAGAGGAGGACATTTTATCAAAAAAATACTACACTCACTCAAGCTTAGAAGATAAAGACACCTAGATCAGATTTCTTAGGATAATTGAAATAGTAGAAGACACGGGGGTGCAAGGGGACTCGGTATACATGGAACAGTACGATGACCTCGCATAGTAGCCTAATGGAGTTAGGTGCTAATTGTTGCAAAGGGATATGAAAATATAAGCAAACTTTAGATAAAAAAGGGTGTAGAGGAAAACAAAGATTATCGAGGAACTGGGCCTTGAAAAAAGTGTGAAAGTTGGGCAGAGGAAGATGAGGATGATCATGACTAGAAGGGATGATGATGCGATGGTTAGGAGGAATGTGATAATTAAGCCTCATCTTGTCCACCTCCCTGCCATTGAAGTTAGAGGCGGTGGAGGTGTATCAGAGATCGTGGGCAACGATAGCAAGGGAGGACGTCATTGAAAGATCGAAAGTGAGGGAGAAATGGAACTTACTAAGGGAACAAGGAGTTTGAACAATCGCCGGCAACGATAAGAAGAAATAGAAAGGAAGAAGAAGATGAAGAGAGGAATGCCAAAATGATGAAGTGGCGTTGAAGTGTAAACCTTAAAAACTCTATTGAGGATCCCTGAGAGCATTCGATCAAGGACATAAAAAGGAGAGATTTAATCTAGACCATCAAAATTTGAACCAACGGTGGTCACATCAAATCTCAACAAATGCCTGTCACATTAGATATTCTCTCCTTCAACGTTTGACATGTGGCAACCCAATACCGACCGCATTTATGAGGGATGGGAGGTAATGCGCAGGATTATGATAAAAAGGTGTACTCATCATGTTTATCATTAATGATAAGTGATGTGCCCTATTTCCAAGGTGTTAGAGTGAGGTCAGTTCAACTTGAACGAATGTGCAAAAAGGGAGCGCCCAGTTAGGAAACAAAGGACGCCAAAAATATCAATAAAAAAGTATAACATTAGTTGGAGCTGAACGTCACCACAAAGAACGAGTGTTCGATAGGAGGACAAGGGAGCATCACAAATACAACTGTCCCATCAGTCGGATTTGCAATTTCTTTTGACTAGACTTGAGGGGGAGACTTGTGATACAGAGGATGATGTGGAGCTTTTGGTGGGGTCAAAGTCAAGAGGGATGACTAACATAGCGATCAAAATCAAGGAAGAGTCAACATTTGAAGCCAGCACAGTCGATCATTACGGTTGAGAGATTATCCGATCAGACCATTGGGCCAGTCGGATGCTGAGTCCATCAAGTTATTCGATTGGACCAATGGTCCGGTCGGACACTGAATCATTAAATGAACAACTCAAGATGAGTCAGCACTCTCTAGAGTCAAAACATATTTCACTTGAAGATAGCACGATTAACTAGCCGAGTCGAGTAGTCCAGCCGATTAGAACTATAGTCCGATCAGACAGAATGGCCACCCAATCCGATTGAACCCTTTGGCTAAACAAATGGCCCGAGTGGAGGACGAGTTCCTGATAACACTTTATAAGTCCGATCGGTTGGTCCTTATGAGCGATTGCCGATCGGATCATAGGAGGAACTCGGTTGGCTTGCCATATAAGCATATGGCGGGCCCTTCAACCCAACGATCTTATATTCTTTTTTGATGTTTTATGTCACGGATGACAGAAAATATTCTGTATTTAAGCTATACATTAAAAGTTTCCTTTCTACCAAATATAGAGATGTGAGTTCATTTTGAGAAAAATGTCAGAATATTTTTATGATCTATCCTTTTTTGGACACGTTTTGAGATTCGTGCACATATAAAGAATAACACTATAAAAAAAGATATGCAATTCTATTCAATTTTACACACTTATAATTACTGTTCATTTCATTATTTCTCTAAACTTGATTGAATGTAAAAAGGTCTATATCAAAATCTCTTCTATAGTCCAGTTATTAACAATCTGTATGACACACCCCTCGGAAACACTTTTTATTAAATCAAAATTTTTAAATAGGCCTATCAGAACTATCTTCCTAGCCAACCAAGTTCTCTACCTTTAAACGGAATTAATTAAATTAGTGCCATGCATTGTGAAAAAAAACAAATGTAAATAATAAAAGGGATATGTCGGAAGAAAAGTGTGGCGCGGTGGCAGTGAAATAGTGCATGCCTCCATCCGCAGTTCCCATCTGCGGTGCGGGCGTCTCGATTAAGCGGAGCTAACCGTGCCATGCGGGGCCCCACTTCAATTAATTCCCCGCCATGTTAGCTCTGTCCAGCTAACTTTATTTAACTCCTAATCCACCTCCCGCGTCTTTATAAATATCACTAATCACCCATGATAACTCACTTCAGTTGCTGCTGCTAGTACTACTACAACACATCTCCATTACTCGCGACACTGTGCGCGGAAGCTGTGTCTGAGAGAGAGATGGAGGTGGTGGTGGTGGTGGTCGTTGCGGCTTTATGCCTGGCGGCCTACGTCGTTTGGTTTTCTAAGCTGGCGGCGCGGCTGAGCGGGCCGAGGGTGTGGCCAGTCGTGGGCAGCCTGCCGGGGCTCATCCAGCACTCCGAGCGCATGCACGAATGGATCGCCGACAACCTGCGCGCCTGCGGCGGCACGTACCAGACGTGCATCTGCGCGGTGCCGGGACTGGCTCGGCGCCAGGGGCTGGTGACGGTCACGTGCGACCCACGCAACCTGGAGCACGTCCTCAAGACGCGCTTCGATAACTACCCCAAGGGTCCCACCTACCACGCCGTCTTCCTCGACCTCCTCGGCGACGGCATCTTCAATTCCGACGGCGACACGTGGCGATTTCAGCGAAAGACGGCGGCGTTGGAGTTCACCACGCGCACCCTTCGCCACGCCATGTCACGCTGGGTCTCCCGCTCCATCCACAAACGCCTCCTCCCCATGCTCCGGGAAGCGGCCTCGGCCCCTGCCGCCGCCGCCGTCGATCTCCAGGATCTCCTCCTCCGCCTCACCTTCGACAACATCTGCGGCCTCACCTTCGGCAGGGACCCAGAGACGCTCTCCCAGGGTCTCCCGGAGAACGCCTTCGCCACCGCTTTTGACCGCGCCACCGAGGCCACCCTCAACCGCTTCATCCTCCCGGAGTCACTCTGGCGCTTCAAGAAGCGCCTCCGGATCGGCATGGAAGACACCCTCTCCCGCAGCGTCGACCACGTAGATCGCTACCTCTCCGCCGTCATCAAGGCGCGCGAGCTCGAGCTCCGAAACACTGACACGGCCACCGGCCCCGGCGGCCGCCACGTGCACGACGACCTCCTCTCCCGCTTCATGAAGAAGGGAGACTACTCCGACGACTTCCTCCGGCAGGTGGCTCTCAACTTCATCCTGGCCGGGCGGGACACGTCGTCCGTAGCGCTCTCCTGGTTCTTCTGGCTCGTGTCCACCCACCCAGCCGTCGAGCGTCGCATCCTCCTCGAGCTCGCCACCGTCCTCCATGCGTCCCGCGGCCACAACACGGCCGCGTGGCTCGACACTCCGCTCTCCTTCGAGGAGGTCGACGCGCTGGTCTACCTCAAGGCGGCGCTGTCGGAGACGCTCCGTCTGTACCCCTCGGTACCGGAGGACTCAAAACACGTGTTGGCCGACGACGTGCTCCCGGACGGTACATTCGTGCCCGCCGGCTCCTCCGTGACCTACTCCATCTACTCGGTGGGACGGATGAAGTCCATGTGGGGGGAGGACTGCCTCGAGTTTCGCCCGGACAGGTGGCTGTCGGCCGACGGTCAGCGGTTCGAGCCGCAGGACGCCTTCCGTTTCGTGGCATTCAACGCCGGGCCAAGGATCTGCCTCGGAAAGGACCTCGCCTACCTCCAAATGAAGTCCATCGCCTCCGCCGTGCTTCTACGCCACCGCCTGCGCGTCGCCGACGGCCATCGCATCGAGCAGAAGATGTCCCTAACGCTGTTCATGAAGTACGGGCTCAAGGTGACGGTGGAGAACCGTTGTGTGGACCAAATTGCCGACGAAATCAAAGCGAAGGCCGCTCGGGTGGTCGGCGGAGAGCCCGATCGCCGAAATTGAAGGCGAGCAGAACAATCAATAATTCAAATCGCAGTGCTAATAATTTTATTATTTAAGACGTGCAGCTACAGCGTGCGGGGCCGTAGTGCCACTTGTCACACCCAAATTACATAGCAACGAACAAGTCAACAAGTAATTAAAGTTGGTCAAGTAATTTGTATAGATCAGATTAAATAAATTGCTTTGGAAATTAATATCATACACGAATTTTTAAACTTAATTAAACCGATTAACGGGTCGATCGATATATACGAAATTAATTCTGCTATTTATTTTAGATCGCAGAGTTAATGGCCGGGCCATTTCCAGTTGCCAAAGTAGGTGGACATGGATAATTGGAGTGGGATCCACCTGAAATTATGCAGCGGACTTTACCCCAACAGCCAGAGCAGGGGCATGAGATCTTATGTGTCGAAAGAATAAATCTCCTATGTTACATAGAGCCTTCATGGATCCATACTTATACGAATGTTTACTTTAATAGATTTTAAAATATGTAAAATATTTATTAGGTGTTTGATTTTTTTTCCTTATAAAGAATCATTAGGTTATATATATATATATATATATAATAGATTTATATTCCAGACTGTGATTCGATTGTGAGAGATAGATCGACTCTCTTTAATATAAGAGTTCAAATCTTATTTATAATATATTATATCAGAGAGTTTGGAAAATTTATGGTTGTGAGCTATTCATTAAAATTCATTTGTACTTCTTGATTTATTTTGATGATCATTAGAAATCTTTTATAGGACAGAGTTGGTCATCTCGATCATCTCTGGGACTAATAAGATCGTAAGAGCCGGATATCTGAATTACTTTAAAAAAATGGTAAATGCATATTGGGATTCCCCATGCACCCATTCGAACCCCAAGAGATTAGAAGAAATTTGCCTTTCGCATTTGAACCACTAGGACCGTTGGGACATTGTGTGGATTGTCGCTTGTGCTTCCAGATGTTCCCTGATGACTAGTGGAAAATTTTCGTAGGGCCTGGCTAGTCACCTCCAGGATTTGTCAGATCGTAAGACCTGAATACCTAGATTATATTTTTAAAAAATATATAATTGGCATGTTGGCAGTTGAGCAAGGAGTCGCCCATGCTTCCGAATTTGTGTTGTGATCAGTCTGTGGGGTTGGGTCGTTCACCTCTAGGATACAAGTTGTATCGAAGATCCAAATACTTGGATTATATATAAAAAAAGAAGGAATATAATTAGGTGCCCTTAGACCATGGCGTGATAGAAAGAGGTAGAAAGGGTTCACATGCAATGAGAATTCGAATCTCTCACAAGGCATATCATACGCTTGCGGTATTTAAACTACTCGTGATGTTAGGCTGTGTCCAGTATGACCATCCGCGCTTTCTAGATTTATCTTAGTAATCGATGGAAAACTTTTGTGGTGCTAAACCGGTCACCTCCAGGATTAAACGGTTCAAATAACTAGATACCTGGATTATAAAAAAATCATATAATTGTTTCCCTCACTAATATGGCATAATGATAAAGTACTCGTGTGGGTGTGTGTGCGCGCGCGCACACACCTAGATTTTTACGTGCTTCTTATTGAAGTTATGTTTTCCAAATATTTTTAAGATTTGTGAATAGTAATTATGAATAGAAAACAGTAGTCGTGAACAATAATTATGAATAATAATTATGAATAGTAATTGTGAACAGTAAAAAATAAACAGGGATTGTTAAATCTAGACATTTTGGAAGGATATTTTTATCATTGCTTCTCATCAGTTATGTCTTATTGTTCAAGCTTCACCCCAACTTTTGTAGGTTTTAATAACGAGCTTTCAATAGCTCTTGTTGCCCAACTTAGTCAGCACAGATTTTACAAGCTTAGACCACGAGACAAATCCTAACTTTTGAAGACAATGAGATGAAAATAGAGCATTTTTACTAAGCCACCTTAGAAATTTTATAGGAAAATACATAAACTAGGAAATGGAAAACATACGTAGCTAATTACAGACTTAAATAAGGAAATTATATAAACAAGGTACAAGCTTACATAAGGAAATTTACAGGAGATACTTACAGTACTCATAGGAAATTGAAATCACACTAGCACACACTATAACAGTTGCTTCTTCTCTTCATATCGTCATTGGTTATGATTTTTGTGAGGCTGCCATCATGGTTGACATAGTGTTGATGTTATATGCATCATGTTTCCATCATGTTTTCCAGATTCTATTCACCTACATAATCTAAAGACGGAGCCTGGAGCTAGTGGCTTGAGTTATTGTGTTTAGCTCACGTCTGTAAGTCGTTGCTGTTCTTGCTGAGCTGGCCAATATCTTGTTTGCCCAGTGTTTGGATTTCTTTTAGTAATGTTGAAAAGGGGCCATATGTTGAGTAGAGAAAGTAAACGAAAACATTATGGTTCCCATGTCTTTTGGCCAGTAAATCTTTTCAATGTAAGTTTCAGCAACTAGGACGTAAGCGTCTGGATCTTCCTACTGATCCTAGAACCAATTATTTCCTTGAATAGAAGCTTGCCAGTATTTAATTTGATCTGCTAGTATTGAATGTGCCACCCATTCCAGATCAGGATCAGAAGGATATTCTTCAAGGTCTACTTGAAGACTAGTTATGTCAAGAACATCTATCTTGATTAAATGTCTAGCTGGTTCTATCTTCAGTTTTAGCCATTCTGGTGGGGAACTTTTAACAGTACATATCACAAATGTTTCGTCTTCTTCGAGTGCTTGAGTTATTATATCACTCAATTTCTTTGGGAAGTCTATAACAGAGTCTACATCACATACCTAGAGTCTGGATAGAAGTCCATAATCCATTAAAGAAAATGGGGTAATCAGTCGTCCCTTATAGTTTGGTAGGACATATTTTTCAAAGTCAATTTTAGCTTTTCTAAAAGAATACAGTAGTTAGCGTTGACATCCATATCTAACTGAGTTAACACAGTTTTTGGTGAGTTTCTAACAACTTAGTTTATTGTTGAATTTAGCTTCGTAGATGATTGTCATACCTTCTAGGGGGTTGGCATGGAATTCTTTCACTACAACAAAAACATTAAAAGACAACGGTTAAAAATCGTTGTCATAGGCCCTTTAAAACCGTTGTAATTGGTAGTGTTGTTAAAAGTGGGGGCTACGACAACGGTTTTAAACCGTTGTCTTTGAATGAAAAGACAACAGTTTTGCAACGGTTTTAAACCGTTGTCTTTGAATGAAAAGACAACGGTTTAAAACCATTGTTGTTTAGAGCATTTTTTATTAACACTGCTAGTTTACAACCGTTTTTGGGGCTTCGACAACGGTTTTTAACCATTGTCTTTGAGGGTGATAGACAACAACAACGGTTTTAGATCATTGTCTTTTAAATTATTATCTTTTAATACCAATATATCATATTTCAATATAAATATATAATAAAGAATCATAATCACAAAAGAAAGAATATTTTCCATATCA
Organism: Zingiber officinale; assembly: GCF_018446385.1. Taxonomy (NCBI): domain Eukaryota; kingdom Viridiplantae; phylum Streptophyta; class Magnoliopsida; order Zingiberales; family Zingiberaceae; genus Zingiber; species Zingiber officinale. Next base: position 120,738,766 of record NC_055989.1, read on the forward strand.
ATGTCATTCAAAATGTTACTTATACAAGAATTATATTACAATCACAAAAGAAAAAACATGTCTAATATTCAAATAAAATTTATCCCAATACAAATAAACAAATAAACTTCATTTACAACTAATGAACAATTGTCAAAAGACTAGAAACTTGTGATGGTGGTTCATGCCATGTAGGATTGCAAGTAATTATTGTCAACTCAAGCCCCATCAAAATCTTCAACTTGTAGAATTTCATTGGACTCCTCTTTCTCACTTGCTGATTCTTCCATGTCAACCTTTTCCAACATTCTGGATTTTTATGAATCAAAGTATGTGAGCAAAGCACCAAAAATAAAAGGGAAGAATATAATACCTGTAGAAGACGTAAAACAGGGTTGATAGCTGAAATTTGGAGAAATGTAGTTGCTACAACCACAATAACAGATTTGATAAATCATATACTCTTCAAGTACCCCATTCATATCGGCAAATAAAACCACAACATAAAACTTTGTCAATAGAACCTGCAAAATATAAACATATATTAGAAGAGTTCATCTTTATCTGAAGCACTAGTAACTCTTGACCATATACAATTTTTGATACAAGGAGAAAGTTTCAAGAAGGTTTATCCGAAACCTGCAAATGAAATTTGTAAATGAAATAAAATCAAACACAAATATAATCTGAACAAGAAAAACAAGGAAAGATCAGTAATAAAGATCATCATCTCTAACATATAATAAAAAAATTATTCTTTTTGACAATCTCATATATAGTTTCAACCTAAAAACTCAGTACCAACAAAAATACGTATTTTTGTTGGTATTGACAAAAATACTGCATCATTGTTCTATTGATTGACAATAATTCAAGGGGAAATCTAACATGTAAGTATAGTTATATAAAGAAGCTATTGTAAAACTTACTTGAGTCAAATTGCTAACTTGGATATTGAACCTTTGAATGACTGCAATAATGTCCCTCTTTGGCACTGTAGTTTCTTCAATAAGGCTACTTGTTATATATCTATTTAAATACACACTTTAAAATTTAAACAATGTTAAATAAGGTCCAATGCATTATAAACCAAAAATTATAACAAGTATGAGGTCAAAAAAGTATTGAACAACAGACATAAATCTTAAATGAGTTTCATATGCTAAATAAACTCCATCAAGAAGCTACTACTTGATTAAAGGATAAAATTTCTAGTCTTAGGAAAAGTGCAAGCTCAACTTGCAACTTTAATCAACTTATTCAAGCAATAGCGAATACAACTTGATCAAGGGCTTCATGTAATTCCCACTAGTGGGTGATTCTTAATCAACAATTATTATCTTAAAGGAGGGATCAAGGGATTCTCGGATAAATCTATTGTAGCATTGCATAAACTAAGCTCTGACAGGTCTTGTTTCGCCATCAAGTTTCTAGAAACAAAATAAAACCATTAGTGTGTTTAAGAAAACAAAGACTTCTAATCTACTTATCTGTCAAGCGCCCAAGAGGTATGCGTTTCATCAAGACTAATAATATGTGAATAAAGTCAATAGGAGATGAAGGACTAAGATTAAGGGCACTTTCAAAGAGGAACAATTATAACGTCAAGCATAAGGAAAAATATAGAATTAAGTATTCAAATTATACAGTAGCCCAGCACAAGTGACACAATAGACTTCTTCCGAGACAACTAAGATATTAACAGACTTATTTTGCACTCATTTCTATCTCAAGAATGTTCCATTAAGAGGGAAAAAGCTAAACTAGATGCAAACTAACCTTTCCATTCGGCATTGCAAGTATTTCTTTGATCCGCTCGATCTCTACGATTAGAAAAATGAGAAGGCAATCAGAAATAATCATAAGAAATCTAATACATAAAGGAGTATAAAGGAATCTGACAATGTTTACTCGCATTGGAAGAATAAATTATATCATTGGATTATAGCACCAGAAAAATATGCTAATTATATCAATTTTTAATCTCTAAAGTCAACACAAGGATGTCACTAGATGCTAACCAATCTGCACTTGTCACTAGATGCTTGAAAGATCTAAAAGTGAAAAACTATGGAAAATTGACAAATATTAATCAAAGGACTACATAATGGAGAGAAAGAATAGCAACATCTAATAGTTATCACACATTGCAATAAACTATGAGAAAGGTAGCACACAGATATAATTAGAAATTCTTGACAATTCTGACATGCTTAAAAAAATTAGTATGGGGAAGTATTAGCAAATAAAGGACTAGATCTAATTAAATGAGTCAAAGAAATCACCTTCTCACATGTCTCTCGTTCTACTGTGAAATCTTACAGAATAGTTACACAGATCCAATGGATCAGAGCCAGGTCAAAAAATGTAGTAGACAATCTTAATTCATTACAGGAAAGATGTGTGATGAGAACCATACCCGCTGTGGGTCTCAATTATTTCAAGCTGGCGGAGGGCAATCCAAAGCACTCGCTTAGCTCTATAATTCAATATTCCAAGTTCGCATATCTTGGATGTTCTAACATCTACACCTAGAAGATATCCAAGCATAACAGGTCAATGTCAATGCATATTGAAGCTAGAAATTAGCAGTTTGAAAGGATAGCAAAGAGATTCATCATGTGCATTGAGCTTGTTAGCACTTCTAAGGTAAAGGTGCCACAACAATAAAAAATAGTTCACCAGCTTGAAAACATACCAAATACATATTATAGATGGAATGTAAAGGGAAAGAGGAAACAACATGATAAGTATATATTGTTAACAAATAAAGTAATTTCCATGTATAATAGAGAAAAAAAACCATTATTCAACACATGAAGCAATCAATAATGGACATGAACTCAAAGTCATAAGATTGAATCAACGGGTATACAAGAACAGATTAATTAAATGTGAAATTTGCAAACTACGCTAGGTCAACTTGGTCACCATTTTGGTTAGGGAAACTCTACACGAAAGAAATTATGCCTGATAGTGAAGAACATTGTGAACAAGCATAAAGAAGCTAACCACTAGAAACAATTCTACAAGACGATGGTAGCGAGACCAGGGAAGAGACCGAGAGTTGCTCAATGGCCATACCGACAAGTCCCGCCAGGAAGGAGAACAGAAAGGGGGTGGCGAGGTGGAGAATGAGGTTCTGAAGGAAAACTACGCGAGGTACTCTTCCTCCCACACCTCCACTCGTTTCTTTGCCGCTTCCGCTGCCGCCGCCGCCGCCGGAGGGTTCCGGCGGATCCATAAGAGACAAAATCTAGTTGAAATCCATGGCTTTCAAGTTCAAATGGCCTGAGATGGCCCGAAGTGGGAGGATCCCTCGGCGATCGATGGGCGTGGGTGAATCGCGACGACGAAAGGGAACGGGGTCGATGGCAGTTCAAAGTTGGGAGTTAGATTTGGCAATTGGAAAGCGAAGGGAAAGGAGATGCTTTATTGCTTAACCAAAAAAACAAAGGAAAATCCGTTGGCAATGGCGATGTGGATCCGAATCGCCGGAAAAGGCTGACGCGTCTAGTGCTCCGCCGCTGGTGGCACCGCGATGGCCGTAGTGGAGGAGCAGAGAAAGGAGGAGAGAGAGGGAGGGGACAAATGCGATCTCTCTTCCCGGCTGTTGCTGCTCCTACGCGGCTCCAGTGAGCGAGAGATTGTGAGAAAAGAGGGACGAAAATGCTTAGGATAGAGAAGGTAAGGGGGGAATGCGGCGGTAAAAAATTTTCGGGGAGAGGGAAAGAAAAAAAGCAGCGGTAAAAAATGGCGAAGGGGAAAAAACGGCGAAGGAAAAAAAACACCGGTTTTCAACATCACTTAATAGACAACGGTTTTCAAAAACCGTTGTCATAACTCCAAGAAAGCGCACACAGACAACAGTTTTCAAAAACTGTTGTCGTAGCCTTTAAAAATCGTTGTCGTAGCTCCAAAAAAACATAAATAGACAACGATTTTTAAAAAACGTTGTCGTAGACAAAAAAAAACTGCTAAAAGACAACGATTTTTTATTAAAACCGTTGTTAAAAGTCAAAACAACAACGATTTGGCATAAAACCGTTGTCGTTTCAGTGTTGTTGAATGAGGATTTTGTTGTAGTGTTTGAGTATGTCACATAGCTCAAGGAAAGTGTTGAAGGTTGATTTCTCTACCATACTTCGAACATGTGTGAAGATGTCTTTTGGGATAGTTGTAGGAAGTCCTAATAGCATAGATTTTAAGGCTCTTTATTTTGAAATTGAGGCGCCATTTACTTTTAGTTGGGCCAGAGTTAAGTAATGAGGTCTATGGATAAAGCTTGAAGGCTGAGTTTCTATTTTATCAAGTTTAGCTGTGGCTATTTGAGCATAAGTTTTGTTAGACTGTATTTTGTCAGATTTTCATCTTGCCTTAAGTAAGGTGCTTATAAAGAAGTTAGGGCCAATTATTTCCCTGGCAGAAGTGAATGTTTCATCTATGCAGTAAAATCCTTTGTAGGATGGTTTTTCACATCCTTGTGTGACTATTTTGACTTCTTCCTAGTCATAGTAAACTCTTTCTTGTGTTCCTGAATAGATTGTATAGCAAGAAAACTTCTTACCTTTTGGTTTTAGCACTGTGGTCAATAAGTAGTTGGATAAAGCATTAATTATTGCTATCTTGTAATTGACACTACCAAGAATTGTGGGGATATTCTAAATATTGTCAAGTAAACAGTTTTGTATATTTTCAAGTAAACAGTTTTGTATATTTTCAAGTAAACAGTTTTGTATATTGTCAAGTTTGTCTCTCGAGGAAAAATAGAATTGATCCTTATAGTTTGTAAACTGTTGTAATTCTTAGTTGCCAAACCTCATGGTTTTTGTGGAAAAAGTTCGTACCTTCTTTTGTTGATCCATTGATCCTGTAATATTTAGTGAAGTTTAATGTAAAAGTCAGGATAAAGTTGTTGGTCTCTTGCTGACGGAAAAAGGGGAGTGAATTATACTGCACAAATAAACTCAAACCTTTCTCGACTTATAGCTTGATTAATACAAGCACTTGCACAAAAACAAACTAATTAACAAAAAGAAATAAGAGGCAGATAGTTTACTTAGTTTGCAATTAGGAGATTGCTAATTCAAGACGTTGAAAGATCATTATAAATCTCCTTCAAATGGAGAAGTCTCTTACAGCAGTTAATGTTGGACCCTTGGCGGTCGGCTAGAGGGGGTGAATAGTCCTGCAAACAAAAATGAACCTTCATCAAACTTTATAGCTTTATAACAATTAACACTTGCATAAAATAATTAAGAGGATTAAATAAAGAAAGGAAGAGACATGAAAGAGTTTACTTGGTTACAATCGGGGAGGTTGTTAATCCAAGGAAGATGAAAACACACTAAACTCTCATTCAGGCAGAGAAACCTCTTTACAACAATTAAAGCACTCAGTTACAGAACAAGATTAAAAAGAAATGAATTACAAGTGTTCTCCAGTGTTGTTCTGACCTTTTAGGACTAGGTTTGTATTTATAACCTTGGTCGGGGTGCTTGGAAGGGTTCTAGGCGCCTGGGGGATAAACTTTTATTTTCGTTGCAACGGAACATGTCACATCGTGTTCCGGATAAAATCCTGCTCTGGGCACCCGGAGTGCGGGTGCTCGGACTAGGTCCGCGCGCCCCGGACCAGCTCAGGGCACCTCGGAACGAAAAATCAACTTTTTATTGATTTTCTGCTCCGTTTCCGCTAGCATTGGTCTGGGTCTTCCGCTAGCTTGGATGATCTCGACTATCTGGAATAAGGCTCATTTGAACCCAACTTCTGGCCCTACTTCTTGTCCCTCGGAAATGTTGTGCGCCTCCTTCTTGTTTGGTCGCGTACTCTTCCACAGCACCTCATCCCTTGGATGCACCAAGCCCGTCAGCTCTCTTCTGTGTCGTCCTTCTCACTAGTTATGTCTTTCGCTCGACTTCCTGCGCTCCTAAGTTCCTGCACACTTAGACACAGGGGTTAAATACCAATAAGACCTAACCTGATTTGGTTGATCATATCAAAACTATCTTGGGGTACTTACAATCTCTCCTTTTTTGATGTGAGTAAACCCAAGCTAAGTTAGGGTAATCCTCAAACAAATAACAGTTATAATTTTTGCAAGTAAAAGAATTTGCAAGTAATGCACAAAAAAGTTTACAAGTACACAGCTTAAAAATTTGTACTACCCTTCCCCTAGACTTAATCTTCACCACTCCCCCTTTTGATCACATTAAAAATAGAATACTTTTAAAATGAATTTAGAAAAGTTAAATAAAAAGTATAAGGGAAAACCATTTTTTTTAAAAAAAAATAACAAGGGTTGAATAGAAAAAAAAATCTTTAATTTTAGGGAAAATTAAACAAATTTTTATTTTGATAATTAATTCATAGAAAGTTTTCTAACGAAAAAAATTGTTTAGATAAAGTTTCACAATAACTTAAAATGATCAAAAATTTTGACAAACAATTCAAAGCATTTTTATAACTACTAAATACTTAACAGTTAGTCAATTAAATACTTATTTCAATAATTGACTTCCAAGCTGTGGCGAGGCACAGACATTTTAGGATATTGGAACAACAACCACTTTCTAGACAAATTCTTTTGAAGAAATTGAATATTTAATTCTCTCTAAAAGCCCTAAGTCTAAAAACAATCAATCTAAATATGTTTTTGGAATCCAAAATAGATTCCTTTCTATAGGATTAATTACTAATTTCTTAGGAATATATTTCTGTAATATTTTTCTAATTTGACCTTTATGATATTTAAGATACTAGTTAAGTCCTGAATAATTTCTAAAATTAGAAGGAATAAAAGTTGAGCATGCATGACTTTTCAAATTTTCTATTTCCTTTTTCAATTTTTCATTTTCAATTTTTACTTTTTCAAAATCTTCTAATCGACAAGAACTAGGTAAGGTTGATTTTAAATCCTTATTTTCTTTCTCTAATTTATAATAATTTTCTGATAATAGTTTTATGAACTGAAATAACTTGTCAGGAGGAAAAGACCGTACCTAACTTACCTTGTCGATCTCGTAATTTGAAGCTCCCCCTAAAGTACTGCTTTCTTTTGATGTCGCTGCCCCTTCATCGATGTACTCGATGCTCATTTCGGACGAGCTTGCTTCGTCTTCATCTTCTTGGTGACTTGCTACTAGCGCAAGTCTGGTGAGGGCTTCTATCTCCAATTCGGATGACGTGTCGTTCCACGTCGCCTTTAGATTATACTTGGGTCAGGCTGGCATCTTGTTCTTTTCCTTGTCCTTGTCTTTGTTTTTCAATTTTGGGTAGTTATCTTTGATATGTCCTTCTTTATTAAAATGGTAGCATCTTACTTTTCTTTTTTTTGTACCCTGCACTTGATTAAATTTATTAGATTTAAATAATTTTTTAAATTTTCTTACCATTAACGATGTTTCGTCATCGTCAAGTGATGTCTCGAAATCTGGTTCATCCATTTTAGCTTTTAAGGTAATGTTTTTCCTTGAAGATGAACCTTCCTCGAACTTTATAACTTTATAACAATTAACACTTGCATAAAATAATTAAGAGTCTTAATAAAAAAAGGAAGAGGTAGGAAAGAGTTTACTTGGTTACAACCGGGGAGGTTGTTAATTCAAGAAAGATGAAAGCGCACTAAACTCTCTTTCAGGCAAAGAAATCTCTTTACAACAATTAAACCACTTAGTTACAGAACAAGATTGAAAAGAAATGAATTACAAGTGTTCTCCAATGTTGTTCTAACATTCTGGGACCAGAACTGTATTTATAGCCCTGGTCGGGGTGCTTGGAAGAGTTTCAGGCACATGGGGGGATAAACTTTTATCCCCATCGCAACGGAACATGCCACGTCACGTTCCGGATAAAATCCTACTCTAGGTGCCCGGAAGGGTTCTGGGCTCTCGGATCGAAAAATCAACTTTTTGTTGATTTTCGGTCTCGGTCTTCCGCTCCGTTTCTACTCACATTGGTCCGGGTCTTTCACTCCGGCTTCACTTGCTTGGGTGATCTCTGACATTCAGAATATGGTTCACCCGAACCCAACTCTCGGCCTTTGAGCAATCTTCCGCACCGACTTCTCATCCCTTGAAAACGTTACGCACCTCCTTCTCATCCGCTTGCATACTCTTCTGCAGCACTTCGTCCCTCGGACGCACCAAGCCCATCAGCTCTCTTCTATGTTGTCCTTCTCGCTAGCTGCATATTTTGCTCGACTTCCTGCGCTCCTAAGTTCCAACACACTTAGACACAGGGGTTAATACCAACAGGACCTAACCTGACTTGGTTGATCACATCAAAACTACCTTGGGGTACTTACAGTTAAAACACTCAATTACAAAGCTAAACAAAAGAAGAATCGTTTACAAGTGTTGTATTTAGCTACTGGGATTAGGGGTATATTTATAGTCCTGATCGGGGTGCCTAGAAGGGTTCGAAGCCCCTGAACTTGGATCAAACTTTATCCACGTCGCACTGGATCGCAACAGGTGGCATCTTGATAAACTTTCTGGTCCGAGATCTGGACCTGCTCCGGGTGCCCGGACCCTGTTAGACTTGATCCATAGTCGAGGGTGCCCTCGGCACCCGAAGTGGTCCCAGCACCTAGACCACAGTCAATAGTCAGTTGACTTTTCGTTTGGCTTCCACTCCGGCTCTGCTCGCGTGGGTGATTTCGGCCATCCGAAATAGGACTCACCTAAACCCATTTTTCGGCCTTTTTGAGCAACCTTCCGCTTTGCCTTCTCACTAGCTGCATCTTTTGAATGCACCGAGCCTGTCAACTCTTTCCTATGTCACCCTTCTTGCTAGCTGTGTCTTTCGCTCGACCTTCTATGCTGCTAAGTTCCTGCACACTCAGACACAGGACATCAAACCATAATAACACCTAACTTGACTTGGTTGATCAAATTAAAACTATCACTGGGTACTTACAATCTCCCCCTGTTTGATATGAGCAACTTAAGTTAAATTAGGGTAAACTAAAAACAAATAAGAGTAAAAATATATTTTGCATTTAAGAAAAAATGTGCAAAAATAAAAAATATTACCCTCCCTCGAGACTTAACCTTATTCTTTCCTTGTAATCACATTAAAAATAGGGGTAAGCTATGAACATAACTTGAAATAGATTTAAAACAGAGTCTAAGGGATAAAATTATAATGACTATCATCCAGAAAATCATGGGTTTAAATTTCAAAAAATTTAGATTTTTACAATTTATAAACCAAGTTTGGAAAAAGATTAATTTGAAAAATATTTTTAATTATTTAAAAATTCTAAAAAAAAATTATTACAGTAAAACTGACATAACAAAAGCTGTGAAAAAAATTTCACTAAATTATGAAATTGACTTAAGTAGAAATAAAATATTTACTATAAAATTTGTATTTTATTAAAAAAAATATTTAAAAATAGTTCTCAAGATTAGAAAATTATGATTTTTTTAAATGTAATAGAGCATGCATTTTTATAGAAAAAATAAATTTTCAAGAATTAAATTTTCATAGATTTTTAATATTAAAAATTTATATTTTGATAAATAATTCATAAAAAATTCACCAACAGTAAAAAACTTTTAGAAATATTTTCTTAGATAGAGAAAATGATAAGGTTTCACATAAAAAATGAAGTTTACAATGATAACTCTGAGAAATATTTTTAAATTAAAAAATATGATTTTTATTAGAAAAATTATAAAAAATAATATAATAAACAGAAAATTCTAAAAATTTGTCTATGGATAAGAGATGAAATTAAATTTCTCAAAAAAAAATTAATTTCTAACAAAAATTATGTAAAACAATTTATTTGATAATTCTAAGCAAACAATAAAAAAATTTAAATCAATTAAAAGTATGACATGCATAAGAATTTAATTTAAGTATGATTTTTGAACCCAATATATGTTCCTTCCAACGATGTTTATCAAAAATTTCTTAGGGATATATTTTATTAACAATTTTCTAATTTGGCCCTTCTAATATCTAAGATGTCATTTGAGTTCTTGAAAATTTCTAAAATTTGAATAAATAACATTCGAATATGCAGAATTTTCCAAACTTTGTATTTATTCTTTCAAATTTTTATTTTCTTTTTTTATTTTATCAAAATATTGTAATTGACTAGATGTAGTTAAGGTTCCTTTTAATTCATTATTTTATTTTAATAATTTTTTATTATTTATTTATAATTTACAAGAATATTTTGATAATATTTTTATAAATTTAAATAATTTATCAGGAGAAAGAGATCATACCTGACTTACCTTGTCGATCTCATCATTTGAGACTCCCCCTGTAGAGCTACTTTCTTTTAACGTTGCTCCCCCTTCATTGATGCTTTCGATGCTCATTTCTGATGAGCTTGCTTCATTACCTTCTTCATGACTTACCATCAGTGCAAGTCTGGCGTAGGCTTCGATTTCTGATTCTTATGAAGTTTCGTCCCATGTCGTCTTTAGGTTCTTGTGCCTTTTTTGGGTTGGTCTTTTGTCCTTGCTCTTGTCTTTGTTTTTGTCCTTGCTTTTCAATTTTGGGCAGTTGTCTTTCACGTGCCCTTCTTCATTGCAGTGGTAGCATCTTACCTTTCTTTTTCTTCTTTTACCCTACACTTGATTAAACTTATTAGTTTAAAAAAAAAAAACTTTTGAACTTCCTTATCATGAATGTCATTTCGTCATCATCAAGAGAGGTTTCAAATTCTGGTTCATCCACTTTTATCTTTAGGCCAATGTTCTGCTTCGTCCTCATTTTTAGATCTGCATTTCTAGATTCATGAATTTAACATATTGAAAATAACTCTTCTAAATCACTTACCTCTAAGTCCCTAGAGATGAAATATGCATCTACTAGGGCTGACCATTCAGAGGTCTTAGAAAATGTATTAAGTGCATACCTTAGCGAATCTCGGTTGGTTACTTTTTCTCTGAGATTCATAAGTTTAGTGATGAGTTCCTTGATCCTCGAGTGGAGGTGTGCGACGGTTTCACCTTCTTCTAATCGGAGGTTGCAGATCTGGTTCTAGAGCAAATCCCGTCTCGTGAGTTTGGCTTCGGACGTACCTTCGTGTAGTTCCAGGAACTTCTCCCCAAAGTTTCTTTGCTGATTTGTAGGCGCTGATTCTGTTGACTTCTTGTGGAGGTAGCACTCTCAATAGATGGAATTCAGCTTGTCCATTTGTTACAAAGTCTACTTGCTCCTTCCTAGTCCCTTGATATTCTTCTTTGTCCTTCAGTGCTACAAAATCATACTTTAATATTAATAATAAATCAAAATCTATTTTGAAGAATACCTCTATCTTCCTTTTCTAAATCGTGAACTCCCTCTCAAACTTAGGTGGGTAGATGCTTGGTCTGGCCATCATCTTTTGTGATTCGGTCGGCGGTTAGTCCTTCTGAAGTGGTTGAGCTCTGATACTACTTGTTTATCCCTTGTTGTCGGTAAGAGAGGGTGAATTACCCTACACAAATAAATTCAAACCTTTCTCAACTTATAGCCTGATTAATACAAATACTTGCACAAAAAGAAACTAATTAACAAAAAGAAATAAGAGGTGGATTGCTTACTTGGTTTTCAATTAGGGGATTACTAATCAAAGACGTTGAAAGCTCACTATAAGTCTCCTTCAGGCAAAGAATCCTCTTATAGAAGTTAAAGCACTCAATTACAAAACTAAACAAAAGAAGAATCATTTACAAGTATTATATTTAGCTACTGGGATCAAGACTATATTTATAGCCCTGATTAGGGCACCTGGAAGGGTTACAGGTGCCTGGACGTGGATAAAACTTTATCCACATCACACCGGATCACAACAGATGGCATCTCGATAAACTTTTTGGTCCGGGCACCTGGACCCGCTCCCGGCGCTTGGACCCTATTAAACTTGATCCACAGTTTAGGGCGCCCACGGAGGCGCCCTGACACCCGAAGTGGTCCAGGCGCCCGCACCAGCTCCGGGTGCCTGGACCACAGTCAACAGCCAGTTGACTTTTCATCTGGCTTCCGCTCCGATTCTGCTCACTTGGGTGATTTTGTTCATTCGTAATAAGGCTCACCTGAACCCATTTTTTGGCCTTCTCGAGCAATCATCCGCTTCGGCTTCTCATCCCTCGGAATCGCTGCGTACTTCCTTCTCATCCACCAGCATACTCTTATGCAGCACCTCGTTCCTCAAATGCAATGAGTCTGTCGACTCTTTCCTGTGTCGTCCTTCTTGCTAGCTACATCTTTTGCTCGACTTCCTGTGCTCCTAAGTTCCTGCACACTCAGACACTGGGCGTCAAATCACAACAGGACCTAACTTGACTTGGTTGATCACATCAAAACTACTACAAGGTACTTACAAAAGTATCTGCTAGGGAATTATTTGTCCCCTTAATATGTTTCCACTATATTTTTAATTCTTTATTTATAATTGTATTTGTGAACTTAAGCCATCATTTTGTGCTTAAGCTTTTACATAATCCTTTAGTTTGTTGACTATATTTCCAATTGCCTCGCAGTCAGTTCAGATAGTAATTTCTTATTTATTGCAAATAAAGAGCATGAATGTGTCAAGAATGTAAATGACCGCTAGAATTTCATAATCTAGAGAAGTTAAGTGACCTTTTGCTTTGTATTTTTGTGAGGTATATCTACACAAAGATTCTAAGGTTTTAGGGTCATATTTGAAAGGCTTTTCTAAATAAAACTCCTCCCTAGCCTATTTCACATCTATCTATTTCTATGACCAAATAATTAGAGTCCAGTGGTAGAGTTAAAACTAGAATAGTCCTAACGCATTGTTTGATTTGTTTAACTAGCTCTATGCCTTGTTGATTAAAGTATTTTTGACCGATAATTAATGTTTTGTTGTATAAGGGTCCACTAAATTTTCTTATTTCCTTGAGGTAATATCTAACATAATTTAAGAGTCCTAAAAACACTCTTAATATTTTCGTTTCTTCCATTTTGTCTGGAAAAGTGAGTATCTTGGATGAAATATGAGGTTGGAGTGTAATTTTTCCTTATCTAATTTCTGTTCCAAGAAAATCTATTTGTTTTGTGGCTAGTTTCATTTTCTTCCACGAAACTATGAGGTCATGTTTTTCAAAGAGGTTAAAAATAATATGTAGATGAGCAAAATGTTCATCTTTTATTTTAGAAAAGATTAACATATCATCAATGTAGATGCAGGAGAACATAAAGACATTTCTAAAAATGTCATCTATCTTCCTTTAGAAAATTTAGGGTGCTACCTTAAGTCCGAATGACATTACTAACCATTCAAAATGTCCTTCTGGACATGAGAAGATTGTCCATTCAATAGAATCAGGATGCATCTTAATTTGCCAGAATACTGATCTCATATCAAATTTGAATACCATTTTGAGTTTTATATTTTGTTAAGTAGTTGGTCTTTATTAGGTATTTTGTAATTGTTTTCTTAACAATTATCATTTAACCTTTTGTAATTAAATATCATTCTTGATTGACCACATTTTTGTTTGAATTCTTTATGTACTATAAAAGTCAGGTTTCTATGTCTAGAAATAGATCTTTAGATTGCTCTAAGATTTAGTAATTGTTTGATGTGCATAGCACACTCTTCTATTTCCTAGTTAGTTTATCTTAAGTCTTATGCTTTTATGGTTAGATCCAGATTTATTATTACTAATTTGTAGTATACCTTATCTCTTTCCCAATATCTTGTAGGGTTCTCTCCTATAATTTCTAGTTTTCTAACCTAGAAATTAAGGAATCTAAGTCTGGTTGTTGTCTATTTATTAATTGAAGTAAAGATGTTGGAGAGAAAATGTCTTTAGGTATCTTCCAATTTCTGGTACTATCTTCTGGATAAGGGCTTATACAATCAAGTATTTCTAATTTTTCTGATAGTCTTGTAAAGCTAGTGAATAAGAAAGTTCCTAAGTATTTAGTAGGCAAGAACCCTTGCATGAGTTTTTGCTAAGACATTTGCATGACTCCTTATTAAAGGTGATTGGCTATGCATTTGGGGCAGTGGAGGAGGAGGGATTAGTAATGGAAGGAACATAAGGAGCATTGGAAGGGGCATCACCATGCTTACACATGACGGAAGGATAATCAAAGATAATAGGAGAGACGACAAGGGTGGACAGGAAAAGAACATAGTCTTTTTTAAGTGGGAGAGCTCGATCAGGAGTGATAAGAAAATTTAGACCGAGAATTAAGTGGATATTTTTATGTAATAGGGGCTTGATCCAAATCTTGGAAAACAAAAGAGGGGTGTTAAAAGTGTCACAGTTATTGTAAAACCTTATGTCAATGTTTGTGACAAACTTAGTATAGGACAATTGTTGGCCATCAAACTATGTGCTGACCATTGGTTGTGTAGCCGTTTTGATAAGGGCTAGAGATAGGATGGAAAGGCACCATCGATAGTGAAATTAGTGACACCACTATCAAGAAAAACATGAAGTATAAATTCATGATCATGGATATTGACCAAGCACCTGACGCAAATGTCAGTGGTTCTTCAAGTATTACAGATACTAGGGGATTTTATAAAGACTAAATCAGTATTTGAGTTTGGCTCGGTGAGCAAAAGTCCTTTTCCTTTGCCTTCGGGCATAGAGGAAGTGGAGGCTGGCCTTAGATTGGGTAACTCTACTTCTAGTAAGTTAAGTTGAGTTTCCAATACAGATACCCTGGTTTCAAGCAGTACGTTTTGTGTACTAGCTCAAACTTGATGAGTAACGGGTATCATGATATCAAAGATTGGTTGCATATTTGTCTTTTACAAATTTTGTAAGTTCCTATTTTATCTATGGTTGGGTAGAAACCACAAGTAAAATAGAGAACATTGTCTATTCCAATTTTTAGTGCCCAATCATGGGGGCATTCGGGTAAGTCGGGTCGCCCTATAGTAACCATATTTGGGTTGGGCTATGTGAACATTAGGTTCAAATCGTCGGGAGAGAATAGATTCTTCCATTGATTTGATAGCGCATCCATTTCCTGATGAAAATGGTCATATGGATTTGGTGCTCTACATGGTTTGTCTAAGAATGAATTAATCAGGGTGTAATCAAAAGAAGATTGTATATCCTCAATCTCTTCTACGGATACTGTTAATATATGGATCACTTGATAATTGAACCTGATTTTGATGATTAACAAAAGTTCAAAGTTAAGGTTAATTATTATTCTAATTAGTTTGATTGAGTATATAGGAAAGTCCTAAGTGAACTTAGGCAATGTGAAAGTCCTAGTGAACACTAGGCAGGTGGAAAGTTCTAGTTGCTGCTAGGCAACGAAGTCCTAGTCCAGAGGATTGGATGAAGTCTTAGCAGGTCGAGGACATCAAGCAAAAATCCTAAGGTCGATGACACCAGGTGAAATTCCTAGAGGTCGAAGACACCAGGCAAAAATCCTAGGGTCGAGGATATAAGTACCCTGTGGTAATTTTAATGTTAAGTTAGGTCTTTTGGTGTTTTGATGCCTTGTGTCTTAAGTGTGCAAGAACTTAGGAGTACAAGAAGTCAATCAGAAGATGCAGCAGACGAGAATGATGACACGGGAAAAGAGCCGACGGACTTGGTGCATCTGAGGGACGAAGAGTTGCGGAAGAGTATACTAGTGGACGAGAAGGACGTGTGCAATGTTTAAGGGAGGAGAAGGAGGGAGGAAGCATGCTCGAAGAGAAAGTCAGAGTTGGTTCGAGTGAGCTCAACTCCGGATAACAGAAGCATCACTCATGCGAAGAAGACTAGCTAGCTGGAGGCTGATCCGCCTTGTGGAAGACGCCTTCCATGGCCTATGGAAGGCACCTTGAATGCTTTAAAGAAGGTACCTTCAAGCATATGGAAGGCGCCTTCACTATCCGTTAGCTGATGATAAAGTTTTATCTTTGGCGGATAAAACCTATCCTATTGAAGGCGCCTTGGACCACTTTGAAGACACCTTTAAGCTACAAATAACATTTTCTAGGAGCTATAAAAAGACCCCTGGACTTAGAAATTCCACAATAACTTCTGTATTCAATTCCTAGCTAATATCTAAACTTTTCAAAGAGTGTAAGAGGTTTCTCTACCTTCAATGTAGGAGATTTTTGTTAATGCTTTTATCTTCCTTGGATTAACAACCACCTAAGTTGTAACCAAGTAAATCCTAGCCTTCTTACCTATTCCTTTTTAAGTTATTATTTTCATTAATGTTAATTGTCTTGAGTTGCTTAATATAATTATGCATCCTTGTTAAGAAAAGCAAGAGATATTTTTTAAACTATGATTTCAGGCAATTTAGCCCCTCTTGCCAATTGTACCGGGACTAACAGAGAACACTATGTGAAAGTCCTGAAGTCTCGGATGCTGAACAAAAGTCTAAATAGTTTGGAGGATCGGTTTGGAAAAAGGTAAACTCTCCTAAGAGGAATAGGTGAGGACATGTTTCCCATTGAAAGAATATTAGATGTCGGTCTAACCTAGAGTTTTAGTGAAACTCAAAGTCATGACCAAATAGTTTAGATATGGTCAAATATTACTTTTCTTTATATATTATTGTTTGTCTCTAACCTTGTGGTGTAGGTGATTGAAAGTGCAAGTTGGCTAGAAAATGAGCATCCAGGCGCTCGAACATGGTTTAGGAGCTCGAACTAGGGTGAATCCAGGCACCTACGCAGGATGAGGTGGTGCACGTGGATTGGCAGCCCCACGTCAGCGATCCAGGCGCCCAGACCAGTCCATGCACCTAGAGATGGATAGAGTTTGCTGAATGAAGTTTCTACGAGAGCACGTCATGTTAGCCCTGTGGAGGCGCTCGAGGAGGAGTCCAGGCACCCGGATGGGGCTATAAAAGGAGGGTTCGAGTAGTACCTTCAGAACATTAATTAAAAGAAGTTTCTCTCTTACGTGTTGCTCAAAAAATGCTGCTCCGATGCCCGAATGCTGCTCCGAGGATGACTAGGCTCAAGATATTTTCTTCTAAGTCATCAGTATCTTTTATTTTTCAGTTACTTGTACTTAAATTTGAATTTCTTTTGTAACGACTCGATTGATTAGTGATTGTCCAATGAAAGCATTATCAAGTGCAGGCCTTAGAGTAGGAGTTGTCACAGGCTCTAAACCAAATAAAACCAACATGTGTTGGCTTCGATTCTCTTCCCCTTCTTTACTTCTTTATTTCTGTTGCGTTTTCTTTTCTCGATAGTTTTACACAAAAAAGTGAAAAAGCCATGAGCGTTATTCAACCCCCCCTCTAGCACTTTCGATCCAACAATTGGTATCAGAGCGGGACTACTCTGAATCGGTACAACTACCGTTCGAATAATCTTTTTTGTTACTTTTTCATCTATTTTTTTGTAAAATTTTCATTTTTAAATTTTTGTCATAAGTTAGAATTAGTGTAATAACCTCTTCTGACAAATTTATCATTTCTTCAAATTTTTTTGAAATTGGTGTAACACCATTCAAGTTAGTTTTTCGTCTTATTCTCTTCCCACACTAATAATCTAAGACCAAGTCTTGGTGCACCCTCGGCCCACCCACCTTTTTTGTCTGAGGAGGATTTTGGCTACTGGAAGGGTCGAATGGCATACCACATAAGGACCCAGGTGTAAATATGGTCCATAATTAAAACTAGATTCACGCTCCCCACCGAAGATGGAGTACCACTTGTCTGTAACAAATGGGGTGAACCAACGCAAAGGAAGATCGGGGTTGACACTAAGGTGACTCTAACATTACTATGTGGCCTAACCAAAGAAGAATTTAATCGGGTCAGACCTTTCAAAAGTGCCAAAGAGATTTGGAAGAAATTGATCGAGCTACACAAAGAGACTTCCAACACCAAGGCTTTGAAAGTGACACGATCTGAATCATGGAAGAGTCAGATGAAGAAGAACAAGATCAAGTAAATTGCCTTGCACAATCAGTACAAGCACAAGTTGTTGAGACCGAGTCTGAACTCAAATCCAAAGCTAAATCAAAAGCCAAGTCCAAATCCGAGATGACAATAGTCAAGGGGGAGAATCCTAACAAGAATTCAAAAGATAACCTTGTAAGTTCAAAATTTAAAAATCATATAATATATTTTGAATGCGATGAAAGAGGGCATTATAAAAGTGTCTTACTTACAAAAGTCGATCCGCACAACTGGAGGTAAAGGAGAAGCCGACACCAAAAGTTTAGAAAGGGAAGGAGCACATCAAGTGCTTCAAGTGCCAGAAGTTTGGACATTACAAAAGTCAATGTCCAGAAAAAAAAATCAAAAATTGAATTCTACCATGAATTTTGAAAGCAAAGAAAATAATTGTTCAAAGTTTAAAAATTCAAACTCAAGTTTCAGAAAATTAGAAAAATAAATAATATTTAAAAAAATAAAATTGATAAATTAGAAAAGTTAATTAATAATTTTACCAACTCATAAAATCTAGACTTGGGTTACAAGTTTAAATCAAATCTTAACAATAAACTTAAACTCCATAAACCAAGTTATAATCAAGTATCCTTCAATTATGAAACTAATCAATAAATCTAAACTTAAAACATAACTTAAACTTAAAACTTAAAACTTAAAACATAACTTAAACTTAAAACTTAAAACATAAAATTAAAATTAAATTTTAATTTAACTTTAAAAGTTAACTTAAACTTGAAACTTAAATCTTAAAATTAACTATAATATACCTTATAAGTATGGAACAAATTAATTAATAATTGCTTGACTTGGTTGATCCATGCATAATTGCCATGAACATGCATATGCTTAATTAATCTATATTGATAAATGCCATGTCATTTATGTTTACTAAATACTTCATCGAGAATGGTTAGATAAGGACCTAGGCTTGATTAAGATTTGCTCAACCTAGTAGTAGGATGGGGTGAGATGATAGTACGTTAGGAAAGCTTGGTCTAGGGAGTCAAGTTGGGTAAGACATACCCTATTTGGTCTACTTAGCTAAGTGAAACTAATCGAAGCTACCTCGTTACATCCTAAACTAATTACACCAGGATTTTTCAATAAGAAGGTTAAATATACAATTTTATAAAAAGGTTTTGTCTAGAAGTGATCATTGTTTCGATACCCAAGAAGGCCTCTATTCTCGCTACAGTCTGGAAGCCAGTTTTTGAAATGGATATTTAACTAACTGACGGTTAAATCTGAATCTAACTCAAATGTCAATCAATTCTTAGATTACAAATTAACTTAATCAAGATTGATAACCATCTCACATATCTTATTAGGTTCCATGTTTGAAAATCTAAAAATGAGTGAGATGGATTTAAGTCAAACTCAACTTGTTATCAAACTAAATTAATTAGTCAAACTCAATCCAATTAATTAATTCATTTAATTAATACTTAATCAATTCAAACATAATTAACAAATCTAACTTAATTAATTAATTCAATTAAACTTAATTAACCAAGTTCATTTAATTAACTAATTAATTTATCTACTTAATTAATCAAACTTAATTGAAACTTTTAATTCTTAACAAATTAATTAATCTAATTAGTTAGACATAACTCAACTAATTAAGTTAGTTATAAAGTTAATTCAATCTAATTAATATAATTTAATTAAATCTTAATTAATCAAATTCATTTAATTGATCTAACTTAATAGGATTAAAACCAAGTTAATCAATTAAACCTATATTGATTAATTAAACTACTTAATTATTACGAATTAATTCAAACTTTAAATTGATTAATCTAAACCTTAACTAAATATAATTCAAAATTCAATTAACTAAAATCCGTGATTGATAATCAACTAACTCAGATATTCAATAAAGATAATTTCATAGAGATATTTTTGAAATGCATGCTTAGACTATAAGGATATTAATCTTAAATTATTGGCTTGCTCATTTCATTGATTATTTTCTTCTTGCTTAAATTCTATTAAATTATCACTTGAAAATTGATTAACCAACACTTAGACACAAAATCCTTGAGTCAACATTAGAACCAAGACCCCTATACCCTTAGGTAGAATTCCTTGCAGTTTACCAAGTTAATCAAGGTGTGTCAAATTAAGGTGGTGGTAATGTTGAAGCATCTTTTGAAACACATAATTTTTAAAAGTGTTTCAAAATTTGCTACTATGATATGTTTTCAAAAATGTTAAAATGTTTTTAAAAGGCTTTTCAAAATATGCCTATCTTTAAGTATTTATTTTTAAAAATGTTTTTGTTTTTCAAGTAATTGTCTAATGGAAAATTATTTTAAAAATTCTTTTGAAAAAGAAATGTTTTTGAAAAATCTTTAGTCATTGAAAATTGTGTCAATGCTCGAAAATACCTTGAATTTTTTTTAAAAAAATAATTTAGTTGTTCTTTTGATTTTGATCATCCCCTAAGACATGTAGGTCAATTTTCTTGTGGTTAACAAGGATTACTACATATGTGTCAGATTAAGGGGGAGTCCTAATTAAAAGATCAAATATAATTGATAAAATTATTTTAAAATTCATTTGTAAATCTTTAAAACTATGTTTGAAAACTCATTTCTTACACATGTCTTTGACAAATATTTTTGAAAACCTTTGGAATACTCTGAAATTTTTTTGCAAATACTCTAGAATATCTTAAACATTATTATGGTAAATCTTTTGAAAACTCTAGATCTTTTGAAAACAATGTTTTATCTCAAATATTCTAAGTGTTTTTCAAAAGGGGTTTTGTTGAGACCTAATGGACCCTAGGTGATTTATGTTTTTTTTGTGTATATCAAAATGGGAGAGTTTTAATTCAAGGGGAGATGAGTATGTTTGAAAATCGTTACATATCTTAATATTCTATACCTTGAAGAAATTATAATTTAAATATTTTTAAAAATACATTTCATTTACTACACTTAAATTATTATCTCTTTTTTTATTAAAGTAACAAAGTGTGTTTATATTAATTACATGTTCTTCCATAACTTAATACCATGCTATTTTGATTCCCTAGTTTTTTAATATATGTCAAAGGGAGAGAGAATAAGGTTAAAAGTTAAGGTTCTCTAAGACATTAATTTCAGGGGGAGAGAATAAATTAAGGCGAAGCATTTTTTTATTTAACTTATCTACTTTGTATATGCTCTATGTTTTTACTTACCTTTGAACTAGGTTGCCATAATTAAAAAGAGAAAGAATGTTAGTTAATGGAGTACTAGATAATTGAACATGATTTTGTTGATTGGCAAAGATTCAAAGTTAAGGTTAATTGTTATTTTAACAAGTTTGACTGAGTGTACAGAAAAGTCCTAAGTGTACTTAAGCAAGGTAAAAGTCCTAGTGGACACTAGGTAGGTGAAAAGTCCTAGTTGTGGCTAGGTAATAAAGTCCTGGTCTGAAGATTGGGCGAAGTCTTAGGAGGTCAAGGGCGTCAGATAAAAATCTTAGGGTTGAAGACACTAGGTGAAAGTCCTAGAGGTCGCGGACACTAAGCAAGAAATCTTAGTGTCGAGGACACTAGGTGAAAGTCCTGAAGTCTCGAATAATGAGTAAAAGTCTAAATGATCTGGAGGATCAGTTTGACAAAAGATAAACTCTCTTGAGAAGAGTAGGTGAGGATGTGTTCCCTGTTAAGGGAACAGTAGGCGTCGGTCCGACCTAGAGTTTCAATGAAACTCAAAATTAGAACCAGACAATCCAGACACTGTCAAATATTACTTTTCTTTACATATTATTGTCTGTCTCTAACCTTGTGGTGCTAGTGATTGAAAGTGTAAGTTAGTTGGAAAATGAGCATCTAGGCGCCCAGACTGGGTTCGGACACCCGAACGTCCAAGCGCCCAGACATGGTCCAGGCGCTTGGACTAGGGTGAATCCAGGCATCTGTGTGGGCTGAGGTGGCACACGTAGATTGGCCACCTTATGTCAGCTGTCCAAGTGCATGCCTAAACCAGTCCGGGTGCCCAAAGATGGATAGAGTTTGCTGAATGAAGTTTCGATGAGAGCAAGTCATGTCAACCCTATGGGGATGCCTGAGGAGGAGTCAAAGCACCCGAATGGGGATATAAAATAAGGGTTCGACCAGCACCTTCAAAACATCAATTAAAAGAAGTTTCTCTCTTGTACACTGCTCAAAAAAATGATTCTACAACTCTCAAACGCTTATTTGATGACAATTACACTTAAGATCTTTTCTTCTAAGTTATCGGTATCTTTTGTTTTTCAATTACTTATATTTAAATTTGAATTGCTTTTGTAACAACTTGATTGATTAGTGATTTTCCAATGAAAGTACTCTCAAGTGCGGGCCTTGAAGTAAGAGTCGTCACAAGCTCTGAACCAAGTAAAACCAACACGTGTTGGCTTAGATTCTCTTCCCCTTATTTACTTCTTTATTTTCGCTACATTTTCTCTCTTAATAGTTTTACGTAAAAAGGTGAAAAAGTCATGAGTGCTATTCACCCCCCCCTTCTCCCCTTAGCGATTTCGATCTAATAGATA
The DNA here is from genome assembly GCF_018446385.1 of Zingiber officinale. NCBI lineage: Eukaryota > Viridiplantae > Streptophyta > Magnoliopsida > Zingiberales > Zingiberaceae > Zingiber > Zingiber officinale. Next base: position 120,761,146 of record NC_055989.1, read on the forward strand.
CTATGAAATATATAGAGGAAGTACCAGAAACATCTGATTGTATTTCTACTAAGTCTAAATTAGTACAAGTGACTAACTTAGCCTCTCTTGTATATAAATTCTTTTTGTTAGGGCATGTAGAAGACAAATGTCTTGGTTCATTACAAGCAAAACAACCGATAGTGTTCGCATATATTTTCTTTGGTTTAAACTCCCTAACATGTTTATCTTTATTTAAATTTATTTTCCCTACTCTTTCGTACATAGTACATTTTTCTGGGGTTAGTGTTAAGTTTTGGTTGTTGTGTCATGGGTTTTCTAGTGGACCTAACATACCTTCATTTCTGGCGTTGTCTATGTTGATTAAGCTCATATTATTGTGGAGTATATATTTGGCTGCAGAAGTCATACTATTGTTTTTAAGTTATTTCTATATTTGGATGTATGTGCATTTGTCTTTAAGGACTGATATAATATGTTGTATGTGTACCCTTATATTATCGTATTGGGGTGCATTTGTCCATGCCTTATGAATTTCTTTTCCTATATCATCTGGTAGTTTACTAAATAGTCTTTCTCCTAGTTTAGGATTACAATAATTTTCCGAGATTGCTGTAAGTGTGAGGAAATCGTTACAAAATGGTTTAATCCAATTCTAGCTAAATAGTTGGAGTTGTTCCAAATCTCTCATAGCTTCCCTCTGTCATAAATTTAAGCATGTATTAGTATCTCTAGTTGTAAATAATCTATGGATGATATAGCAAAAGTTTAATATGTTGTTACCTTGGGAGGCTATATGAGCTATTTCCTCTAGGAAATTTATTTTATAAGCTTCCCAAGCAGCTTTAGCAACATCACTTAAGTAATTTTCTCCTACCCTCATCATAGCTTCTCTAGTTTCTATGTCAAGTTTATGCCTTTCTTGGTAATCTCTTTTGACCGATACAATCCATTGTTCTAGGTAGGTATTATATATTTGAAGATCATCACATTCAGCTATGTTTAGAAGTATTGAATTATTCCCAAAGTAGGTTATTTCGAGTGGTCTTCTTTTGCCTATGGTTCGAAGTAAAGGATTATTGTTTGTATATGGAGCTATTTTTGTTCGTGGGGGATGCCCTTCTCCATAGTCCATTGTTCTCATTGAACTTTAGGGGTATCAGACTTGTAATGGTTGTGGTCTCAATGTGCCTAAGTTACTAGATTTTGCAGGATTCATAAGATTTACTTCTGCATATTTTTTAGCAATTATATTTTGTTCTTCATCAAAATATAATTCCCAATCCTTATCAAGTTTATGTTGTTGTTTTCAAAGTGTTCAAGTTCCACTAGGTCTCTTGGAGTTAGGTGGATTGCTATTTCTGCAGATATGTATATGAATTCATCTAAGTAATCAAAAAACCCTTGTTGTGATGAGTAATTTATATCGTATGTTTGTTGGTCTAACGTATTGTTATTGTTATTTTCAATATTCATTAGATTGACATTATCATCTTCTTCATTTTCCTCATTGTGTGATGTGGAGGGTTTATAATTATTAAATCTAACTATCGAGTCGTCATACCTATCATTATAGATTATTGAGTATGTTGGTTGAAGAGTTTGTGGTTGAGTGTTTAGATCTAAATTGAGGCTCCAATATAGTCCTACTAGGATTTCTGAAGCAAAGTCTTTAAGTTTTAGGAAATAAATTCCTCTTGTAGTAAGGGCTTCAATGATGTTATGTGTTTGTACCATGAAGTTATTATTAATTTGAGTCATTGTCTTGCCTAAAAAATTATATCAATCTGTATGTTATGTTTTTGGAAATTTCCATATCCTTTTGCTTGAACAATGATCTTAATATGTTTTATGAAATCTAACTTAGTCATATTGAAGTTTTGGCAAAAGTACATAATGCCCAGATTACTATTTATGTCTACCTCAATAAGTCCTATAATTGCCTTTTCATTGTTTGAGAATCGAGAGTTATAGAGGACTAAAAATACTTTAGCTGCTATACTTTTTCCCGTTAATCCTCTAAGACCAAACACAATTAGTCCTAAGTGGATATAATTGTGTCTTCGCTGTAAAAGTGTTCTTGCAGACTTTTTAATCTTTCTTCTCCTCCATCAAGAAGATGAAGAGGTTGTGTCCTATGATGTCGGTAAAGTGTCGTAGAAAAGGAAATATTCCTTGGTTAGTCGTCTAGGATTTAGTGAATTTAATTGTTCATTGGAAAATGTTACTAAGTTTCTTTCTATATCTATCAATTCTTCCAACTGGTACGTGGATGTATTGTACGCCGTCTTGTTATAGTATTTATCTAGGAGTTTGTATTGGTTTCTAATTGTCCTCTCACTGTTCATGAGGGGCCTACAAATGATTCAGTTTGAGTTCTTGTCAAACTCATTTTGATGAATAAGTTTTAGGTTATCGTCTAGGGATTATGTTTCTAGTGGATAACTTACTTAGTTCTTTTGTTAAGTTATCTATGCTTTCTCTCCACTCTGTGGTATTGTATTGTTAAGTTATCTAGGAGTTTTCTAGTACTTGATCCCTTGTCCAATAACTTCTAGTTTACTATACCCGTTGTCTTGATTTTTGGAATATTGTTTAGAAAATTCTAATGTTTCTTCGTAGTATGAATTTTCGAAGTTCAATTTGTTCATTTATATTTTATGTCTTCAAGGGTTTTATGTATACCTTTAGTTCTTCAAATTGAGTTTTATGTGATATAATTTGTTCTTTAACTTGAAGTAAAACAGTTTTGGATTGTAGTTCAAATTGTTTGATTGAAATTCCTAATTCATAGGTCTATGTTCTTAAATAAGTTTTGAAAGGCTTAGTATTTTTTTTCTTGGTAGGAATTCTAAGTAAATTTAATCGACTAAATCTTTTGTTTAAAGAGTTTTGTGCATCTTTTAAGAAGTCTATGTTTCTTCTTAGATCTTTTATTATCTGAGTTTGTTGAATCAAAGTACTATATAGTTGTTCTACTAATATTTTTGTTTGGCTTTGTTATTCTAATAGGGAAGTTCCTGTGTAAAGAAGTAGGTCAATGATCATATTTAGGTGGGGATTATTGTCGGTGTGTACACAATGGCCATGTTTGGCTCTAATAAAGCATCTATGCTTATGTTGATCAATAGTAATAATTATTCTAGCCGGAACTTGTGTGGCTAGATCTAGAAAGTCTAACATCAGTGAGTTGATTAGATTATATATATAAAAGTGTTGTTACCTAAGGACCCTAAACCTGACTATACATGATTTTTAATAGATTATAATCGATGATTAGTTTACTAAATTTGAAAGGGAGCCTTGGCACAATAGTAAAGTTGTTACTTTGTGACTAAAAGATTACGAGTTTGAATCCTAGAAACAGCCTCTTGAAAAAAAATAGAGTAAGATTACGTACAATGGATCCTTCACCGGGATAATAAATGACGGGAGCCTCATGCACTGGACTACTATTTTTTTTTTTAATTGATATACTAAATTACTGTAAGTAAATTTATCTAGTGACAAGAGTAAGTCTCAAATAGTCAATTTTTCACTCACTAAATATCTTACTATGTTTTCTAGATTAACAATCTAAAACAAAGGTCATGCTAATATCTTTTCAGAGGTCATGGGATATATAGGTAGTGGTGTAATCCTATATTTTATTTTGTTGTTTTTATTGTTTAACATGTGTAACTTGTGATGTGCATAATTCGTACAACATCTCATTATAATTAGAGCCAATAAAATCAATCTAACATAATAGAAATCATTTTATCCTTTTCAAAGTGTTCAACTAGGTCATTCATATGCAATTCCCATATAAAAAATCTCTATGTGAAATTCTAAGAATGCATCGGTGTACATCCTTGAATAGGTCTTTGATTACACGCGATAGTTCCCATTTTAAACATCTTAAAAAAATTAATCCTAAGTCAAGACAAGTAATATATTTATCTTTAAGAATATTGAATTATGCTATAATCATCATGTTTATGGTGTGCAATGTGACAATAATACAATTCTTAGTATATCAACTAAAATATACACTCTTATAATAACTCAACCCACCCAATATGTTGAATATCTTGAAAAACTAATCCTAAGTCAAGACAAGTAATATATTTATCTTTAAGAAGATTGAATTATGCTATAATCATCATGTTTATAGTGTGCAATGTAATACATCTTAGTACATCAACTAGCAAATGTAGTCTTATAAGAACTCAATCCACTTAATATGTTTAATATATACTTTCTTTCAGAACTGAGCCATATAGTTCAAATAGAAAATGAATTCATGGAGCAATAAGTAAAACCTTAATGTCTCAAGATTTCCTGTACTCTAACTTGTTGCAAAACACCTCGAACGATTTAAAGAGGTTAGGATGTCTAAACATAGGAGTCTTAATCATCCTTATTAATTACCTAATATATCTTATTAATTATATAAAACAATGTCATAAAATAGATTTAGAGGTGCACTTTTTCTCAGTGCATATGATTTGAAACTAAGAAATGATTTGCAAACTCAAGCATGAATAATATTCTTAAATACTGAACACAGATTTCCAGCGAGTACAATAGTTCTCAGAGAAAATAATTGCATGAAGTTATGATCCTGAAGATCCTCATACATATACCCAAAGCATATTAAACAGATTCCCAATAAAAATTAACAGGAATAGGGTAAAATTGTTGAGTTTGTAAGTCACAGAGGCATTTGAAGTGCCTATTCCCAGAAATACACCTCATGAGCTATATGAACTTATTTCTTCTTCCTTCTTGTTGTCGTCGTCGTCATCTTCTCCCTGAGTGATATGTGAATCTTAGTGTATCCCTTTGCTAGGCTGGTGGCCACCAAGCAGAGCATTCTTAAACCGGCCAACAGGTCTCAGCATCCTGCTCATCTTCTGTTAAAGGTGATTTAAAATTTTAGTTTATGACAGAAAAAAAGAAGCTACACAAATAGATTCATTGATTGGAATTCAGTAACATACGGTATCTCAAGCAAGTGATATCCCTCATCTGACAAAGAACTTGAGGGAATAATAATAAAAAAAAGGAGATAGCTGAATTTCTTAAAGCATTGTACTAGTATTGTGAAGCCTATATGCAAACATGAGAATAGAATGTAACATACTATCCTGTAAACATGAAAATAGACTGTCACATAATTGCATCAGCAATATAACTGACAAGTGCAACATGCATTGACAAGATCAGAAGTGGACCCCTTGGGAGATATTTTTGTCAAAATAAAATGCCTCCTGATTGCAACATAGGTTACATTCACATGCTAGAATTAGATGTGAGTTAGTCCCCAGTGTCATTCTGGTGAACTAGAGAAGTATTGCACCATTAAGGATGCAAGTCATGGCAGCAATGACTGAAGACGGCTTCATGTTCAGTGAAATACAAGACAGGATTGGGAGCAACAGCCAACTCTATGCACTTTCACATAAATGAGTGAGCTTATTTACACGAGAGATTGGGAAATGAATAGGTATTAGCATCCATTATAGTTATACTAGTAGTAATCATGCAAACTCCTTAGGCTGCAGCAAGCTCACGCTTGCTTAATGATGAAGGAACATTTAAAAAGGAAAAAAAAAACTTTCACGGAGCAATCTAAATATTGATCCAAAATGGTTTTAATTCATTTCAAGGAAAAACAAATAAATGGTACTAGCTAATACAAGAAACAACTTATTGATCATTCTTGGACATGAATAATCATGAACCTGTAAGGTATTTTGTATTTTTGTATCTTTACCATGTTTTTTCCAACTGAACAATGATATCATTGAGTACTGGTTTGCCATGCCCACCTCACGGATAGCATTGAGTATTAGAAAACATTTCTTATACATATGTCATCCAAAATAATGCATCAAAGCCTGAAACAATATAGCCTCTATATGTCCTAGATGAAATCTATCCCTCCATTGAACCATGCACAAGACTATAACAGTGGTTATAACTAACTCTAATCCGTTTGATCACACTTTATTATTCTTTACACCTTAGTCTTACTTTCCTGTTCATATTTTTGAATTTAATTGATTCAACTTATAGAATAATGAAATCTAGTACTCATCTTTGAACCTACTCACCAAATTTATTTATAAAAGATTAATAGTGAAATAATTATATCCTTTAATTTTCATGAACTCAATGGGTGCAACTGTCACCCTTCAGCTCTACCTAGACCTGCCACTACCTCCTAGTATAATTTTGTATTCTCCATAGACTCACGTTAAGTGTTTCTTCCAGTTTCAGCTTTAAATTAGTCAATCAGAGATATATAGTGAAAAGTTCATTTAGGTTCTCTAATATACCCTTTTGATTTAATCATTTGATCATGCTTGAAAGCATAAACACATAACATTTAGTATCTCATTTCTTAAAAAATTAACAAACACAAGTGGAGGTTCAAAAGACTCTTGGTAAGATATAAGATCCTCAAAATTGAAAAATGAACTGAAGTTTAATTTTATCAGCAAGCTTGAGGTGTAAGCATCATGAAGTCTTCAAAATATACTACAAGCTCCATGATGAAAATTTTCCGTTGGTGTTTAGGAAGATTTTTAATAATAATAATAAAATAGTATCCTATATTGGATTTATTGACTCTTCAGTTGCTGACATACAATTTACTGATTATAATTATTTTCCTATCAATGGCACGTATCTATTGCAATTGTTTCAATATATGTCAACTCACAATGTTAAGGCCCATATGAACATGTCATCATGATTGTAATCATGATCAAATTCATTACATTCAATAGGGATAGACGTTCTTGATTATTTTTGAGGTCTTCCTCAATGTTCTCATAGTTCTTCCTCTCTTCAACGATAGAGTATCTAGCTTACAAAATTGTGCAATAATCTCTGTAAAAGCAACCCAAACATACATGTAAGGCCGTTACAAGTATTGGAAGATTTAATTTCAAGATGGTCCAATCTCACTCCAATAATAATGTTGCTTAGATCCATGGTGACAACACTATTAATCATATTTTTCAAAATTCTGCCAGTGCAAGACTAACAATAGAGTATGACAATCTTCAAAGCACATACTTAGATGATGATGATCATCGTCATGATAATAACTATAACAACAATAAGAAGAATAATACACAATGATGTGCAATATAAGGAGACAGAAGAGATGAGTATAATTTTTTTTTAAGATGCAAAGGATAATAAATATGATTTAAATGATAAAATAATTTAATGGGTCAGTCCATAGATCACAGTTTGTGTCTCTTCTTGTGACTATTTCAAACCAGGTGACCACATATTGCGGGTTATTGCTAAGAATGGTGGGGAGTAAGTAGTCTCAATACCATGAGAACATGTCCAACGAACTTTGGGGCAAATGGAGTGCACATGGTCATGGTTCAAAGTATCATTCCATTAGCAGGCCAGATGATAGTGAACAATGGTAATGGTTCAAAATAATCGTTCATGTCAATTGCTACAATAAAAACTCATTTTTAATGTGTCAATATCATTGTGGCTCTGCTAGAGGATTGACGCATACGATGAGTTAAACTGTATTTCCTCTGCTAAGATGAGACACAACAAAGCCTTCCCAAGGTGGGCCATGAGCCTTCCTCTACACAGACAAGACCAATCAGAAGCTTCCTCGACAAAGATGAGGTGCAACAAACCTTTCAATAGGTGAGGGAAAGGTCTCAGGGTTCCAACCAATCAGGAACTCCTCCCCGCTCTTTTCTTCCTTCAAGGTTCAATTGAAGGACCAACACTAGGACCTACATTCCATTGGCACATCTTGCTCTAACCAAGGAACAAGATTTTAAACCTTGACAATAGTTGACTATTGTTCTGGAATTATAGTCCCCTAGCAGTGAGCAAGAGCAATGCACAAGCAGATCGACAAGGATAATTACATGGTTATTGGAGAAGCACAACAAGGATCAAGGACTACAGCAAATTCACTCAACCACAAGTGAAAAGGATAAAGGAAGAAGGAATTCCAGATAAAGAAATTGAAGGGGTCACCAGCACCAAAAGAGAGAGAGAAAGATAGAGGATACAGGACAACACTACCTTGGAAAATGGATAGAGATTATGATCAACAAGGGTTGGCAAAATGATCATAAATGGTGGGGGATGTGGTGTATATGCAGTAGGCAAGGGTGGAGATCGTTAATAGTAGTGGACGCAAGATCTGTGAAGGAGAATAAAAATGAGGGTGTTTACTAAAGGGTAAAACATATAGATGAGGGATAAGGTGTTTACTAAATGCAATTAGGGGAAAGTGTTTCTGCTGTAAATTGATATGACATTTGGCAATAGCATCACTTCAACTTTCTCAAGCTAAGAACAGTGGGTGAATGCCATCACCTTACCAAAGTCGTTGACAAGTGGAAGAGGATGCCACACCACCATGCTCAAGCATCGAGGAAGACGACAACACAACGATTCAGAAGTATTCATGTGGTCAATAGATAATGAAGAGGTAGAAGAGGCAAGCATAGGAGGGCTCTAATTGCAAGATAAAGGTGGCAACATGAGCAAAATAGGAAGATAGGGAATATTTTAATGTTCCTTCACTTTTCTTTCTAGTATTGGGATAATTGAGTTGGGAAGAAAATGGGCTTATTTAATCTCTGTACTTCTATATTGTCCCTTCACTTTTCTCATAGACGTGATGCTCACTACTAGCTTCCCTACTTTTCTCTCAAACTTTTCCCCTTTTTTTTCTTAATTTTCTTCTCTTGTAAATAGGGTATAAAACTTTCTTAACCATATTTGATCAAATATTAAAAATAAATCTGTACTTCCTGAACATATCATAACTTATTATTACCAACTCTATCTAGAGCTTATATACATATGTTTTTGTCTTCTTTATTCACTTTATTTCATCAATAAGAACCTAATTGTAATTAGCATGAATATACATCAGAAGAATTTATACGAGCTACTTAATGTAATTTTATTTCAGAATCAACTATAACTAAGAAAGGGACAGGTAGTATGCATGGTTTTAAAAAGCAAACGATTAGGTCACATATACAATCACCTAGGTGGATCTAGAAACCAACCACATATGCCATATACAATTTGCATATGTAGTTTGAGAAAAAAAAATTATTCGGTTCATTTGAACTTGTTCACAAAAGGTCTAAGTTACCTTATTTGGTAACTTAGTAATGTTAACTTGAAACTTGTTTGATAAGTGATAAACACTTTTGATACTAATTTGTGCATGTGACTTGTATATCATACATTTTAAGTTGTTGATTAATATTTGATCATCATATTATAGCAAGATTGTTGAATCGAGGTTCCTATCCTAAATTGTTTGATGAATTATCAAATTGTGAATGACATGCGTCAAATAAAAAAAAATATAAAATATATTTAAAAAATAATTCCATTTTATACACAATAATTTTGATAATTAAAATATATAAAATAATACAATATTTATTTAAGAGCATAATATAATAGATGAATTTGATGTTGAATGATAACAAATACATAAATTCTTAATTCTTAGTTGATGATAATGAACAAATTATTGCTTATTTCATTCTATTAAAATTGGAATAAAATGAACGATAGGAAAAATTCTCGCCAAATACTTTTGAAATAGAAAAAATATTTGTCGTCAAATGGAAGATAACTTATATATGATATGACTTCTAAGTCAATATTAATTTTGCTCTTATTATCACTCTAACATCAATTTAACAAGATTTTTTCTTGAATATCATTGTTAGGAGTTCACATTTGTTTTTGTCAATTTTCGTCTCTATTTGATAAGTTTTTTTTTTCTTCTACATAATTGTTAACTTTAGCCAACTCCACTTAGTGGGGTAAAACTTGGTGGTTGTTGTTGTACATCATTGTTAATTTTGATATTTCACTATGTTTGAATGTTTTGCTTTTGTCATAGCATATAAAAATCATCACTTTATATTGTTTTATAATAAAATTTGGTTAAGTTGTTTGTTTATAATTTTCAATGAGTTAGATTTAATTTAGTTGATTACATTTAACTTTAGATGGTTTTTATAAGAGTTGTATTAAACAAGATTCATATCAAATTGTATTGAATCTCCTTTTCACTTCTAATCCATAAGTAAGAATCATATCTTTTTAAACATGAAGTACATTGTATCATATGATACAATCATGAAATATAATTTTGACAACTATAAGTATTTTGCATTGTAATAATTGACATTTTTTTTGTGTATATAAACTAAATATGTTGATTTATATAATACACTTCGAACATCATATATATATATATATATATATATATATATACACACACACACACACACACAGATATATAGATACATGGACCAAGATTTAAAATTTCAACTCATGTCGGAGTTTCAGTCCTAGACCGGAATAATACGATTTGATACTGTATCATGTCGTGCCAATCCAGTTTCGATATTTTTTTAAAAAAAAAATTAATATGAGTGTATATTAATTAAAAATTAATTTTATTAATATTTGATTATTAAATATGCTCACTATTGATGTTATATTTTGATATGTTAAATTCATATTTTAATATTTTCTTATAAAATAATGTCTATTAAATTTTTATAAAATTATTTTTAAAAAAAGTAATTCTCAAAAATCAAAAATAAATTTAAAATTATAGAATTATTTGAAAGACTCAAAGCTAATTAGAAAATTTTTTGAAGGTCTTAAATTATTTTTTGAATGTATTTGTAATTTTTTTAATATTTTAAAATTTATTTGAAATGTTTAAGAATTATTTTTTTTTAAAAATGTTTATTTAAATTCACATTCAATTTTCAACATATAATGAAATTTTAAATTATTTTATAAATTATTTTATTAATTTTAAAATTATTTAAAAATTTAAAACAATTCTTAATATTTTATAACTATTAGTAATAATATATTATTTTTATAACTATTATATATAATTAACCGTTATATAATAATTAATAATTTATTTATAATAAAAATAAATCTATTTAAAAAATAAAAAAAATAACCTTAAAAATATTGTGACAACAATTGCCCCACGGAGACTGTCGCGGGGTCACGACACCCTCCGAGTCCCGAGGGTCATGGCACCCTCCGAGTCCCGAGGGTCATGGCACCCTCCGCAACCTCATGATGGCCTTACAGTCGCGGTGCCGGTCCCATGGTAGAACGATAAATACCGTCTTTTTCAAGTGGCATGGGTCAACACTTCAAACCATGACATAAACACATGTATGCACACAAATTGCTTCTATGCGACATGTGTTATAATGGTATCTATGGCATATTACCTCATCTACTATTAGACAATATCTATGAAAATATCATAGTTAAGCATACTCATGAAATTGGATTCAAGAATGGAGACTCGAGAATGAGGCAATCAATATGCATTGGCACAGAGAAATGTCGAGTCTCAGGAGTTTCAACCTCAAAAGCTGTTTGAGTTTAAAGTTTATATAAAAAAATTTATAACTATAGTTTTATTTGAAAATTTACATTATAAAATTTATAATATAATCAATTAATTGATTAAAAACTTTATAATCAAGGTTATTATATAAGTTATATAATTTATGCAATACACTATTAATTTTATAAATTAATTACTTGTATTAATTAATTATAGTAGTGATTAGTTAATCACTAATTAATTAATTCAATATTTAATAAATATTTATTAATTAATTTCTGTATTAATTGATTTTAAATTGTTTAACAAATACTTTCTTTAATTAATAAATACCATATTAATTAATTATTGTATTAACCAATTTTAAGATGATTAGAATTATAATCAACATTGTTTACTATGGAATATTACTTTCTTTACTGCAGTTTATCTTCCAAACTAGTAAAATTATTAGCATGTTTACCTAATGTGTGTGAGGTGTGATAGGTTATTTCAGACAACAATAGATAAAAGGGCAGCTCGGTGCACGAAGCACCCGGCATGTGGGATCTCGGGGAAGGATCCATTGTACGCAGCCTTACCCTGCTTTTTGCAAGAGGCTGTTTCGGATTTGAACCCATGACCTTTTGGTCATATAGCAACAACTTTACCGTTGCGCCAAGGCTCCCCTTCATTTCAGACAACAACATATGCTAATCCAAATTTCAAATGACATGCTACAAAATCTGTAGTAGTATTCCTATCAAAGATTGAAACTCTAACAAGGCTGAAAATTTTACACCATGTGTCCTGCATATGCATATGCACTATGTTGTGAGTCATCTACATAGCACCTATATACACCTTTTAAATCCTTGGTGGTGTTTATGAAAACAAAGTAGTTAGTTTTCATCATAGTGCATTTTCACAATGGAACAAAACATACCTCATCAGTGATGGTAAACTTCCATTTATCCTGTTGCCATCGTCTCCCAAGAACTATAATGCCAACAACAGCAGCAGCCACTACAACAGACCAAAATGTATTAGCTTCCTTTGCCTGGCGATACACAGATGCTACATGTGCCTTCCACCATGCTTGGGAAGGAAGCTCAGGTCCATCAGAGTCATCTTCATCATCTATTTTGTGCTCTTCAAAAGAATCTGTATTCACATCTAAAGATTCACTAGTCTCAATTTTGGTGACACTTCTCTGCATTTCAGAATGACTAGCAACAGAATCAGGATCAGCGAGTATAAATTGCTCCAATCCGACCAATGTAGACCTTTGGGATCCCTTAACCTCTTCAAATCCCATTTCATGCACAGAAAATTTACTCCCCTCATCCAAAAACTCAACTCCATGTAGGTCATCTTTTGATTCAGTTTGCAACTGATCTATGTCATCAGCATCAACCATTTCAGGGCTTCCAATATTTTCCTCTGGGCGACCAGAGATCTCATTTGTATCCGGTTGTATTGGGAGATTCTCATGTTCACTGGGTGGAAAAATAAAGTGACCAGACATGAATAATGCAGCAGTAGATGACTCAGGATTACTTATGCTCTCGCTCTTCATCACTTTACTTTCATCAGAAGGGTCAACCTCATGTGGACCAGGTGCAGCAGCATAAGCGGATGCTGTGAGGGATACAACTTCCCAGTCAGCTCCACGGGAAGTACCCTCTCCTACCTTCTCCTTGTCGGCCATTCCAAAACCAACGATTCAATTGAAACTCTGAAAAATATTATTTGAGTTGAAGACAGTTGGCATAATCTACCCAAATGAAATCAGACAGAGCACCACAGTGAGAAAGACTTTACAATAAGGTCAAGATGAGAATGAGGTTTAATTGCTAAACCAATTCAAATAAAGCTAAACAGAGAATGAAAACAACATAAAGAAACACTTTGTGATAAGATCAAAATCCAAATGAGATTTTGGTAGTTAATCCCGCACAGACGACAGAAAACCAAATAAGTGAGCAACCGTTTATCTTCCATTCAATTTGGTTTCTTTACATAAAAGGATTCAATTTGATTCCTCGATATTAAATTGAGCAATCATGATCCAAAATCTGATGATTTTTTTTTCTTGAAATACATAACCTCGTAATTAATGCTATGTACGGATCTCCAAATCACGTTTACTTTGTCTTTGGAACATACAATTATTCCCATGGCAGAAACAAAAATAGCAACAAATAAGAAAAACCTAATTCCCTAACTACTCTAGATCCCAAAAGGCAATCTTCAAGCGTCGTCAATGAAAAATCCACAAAGAAAATGAATCAAAAAACCAGATCCAACCCATACGAGCTTTGAGAGATAAATCGAGAAAACGCTAAAGGAGATATATACCTTCCAAAAGGAGATCGTCGGGAAGCAAAATATGAGGGAAGCAACGAGATGGAGAAAAAGCGAGAGATTGGCGTTGTGAGAGTTACCGAGACGCAGAAGAAAGGAAAGGATTGGGCAAAACCAAAGCCGCTTCAGCCGGTGACGTCTGTGCGATAACCTCTTGAACAAGCCTCTGACTCGCGTGATAGTTTCTATTGTGGCAAGCTCGGGATTAATTCTAAATACGAGGGTTGGGCTGAAATTTTCCATTCATAATTAATATTAGACCATCAATAGATAGGCAGAAAATATGATGATTTTTATTGAATAATTGAAATGATTTTTTTTTTGAAATTATAAATAATTAAAACATTTATAAAATTATTTAATTGAGGTTTTTTTAAATGCATATATTTTATTTTAAAATAATAAATCTAAGCTTTGTTTATATTATATTATATTATTTAATCTATTTGATTAATCAACTATTTAACGTATTATTTTATATTCTTACTTAAAATTTTTAATTATTTCATTTCATGTGTTTAATTTCATATTTATATCAGTTTCATAAGTAAAAAATTATTTTAATTTTTTTACTTCAAATCTTTTCTGATTAATAGCATTTTACTGATATCTTATTTTATAGGAACTCAAAGGAAAATCGATTGAGCTTAGAGAATACTACAACAGGGTACATGGCCGGGCTATATCCCCGGTTATGTTCTGACCATGTTCCACTCTAGAAGCTTGTTTGGAAGTAGTTGGCATGGTTTGACTGTGCTATCTAGCACTCCCATAGCGCGGGTCGACTTAATGGGGTCATATAAAAGCTTCAACTCAAATCTAGGATAGGGGATTGATCCATTAGAGTCATCTTCTTGCTCCTTCATCTCCACCTCCATTGCTATCCTTCATTCAAGCCCTCATCTCGGTTGGGAGAGGTGCTTCCATCCATCTCCATCGGTCATCTCCACCTTTATCTCACCTCGGTTGGGAGGGGTTTCCTCACAAGGGAACACAGCTTGAGGAAGAGAAGATGGTGTGATGGTCATCCACCCTCTTAGTTTCCAAGAGTCCATTTTCAATCAAAAAGTATGTGTGATGGTCTCCCGCTCTTCTTATTCGCATCAGCCTTATTTTGGTTAGAGAGGTGCTCTCATTTTCATCATCGTAATATGCACTAACAAATCCTTATCCAAGTTAGGAGAGATGCTTCCATCTTCATCCACAAGCTTTTTGATCTCGAAGTTTGGTCCAATCTGCATCCACCGTTCATCGGATCAAAAGAAGTGAACTCCACCCCCAATTACCCCTCCTGTCCAACTTAACCGTAATTTATCCCCTCTGGATATTTGTGGGGCCAGACCCAGGGGGCCGCTAAGGTGACGGTTTCACCTTTTGCAAAAGAAGTGAACTCCACTTTATCTTTAGAGTTTAGCTTAGCTTAGCTTAGTTTTAATGCTTGTAATGTGTTCAGTTTAATGCCCCTTATATTGTACATTACTTTCAATTTTGTTAACCCATTTCAATTCATTTAAATTCTCACAATGCTTTATTTCATTTGATTGTTAGTGTTAGGTTATTCTTCATTTGGATGCAAGTAAATTAGATTAGATTAGATTTCCTTTAATGCTTTATATTCCTTTTAATTCTTCTGTAATTGTAGTTTAGCTAGGTTAGAGTTTTAATTACTTGAATTTTCTTTCATTTATTAGTCTTAGAATCCAACACAAATCCTCATTTCAACATTAAAAACTAAAACCCAAACCTCCAATGACATTTAGAGACAATCTAAATCATCCCTATGCTATATTAGTGTAGAGGGATTCGATAATTTATTTGATTCTGTATCATGACAATATGATTTGATCAAAATGACATTGTTGTCGAGGAGTGTATCGATATTTGATAATCTTGAGATTGCTTTTCTTTGAATTCTTTTCTGTTTATTTTATGGTGTCTTATTTATCAGTGCTCATGTATTTTGTTCTTGTATATTTTCTATCTTTTGATCTTATTTGTTTCAGAGTTTCAGTGTAAGAATAGGAAATTATTTTTGTGAGGAAACATGGATGTGTATTTTCATCAGTTTAGAGACATTAATGAGACCTATGTTTCTGGTATTGGGCAATATAGAATGGAAAGTAAATTGGATGAGATAATTTCTCTTGAACAATTCTCAATAGCAAAATGTACATGATCCATTGTCCAATGCATGCATTCCTAGTTGGATGCAACAAGATGATAGTTATAACTATACTCATCAAACAACGGTAGACAATATTTTCTCTATCAAATAAATTATTTAATTTTAAGTATGGAAACACACAACAACAAATTACTAAGTAACTTTGAAGTGAGAGAAAATTGAATGAGATAACTTTTATTGTCAATCAGCTCGGAATGAACCAATATATACAGTCGACCACACCTCCTCCAACATACCAATGGTCACTTAAATTTCAGAATAATCTATTGCCTAACAAATTCCAACTATTCCAACAAGTCTAGCAAACTCTCGCTTCTAGTCAAATGAAAATCACATTGTAGAAAATAGAAGGGCTCATGTAGAATTTGCAACTAATAATCTCTAGTTCTAGTAGAATTAAAGCATCACTAAAAAATTACCAGATACATATGGACCAACTTGCATCATCCATTAGCCACTTGCAAGCACAATACTCCAATAAGCTTCCCTCATAGACTATTTCTAATAATATCGGTGTTCTTCAGGAGATGAATTATAGAGGTAGTGATCATCTTATCTCTGATTTTGTTGCTCTACAGGACTCCTATTATTCTTTGTGTTGTGATAATGAAGTTATAGATGATGTCAATTTTTATGATGAGGATGTTGTAGGAAAAACTCTTGATAAAATTGTTGATGTTGCAGATGTTGAGGATGATGATGCTGATCAGTTATCTACTAATCTTGCCTATAATTTTGTTGTAGATGAAAGTGTAGAAATTCGTGTAGTGGAGGAAGTATCTCCAAGATTATTCCTTTCAATTGTGCAATCACCTTAATTTGAGTTAAAACTCTTTTATAATTAGTTGGAGTATGTATATATGGAGTTGGATAAATAGTTGCCAGATATCAATACCCAGAATTATCAACTTGAATAGAAGTCAAGTGGGATAATGATAGCAAATAAAGATGATGAGTTGATTTCCACACGGGTGCAAAATAGCTGGAGACCTCCGGATTGGAGACTATGATTTAAGCTATTGTGTGATGCCTTCTACTATGCAGTAGAAGTGGTTATAACTCAGAGGGATCTAAAATTCATGCTGAGAAAGACCCTAACTTTAAATGAAATCATACAGTCTCCGGACTGAAATACTTTTGTTGGAATATGCCTAATACGGTGTGTGTTAAAAACACGTTTCGTAAACATACACAGCAGAAGACTTAATGATAAATAAACTAATTTTTTACATCATAGAAACCACACGATGTAAGATATAATTGCGCAGACAAGATCATAAAATAAAAAAAAATCGAATAATAATTATTATAGGTATACCTTACGAATGACCTATAATAAGAAGGGCATCAACCTTTTGCAATGTTATCAAACCTCACCTCTATTCGTATCCACACCAAACTCTTTAAGATAACTCCAAGAAAACAAGCTTCACCTTCAGAAGGTACTAGCCACGAGCGAAAGAGAAGGATCAAGAAAAGGAAGAAAAAGCAAAAGGTGTTAGGACCAAAAGATTTTAGATATCTCTATAATAGTATGATATTGTCCACTTTGGGCCTAAACTATCATGGATTTATTTTTTTGCTCTACCCAAAAGGCCTCATACCAATGAAGATATCTTAATCTTATTAACCCATGATCTTTTCCATGTACTTTTAATGTGGGACTTTGATTTTATTCCCAACAATCCTCCCCTCAAACGAAGGACCACCATTATTCTCATAGTTCATGTCTCCCCTTGAGTATCAAGTTACTCTTGATCTGTTTAGGGCCTCCCCTCGAGCATCAAATCACTGACCTACTTAGGGTCTCCCATACTTTGTTCAATGTTCCACCCACATGGTTTGATTTAGATCATGGTTCTAGCTCATGCTTCTTCCGGTGGTTAGTCCGGTGAAGAGCAGCCTCGCTCTGATACCAATTGTTAGTACCAAAAGATTTTGAATATTTCTATAATAGTATGATATTATCCACTTTGGGCCTAAGTCCTCATGAATTTAATTTTAGGCTCTACCCAAAATGCCTCATACTAATGGAGATATCTGTAGGATCGATGCGGCCGGGTAGAAGGGGGGGGGGGTTGAATAGCCCTGAAAAAAAAATCAAACACAACCCTTTCTCGTGCGATTAAGCTAACACATAAAAAATAGATTAAACAGAAAATAAAGCATAAAAACGAGGCACCGAATTTGACTTGGTTACAACCGGGGAGGTTGTTAATCCAAGGATGAAGATCGCACTAAGAGCTCCTTCAGGCGGAGAAGCCTCGTTTAAGACAGAAGCTAATCTAAACAGTGGAAGCACACAAGTGTTGTTTACAATTTCTGAATTGATGAAGAGCTTCTGGACCAAGGCTATATTTATAGCCTTGGTCGGGGCGCCTGGAAGGGTTCCGGGCGCCCTGGGGGGGGGGGGATAAAGTTTTATCCCCCAACGTTCAGATTGCGTAAATCGCGATCTTGGTCAAAATCAGGGTCCGGGCGCCCCGGACAGCTCCGGGCGCCCGGATTGGTTCCGGGCGCCCCGGACAGCTCCGGGCGCCCGGATTGGTTCCGGGCGCCCCGGAGCAAAAAGTCAACTGCGGTTGACTTTTTGTTCGGGACCACTTCTCCGTTAAGTCCCCGTTTCGGTCCGGGTCTTCTGCTCCGGATCCGCTTGATTGGGTGATCTCTGACATCCGGAATAGGGCTCACCCGAACCCATCTTCCGGTCTTCTCGAGCGTGCTTCCCTCCGGCTTCTCGTCCCTCGGAATTGCCGCGTGTCCCTTCTCGTCCACCAGCGTACTCATCCGCAGACTTTGTCCCTTGATCGCACCCCGTGCCGACCTTCGCGCTAGCTGCGTCTCTTGCTCCCCGAGCAATCTTCCGCTTCGGCTTTCGTACCTCGGAACGATCGCGCACACTTCCTTCTCGTCCGCCGATGTACTCTTCCGCAGCGCCTTGTCTCTCGGACGCACCGCGTGCCGTCCTTCTCGCTAGCTGCGTCTTCCGCTCGAGTATTTGTGCTCCTAAGCTCCTGCATACTTAGACACAAGGTTAGAAAACAACAGAACCTAACTTAACTTGTTGATCACACCAAAACCAACCTTGGGGTTCCAACAATCTCCCCCTTTTTGGTGTGATCAACCCAAGTTAAGCTAGGGTTAACTAGACAAAAAAATAAACTAACTAAATTTACAATTTAGTGCACAAAGATAGAAAAAAAATAGTTTTAGGCTACCTCCCCCTAGACTTATACTTATCCTTCTCCCCCTTTGATCACAAAAAAAATGGGGTTCCAAGAAAAAATCTAAGGGTTAAAGACTTAGAAAATTTTGAAAAGCTACCTTAAAAAAAATTCTAAGTCAAAAGATTCTAAGTTAGAAAAAGAATTTTGCAATCAATAAAACTTAATTAAATATTTTAAAAAATATTTTTGAATCAATAAAAGCAGAATAAATTCTAAGTAAAATTTTAAGTAAAAGAATTTTGAAATTTATTTTATTTATTTATTTTTTTTAAGATTTTAACTTAGGAAAAAATAGTTTTTGAAAATTTTTCTAAATACTCTAAGTAAAAGTTATTTTTGAAAATAGAATTTAAAAAAATTTAAGTCAAAATTTTGAACCATGTTTGAATAACTTTTTAAAGCATTAAATAATTCTAGTATTAATGCTTTATTAATTAAACATTTATTTCAATATTTGGCTTCCAGGCAGTGGCGAGGCACTAGGCCTTCTTGGTTATTGGAGCAACAACCACTTTCTAGTCAAAGCCCATAAAGAAATTTTTGTTTAATTTTCTCACTTAAAGCGCTAACTTTGATTTTAAAATTTACACTAAGCAAGATTTAGGAACCCAATAAAGGTTCCAACCTACTGGATTAACTAAAAATTTCTTAGGGACATATTTTCTAGAGATATTTTTAATTTGTCCCTGGTGATATCTATAATACCAATTCAAATTATTGAACCTTCTAAAATTGGTTTTAGATGAGCAAGCAGAGTTTTTCAAGTTTTCTACTTGAATTTTTAAATTTTGAATTTCTAATTTTAATTTTTCATTTTCTAAATTTGATTTATCTAGCATTTCTAACGGACAAGATGTAGCTAATATTGCTTTTAAATCTTTATTTTCATTTTCTAATTTGCAGCAATCTTTTGTTAAAATTTTAATGAATTTAAACATTTTATTAGGAGGAAGAGATCGTACCTCACTTACCTTGTCGATCTCGTTGTCAGTTTCTCCCCCTGAACTGCTTTCTTCGGACGTGGCTCCCCTTCATTGATGCTTTCGATGCTCATTTCGGAAGAGCTTGATTCGCAGTCGTCGTCTTGATGACTCGCCATTAACGCGAGCCCGGAGAACTCCTCGACTTCTGATTCCGACGACGTATCGTCCCACGTCGCTTTTAGGGCCTTGCGCTTTTGAATAGGCTTCTTACCCTTGTCCTTCCCGTTGTTCTTCAGTTTAGGGCAATTGTCCTTGACGTGCCCTTCTTCATCGCAATGGTAGCAGCGGATGGTTCTTTTCTTTCTTCCCTGCGGATGGTTAGATTTCCTAGATTTACAAATATTTTTAAATCGTCTTACCATCATTACCATTTCCTCGTCGTCGAGAGAAGATTCTGACTCAGGTTCGTCTCTCGAAGCTTTAAGGGCAACATTATTCTTGGGCTCCTTCGGACCTGCACATCTTGACTCATGCACTTCAAAAGTTGAAAAGAATTCGTCTAATGAAATTTTTTCTAGATCTTTTGAAATGTAAAAGGCATCTACTAGTGATGCCCATTTTGGGTTTCTAGGAAAGGAATTTAGGGCATACCTTAGCGAATCTCGGTTACTTACCTCTTCTCTGAGATTCGTAAGTCTGGTGATGAGTTCCTGAATCCTCGAGTGTAGATGTGCAATTGTTTCACCTTCTTCAAATCGGAGGTTTGTAAGCTGGTTACGAAGTAAATCCCGTCTTGCAAGTTTGGCTTCGGATGTTCCTTCGTGTAACTCAAGGAATTTCTCCCAAAGCTCCTTTGCCGAGTTGTAGGTACCGACTCGATTGACTTCTTGTGTTGGAAGTACACTTAGCAGATGAAATTCTGCTTTCTTGTTTGCCACGTGGTCAGCCTGCTCATTCTTTGACCATTGATTTCTTGCTTTGCCCTCTGGTGCTTCATAGCCAAATTCCATTGTTAGTAATAAATCATAATCTGTTTCAAGAAATACCTCCATTCGCTTTTTCCATTTAGCAGTTCCCTTTGAATTTTGGTGCGTGGATGTTGGATCCGCCATCTTGTTGCTTCGTTCGGTGGTTAGTCCTCACCCCGGCTTCGATACCAATTGTAGGATCGATGCGAGTAGAAGGGGGTTGAATAGCCAAAAAAATCAAACACAACCCTTTCTCGTGCGATTAAGCTAACACATAAAAATAGATTAAACAGAAATAAAGCATAAAAACGAGGCACGAATTTGACTTGGTTACAACCGGGAGGTTGTTAATCCAAGGATGAAGATCGCACTAAGAGCTCCTTGAGGAGAAGCCTCGTTTACAGTGTAAGCACAAAAAGCTAATCTAAACAGTGGAAGCACACAAGTGTTGTTTACAATTTCTGAACTGATGAAGAGCTTCTGGACCAAGGCTATATTTATAACCTTGGTCGGGGCGCCTGGAAGGGTTCCGGGCGCCCTGGGGGGATAAAGTTTTATCCCCCAACGTTCAGATCGCGTAAATCGCGATCTTGGTCAAAATCAGGGTCCGGGCGCCCGGAAGCATTCCGGGCGCCCCGGACAGCTCCGGGCGCTCGGAAGCATTCCGGGCGCCCCGGAGCAAAAAGTCAACTGCGGTTGACTTTTTGTCCGGGACCACTTCTTCGTTAAGTCCCCGTTTCGGTCCGGGTCTTTTGCTCCGAATCCGCTTGATTGGGTGATCTCTGACATCCGGAATAGGGCTCACCCGAACCCATCTTCCGATCTTCTCGAGCGTGCTTCCCTCCGGCTTCTCGTCCCTCGGAATTGCCGCGTGTCCCTTCTCGTCCACCAGCATACTCATCCGCAGACTTTGTCCCTTGATCGCACCCCGTGCCGACCTTCGCGCTAGCTACGTCTCTTGCTCCCCGAGCAATCTTCCGCTCCGGCTTTCGTACCTCGGAACGATCGCGCGCACTTCCTTCTCGTCCGCCGGTGTACTCTTCCGCAGCGCCTCGTCCCTCGGACGCACCGCGTGCCGTCCTTCTCGCTAGCTGCGTCTTCCGCTCGAGTACCTGTGCTCCTAAGCTCCTGGATACTTAGACACAAGGTTAGAAAACAACAGAACCTAACTTAACTTGTTGATCACAACAAAACCAACCTTGGGGTTCCAACAATATCTTCATCTTATAAACTCATGATGTTTTCCATGTATTTCCAATGTAGAACTTTGATTGTATTCCCAACAAAAGGAAGATCTTCTTCCTTTGTGTGGCTCATGGCAACAATAGGAGAACCTCTTATTATGGTCAGTGACAAGAGAGAGGAAGAGGGAGAGAGAGGTATTGAGTTTAGGCTTCTAAAACATAATCAAGACAATAATGAATTGTATGTTAATTCTCTCTTAACCATATCAATATATAGTCCTCTTTAATGAGTTGGATTAAAAACCCCAAATCCAACCTATTATGTCTCAACTAAAAATTAACTCATTAACTCTTTGGTTTGGTTCACAACTAAATCAAGTTAGTTTATAGCTAAACCAAATTGATTCATGACTAAATCAAATAGGGTCCAACTCTTTCATAAGAGATATGGTCCATTCGCGCTTTCATTCCGACAAATATTTTCATATTTATCTCATGTATGTTCCAACTAAATATTTATCTCTTGATATGGGAATCATATTCTCTAACTTATTTTACGTCTTTTAGAGACTCGTAGTACGTGTGACCCAATAGGTTCCCAATTTATCTTGGTTGTTCATAATTAACTACTTAATTATGAAACGATCATGAGTGACACCTAGTAGTATATCATGATCCTCAATTAACCAGAAAATCACAGTCGATCTAAGAACTAATTTTGAACCCTTCAGTAGTTACAGTGAGTCGTACCTCATTCCTTTTACTCGTCTTATACCCACTTAGTTCAGGACATGGTCTATGTGTCTGCCCCCACTAGACTGACTACGTTACACCTAGTCTAAGTAATACTTCTTATTTTATGAATTTAAATTACTTGTACATGTGTACAAGAGTCACATATTCTTAACATGTGATGCTTTGGCCAAAGACTTTGAGTAATAATCCTAACGAGTGGTCATAGGGTATACTTCTTCTCGTAAGAAATGGTGAATCCTCTATGGGCTATCTAAACACCTTCGGATACTTTAACTTATCCAATCATCACGGGTCAATATCTCCAAGAGATGCTTACTTAAGATGTCAAAGTATAAGTCTCCATGGCCAAGATGACTTATATACCTCAAGTCGAAAGAAACTTGCACTTGAGCTACAATAAGAACTTCACAGACATATCCATATATGTAGAGAATCATATAAAGTCTTACAGCAAGTCACTCCAATGAACTAGTCACCATAACTAGCATTCACATTTAACTCTCGATATTCCAATGTCTTCAGCTAGTGAGAAATAGTTGTTTGGCCGAACCAAGGAGTATAACCCATGCTAGTCTTATAGAATTGATGATGTCCGAATGCACCAATTTGATGATTAGGAAAATTTGAATACATTCATAATTGCACATGTAGAGATAATCACAAGTTGTGATTTAATCACAAATTCTCTCATGCTATAAATTGTATTGTGGGCATTCAGTAAATGAGTTTAAGACTATTCAAACATATAATATGCATTCAAATAGTGAATTTATATTTATCAAATAAATAGTAAAATCATAAAGTGATTGTCTTAAGACATCTCTCAAAACTTAACTTCTACTGAATTACCTCTATCTGCTAGAAATTAAAGAGAAAATGGTGGAGGAAGTGGTGCTCACCCCAACTTGGATCATTCCACTCCAAGGTTAGATGCTCAAAATAAATTGTTTTCAACCACTAAGCACTAAGGAAAAAATGGTGGAGGGAGCTATCTTTACCTCATTTATAATTATTTCACCTTTGGAGTGAATTCTACATTTGAACCATCTCCAATCACCTAGAAGAACATACGAGGAGTCGACGACGGAGGGAGCGACACTTAACGACGTTAACCACATGAAGGAAACCCTCACCTCTACTCGGGCCATCCCACTTTCGGCTTGGCTTCTGCTATTGAATCACCTTCAACTATCATAAATAAAGGGGAGTCCATTTCTTTCCTTTCTTTTTCTTGTTTTCCTTTATCTTTTTGTTTGTGTTTGTTTTGTTTTTCTTTGCTTTGATTACTTTGCTTTCTTGTTTTATACTTTATGTAGTTTTGTTTTGTAATTCCATGCATGTTACCTCATAATACTTTGAGAATTGTAAAATCTTTTTAAGTTTGACCATTGAGTTTTTAGATCATTTGACATGATTAATACTCTGCTTATATGTTGTCATTAGTGTGATGATGGATTATGATAGTTGATATTTATCTAGTGAGGATTATAGCCATGCTTATTTGTTATCCTTTCGTATGTGAGTTGCACTCATAACAATTGTTATTTTTGAACTTGCATGAATGTGATGAAGACCCTCTTACTTGTTCACTTTGTGATTTCCTTTCTTAGTTAGTTACTAGTTCAATAATTCCCTTAGCACTATCATTGTTCATTACATTTTCCTTGCCACATCTTTATTGATTTATTCTTTGCCCTATTCTTTGATATTATGATGAGTTACATTATCTGAGATGAACAAATTCTAAGTGTGGGGGGAGTTCTATGTGAATAATGAGAGTTCCCAAATAGAACATGGGAAAATCATGTTAAGTGACATGGTCGTGCCCTATTCTGAGAGGTTCAAGATAGAAAAAATTATCCATAGAATTCAACATGGACAGACTTTGTTGAGGAACACGATCGTGCCCCCATTCTATATGTTCCATGATTCAAAAAAAAACATGGTCTGGTCGTGTTGTGTGCCACAACCATGGTGGATTTGGAATAAAAAATAAAAAATAAAAGAAGAAGATCAAAAGAAGTTTTTCTTAGTTGGGTGAAAGGAAGTTAAACTTTAGAATATTTGGCTGAGACTTTTGTGCATGTTATGTGGTTGTATTCATCATGTTCATCATCCCAAAACTATCATGTTCTTTTTGGCTTCTCTTCTTATTTTACCTATCCTTCTTATTTCTTTTGACTTCTTTTTGTCACATTACAACTTTAATAAGTCCTTCAGATTTATATATGTGTATGTTTACCATAGTGAAGAGTAGATAATAAGCAAACATATGGTAGTGCAATGTCATGAGTAGCATTGAGTGGAAAACTCCACCTTGCAAATGTTTACAAGAGCGAGAGAAAAACTATTTATCTTATGAGGCTTTATTATTCTTAGTTTATTCAAGTTGATTGAAATCGTCATGCTTATTGACTAGTGTAAGAATTAGATTCATGAATGTTTTGATCCTTGCAAATATGATGGTCCTAAGTAATTACCTTTACAATCTTCAAAGTGTTGATAGATGATTGATAGTGAGATGAGTTTTGATTATTTTCTAGCTTTGTTTACTTGCTAGAAACGTGCAAGAAATAAAGTGTGAGGGTGTGATAAGAAATGATTTGATGTATTATTTTGTGTTCTTACTTGGCATTTTTAATCATCTCCTGTGTTTATTTCCATATTTATATCATATTTTACTAGTAAAATTTTGTTTTGATCTTCACTTCAAATCCTTTCTAATTGATAGCATTTTACTGACATATGAGTGTATCTTATTTTTTAGGAACTTCAAGAAGAAATCAACTGAGCTTGGAGCACACCATAGCAGGGAGCATGTCTTGGCCGTGTCCCACTCTGGAAGCTTGTTTGGAAGTTGCAAACTTCACCTCGGTGGTTGACACGACCTAGGCATGTTATCTAGTAAGGTCATGGCACGGGTTGCCTCAATGGGGTCATATAAAAGCTTCAACTCAGATCTAGGGCATGGGATCGATCCATTAGAGTCATCTTCTTCCTCCTTCATCTCCATCTTCATTGTTTTCCTCCATCTAAGCCCTTATCTTGGTTGGGAGAGGTTCCATCCATCTCCGGTGGTATCTCCACCTCCATCTCACCTTTGTTGGGAGGGGTTTCCTTACGAGAGAACACATAGCTTGAGGAGGAGAAGAGGGTATGGTGGCCATCCACCCTCTTAGCTTCCAAGAGTCCATCTTTGATCAAGAAGTAGGCATGGTGTGTTGGTACAAGGATTACCAGACTATCGAACCTAAGTTTTGATTATGGCAAAGGGTCCAAAGTTAGGATGTCTTGTTATCTAACAAGTCTGAATAAGCTTGCAAGAAAAGTCCTAAGTATTCTTAGGTAAAGTCCTAGTGGATTTAAGGAAGGTGGAAAACCCTAGGGGGGAGGTAATCCTAAGTAAAGGAAAGTTCTAACTACGGTTAGGCAAAGCGAAGTCTTGGTGGGTCGAGCACTTTGGGCGAAATTCTAGAGTTGGGGACTCTAGGTGAAAATCCTAGTGGTCGCAGACCAGATGGAAGTCTGAGCGGACGTTCAGCATGAAGACTTGAAGTCTCATACGCTAAACAAAAGTCCAGACGGTCTGGAGGACCGATCTGGCAAAAGGTAAACTCTCCTGAGAGGAGTAGGTGAGGACGCGTTCCTTCGAAGAGGAAATAGTAGGCGTCAGTTCAACCTAGAGTTTCAGCGAAATATAAAGTCAGAACCGGATAGTCAGAAGTTATCAAATTCATATTTTACATATATTTTATACTGCCTGGACTAACTTTATTTTGCAGAAAATAAAAAGTTAGAAAAAGTAGATCCAGGTGCTAGGAAGGGGTCTGGGCGCCCAGAGCTAGTCTGGGTGCCCGGACTCAGTCCAGGCGCTCGAACCTGAAAATTCATCCACAAGCTGACATGAAGCACGTCGATTGGCGGAGACACGTGGTCCAAGAACCTGGAACAACCTATATAAGCAGCATTCGGTCAAGAGCTTGATAACGTCATTTAGAATGACTTCTGCATTTACGCACTGCTCCAATAAATCCTCTACGACGTCCAAAAGCTCCGACGATGACTCTGCTGAAGCTTTCATCCTACAAAGTCATCAGTATTCTTAGTTTTTGAATTACTTGTAATTATTTCAAATTATACTTGTAATCTTTACGAATTGATTAGTGATTATCCATCGAAAGTACTCTCATGTGCGGGCCTTAGAGTATGAGTCGTCACAGGCTCCAAACCAAGTAAATCTTAGTCATGTTAGCGTTGTTTTCTTTTCATTTCTGTCTTTATTCTGCTGTGTTTTACTCAACTTTTTAAACGAACGAATTAGCCACGAGCGCTATTCACCCCCCTCTAACACAACGATCCTACAATTGGTATCAGAGCGAGGTCGCTTCGAATCAGTGAAACCACCATTCAAGCAATTTTTTCATAGTATCAGTCTTTTATTTTTTTCGGAGTAGATCAGAATCGGTACAATTGCCTCATTCCGATTAGTTTTATCGCAATCGAGATTTCTCCCTTCTCAAAACTGGTGCAACACCACTCGAGTTCATTTATTTAAATTCTTTATCCCGCGCTACTAATCCAAGACCAAGTTTTGGGACAAGTTTCTATTTTTTTCTAACTATGTGCAAGATTTCCTTAATGACCCACCAAGAAAGTTATATCACTGCACACCCTCCCCGGCCTCTTCTTCAGCGAAGACTTCGGCTACTGGAAGAGTCAAATGGAGTACCACCTCAAGACACAAGGTAAGATATGGATAATCATCGAGACAGGATCCACATATCCCACCGAAGATGGAGTCCTTGTCCCGTGCGACAAATGGGATGCACCAACTGGAAAGAAGATCAAAGCTGACTCTAAAGCTACTTAGACTCAACAATGCGGTTAGAGAAAAGAAGATCTGAACTGAGTCGACCCATTCTCAAGCGCAAAGGAGCTGTGGGAAAAGTTGATCGAGCTGCACGAGGGAACTTCCAACACGAAGGTAAGCAAATATGATTTGATATTAAATAAAATGTATAACATAAAAATACAAGAAGGTGAATCAGCAAGCCAACTTCACGTGCAGATTCAAGACCTGCTCAACGACCTCCAGGTAATTGGTCAAAAGGTGGAAAACCACGATGTTATCAGGTATGCGCTCAATGCATTTTCAAGAAACACTTTGTGGGCATCCATGGTAGATACTTACAAAGTATCCAATGACATTTCCTTAATAAAATTAGACGAATTATTTTTCGAATTCGAGCTTCACGAACAAACTAATACTACTTGGATCGAGAAAGGTATTGCTTTGATTGCAGAAACAAGCAAAACGCGGGAACCAAAAACCAAGCGTCGAACCGAACTTGAGTCTGGAGATAAACTGGACTCAGAAGATGACGATAACGAGATCACTGCCGAGTTCATCAACCTTGTACGAAAACTCTACAAGAAGAAGAAAGGATTCACCAAAAAGGACATCAAGAAGGTGATACAGTCAAAGACAGCTCAACTGAGTCCAAAAGTTAAGCCCGAAGTAATGTGCTACAATTGCAACAACAAGGGACACATCAAAGTCAATTGTCTGAACCAGAAGGAAACAAATAAGCAATGGAAGAAGAAGGCACTTCAAGTGACATGGGATGAATTCTCTTCAGAAGATTCTGACGTAGATGTCGAGCAGATGAGCTTCCTCGCACTTACGACCCAAGAACAAGTCGACAAATTTGAAATCGAGAGTGAGTTGAAAATAGAGTCTGAGAGAAGCCATGGATCTTTATCAGTTTCCGAAGGGCCTAACCCCACTGTAAGTTCTTCTCAAATAGATAAACTGCATAACTTAGTAAATTATCTCATGCGAAAGTTAGCTAAATCCAACGTCCGGGCCAAGTCACTTCAAAAGGAGGTAACAACCCTTAAGGAAGTGGCTAACCCAAGCTCCTTGACTGAACCTGTTCAGACTGGAATTTTAACTCAAGTTTAACAACTTAAGGAAGAAAATTCCAGACTGAAAAGTCAAGTCAAGGAACTGAAGGAAACATTGGAACGGTTCACCTTGGGTTCTAAGAATCTTGATCTGATTCTTAGAAAATAAAGAGTCGTATACAATCGATCCGAACGCAGGTATAAGGTGAAACATAAATATAAATCGTATTTATCTCTTGTTAATTGTGCCAATAAAAGAATAGTCCAAGCATGGGTTCCCAAGTCTAACTTGATTAATCAAGTTAGACTTGGTCAATATTGGATCCCCAAGGATCAAATCCACTATCTTGATAGATCGTATCGAGGTTATGATCCAAGGGGAGCCAATAGAAAGATCATTTTTGTCATTAGATAGACTTGTTTGATGTTTACTTTACTGCTTTTATTATACATGCTTAGACTAGGGTATATAAGGACTTAGACTTGATTCACACTTGACTAGTTAGACCTAGGATTATCAGAAAAGGAATTAATATTCAATTTCTTTAAAATACTTTATCTAGAAGTGGTTAATGATCTAATACCCAAGAAGGTCTAGTGTCTCACCACAGAAATGAAATAAATATTTAATTGACTAACTGGTAAACCTGAGTCTAACTCAAATGTAAATCAATCCTTAGACATTAATTAAAATTGAAGATAAAATTAACCATCTCACAAAAACCTATAAGGTTCCCTGATTGACAATCTAGAAAAAGGTGAGATGGACTTAGGTTAAAAAAAATAATTTAACTTAATTAATTAACTTAATCACTTAATTAATTCAAACTTAATTAATTAATCAATAAACCTAATTCAAAATTAATTAAACTTAATCAATAAACCTAATTCAAAATTAATTAAACTTAATCAATAAATCCAATTCAAACTTAATCAATTAACCTAATTCAAAATTAATTAAACTTAATCAATAAATCCAATTCAAACTTAATCAATTAAACTCAATCAGTTAAACTTAATCACTTAATTAATCCAAACTTAATTAATTAATCAATAAACCTAATTTTAAATTAATTAAACTTAATCAATAAATTCAATTCAAACTTAATCAATTAAACTCAATCAACAATCTGACTATCACCCATAGGTATAACATGATTGACAATCTATACTGGGTGAGATGGAGACTAAGGGATTGAATTCAATCAATCTATCTTACAATCCTTTTAAATTGGATCCAAATCAAATACTTTATGTGTAGGAACATAACGATTTAGACCAATAGATGTTGGATAGTGGATGCTCTAGACACATGACTGGAGACCGATTGAAGTTCACTAAGCTAAAATTTAAAAATCTAGGGTCAGTTGCATTTGACAATGACGAAAAACTTAAGGTAATCGAAACAGGTAATATCAAACTAAGTTCTGATTTTTTTTTATTCAAAAAGTTCCATTAGTTGATAAATTGAATTTTAACTTACTTAACATAAGTCAACTATATGACTCTAGGTACTTAGTAACATTTTCAAACTCTAAATATTTAATTAAAAATGTCAAAAATCCTGAAATTACACTTAAGGGAATTACGAAAAAGAACATCTACACAATTAACCTACCAACCTCCTCACTCAAGTGTCTTTTGACACAACAATAGGAGACTAAATTGTGGCACAGAAGATTGAGTCATACTCATATCAGATTCATTTAAAAAATGAGTCAAAATATCTTAGTTAAAGGTCTACTCAAATTAAAAAATTTAGAAAATACAATTTGTAATGCTTGTCAACAAGAAAAATAAACTAAGTCAACCCAGAAGTTAACCAACCTGAATTGACCTAACTCAATACTTGAGCTCCTACACTTAGACCTATTTGATTCACATGGAGTCAAGTCATTAAGCAGAAACCAATACTGCTTGGTTATAATTGATGATTACTCAAGATTTACTTGGATAAAATTTTTAAAAATCAAAAATGAAATGCTTGAGATCTTTAAGAGTTTTTGCAAATTAATAGAAAATGAAAAAGACACCAAAATCAAAAGAATTAAAAGTGACCATGGATGGAAATTTGACAAACATAGGTTTAACAAATTTTGTCAAACAAATGGCTATAATAATGAATTTTCATGTCCTAGAACCCTCCAATAAAATAGTCTAGTAGAACAAAAAAATAGAACACTACAAGAGGCTGCTAGAATCATGTTAAACTAATATAACCTAAGTAATCAATTCTGGGGCAAAGTAATAAATATGACATGTTACATTCAAAATAGAATATTAGTAAATAAATATCAAAATAAAACTCCATATGAAATATATTATAATAAAATTCCTAACTTAAATTATTTAAAGGTATTTGGGTGTAAAGTCTACATACTAAACATTAAGGACTATTTAGGAAAATTTATATCAAAATCAACAACAAGAATCTTTTTAGGGTACTCCACAACCAGTAGGGCTTATAGAGTCTAAAATAAAAATAGTCTAAAAGTTGAAGAAACAACCAATGCAATTTTTGATGAAGAAAATAATATACCTAATTCAATAAATGAAAATATTAATCAAAATACAAGAAACATAGAAGATGATGATGATATTTAAATTAAACCTAAACCTAGAGAATCACAAGAATCAATTGTTGACCCTAACGTAAGGCCTTCTAGAATAAGCTCTAATCACCTGGTTGACCAAATTTTGGGTGATCGAACCCTAGGAGTTCGAACTCGATCATCATATAGAAACCTAAGTCAAATAGGTCTAATTTCCAAAATTGAACCCAAGACTATAGAAGAAGCATTACCTAACCCAGACTGGATAACTGCAATGCAAGAGGAACTAGCTCAATTTGAAAGAAACTAAGTCTGAGAACTTATACCTAAACCTATAAATAAATCCATAATTGACACTAAATGGGTATTCAGAAATAAATTAGATGATAAAGGTGAAATAGTAAGAAACAATGCTAGATTAGTAGCAAAGGGGTTCAGCCAAGTAGAAGGGTTAGATTATGATGAAACCTATGTGTTGGTGCGGTTAGCACTAACGATTTAACCCAGGTTTTGATGAATGAAAAATCAGGTTAAGTTAGTTTATTGTTGTCTGACACTTTGATCGAGTGTGCAGGAGAAGTCCAGACAGGTCGACGGGCTGACCAGATGTCTGGCACGAAGCCCAGCTAGGTCGACGGGCTGACCGGATAGCTGGCACGAAGTCCAAGCGGGTCGACGGGCTAACCGGACGCTTAGGCACGAAGTCCAGCTAGGTCGACGGGCTGACCGGATAGCTGGCACGAAGTCCAGATGGGTCGATGGGCTGACCGGACGTCTGGCAGGTAAGTGAGGTAAGTCACTGGAGGGGAGTGACTGCGAGGACGCGTTCCCGGGAAGGGAACATTAGGCGTCGATCCGACTTAGATTCATTTCGGATATCTATGTCGAGATCGTGACTAGATTCCGATCTCGGAAAGACGAAATCTAAGTCATACTCTTTTCTATTACATTGTTGAACTTTAACTGTGCAAACAAACTGTTTTACAGGATATATATTTGCCTCGGACTAACTCTATTTTGCAGGAGAAGGAGTTCCTGGAAATAGGAGGTCCGGGCGCCCGGAAGGGATCCGGACGCCCGGAGGTCCAGGCGCCCGGAGGTAAGTTTTATCCAAACTTGCGCGTCGCCACGTGGAGCTTGCTGGTTGGACATGCCACGTCCCACCAGGGCGCACGGAAGGGATTCGGGGCGCCCCGAGCCTCATATAAAAGAAGGGTCAGAGGGGAGCTTCAGAACAACAACGAAAAGAAAGTCTTCTAGTGCTTGCTCTACTGCTCTGCGCTCCAGCGACGCTCCGACAATACGCTTCTTTCCTTTTCTTTAATTCTTGTCGGTATTTTCTTTATTTTGCTAAGCATTCCTATACTTTAAATTGTAATCATCTTTCGAACTGCTAGTGATTGCCCAACGAAAGTACTCACGGAGTACGGGCCTTCGAGTAGGAGTCGACACAGGCTCCGAACGAAGTAAAAAACACCGTGTTCAGTTTGTCTAAGTTTTTTTTATTCCGCTGCGCTTAACTCTTATTAACGCTGTTTTTCGAATCGATATTCACCCCCTCTATCGACGTTTCACGATCCAACATTATGCACCTGTGGCTAGGCTTGAATACATCAGGATGCTGCTAGCCTATGCAGTACATAAAGGATTCAAGTTATACCAAATGGATGTAAAATCTAAATTTTTAAATGGGTTCATCAAAGAAGAAGTTTATGTAAATTAACCCCCAGGATTTGAGGATTTAGACCACTCAAACCATGTCTTTAGATTAAAAAAAGTCTTATATGGACTAAAACAAGTACCTAGGGCTTAGTATGAACGACTATCAACTTACCTAATATCCAAGGGGTTTAACCAAGGATAAATAAATCAAAATTTATTTGTTAAAACCTTAGAAAAAGACATCTTTATAGCTCAAATTTATGTAGATGACATAATTTTTGGCTCAACCAATACTAAATTTTTAAAAGAGTTTACTAACTTAATGGAAAGTGAATTTGAAATGAGCCAAGTCGGAGAACTTAACTTTTTCTTAGGCTTACAAATAAAACAACCAAAAGAAGGAATATATATTTTCAAACAAAGTATGCTAAGGAATTAATTAAAAAGTTTGGAATGAAAAATTCTAAAAATATAAATACCCCAATGACAACTAATGTTAAAATTGACTTTGACTTAAAAGGAAAATAATAGACTTGAAATATTATAGAAGTGAAATAGGGAGTCTACTATACCTAACTACAAATCGACTTAATATTCTATTTGCAGTAGGTATGTGTGCTAAGTACTAGTCTTGTGCAAAAGAATCACATTTAACTAATGTAAAGAGAATACTTAGATACATTAAGGGAACCTTAAGTGTAGGACTTTGGTACCCTAGGACTAGTACATTTGACTTAGTTGGGTACTCTGACTCAGATTATGCTGGGTGCAAACTATATAAAAAAAGTACAAGTGGAAGCTGCTAACTTCTAGATCAGTGCCTAGTAATCTAGTCAAGAGGAAAGCAACACTATGTTACCCTATCTACTACTGAAGCAGAGTACATAGCAATAGGAGAATATGCATCACAATTACTATAGATGATGCACACTTTAAAGGATTATCAATTAGAATATAAAAATATCAATTGATAACATAAGCTCTATCAACTTAACTAAAAATCCAATCTACCACTCAAGGACTAAACACATAGAAGTAAAACATCACTTTATAAGGGATCATGTAGCTAAGGGTGATATTGTACTTGACTATGTTGAGTCTAAGTCAAACCTAGCTGATATTTTCATAAAACCCTTAGCTGAACTTGAGTCTAGTGCACTTAGAAGACAATTAGGTATGTGCTTAGTAGGATGGATTTGAATACTTTCAAAATTATTCCTTTATACTATTGCTCTTTCAAAAGTTATGATTTTTTTCAGCTTGGTTTTAAAATTCTAGAAAAAATATTTTCAAAATTCTAATTTTATTCTAATTTTATTAGCATTTTCAAAAAATTGGACTTAGCCTAGGTATCTACCCCCTAGAAAGTATGGGGGTAACCCTAGGTAAAGGAAAGTCCTAACTGCGGTTAGGCAAGGCGAAGTCTTGGCAGGTCGAGCACTTTAGGCGAAATCCTAGAGTTAGGTACTCTAGGTGAAAATCCTGGTGGTCACGGACTAGGTGGAAGTCTGAGCGAACGTTCAGCATGAAGAACTGAAGTGTTAAACGCTAAGCAAAAGTCCAGACGGTCTGGAGAATCGATCTAGAAAAAGGTAAACTCTCCTAAGAGGAGTAGGTGAGGACGTGTTTCCTCGAAGAGGGAACAGTAGACATCGGTTCGACTTAGAGATTCAGCGAAACTCAAAGTCAGAATTGGACAGTCAGAGGCTGTTAAATTCATATTTTACATATATTTTATACTTCCTGGACTAACTTCATTTTGCAGAAAACAAAAAACTGGAAAAAGTCAGTCTGGGCGTCCAGACTAGGCTCGCCCCGGACGGGCTTGGGGCACTCAGGCGGTCCAGGCGCCCGAACTTGATCTAGCCGATCTAGCCGCTCGGACCCAAAAAGTCATCCATAAGCTGACGTAGAGCACGTTGATTGGCCGGGACATGTGGTCCAGGCACCCGGAGGGGTTCCAGGTGCCTGAAACAACCTATATAAGCAGCATTCGACCGGGATCTTGATAACGACATTTAGAATGACTTCTATATTTGCGCACTACTCCGATAAAGCCTCTATGATGTCCAAAAGCTTTGACGATGACTCTGCTGAAGATTTCAACCTACAAAGTCGTCGGTATTCTTAGTTTTCAAATTACTTGTAATTATTTCAAACTGTACTTGTAATCTTTACGAATTGATTAGTGATTACCTATCGAAAGTACTCTCACGTGTGGGCCTTGGAGTAGGAGTCACCACAGGCTTGGAACCAAGTAAATCTTGGTCGTGTTAGCATTGTTTTCTTTTCATTTCTATCTTTTTCCGCTGTGTTTTACTCAACTTTTTAAACGAACGAATTAGACACGAGCGGTATTCACCCCCCCTAGCGCAACAATCCTACATGGTGGTCTCCCGCTCTTCTTGTCCTCATCGGCCCTTGTCCTGGCTTGTCCTTGTTGGGAGAGACGCTCTCATCTTCATCGCCAGAATCCACACCAACAAGTCTGCATCCGGGTTAGGAGAGGCACTTCCACCTTCATCCACAAGCTTTGTGGTCTCGAAGCTTGGTCCGATCTGTTGGTCCCTTATGACCGGCAAGAGGGGGGGGGGGGGGGGGGGGGAAATTGCCCTACACATCAAAAATAACAAACACCTTTCTCAATCTTTTCAAACTAAGTTAAAAGCACTTGTTCAATAAGAAACTAGAAACGAAAGGAGAGGTAGATCTTTTTACTTGGTTTGTAATCAAGATATTGCTAGTCCAAGACGTTCAAAGTGCACTATCAAATATCCTTTTGGCGGAGAAGTCTCTTACAGTAGTTAAAGCACTCGATTACAAAGCTAAACAGAAATAGTTAAAGCACTCGATTACAAAGCTAAACAGAAAGAAGATTTTTTACAAATGTTGTTTTGAATTACTGGAATCAGGGTTGTATTTATAACCCTGATCTGGGCGCTTAGAAGGGTTCCAGGCGTCTGTGCATGAATAAAACTTTATCCACCTTGTAACAGATTGCATCGCAATGGATCTAGATAAAATCTCTGGTCTGGGCTCCTAGAAGGGTTCCGAGCACCCAAACAACCTTCGCATAGGGGCGCCTCGCCAAGGTGCCCCGGCTGGACTAAGTCAGTCCAAGCACCCGAAATATCTCTGGGCGCCTGGACTCCAGGTCCCCAGAATGGCTCCGAGCGCTTGGACTCTAGTCAACTCTACGTTGACTTTCTGTCCGGGTATTCCACTCCAGCTTCGTTCACTTGGGTGATTTCGGTCATCTAGAATAGGGCTCACCCGAATCTATTTTCTGGCATTCTCGAGCAACCTTCCATTCCGGCTTCTCATCCCTCAGAAACATTGCACGCTTCCTTCTCGTCTGCCAGCGTACTTTTCCGCAGCGCCTCATCCCTCGGACGCACTGAGCCCGTCGACTCTCTCCTGTGCTGTTCTTCTCATTAGCTACATCTTTTGCTCGACTTCCTGTGCTCTTAAGTTTCTGCACACTAAGACACAAAGCATCAAAAAGACAATAGGAGCTAACTCTGACTTGGTTGATCATATCAAAACTACCACAGATACTTACAATCTCCCTCTTTTTGATGTGAGCAATCCAAGTTAAGTTAGAATAATCTTAAACAATTAACAGTAAAGTAATTAGTATAAAATTTTATTAAAAAAATACAAAATAAAGATGTACGCTCCTCCTAGACTTAACTTCCAATTCTCCCCCTTTGATTACATTAAAAAAAGGGGTAATACTGGAAATAAATTCAGAACAGAGGTCTAAGGGATAAATTATGAAAAAAAAATTAATCATGGGAAAATTATAAAAATAATTATAATTGTTAAACAGATATAGTCAAAGCAAAAAATAAAAATTTTACAAAAAATTGAAATTACCCTAAGTAATAATAAATTCTTTTCTATATAGAAACATATTTTCTTAAAAAAAATTCTTAAAAATAGTTTTAAAGCTCAAAAAAGTTTGAAAAATTTTCTAAGTGTGTATTATAGCAAGTATCTTTGCAAAGAAAACAAATTTTTAAACAATAACTTTTCGAGAATTTTTAATATTAAAAGGTAGCATTTAGATAAATAATTCATATAAAATGTAATAACAGTCAAAATATTTTGAAAATATTTTTTTTGAATAGGGAACATGATAAATTTTCACAAAAAAAATAAAGTTTGAAAAAATTACTCTATAAATTATTTTTAAATTAAAAAAATATAGTTTTTGTTAAAAAAAATTCATAAAAAATAATTTAATGGTCAGAAAAATTTAAAATATTTCCTACATATAAGTGATGAAATTCCCTTTCTTGGAAAAATTAAAGAATAAATTAATTTCCAATAGAAATTATATGAAATAATTTAGATAATTCTAAGTAAACAAAAAAATTAAATCAATTTAAAAATATGACATGCATAAAAATTTAATTTAAGTACGATTTTGAAACCTAATATAGGTTCCTTCCTATTGGATTAATTAAGAAATTTTTAGGAATATATTTTCTTGATAATTTTCTAATTTAGCCCTTGTGATATCTAAAATACTAATTTAGTCCTTGATAATTTTTAAAATTTGAATTAGCAATATTCCAACATGCAGAATTTTTCAAATTCTCTATTTCTACTTTCAATTTTTTATTTTAAATTTTTAGTTTATCGAAATCTTCTAATCGACAAGATGTTACTAAAGTTCCTATTAATTCATTATTTTCTTTTAATAATTTATTATTATTATTTTCTAATTGATAATAATTTTTTGATAAAATTTTAATAAATTTAAATAACTGGTCAGGAGGTAGAGACCATACCTGACTTACCTTATCGATCTCTAATGCTCCCCCTATAGAGCTGCTTTCTTTTGACGTTGCTCCCCCTTCATCGATGCTCATCTCCGATGAACTTGCTCCATCGTCTTCTTGGTGACTTGCTATCAATGCAAGTCCGGCATAGGCTACGATATCTAAATCTGATGACGATGTTTCATCCCATGTCGCTTTTAGATTCTTGTGTTTCTTCTAGGTCGCTCTTTTGTCTTTTTCCTTACCCTTGTCTCTGTTCTTCAACTTTAGGCAGTTATTTTTGATATGCCCTTCTTCATTACAATGATAGCACCTTACTTTTCTTTTTTTGGCCTGCACTTAATTAAACTTATTAGTTTTAAAAAAACTTTTGAACTTCCTTACCATGAATGTCGTTTCGTCATCATCGAGAGAAGTTTTGAATTCTAGTTCATCCATTTTTGCCTTTAAGATAATGTTGTGTTTTGACTCCTTCTTTAGATCTGCATATCTTGACTCATGAATTTCAAAAGTGGAGAATCATTTTTCTAAATTACTTACCTCTAAGTTTGTAGAGATGAAATATGCATCTGCTAGGATTGACCATTTAGGAGTTCTAGGAAATGAGTTAAGCGCGTACCTTAGCAAATCTCGGTTGGTTACCTTTTCTCTAAGATTCATGAGTTCGGTGATGAATTTTTTGATCCTTGAGTGGAGGTGTGCGACGGTTTCACCTTCTTCTAACCAGAGGTTACTAATATGGTTCCAGAGCAAATCCCGTCTAGCGAGTTTTTCTTTCGAGGTTTCTTCATGGATTTCTAGGAATTTTTCCCATATATCTTTGGTTGACTCGTAGGATCTGATCTAGTTGACTTTTTTAGGAGGTAAAACGTTTAGTAGATTAAACTCTGCCTTGTCGTTTGCCATGAAGTCGACTTGTTCCTTTTTCGTCCACTGATGTTCTCCTTTGCCCTTTGGTCTACAAAACCATACTTCATAATAATTAATAATTGAAAAATCATTTTTGAAGAATACATCCATCTTCTTTTTTCAATTTGCGAACTGCCCTTCAAACTTTGTGGATAGATGCTCGGTCCGGCCATTATCTTTTATGCTTCGGTCGGTGATTAGTCCTTCTGAAGCAGTTGAACTCTAATACCACTTGTTGGTCTCTTACAATCAGCAAGAGGGGGTGAATTGCCCTGGATAACAAAAATAACAAACACCTTTCTCTCAAACTAAGTTTAAAACACTAGATCAATAAGAAACTAGAAAAGAAAGAAGAGGCAGATCTTTTTACTTAGTTTGTAATCAGGGGATTGATAGTCCAAAATATTGAAAGCGCACTATCAAATCTCCTTCTGGAGGAGAAACTTCTTACAGTAGTTAAAGCACTCGATTATAAAGCTAAAAAAAAGAAAATTATTTACAAGTATTGTTTTGAATTAGTGGGATCAAGGGTTGTATTTACAGCCTTGATTCAGGCGCCTAGAAGGGTTCCAAACACTTGGGTGTGCATAAAACTGTATTCACATTGCAACAGATCCATCACAATGGATCTGGATAAAATCTCTAGTCCGAGCGCCCGGATGGACTTCGCACAGGGGCGCCTTGCCAAGGCGCCCTAGTTGGACCAAGTCGATCCGGGCGCCAGGAATAGCTCCAGGTGCCCGGACTCCAGTCAACTCCTGGTTGACTTTTCATCCGGGTCTTCTGCTCTGGCTCCGCTCGTTTGAATGATTTCGGCCATACGCAGTAGAGCTCACCCAAACTTATTTTCCGACCTTCTCGAGCAACCTTCCATTTCATCTTCTCATCCCTCGGAAATGCCACGTGCTTCCTTCTCGTCTGCAAGCGTACTCTTCCGTAGCACATCGTCCCTCAGGCACACCGAGCCCGTCGACTCTCTCCTGTGTCATCCTTTTCATTAGCCGCGTCTTTCACTCGACTAACTGTGCTCCTAAGTTCCTGCACATTAGACACAAGGCATCAAAAGGATAACAAGACCTAACTCTAACTTGGTTGATCACATCACACTACCATAAGGTACTTACACGATCCGCATCCACCGTCCATCTGATCGAAGAGAGAGAACTCCACTTTATCTTTAGAGTTTAACTTAGC
The DNA here is from genome assembly GCF_018446385.1 of Zingiber officinale. Classification (NCBI taxonomy): domain Eukaryota; kingdom Viridiplantae; phylum Streptophyta; class Magnoliopsida; order Zingiberales; family Zingiberaceae; genus Zingiber; species Zingiber officinale. The sequence goes on from NC_055989.1 coordinate 120,801,147, forward strand.
TTAATTTTTACGCTTGCAATGTGTTTAGTTTAATGCCCCCTACATTTTACATTCCTCAATTCTATTAATGCATTTCAATTCATTTAAATTTTTGCAATGATTTATTTCGTTTGAATAATAGTGTTAGATTGTTCTTTATTTGGATTCAAAGTATGTTAGATTAGATTATGTTGTGTTGAATGCATTATGTTCCCTTTAATTCTTCTACAACTCTAGTTTAGCTAAATTAGAGTTTTAATTACTTGTATTATCTTCCATTTATTAGTCTTAGAATCAAAACGAACTCTCATTTCAATATTAAAAATTAGAATCTAAATCCCAACAACATTTTAATCCTAAGATTATCATTTGATGGCTATATTTTTTTTCTGAGAGATGATCCGAATCATCCGTATACTATATTAGTGTAGAGGAGTTCAGCAATTTGTTTGATACCATATCATGATAATATAGTCTGATCACATATATGTATGGAGATAAAATAATTTAATTTGACTTAACTTACTTTGATTTTGATTTTTTTTAAAAAAACTATACATGACCACTTGGGTTGTGTAGAATGGCACATGAATAGATATATTATGCTAAGTCCGACGACATGTATCGTGAGTTGGATCAAGTTGGGTGTCTTAGCTCGTGAGAAAGTAAAATTATCTCTCTCACCATATATATAATAATCTAAACACTCAGTGAGAAAGATGTCACCAAGAACTCTTCTACAATGAAGGATGAGACCTTCGATTGATGAGATATTTTTTTTTGCAAATTCTTGTGCCTAAAATAACTATAGAACCTCTTAAACCATGGTACTAACATACTTAGTAGATCCAAGGTTCACCTTGATCAATCAAAGCAATTAATAATAACAATTGGAGGCTAATTTTCAAGCTTAAGTAGAACAAGCCTCAACTAAATCTAACTATTTTACCGATCAAAGAAAATTTGATAGACCTTTGTCTCATTTAAGTGATCTTACGGTCATGTACTCCACCCTATCCTCTGGGATAATGATTTAGGATTATTGATATGCGTAGATTATATATACTTTTATACATATTTTGAAGCACATCTACTTATATTTCATTAGAATAATCTATATTTATTATACTCTATTTCATTATAATATCATATTTCCACTCCTTTTGTTTGGAGATCTACTCTTTGTGTATTTTCTTATTGACATGACGCGATTTAGAGCAAAAATGGAGCTTAAATGGAGTCTAGAGCCTCCAAAAGGTATGGGCGATGCTTAGGAGGCACGACCATGTGAAGATCAAGCTTTTCCAAGGCTTTGGCTGTGTGGAATTCACACGGGCGTGTCTCAGCCGTGTGAAATTTTTTACACTGTAGACTAATTTTGTAACGACCATAATTTTGTTCTCAGTTGGAGTTTTGAGCTATTCCAAATATTAAAATGTAGATAACTTCAAGATCTACAACTTTGATGCAGACTTCAACCAGAGAAAACCACGTCTAGATGGTCTAAAAGATGTTTTCATGAGACACGGCTATGTTAGGGCCATTCTAGAGCCATGTCAAGACCTTGCCAGGGCCACGTTTTTTCACACGATGGTGTGCTTCTTCTAGAGCTACATCAAGGCATGGTCGTGCCAAATGGCACGACCATGACAACTTACCAGAGCCTAATCAAAGAGGGGTCGTGCCTTTTGGCACGACCGTGCCTCTATGGTCGTGCCCAACCACACCTAGGTCGTGCCAAAAGGCATGGTTGTGGCGGACTACCCGAATGGGTCGTGCCCCCTGCTATAAAAGGGGGTTTCTCTCCCTTTTCACTAATCTTGGATTTGGGGAAGGATTCTCCCCCTTGGGAGAGCCCTAGACTTCATCCTCGCCCATCTTTATTAATCCGTTCATCTCCAGAGCAAGAGAGTGCTTTCAAGGACGCTACGCTTCAAAGATAAGCATATCTTCTCTCTATCTCCATGTATTGAATTGTAGTTTGCTTCTTTATTTATCTTTGGATTGTAATCCCTTATAATAGAATAGATTCTCCAAATCTATGATATAGAAAATAGTTATGATGTATGAACTATGTATTTGGACATTTTCTTATGCTATGAAGTATTTATATCATGTTCTATGTGTATTGTGTCTTGTATATATTTGATGAAATGTATGTGAGGTCAATTCATGTAGATGTGAAGGATTTATCTCTATATTAAGGTTGCTACTATACTAGATAACTGATGTGCGTAGATTGTATATACTTGTTTAGCATGTTTTGACGCATATTCACATATTTTGTACATGCTTTATCTATGCATTTTCGTACTTCCAGCTTTGCTTTTAACATATTTACTCTTTTTGTTCGGAGATATGCTTTTATGCATTTTCTGTACGTAGGAGTCGTATTTGGAGAAGAATTTATGATCGAGGCTAAATCTTCAAGTTAACGAAAGGAGGAAGACACCGTCTTGGAGTGCAACACGACCATGTCTGGGAGAGTGACCTAGGGCGTGTGGTGATCCTCACCCATGTAGCATTGGCAGAGTAGGGCGATGTCCAGGCCGTGTGGTGATGATCACCCGTGTAGCCTCTGCAGAAAAGGAAGAGGTCACGATCGTGTGTGTATCACACGGCCGTGCCAATTTGCAAGCCTTCCAGAGCCAAAGCAGTACATGGCCATGTCCCAGACACGGCCGTGCAAGCCTTCTAAAAGCTAAACAAGGTCTGGTCGTGTCGCAGACACGACCGTGCATGAGTTCCAGAACCGGAGGCAGCAGAGGCCATGTAGATCTACACGGCTGTGCAAGAAGGGCAGTGGTAGAGCATGTCACGGTCGTGTGCACTACACGGTCATGTGAGATGGGCAGTGAAGGGAATGATCAAGGTCGTGTCTCACACATGGCCTAGTCTCAGGGTCGTGTGACGCCCAAAATTTCTGCCCTATATAAGGGTTTCTTGCATCATTTGAAAGGGGAGTTCTCCCTCTTGGGAGAGGACGAGATTTGGGTGATTCCTCACCTTCTTGGAGGGATTTTCCGGTGATCTAAGGGTAGATCTTCAATGAATCGACTCCGAGAACAAGGATTGGATCCAAAGACCGTTCTTCATCGTAGATAAGCTTTTCTTCCCTTTCTTTTCTTGGATTTTGGGATCAAGATGCTTGTAATCTTCTTGTCTTTGGGTTTCTTTTCCTGTTCTATGGATTAGATCTCTTTGTTATAGGATGGAGGGAGTATTTGTAATGTGATTTGATGTAAACTCTTGTGGATTTGCCAATTTCCTATTTTTATGATGTTGTCTTGTTTGTATCTATTTCATCTTGTGTGGATTGATGTGATTGGACTTAATTACCATACTTGATTGAATGTTTGAGTGTCTTGTGGATCTTGTAGAGGTAATCTCTCATTCGATTATCCGAGGGATGTACGTGATAGACAAGCCCGTGTAAGGACGATTGAGGAAAAATCTTGAAAGGGAAATAAGGACATTCAAGGGGGTAGGATAGATTGTATGCATTAATCTTTTATATCTTAATATGGGTTGAGAAGTAATGCATTCCTATGTTGATTATCCGAGGGACGCATGTGACAGGCAAGCCCGTGTAAGGACATCATAGGAATCATTCTTAATTGATCATATTTAGATATAGATTTTAGTCCTAAGCCGATTGTCTATTACAAGAGAGAATCGACAACCTTCTACAAATGATGGACAATTGAGGAATAAGATTTGGTAGATCATTTGCATTGAATAACATTGCAAAGAAACCAAAACTCCTAGAAAATCCTTTATGATAGCCCTTATCCTTGTTTTTATGCCTTTACTTCTAGGTTTTACTTTCTATAGTTGCACCTAGCTTTTATAAACCAATTGATTAGTTGTTTAGCTAATTCGTGTTGAGATATCTTTAGTGGTTATAACCAGTCCCTGTGGATATGATATCTTTCTTTATTATTGAAGACGTATCCGTACACTTGCGGAACGTTAACAATAACTGGGAGATTCTTAGTGACAGATGATACCCATTCAACTGCACATATTATGCTCTTAGTGACAGAGAGCATCGATACTTACCCACTTTCTAGAGTTAAAAGATCTCAACATAGAGACTAATTCTTGTTAGGGAATTCTAATTGAAGTGGATACTCCAGTGCTATGATTAGAAAGTGACTGTGTAATTGTTGGTTGCTACTCGGAAAACCTAGAGGTTCCACTGTACAAAAATTTTGTACAAAGGTCTGAACCTTTTCCTAGCTACCATGTGTTCTTTTAAATTAAATTTTGGATCGCCTGCGGAACTTAACACGTTTGATCCAAAACTTAATCTATTTGTTCTTTTAGGTTTTGACTTGGATCTCCTACGGAACTTAACACGTTCGACCCAAGTCACCTTAAGTTATTAATTCTATTAAATATTAATTTCCATAATTGGTTCCCAGTACTGACGTGGCGAGGCACATGACCTTCTTGGATATGGGAGCAACCACCACCGACTAGACAAAACCTTTTATGGAAAGCTAATATTTAATTTCCTAAAATAACTTTAGGTTAACCGAAAAGAACAATCAAATCACAAGGAAAAGAAAAACAAAAGAACACTATATCGAAAACAAATTCGAAACTCTAGAATCATATGCCTCTTGTATTTAGTATTATTTCCAAAAATAACTAGTATGATGCGGAAAGAAAAAAATACTAGTTATACCTTTTAGAAAAACCTCTTGATCTTCTACTATATTCCTCTTCTAACCTCGGACGTTGTGTGGGCAACGATCTTCCGAGATGAGAAACCACCAAAGCACCTTCTCCTTTCTTCAAATTTCGGCCAAGCACAAAGCTTCCAAAAGATGAAGATCTTTTCCACCAACCAAGCTCCAAGGGATGTAGGCTTTCTCTCCTTCTTCCTCAAGCTAGATCCGGCCACCAATTAAAACTCCATAAGCATGAAGAGGTTCGGCCACAAAGAGAAGAAGAAGAGAAGAAGGAAGGGCCGACCACACTACCAAGGAAAAGAGGAAGAAAAATAGAATAGAGTCGTTCACCTTGAAGTCTCCTCTACCCCCTCTTTTATAATCCTTGGTTTTGGCAAATAAGAAAAATTTAATAAAAAATTTCTTAATTCTTTTTCCATTGAAAAGAAAAATTATTTAATTAAAATAATTTTCTTTTTCAAATACAATGGCCGGCCACCTCAAGCCCCAAATCAAGGAAAGTTTTAATTAAAACAAGAATTAAAACTTCCTAATTTGTTTCCGGAAATTTATAAAAATTTCTCCAATAATTTAATCCCTTCATGATTGGTTTATAAAAAGGAAATTTAATAAATTAAAATATTTCTTTTAAACATGTGGATAAAAAGAAAGTTATCTCTAAAAATTAAAATCTCTTTTAATCTACAAATAAGGAAAGATATCAAGTCTTTTCTTAATCTTTTGTAGAAACTAATAAAAGAGAATTATTAATTTTTAAACTTTCTTTTAAATCATGAACATGGTTAAAAAGGAAAGTTTTCTTAAAATTTAAAATCCTCCTTTAATCAACAAATAAGGAAAGATTTCAAATTTTAAACTCTCTTTTAAACATATAGATGATTTACAAATAAGGAAAGTTTTTACCAAAAAATTAAAACCATCCTTTTAAACTACAAATAAGGAAAGAGATTAATCTCTTCTCTTAATCTTTTGTAGAAAGCTATAAAAGGAAATTTTTAATTTTTAAACTCTCTTTTAAAATCATGATATCCATATAAGAAATAATTTTAATAAAAATCCTTTTTAATATTCTAGTGGCCGGCCACCTAAGCTTGGGACCCAAGCTTTGGCCGGCCACCTACATGACTCATCCACTTGATCTTGGCCGGCCCTAGCTTGGGTTCCAAGCTAGCTTGGCCGGCCCCATTGGATGGGTAAGAAGGTGGGTATGCGGTGGGTATAAATCTCTATATACTAGAGGCTACGATAGGGACCGAGAGGAGGAATTGGTTTTGGTCTCCCGATGAAATTAAGCATCCCGTGTTCGCCCCGAACACATAACTTAATTTCATCAATAATAATTCATTTCACTAAAGAACTATTATTGAACTACCGTACCAATCCCAAATTACATTTTGGGCTCCTTCTTATTATGAGTGTGTTAGTCTCCCTGTGTTTAAGATAACAAATGTCCACTAATTAAGTAAGTTACTGACAACTCACTTAATTAATATCTAGCTCCAAAAGTAGTACCACTCAACTTCATCATCATGTCGAACTAAGTCCATCTGCAGGGTTTAACATGACAATCCTTATGAGCTCCTCTTGGGGACATTCTCAACCTAGATTACTAGGACACAGTTTCCTTCTATAATCAACAACACACACTATAAGTGATATCATTTCCCAACTTATCGGGCTTATTGATTCATCGAACTAAATCTCACCCATTGATAAATTAAAGAAATAAATATCAAATATATATGCTTGTTATTATATTAGGATTAAGAGCACACACTTCCATAATAACTGAGGTCTTTGTTCCTTCATAAAGTCAGTATAAAAGGAACGACCTCAAATGGTCCTACTCAATACACTCTAAGTGTACTAGTGTAATTATATAGTTAAGATAAACTAATACCTAATTACACTACGACCTTCCAATGGTTTGTTCCTTTCCATCTTGGTCGTGAGCTACTGTTTATAATTTATAAGGAACCGATAACATGATCTTCTGTGTGTGACACCACACACCATGTTATCTACAATATAAATTAATTGAGCAACTACATTTATCATAAATGTAGACATTTGACCAATGTGATTCTTATTTCTAGATAAATATTTATACCAAAAGCTAGGCTTTTAGTATACACTCTAACAATCTCCCACTTATACTAAAAGACTAAGCTGTCATACATCTGATTCTCATGCCTTTCAAAAAGCTCTTGCCTTAAGGACCTTAGGTTATCATCTGATGCAATCTAGGCGGCAACAACTTCTCCTCGTTATACAATTTCTCGTATTGGGTAGTACTTGCGCTCTATTGTGTTTACTTGCCTTATAGACTCATGGTTTCTTCGAGTTTGTTACTGCACCATTATTATTACAATAAATTGTAATAATCTTTGGACAAACTAGAAATCATATCTAAGTCTATCTTGAGGTAATTAAGTCATTCAACTTTTATGGCTACCTCAGAGGCTTGCCATATACTCAGCTTCTATGGTGGAGTCAAGAAAAACACCTATGCTTATCACTCTTCCATAGTTATGACTTTTCCTCCTAAAGTAAACACAAAACCCCGAGGTCGACTTATTATTGTCCCTATCCGATTGGAAGTCAAAATCCGTGTAACCCACAGGAACCAAATTAACTGCCTTGTAAGCTAGCATATAATCTCTAGCGCCTCTAAGGTACTTTAATATATGCTTTACTGCAGTCCAATGTCCTTGTCTAGGGTTACTTTGATATCTGCTAACTATGCCCTTGGCAAAACAGATTTCTGATCTCGTGCATAGCATACATTAGGTTGTCTAACTGCCGAAGCATAAAGAACTGCCTACATGTCCTCAATCTCCTTTGATGTCATCGGAGACATCTCTTTAGATAAAGACACTCCATGCTTAAAAGGTAAGAAACCTTTCGAGGAGTTTTGTATGCTTAAAACGAGCAAGGATTTTCCGATGTATCAAGCTTGGGATAAGTAAAATATATTTTTTCTTTCGATCCCTTATTACTTTGATCTCAAAAATATATACATTCTCCCAAGTCCTTTATATCGAATTATTTGGACAACCATACCCTTACTTCTGACAATATTTTGATATTGTTTCCAACTACCAAAAATGTTATCTACGTATAGTACATGAAATACCACCACGTTTCCATCACACCTTTTGTATACACAAGACTTATCCGTTTACTCAATAAATCCATAGGTCTGGATTACTTTGATAAACCGGATGTTCCAAGACCTTGAAGCTTTGCCTCAGTCCATAAACTGATTGAGCTTGCACACAAGATGCTCTTAGCCCTTTGCAATGAACCCTTCTGGTTGCTTTATATGGATGCTTTCATCAAGACTTCCATTAAGGAATGTTGTCTTGACATCCACTTGCCAAATAGATAAAAGAATCCGGATAGACTTAAGCATGACTACCAGTGAAAAAGTTTCCTTTTTCATCAAGCCTTGCTTTGAAAGTTACTACCTTCCTTTCTATCCCTCTTTTCCTATTATAGACATTTTTACACCCAAAGGCTTTTACACCATTTGGTGGTTCTACAAGCTTCCAGATTTTATTAGAATACATATATTCTAATTCTGTTATTCATTACTCTTTGCCAAGATGTTGCATCTTTATCTTGGAGTGTTTTATCATATGTCCGGAGATCAGGTTCATGTCCTCCAGGGATCGAGTCCAAAAACTCTCCCAAAACATGAATTTTTTTAGGTTGCCTAACAACCCTCCCACTACGACAAGGCACTTTCTGCAATTGTGTATCATTTGTGATACGTGTTGCAGTTTCCTTGTGGTATCTCATCTTGTACAGTTGGTACTAGATTAGACATGCCTTTTATTATTTCTTTAAGAACAAATTTTCTTATGGGCACATGGTTTATTACATAGTCCTTTTCTAAAAATCGGTCATTGATGCTAACAATGACCTTCTGATTTTTAAGACTATAAACCTACTTTCATTTTACTAGGATAACCCACAAACAAGTGAATTCCTATCCAACTTATCATTGTCTCTCTTCTGCATATGTGTTGGACTACCCGAATCCGAATATGCTTCGAAATAGGCTTACGCCTATTCAGCAATTCTATATGAGTAGAGAGTTCTGACTTTAGAAGGTACTATATTCACTCCCGTTTCCAGAGTATATCCTTAAAATGATTTTGATAATATTCTTAATAACTCATCAATCTACTTATTTCCATAAGAGTCCTATACCTTCTTTTTCCTACACCATTCTGTTGGAGTGTACCAGGTGCAGTTAGTTTAGATTGAATCCCTACTTTTGATAAATGACTCCTAATTCTCCCAAGAGGTACTTGCCACTATGATCTTACCGTAGTGTCTTGATACTTTTACTTTGTCGTTTCTCCACATCAGCCTCATACTCTTTGAACTAATCAAAGCACTTAGACTTGCGGCACATCAAGTAAATATATCCGTATCTCAAATAGTTGTCTATAAAATAGATGAAATATTTGAAACAACCTCTTGCCTGGATGGTCATAGGATCACACAAATCAGAATGAACCAATTCCAATATATCTTTGACTCCATACCCCTTAGACTTAAAAGCTTCTTGGTTATTTTTCCTTTCAAGTAAGACTCGTAGGTTGGAAAGATTTCCACTACTAATGAACCCAAAAGTTCATCAGCTACCAATGAATTCTACTCAAGTTAATATAACCTAGCCTTAGAAGCCAAAGATATAATTGGTTCATTTTCGAAGGTTACTTTCTCTTAAAGTTAGAAGATGTGTTACTAATTTCCATTTATTGCATCATGAGAGTTATTGGATTTATAAATTGCCAACCAACGTACCAGAACAGATAACTTCCCTCTTTTTCTTAATAACAACTTTGTTATTAAAAAAGGGAGAATATCAAGTTCTTAGAATAGTTTAGAAACTGAAAACTAGTTCTTTCTAAACTTGGTGCGTAAAGACAATTACTGAAAAATCCATGTTTTATTCTTATCAAAAGATAAACATCTCCCACTGCAACAGCTACCATTTTTACAGTAGTGCCCATGTAGACAGTGTTTTAATTTTCATTTAGTCGCCGGGTTTCCTGGAACCCTGCAATGAATTGCGGACATGATTAATGGCATCTGTATCTACACTCTAGGTTCTGGTAGATAACACCACTAAACATGTTTCAACTAATGAATTAAATACACCTATATTGTTCTTAGTTCTAAGAAGACAGTTTACCTTAATGTCCAAGTCCTATTTCCAATCATTACAATTGGGATTACTAAGTCTTTCTTATAGTATGACTACTAGGGGATTGACAAACATTTTAAATCCTAAGAATCACAAAAATACTTGGTCGAGATCAACTCCTTAAAAATCCCCATGAATTTTGTATGTCACGATAGTGTGGACGTATACAAAATCGAAGAGGAGATTTTATTCATTAATTTTATTATCTTGTCAACTTTACTTTATGACGAATAAAATTAATAGTTGATCTGTCTTTGATCAAATATTTGGTCAAAAACTTTTGAATTTAAAAATATTGATTCCTCAAACAATATTATTTAAATTCATCAACACCTCAAACACCGTGAATTTTGCATGTCACGTTAGTGTGGACGTATACAAATTCAACATTTGTAAAAGGAGAGTTTTAACCCATTAATTTTATTATCTTGTCAACCTAACTTTTTGACAAATAAAATTAATAGTTGGTATCATTTGGTCACACAAATAATAGTAGTGACTCCGATGGGGAGGATACTATTAGATGTGTCTAAGTGTATACCATTACTTGACACTAAGTCCATTAATAAGATTATGCCCCTTCCGTTGGGGAAGATCACACGCTCTTAATTAACTTCCTATAGTCATCCAAAAATGGAAGTTTGTTCTAGTGATCCACAAACAAGCTCATCCGTTATGGAGGAAGGTACTCAGAGCCAACGCGCAAGCTTATTTGCATCACTTACAAACCAGTAATGGAGACCATGGGATTTACTTAAAAATCCCTCTCCCACTTAGTTATTTATAAATGAGGAATTTTAACTATGCTAGCCTACTAAATATGTAAACTAACATGCACACACAGCACAATATAAAAGCAATAAATAGAAAATCTAATTTTCAACTATTATGGCTTTTATCTCTTGTTGTCCTCCGTGTGTTGTCATCCCAAGCTGCTGCCATATTTGGCCACTGCCACCGGGTCTAGCTGTCGCATCCATCTTGCTCCTAGTTCCGCTGCGCCTCTGGTCCTTAGAAGGTTCCACGCTTTGCAAGATTCGATCCGCGACATAAATAGAATTTTACATTTTGATCCTATATTCCTCGAAGGAATGTACATGTAAACTAGATCGAACATAAAATAAAATTTACATCCATCGATCCTATATTCCATAAAAGGAATGTACATGTAACTCAAAAATAAAATCCTAATAAAACTAAATACAGCTCCTGCTGTATTTTATAATACAATCATGCACACACAATAAAATGCCCTTGACATGTCCAAGGGTCCAATCACACACATAATAACTATAAGCCATAATAGTTGGATCCTGCATCCACAAAGTTAGCACATCCTACTATTAACCTGCCTAAATTATGTATGACATGTGCATAATTAAACTAATACCAAATACACAGAGGCAAAACCCTAGCTCTGATACCAATTGTTGGTTGCTACTCGGAAAACCTAGAGGTTCCACTGTACAAAAATTTTGTATAAAGGTCTGAACCTTTTCCTAGCTACCATGTGTTCTTTTAAATTAAATTTTGGATCGCCTGTGGAACTTAACACGTTTGATCCAAAACTTAATCTATTTGTTCTTTTAGGTTTTGACTTGGATCTCCTGCGGAACTTAACACATTCGACCCAAGTCACCTTAAATTATTAATTCCATTAAATATTAATTTCCATAATTGGTTCCCAGTACTGACGTGGCGAGGCACATGGCCTTCTTGGATATGGGAGCAACCACCACCGACTAGACAAAACCTTTTATGGAAAGCTAATATTTAATTTCCTAAAATAACTTTAGGTTAACCGAAAAGAACAATCAAATCACAAGGAAAAGAAAAATAAAAGAACATTATATCGAAAATAAATTCGAAACTCTAGAATCATATGCCTCTTGTATTTAGTATTATTTCCAAAAATAACTAGTATGATGCGGAAAGAAAAAAATACTAGTTATACCTTTTAGAAAAACCTCTTGATCTTCTACCGTATTCCTCTTCTAACCTCGGACGTTGTGTGGGCAATGATCTTCCGAGATGAGAAACCACCAAAGCACCTTCTCCTTTCTTCAAATTTCAGCCAAGCACAAAGCTTCCAAAAGATGAAGATCTTTTCCACCAACCAAGCTCCAAGGGATGTAGGCTTTCTCTCCTTCTTCCTCAAGCTAGATCCGGCCACCAATTAAAACTCCATAAGCATGAAGAGGTTCGGCCATAAAGAGAAGAAGAAGAGAAGAAGGAAGGGCCGACCACACCACCAAGGAAAAGAGGAAGAAAAATATAATAGAGTCGTTCACCTTGAAGCTTCCTTTACCCCCTCTTTTATAATCCTTGGTCTTGGCAAATAAGGAAATTTTAATAAAAATTTTCTTAATTCTTTTTCCATTGAAAAGAAAAATTATTTAATTAAAATAATTTTCTTTTTCAAATAAAATGGCCGGCCACCTCAAGCCCCAAATCAAGGAAAGTTTTAATTAAAACAAGAATTAAAACTTCCTAATTTGTTTCCGGAAATTTATAAAAATTTCTCCAATAATTTAATCCCTTCATGATTGGTTTATAAAAAGGAAATTTAATAAATTAAAATATTTCTTTTAAACATGTGGATAAAAAGAAAGTTATCTCTAAAAATTAAAATCTCTTTTAATCTACAAATAAGGAAAGATATCAAGTCTTTTCTTAATCTTTTGTAGAAACTAATAAAAGAGAATTATTAATTTTTAAACTTTCTTTTAAATCATGAACATGGTTAAAAAGGAAAGTTTTCTTAAAGTTTAAAATCCTCCTTTAATCAACAAATAAGGAAAGATTTCAAATTTTAAACTCTCTTTTAAACATGTAGATGATTTACAAATAAGGAAAGTTTTTACCAAAAAATTAAAACCATCCTTTTAAACTACAAATAAGGAAAGAGATTAATCTCTTCTCTTAATCTTTTGTAGAAAGCTATAAAAGGAAATTTTTAATTTTTAAACTCTCTTTTAAAATCATGATATCCACATAAGAAATAATTTTAATAAAATCCTTTTAATATTCTAGTGGCCGGCCACCTAAGCTTGGGACCCAAGCTTTGGCCACCTACTTGACTCATCCACTTGGTCTTGGCCGGCCCTAGCTTGGGTTCCAAGCTAGCTTGGCCGGCCCCATTGGATGGGTAAGAAGGTGGGTATGCGGTGGGTATAAATCTCTATATACTAGAGGCTACGATAGGGACCGAGAGGAGGAATTGGTTTTGGTCTCCCGATGAAATTAAGCATCCCGTGTTCGCCCCGAACACACAACTTAATTTCATCAATAATAATTCATTCCACTAAAGAACTATTATTGAACTACCGCACCAATCCCAAATTACATTTTGGGCTCCTTCTTATTATGAGTGTGTTAGTCTCCCTGTGTTTAAGATAACAAATGTCCACTAATTAAGTAAGTTACTGACAACTCACTTAATTAATATCTAGCTCCAAAAGTAGTACCACTCAACTTCATCATCATGTCGGACTAAGTCCACCTGCAGGGTTTAACATGACAATCCTTATGAGCTCCTCTTGGGGCATTCTCAACCTAGATTACTAGGACACAGTTTCCTTCTATAATCAACAACGCACACTATAAGTGATATCATTTCCCAACTTATCGGGCTTATTGATTCATCGAACTAAATCTCACCCATGGATAAATTAAAGAAATAAATATCAAATATATGTGCTTGTTATTATATTAGGATTAAGAGCACACACTTCCATAATAACTGAGATCTTTGTTCCTTCATAAAGTCAGTATAAAAGGAACGACCTCAAATGGTCCTACTTAATACACTCTAAGTGTACTAGTGTAATTATATAGTTAAGATAAACTAATACCTAATTACACTACGACCTTCCAATGATTTGTTCCTTTCCATCTTGGTTATGAGCTACTGTTTATAATTTATAAGGAACCAATAACATGATCTTCTGTGTGTGACACCACACACCATGTTATCTATAATATAAATTAATTGAGCAACTACATTTATCATAAATGTAGATATTTGACCAATGTGATTCTTATTTCTAGATAAATATTTATACCAAAAGCTAGGCTTTTAGTATACACTCTAACAGTAATCTAGGAGCATATGACCAGGAGCTCTAGTGACATGGATTCCCTCTTAACCGGACTTTCTAGGTTACGTCTCTACTTAATAGCATTAGAACTTAGGCAGACTCTCCAGTGCAAACTACGCGGGGGTTGTGCTAGGCTTTAATTTGAATTCCTACACGAGTGTAAGTATGGAGTTAGGTAGATAAACAATGTATATGAATATTAACTAGCATCGTAACAAAACTGAAATCCTAGCATCTATCATCCATCCCCTTCCAAAATCATCTCTTATTCCTTCTCTCTCTCCATCTCCTTAATCTTCCTCTTACTCTCCCTTTTCCAACCAACCTTTCGTTTGTCTAGGGAATTTGTTGTACAAAATCAACTAGTGCTTGTGGATTCGATAATCTTTTATATTACTAATGATGTAGCCGTGCGCTTTCAGCTTTGTAATAGTTATTCAAGTCCCTCTAGATCTCCTAATGTCATTTAAAAATCTTGCAAAATAGTTATTCTATATGCCACATTAATTTCATCTAAGACATTCATTTTTATTGAAACAAACACAAAAATATAACAAACATGTATAGAATATGAGTTACATGTCTTTTACCCTTTGTAAAGCTTGAGAGCCATCTTCAAGTCTAAAGTTTCATTTTGATCTTGGTTATCCACTCTTGAGTCCTCTTGATCTAAATCATCTACCCTTGAATTCAAGATAGAGCTAGGTGTTGGACCGAGACACACGTGAGAGGAGGGGAGGGGGGGGGGTGAATCACATGGTTTTTAGAAACTCATCTTTTTTATGTTTTAAAATAAGAGTACGCAGATGAAAAAGAAATAGATAAAAATGGGAAAAGACATGAATATAAGAATTTACTTAGTTCGGAGCCTTCGACGACTCCTACTCCAAGATCCAGGTCTCGTAGACCTATTGATGGGCAAATTACTAAATGTCTCTTCTGAAACCGCTTGAAGAGGTGATCGAATATAAGAGATAGGGATAGTATAACAACTTACACTTCTCCTTTTTAAAATAGTAATAAAAAGTGAACGCTTAATAAAATATTACCAACAATTAAGAGAGCTCGTGTGCTACTGTCGGTCTGTTGAAGATGATCGGATGACTCGAAAGGATAGCTTGGTGGTAGACAAACTTTTATGAAGTAGCAGCAGGAAGTCGGAGTAGTCGGAAAGCCAATCAGACGTGTAGAGGCTCGTGTAGTAGTTGTCTCTAATGACTTAGGCAAAACACCCTTATAGAGGGTATGGAAGGCGTCTTCCATAGCCTTGAAGGCGTCTCCAATATGAGAAATTCAATCCCAAATAGCCTGGTCCTTATCTGCAACAAAGTTTAAATTTTATCCTGTGGAAGGTGCCTTCCATGGCACTAAAGGCGCCTTCCATGCCATAGAAGGCACCTCAAACACTGTTCACCCGAGACCTTTTGTGCTCCTTTTGTCCTGTAAAACATATTAGTCCAACAATATAAAGTATACCTTGTAAAATAAAGTTTAGCACAATCATAGTAAGAAGTAGTAATTAGATCTTATCTCCCCGAGATCAGAATCTAGTCAGGGTTTCAATTTAGATTTTGAAATGTGTTGGATCGAGAAGCGCTAGAGGGGGGATGAATAGTGCTCGTGCCTTTCTTGAACGATTTAGAAACAGAGTCGGAATACGCAGCAGAATTAAGTAAAGACAAAGAACACACGCAAACACAGGTTGTTTACTTGGTTCGGAGCCTGTGGCGACTCCTACTCTAAGGCCCGCGATCGTTGATTGCTTTCTGTGGGCAACACCTATAAGCTCGAACAATGGTTACAGAATTATTACAATCTATTTAAACTGAAAGAGTATACCAACAACAAGAATGAGCAATTTCGAAGCTTCGGGTCGTCGGGATCTCGTTGCAGCACTTCGGGATCGTCTCGTTAGCAGCTTGTAACAGAAAGATCACTTGGAAGAAGATATCTTTAGCTGCTGGTCGAGACTCTCTCATATAGGGTGTTCAAGGCGCCTTCATCAAGCTCTAAGGTGCCTCCAACCCGAAAATTTGATCCCGATTCAGCCGTTGTCGATGAGGCCTGGTCGCTACTCGTTATCCATCTGAAGGCGCCTTCAACGCCGCTCCAAGGCACCTTCAAGCAGTGGTCCAAGGCGCCTTCACTACCCATGAAGGTGCCTCCAGCTCCCGCGCGCATCCAACTTTAGCCTTGCACCCGAGGCGCCTCCAAGCTCTATGGAGGCGCCTCGGACACTGTTCATCCGAGGTGTGAGTTGCTTCTTTGTTCCTGCAAAATGTGCTAGTCACAAACACATACCCTGCAAAACAAAGTTAGCACATAATAGGTATATTAAATGAAATATCGACAGTCAACGGACTGTCCGGGTCTGACTTCGGATCTCTAACTGGAAACCCTAGGTCGACCCGACGCCTACTGTTCCCTCTACAGGGAACGTGTCCTCACCTACTCCACTCAGGAGATTTACCTTTTGCCAGTTCGGTCCTCCAAATCGACTGGACTTTTGCTCTGCGTCCGATGCTTCCGGTCTTCATGCTGGATGTCCGGTCCTCGACCCACCTAGACTTCTACCTGGTTCGCGACACCAGGATTTTAACCTAGGATTACCACCCCCTAGGATTTTTGCCCGAAGCTCCGACCCGCCAAGACTTTCCGCATAGGGTTACCACCCCCTATAACCTAGGGTTGCCACCCCCTATGACCTAGGATTACCATCTCCTAGGGTTTTCCATTTGCCTTACCGCAGCTAGGACTTTCCTGAAACACTCAAACATACACATTAGATAACAATTAAACTTAACTTTAGATCCCTTTGCCATTATCAAAACTTGAGTTCAATCGTCGGATGCTTCCCGCACCAACAAAATGGACCTAAATTGGACTGATGTCTACTGTCCCTTCGAACGGGGGTATGTCCTCACATAGTCACTCTCTTTTAGTAACTTACCTTTACTTATCAAGTGTAGAGTTACCCCCGAAATTACACATTCAGACTTCATGAATCAAACATCTCGACCTATCAGAATCACACATCCAGTCTTCTCCAATTGGGAATCGTACATCTTGACCCTTGCCAGAATCCCACATCTGGACTTCAACCTATTGGGAATCAAACATCTCGACTTGCTAGAATCACACATTCAGTCTTCAACCAATCAGGAATTGAACATCCTGACTAGGTTTAGTGAAACCTACACACTTGATAACAAGGTTAAACTACGCCAACACCTAACTTAACTCACTTATCATTTATCAAAACTTGAGTTAAACCGTCAGTGTAAATTGTACCAATAATCTCCCCATTCTAGATGACATGACAACCTGGATTAGAGTTAGGAAAAGATATGTAATAATAATTTATCTAAGAGAAAATTAAGAAATATTAATTTTTGTTTTATTCTCTTAATCATTTTAGGTTAACTTTTTCTTACTTAGGACATCTCCAATGCAAAGTTTATGAGAAGTTTGTAAAATTAAAAAAGCTGAATAAAAAGTCTTAGAATCATTATAGAGGTGAGATTCGAGGTTTGTAGTTTAAGAGCAGTAGTGAAAGCACAAACCTGCTCTTTTGTGTTAAATTTGATGCAATATGCATGAAACCATGCAACTCATGCTATGACATGGATCATAAGAAAGCTCATTTAGAGCTTTAACCATTGAAGATATTTCAATGAGCTTTCATATTGTTGATGTGGCATATTGGGATCTTGAAAAAAACTCATTTAAAGTTCTAACCATTGGAGATACCCTTAACCCCTTAACCCCCCCTGTAACTCCCGAAAATTCTAGAAATAATTTTAGAAATATTCTACTATTTTTTTGGAATTTTAGGATATTTTTACAGAATTTTTAGAATAGCAGAAGTAGCAAAAATTAAATAGAATCGTAAAATAGCTTAAGTGGGAATTGAACCCGAGACCTATTGGGTTCTACGACTTAAGGTGAACTCTAGTAACCAAGTCAACCCAGCAGGGTCGTGCTGAAAGGAAAGGGGAACAATTATATTTATATTTGAGTTGGGCTGAATTACCCACTTAATATAAATAGGGAAGAATTAAGTGAAGAGTTATTTTTTAACATAACTCTCCTCTCCCTCAAAACCCTTACCCACGCCGCCCCTCTCCCTACTCTTCTCCTCTCGGCGCCAACCACAAGCACGCCTAGGGCTCCATCCCTAGGGTCCCAAGGGCTTCTTCCGGTGACATCTTGGATACGGGGACGCTCCCCTCCGCGAGAGGAACGCATAGACGCAAGAAGATCGTCGAAGGGATCTTCTCCACCGGAAATCTAGCGATCAGATCGTAAGGAAATCTAGCGCATGATGTAAGAAACCCCTCACCTGCAGTATAAGTATCTTCCGTGTGAATTTTATGCTTCAGTTTAGTAGTATGTAGATTTTCGTCACAAGGATGTGAATTAGCGCATACCAAGTGTTCGATTAAATTATTAGCACGGTTAAAATGCAACTTAAGTATTTTACTAGCTTAGCTAAATGCGATAGAAGCATTCATTCAGTATGTTTAGCTTTAGTACAGCTTATATGGGACTACGGTCCAATGGGTGGGCTCCCACAGTCGCCTCTAGGGTCAGATAACCTAGCTCTAGGTTCAGATAACCTAGAAATAGCAATATAAGAATAACTCAGCTATAATTAGTATTTTATTTTAGCAGTGGCACTGTACTGGATTAGATATCCATTGGGTTGGGCTCCCACAGTCGTCCCTAGGTTCAGATAACCTAGTAACCTTACTAAATTCGGGACTTGCAAACCCGGGTCTAGTTAGGGATTCGCGCATAGCACGTACAGATGCTGGGCCCATCAGCAACATGATTATTATTTTAATCTATTTATGAAATAGTTTTCAAAACATCACAAATAGTTATGTGAATTCAGTACAGCTTTAGCATTAGTTTAGAATTAGCTCAGTACAGTTTGTTTGTATCAGTTTAGTTTTCTATTGATACCATATGATAGCATATGTTAGCACTTATTGCCATGACTAGTTTGTTTGTATGTCATGCTATGCTTTTACATGTTCAGTATATATATTTCAAATAGCATGCTTTAAAAACATAAATTGCATCGTATGCATGTTTTAGTGAGGTAGATGGTTTCTTACTAAGCTCTCAAGCTTACAGATACTCTTTTCCTTATACTGCAGATAAAGGTAAAGGAAAGATGGACTAGCGGAGGCTGGAGGACAATGCAACGAAGATGTGTGTGTGAAAAAGGAGTTTGGAATGAAGATCTTAGGGATTTAGCAAGTCTAACTATTAGAACCTTGTTACTTTTAGTTTTCGTATTTCAGTTTGCTTAAAAGTCATGAACTAGTGAAATATGCACCATGCCATGTTTAGAATGCTAGTTAATTGTTGTTAGAATGCATTTCAGTTAGTTTAGAGTTGGTATATGAGATTTCAGCTCGAACCAGGGCTGAAATCAGGTTCTGATATGAAATCAGAAACCCCGATCGATCAGCCGATCGATTGGAGGCTTCTCGATCGATCAGCTGATCGATTGGGCAGCTTATCCCGCGAACAGAATGCGTCTAGATCGATCAGTCGATTGATCCAGCCGAGTTTCGTCGCGAACAGAAGGTTTGTGGATCAATCAGCCGATCGATCCGAGTTGAATCCACGTACAACATGTCGTTGAATCGATCACTGGATCGGTTGGACATATTGGATCGATCAGCCGATCGATCCAGACGTTAGTTCCCGCGTACAGTAGGGTCCTGAATCGATCACTGGATCGATTGCCCAACCGGGATTGATCAGCCGATCGATCCAAATTAGCCTCCGTGCATAGTAGCACGCTGGATTGATCCGTGGATCGATCAGAGGCCTAGTACTAGCTGAAAACACTTTAGTTCAGCTCCAGATGACAGCAAAGACCTAGAACACCCTTTCTAGCATGGCCACAGCAATTCAAGGGGTAGTTTAAACATTAAGTTCAGATAGTATAGCGATTAACAGAAGCATATTCATTAGTTCAGCAAAATTTTCATCAGATCAGCTTTCCGCACATGAGTTAGTACAGCATAATGTAACGATCAGCCGCACAACCTAGTTAGTAGAAGGCGGGTCGTTACAGAGTGGTATCAGAGCAAAGTTCTATACTTCCTACACACACATCAGCATTGAACTTACAGCTTCCAAGTAAGAATACCTCTCACTTTGTTATGTCTATTACTTTCATATTTGTAGATAACTAAAGTATGCTTAGTGGTGATAGTAACTAACATGATAGTGATAGTAGTTATATACACATGATGCTTTAGTTATGTATGTCCTTTGTTCCTTTAGAAATGGCACGAGGACGCCCAGCTAGAAGGGCACCAGCTACTGAGCCCCAGCATGAGGCAGGCAGTTCAGTGCCTCCCCCAGACCTTACAGCAGTAGTGGCTCAGTTACAGAAGCAGCTAGCAGAACAACAACAGGAGATAGCCACCTTAAAGGCTAATCAGCAGAATACCCCCACTGTCACCCCGGAACCAAATATAGCAACCCCAGTAGTTATAGAGGTTCCACCAGTCCAGCCTACAACACCAGTAGCCCAGCAGCAGAGGCAAAGAGAGAAGCCTATCTGATCCAGTGGCAGAGAGTCAAGCCCGAGAACTTCTCAGGCACCAGTGAACCGTGGGATGCTCAAGCCTGGTTCAAAACACTGGAGAGTACGATGGAGCTTCTGGACTGGCCAGAGCATGAAAAGTTGAAGTGTGCCTCCTTCTGCTTGACAGGAGATGCATGTATGTGGTGGGAGAGAATTAGAGCGAAGCGCCCAGTGAACCAGATGACATGGGCTGACTTCGAGAAAGAATTCTTCGAGGAGTTCTTTCACATGCGGGTCATAAACTGCCACTACGATGAGTTCACTGAGTTTCGTTAGGGCAACCTATCAGTTGAGGAAGCCGTGAAGAAATTCAATAGACTGGCTCGTCTATGCCCTGAACTAGTCAGCACAGAAAAAGAACGAGTCCGGTTGATGCTCAAGATGCTGAGGCCGGAAATAGCAATGAACGTGGCTAGCGGCGTTCATAGGCCGCAAACCACCGAAGAACTAGTCAGCAGTGCTCTGACCACCGAGCACTACCAGAATAATATCAAGCAGCAGAAGCAAGTCCTCTCGAGTAAAAGGCAAGGAGGCTTGGTACTCGAAACAACAGAGCCAATGAAAGGGAACTCCGGCAACAAGTGCAAACCAGGGAGTTACCCAAAGGGAGGACCAGCCAGCAAACAGCCTAGTTATCCCAAATGTGCTACTTGTGGGAAATTTCACCCAGGAGTTTGTCGTAAGGGCACATGAGGATGCTTTGAATGTGGACAGGAAGGGCATATGGCTAAGCAATGCCCGAACAAGACAAGTCTTCCTCAACCACAGCCGATACAGTATGGAGGCCAGCCAGCACAGCTACATCAGATGCAGGCCGTTTTAGATGGTCCACATATCAGCCAGGGCAGACTAGAAGCCCCTCCCGCTATGACGAATGCAAGGATCTACTCCTTAACCAGAGAGGACGTAGCGAATGCCTCGACAGTTGTTATAGGTCAGATTAGTATTTTACAGCAAAGTGCAACTGTCTTATTCGATACTGGGGCAACCCATTCTTATGTATCTAGGGCAATTTTCGAAAAGTTAGCAATACCTCCAGAGGTACTCCGTGGTCAGTTTTTGACAACACTACCTTCAGGAGAAATTATGGCATCCACGCACTGGCTCAGAGCAGTGCCAGTCATTATAGCAGACAGAGAGCTCTTTTGTGATCTGATAGTGCTAGATATGACTGATTATGATGTCATATTTGGAATGGACTTTCTAATCAGATACGGTGCCTCTATCGAGTGCCATAAACAGAAAGTCATATTCCAACCTGAAGCAGGAGTACAATTTGAGTATAGCGGAGAATCAAAGAGAAAAGCGAAGAAATTTCTCTCAGCTCTGAAGGCACAGAAATTAATGGATTTAGGATGTACAGGATTTTTAGCGCATGTAGTCAATGCCAGTCAGGACAAGGACCAATAGCTAGCAGAGGTCCGAGTCGTATGTGACTACCCAGCAGTCTTCCCTGAAGAGTTACCAGGCCTAGCACCAGACAGGGAGATTGAATTTGAGATAGAACTCATTCCCGGTACAAATCCTATCTCCAAAGAACCTTATCGCATGGCTCCAGCAGAACAGAAAGAACTTCAGGAGCAATTACAGGAGCTTCTTGACAAAGGTTTCATACGCCCTAGTCACTCACCATGGGGAGCGCCTGTATTGTTCGTGAAGAAGAAGGACGGGAGCATGCGCCTGTGTATAGATTACAGAGCACTGAACCAAGTCACCATCAAGAACAGGTATCCTCTTCCCAGAATAGATGACCTGTTTGATCAGCTAAAGGGAGCAGCAGTGTTCTCTAAGATAGACCTCAGATCAGGTTATCATCAGGTGAAAGTTAAAGAAGGGGATATACCCAAGACAACATTCAGGACTAGATACGGACACTACGAGTTCGTAGTCATGCCCTTTGGCGTGACAAATGCTCCAGCTACTTTCATGGACCTCATGAACAGAGTATTCAAAGACTACCTAGATAGATTTGTTATTGTATTTATCGATGATATTCTTATCTATTCAGCAACTCAGGAAGAACACGCAGAGCACCTGAGAATAGTATTGCAGACCCTGCAGCAGAACCAGCTGTACGCCAAGTTCACGAAATGTGAATTTTGGTTAGATCAGGTGTCCTTCCTGGGTCACATCATCTCAAAGGATGATATCATGGTAGACCCCAGTAAAATAAAAGTTGTGAGTAACTGGAAAAGACCTAGAGCACCCTTTCTAGCATAGCCACAGCAATTCAAGGGGTAGTTTAAACATTAAGTTCAGATAGTATAGCGATTAACAGAAACATATTCATTAGTTCAGCAAAATTTTCATCAGATCAGCTTTCCGCACATGAGTTAGTACAGCATAATGTAACGATCGGCCTCACAGCCTAGTTAGTAGAAGGCGGGTCGTTACAGAGTGGTATCAGAGCTACCAAGATCAGGAGCTTTTTGGGATTAGCAGGTTATTACAGAAAATTTGTAGAGGACTTCTCCAGAATAGCCTCCCCACTGACAGCTCTTACCAGAAAGATCAGAAAATTTCAGTGGTCAGAGGACTGTGAGAACAGCTTCAGCGAGTTAAAAAGGAGATTGACCAGTGCACCCATTTTGACTCTACCAGAAAACACAGATAGCTTTGACATTTACAGTGAAGCCTCTAAATTGGGACTAGGAGCAGTACTGATGCAAGAAGGTAAGGTGATCGCCTATGCCTCTAGACAACTCAAGGAATATGAGAAGAATTACCCTACTCATGACCTTGAGCTTGCAGCAGTGGTGTTCGCTCTCAAAATTTGGAGACATTACTTGTATGGAGCTCAGTGCAGAGTGTATATAGATCATCAGAGTTTGAAGTACTTCTTCACTCAGAAGGATCTGAATATGCGACAGCGTAGATGGCTAGAGCTGGTTAAAGACTACGACATAGACATCCTCTACCATCCAGGGAAAGCTAATAAGGTAGCAGACGCACTTAGCAGAAAGTCCGATGCTACCTTACTATCCCTAGCAGCCATGTCACCGCCCCTACAGAAAGAGATTACAGATTTTGGTCTCAAACTTATAGTGGGACAGCTCTCTACTATGACATTAGAATTCACCTTGCTTGGTGACATCCAGACAGCTCAGGGACAGGATCCTGAAATTCAGAAAATCAAGCAAGGACTAGCAGAATCAGAAAGTGGAGAGTTTAGAGTGTCCGCTAGCGGGGTGTTGTATTTTGGTGACAGACTCTGTGTTCCAGATCAGGAGGAACTACGGAGGAAGATCTTAGATGAGGCTCATAGGACTCCTTATGCGATGCATCCAGGTTCCACCAAGATGTACCAAGATCTAAAGAAACATTTTTGGTGGCCCGGGATGAAAAGAGACATCGCTAGATATGTTAGTACCTGGCTGACTTGCCAGAGAGTCAAGGCAGAACACCAGAGACCAGGAGGAGTTCTGCAGCTTATCCAGATCCCAGAATGGAAGTGGGAAGATATTTCTATGGATTTCATAGTGGGACTACCCAGAACTACGAATGGTTTTGATACCATCTGGGTAATAGTCGACAGATTGACTAAATCAGCTCACTTCTTAGCTATCAGGATATCCTACTCCATGGAGCAGCTAGCTCAGTTGTATCTCAAGGAGATCGTCAGACTACATGGAGTCCCACGGACCATAATATCAGATAGAGACAGTAGATTCACATCACACTTTTGGGAGTGTGTACAGTCAACATTGGGCACTAAGTTAAAGTTCAGCACAGCTTTCCATCCTCAGACAGATGGTCAGACGGAGCGAGTAAATCAGGTACTCGAAGATATGCTCCGAGCATGTGCCCTAGACTTCAAGGGAAGTTGGTGCAAATATCTGAGTTTAGCAGAATTTGCATACAACAATAGCTATCAGGCCACTATCAGTATGGCACCTTATGAGACTCTCTATGGGCGGAGGTGTAGATCTCCAATCTGCTGGTATGAGAGTGGTGAACAGAAAGAACTAGAACTTCAGACAGATCTAGTAGTAGATACCACAGCAGCTATACAGCAGATCCGTCAGAGGATAGAGATAGCTCAGAGCCG
Source organism: Zingiber officinale (assembly GCF_018446385.1). Lineage (NCBI taxonomy): Eukaryota > Viridiplantae > Streptophyta > Magnoliopsida > Zingiberales > Zingiberaceae > Zingiber > Zingiber officinale. The sequence continues at coordinate 120,825,814 of NC_055989.1, forward strand.
CCAGAAAAGCTATGCTGATACACGGCGCAGACCCTTAGAGTTTTCAGTTGGGGATTCAGTATTTCTCAGAGTGGCTCCCATGAAGGGAGTAATACATTTTGGGAAGAAGGGCAAACTAAGTCCCAGATATGTGGGACCATACCTTATCACTAAGAGAGTTGGCAAGGTATCATATGAGCTAGAGCTACCACAGGAGATGTCAGTCATCCATAATGTATTTCATGTCTCTATGCTGAAGAAGCATATCCCAGATGCCACCCAGGTGATTGAGCCACAGTCGGTACTAGTCCGCGAAGACCTCAGCTATGATAGTCAGCCTATTCAGATAATAGACCGAGCAGTTAAGAAATTGCAGAACAAGGAGGTACCATTAGTAAAGGTTATTTGGCAAAATCACACAGCAGAAGAGGCAACTTGGGAGACAGAAGCTAGTATGAGACAGAAGTACCCAAAGTTGTTCTAAGTTCGAGGATGAACTTTTTATAAGGTATGGGGGATTGTAACACCTAAAAATTCTCGAAATACTTTTATAAATATTCTATGATTTTTCTGGAATTTTAGGATATTTTTACAGAATTTTTAGAATAGCAGAAGTAGCAAAAATTAAATAGAATCGTAAAATAGCTTAAGTGGGAATTGAACCCGAGACCTATTGGGTTCTACGACTTAAGGTGAACTCTAGTAACCAAGTCAACCCAGCAGGGCCGTGCTGAAAGGAAAGGGAAACAATTATATTTATATTTGAGTTGGGCTGAATTACCCACTTAATATAAATAGGGAAGAATTAAGTGAAGAGTTATTTTTTAACGTAACTCTCCTCTCCCTCAAAACCCTTACCCACGCCGCCCCTCTCCCTACTCTTCTCCTCTCGGCGCCAACCACAAGCACGCCTAGGGCTCCATCCCTAGGGTCCCAAGGGCTTCTTCCGGTGACATCTTGGATACGGGGACGCTCCCCTCCGCGAGAGGAACGCATAGACGCAAGAAGATCGTCGAAGGGATCTTCTCCACCGGAAATCTAGCGATCAAATCGTAAGGAAATCTAGCGCAGGATGTAAGAAACCCCTCACCTGCAGTATAAGTATCTTCCGTGTGAATTTTATGCTTCAGTTTAGTAGTATGTAGATTTTTGGCACAAAGGATGCGAATTAGCGCATACCAAGTGTTTGATTAAATTATTAGCACAGTTAAAATGCAAATTAAGTATTTTACTAGCTTAGCTAAATGCGATAGAAGCATTCATTCAGTATGTTTAGCTTTAGTACAGCTTATATGGGACTACGGTCCAATGGGTGGGCTCCCACAATCGCCTCTAGGGTCAGATAACCTAGCTCTAGGTTCAGATAATCTAGAAATAGCAATATAAGAAGAACTCAGCTATAATCAGTATTTTATTTTAGCAGTGGCACTGTACTGGATTAGATATCCATTGAGTTGGGCTCCCACAGTCGTCCCTAGGTTCAGATAACCTAGTAACCTTACTAAATTCGGGACTTGCAAATCCGGGTCTAGTTAGGGATGCGCGCATAGCACGTACAGATGCTGAGCCCATCAGTAACATGATTATTATTTTAATCTATTTATGAAATAGTTTTCAAAACTTCACAAATAGTTATGTGAATTCAATACAGCTTTAGCATTAGTTTAGAATTAGCTCAGTACAGTTTGTTTGTATCAGTTTAGTTTTCTATTGATATCATATGATAGCATATGTTAGCACTTGTTGCCATGACTAGTTTGTTTGTATGTCATGCTATGCTTTTACATGTTCAGTATATATATTTCAAATAACATGCTTTAAAAACATAAATTGCATCGTATGCATGTTTTAGTGAGGTAGATGGTTTCTTACTAAGCTCTCAAGCTTACAGATACTCTTTTCCTTATACTGCAGATAAAGGTAAAGGAAAGATAGACTAGCGGAGGCTGGAGGACAATGCAACGAAGATGTGTGTGTGTGAAAAAGGAGTTTGGAATGAAGATCTTAGGGATTTAGCAAGTCTAACTATTAGAACCTTGTTACTTTTAGTTTTCGTATTTCAGTTTGCTTAAAAGTCATGAACTAGTGAAATATGCACCATGCCATGTTTAGAATGCTAGTTAATTGTTGTTAGAATGCATTTCAGTTAGTTTAGAGTTGGTATATGAGATTTTAGCTCGAACTAGGGCTGAAATCAGGTTCTGATATGAAATCAGAAACCCCGATCGATCAGCCGATCGATTGGAGGCTTCTCGATCGATCAACTGATCGATTGGGCAGCTTATCCCGCGAACAGAATGCGTCTGGATCGATCAGTCGATCGATCCAGCCGAGTTTCATCGTGAACAGAAGGTTTGTGGATCGATCAGCTGATCGATCCGAGTTGAATCCGCGTACAGCGTGTCGTCGAATCGATCACTGGATCGATTGGACATATTGGATCGATCAGCCGATCGATCCAGACGTTAGTTCCCGCGTATAGTAGGGTCCTGAATCGATCACTGGATTGATTGCCCAACCGGGATCGATCAGTCGATCGATCCAAATTAGCCTCCGTGCACAGTAGCACGCTGGATCGATCCGTGGATCGATCAGAGGCCTAGTACTAGCTGAAAACACTTTAGTTCAGCTCTAGATGATGGCAAAGACCTAGAACACCCTTTCTAGCATAGCCACAGCAATTTAAGGGGTAATTTAAACATTAAGTTCAGATAGTATAGCGATTAACAGAAGCATATTCATTAGTTCAGCAAAATTTTCATCAGATCAGCTTTCCGCACATGAGTTAGTATAACATAATGTAACGATCGGCCTCACAGCCTAGTTAGTAGAAGGCGGGTCGTTACACCCCCCCCCCCCCCTCCCCCCCTCCCCCCCTCCTCTTTGTCATTCATCAAGAATGCAAGTAAGTATACCAAAGTACTAAAACACACAAGTATAAACTTATCAAAATAAGCCTAAAATCTTGTAGATTTATTGTAGGGAGGAGGTTAGAGTGTAAAAAAATTCCACTCAAATAGTGTTCAAATTTAATAACAGATTTTGAAATCTAACATTTGCAAAAGTAAAGTAAAAAAATGTGTAAAGTGTACACCAAGAAATTTTGCAAAGTAACTTTTCAAAATATTTGGAGAGTGAGTTACAAATTACTTTTCAAAACAACTTTCAAAATAATCATAAAAATAAACTTATGTTAAAAGAAAGTTCTAAGAATTCGACATATTTTCAAAAGATCCTTTAACCAAAAATATTGAATGAGTTTAATGTATTTTAAACAAAAGTTTTGGAGTTGTTTGCAAAATACTTGAAACAAGAGGTTTTATCTTAGAAATATTTTCAAAATATTTTAAGTTATTATGAGTAAAATAAAATTTCTAAGTAAAAGAAATAATTGCCAAATACATTTTTGAAAATAAAAGTTTCAAAATAGTTTCAAAAGTTTTTCCCAAGAAAAATAATAATAGAAATATTGGCTTTGCAACATAGTTTTAGAAAGGGATAAATAATTGTGAATGTATGTTGCAAACTTTGAAAAGAATTTTGAAAGGAATTGTGAAATCATTTTGAAAGTATTTAGAAAAGGAAATAAATAATTTAGAAAATTATTTTTAAATATCCTCCTCCTGAACCTAGTATATTTTAAAAAAATATTTATCTAATAATTTAACCTTAAATGTCTAACTGTTACTAACTAATTAACAGATGATAGTAGTGTTCATTAGGTTAATCAAGTTAAGTAAGTGTATCCAGTTAGTGTTTGACTAAGGTGAGTTACTTAACTTGATCACTGTAATTTTAGTATTTTTTGCCCAGGCTTATATTGATGCACTAATATAAGCATTTGAAGCCCAAGCAATAGACCTATATATTTCATGCCATTCTAGGTTTGTGAATACACAATTAAGGTAGACCTATTGTGTTTATGAGATGCTTAATTTCTAGATCTATAGGAACATGTTTTCTATGGATTTGATCTAGTCTAAGGCCAAAATTAATTTTGAAATACTAAGTACATGGGAGTTTTAGAAAATATAAGTAAAAAATTTTCCCTAGAATTTGTAAACCATTTAAAAATTATTTTGAAAATAACAGTCTTAGTCTAAATAGGAACTTCCTAGATTGATCAAATAACAGTGGAAAAGACTAGCAAACTCTATAGATCAAGTCATCCAAATATACTCTGTATAATAATGTACTAAAACATAATCAAGTAAGGTCATCTTTAGTTGGAGGAGGTGGGGGATGCTCCGGTGCTCGGAAAGCTAGAAGAATCTAATGAAATCCAGTGGTCATCTCCTCCTAGGGAGAGGAGAATTCAGTGGTCATCTCTCCCCTAATAGTTCTGAATCCATCTGAGACTGACTGCCGGATCTAAGCAAAAGACTCCTCAAGTCGAGCAAGACGATCCTCAATGGATACCGAAGTCGAGGGCTGGGTCGGAGTCAAGGGCTGGGTCGAAGAAGGACCAAAGAGCTCCTCGGCCGTAAATGTCGGCAACTTCTCTCCCTCGGCAGGAATAATAGGTGGAAAATCATCCTCGCCCTCACCTGGAGCGTCTAGCTGTGGTCACACTCCCCAAACTAGTCCCCCCAGAGCAGTGACGTCTATATGCACTAATGCAAGCTGACACTGACCAATCTCATCATACACGTTAAGGAAAGTGGATGTACCCTGAGTTATATCTACTCCTATGGTTAAAAATATGTATGTCAAAATGTGGCAATAGGGTATATGAACCTGCCTCCTAGTGATGAGACTGGATGCATGGATGAGATTCTGAAGCATGTGCAATACAATATCGATATCTAGGTGCTGACATAGTGCATACAAGAAGAAATAGTGGGAGGGATGCATCATCACAACGTCACGAGATGTGATCGGCAGAATGCAGGTGGTCAAGACTCGATATGGGGCATAGTCTTGTACCCTGAGGGAGAGTGACCTAAAGTCAGTCACAATAGGTAGTTTATCCTCCCCAAAAAAATACATGTGGATAGTATCTAATGTAACATGAGAGTAGGGTTCGTCAAATGATAAATCCCTACTAGGGTAACACAAAAATAGACAGGTAGACCTCATATGCCCTAGGCTATCATACAGGAGAGTGAGGGAGAAGTTGAAGTCCTTCCCACCAACTCTAGTAGAGTATGTCAGATAGTCGATCTTGACTAGGTTGTTATAAAACTATACACACAAGTCTAGGTTTACTGAATGACTACAGTAAACTAGCATATGTAACTAGTAATAGCCAATGACCTCAATGATAGGTGCATAGTATCTAGTGAAAAATGACCTACTCAAAAACCTAGATTTAAGTGCAATATATGTATGCTGTAGATGGGGTGCTGCTCGAGGTAGGAGCAACATTTTGTCATTTCCTAAGAGGTATTGTTGAGGCTTGGAGGTAGAAAAATGGAGAAAGTGTGGGAATCAGTCGCGAGAAGGCGCCTTGTCATGAGTAAAATCATGAACAGAGCTGAGCTCTATTCACCGAAAAAGTTGGATTGAAGGCACCTTCAGTATGATGGAAGGTGCCTTCCATGTGCTATGGAGGGTGCCTTCCATGTGCTATAGAGGACATCTTCAACCTACTAAAGGCGCCTTTAGTCGGTTAGGGTGGAATTCTTCCCGCCCTTTTGAGGGCGCCTCTGATTTTCTCGGAGGCACCTCGATAGCGATTTTTTAAATTTTAATTTTAATTTAAATTTTACTCCTTATTCATCTCACCTGATCTATATTTTTAATCAAGTAATTTTATAATTTTGTGAGATGAGTTAAGTCAAATTTCAGGGTTTGATTTGACTTTGTGTTAGATTCAAGTTTAGTTTTGGGTTCAACAAATAGATATTCTTTGGATAAACTTCTAAGCTGTGGTGAGTCACTGGGACATCATTAGAGTAACCAAGCCTTTGAAATTTTCCAAATAGTCCTATCCACTGAACTTAATACAAAACTTTAGTCTAATCAGTTAGGATTAGTAAGGGGTAGTTTTAGTTTGTTCCACTAAGCCAAATGCACAAGGTCGAAGTCATATCTTCCTAGACATGTATAGACAGAGCATCTCTAACCTACTATCATCCAAAACTTCTCTAGTACCGTTAATCAAGTCAAGCTTTTATCCCTATTTAATCTAGACCTAATTACCCGACTGGGTAAATTGTTATTTTTAGAGGTGCCAACTATTTTAGAGTCTTCCCCTGAATTATTGAATTTTATATTTAGATTTTAGATTTGTGTCGATTTATTTTATAGTTATAATAGACTTGGTTATAGTTTGAGTTTAGATTGTTTTTGTTTTTGTTTAATTTAGGTTTATTTGATTTGGTTTGATTCTTTAGGTTTAAATTTAAAAATTTAGTTTTTGAAATTGAAAGTGAGTTATTTGATTTATTATGTAGTGAATCTTACTTTTTGGCATACAATATTGATTGAGTCATACTTGCATGGTTAGCCACGCTTTCGGAACCCAAGCTTTAGTTGATTTTGATTTTTGAGTTAAAGCTAAAATTAATTTGTATTTTATGTAGGGTTTGTATCCGAGTCTAGATTTATTGTACATTGCTATTTGGGATCCAAGCATGATGTTTAGGTACTTAGTTCCCAAGGTAAACTTTTCCAACTACCCTTTGAGATCGTTGACTTGACTTTTCAGGACAGAGTTTTCTTCCTCAAGTTTTTCAACTTGAGTTGAATCTTTGTCTTGAACTTGGCTAGTCACCGAGTTCATGTTTAGTTGCTCCTTAAGGATGTTATTTTCCTTTAGGAGTTGTTTAACGTGTTCCTCGATTTTAATTAATCTTTTATTCAGGAAAGCAATTACTTTGAATGAATTTATGATGATAAAGGAATTTACCTCGGGTCGGTCTAACCCGGATGAAGATTCATGGCTTGACTCACATTTAGACTCATCTTCTTCGTCTAAATCACCTCCAGTTGCCATAATGCGAGGTAGCTTGCTTGCTTCAGTTCATCTGCTCCTGATCCGTCTGAAGACTCGTACCAAGCCACTTTTAGTGCTTTCTTTTATTTTATCTTCTTGACTTGGTCTTCGTTTGGGCATTCATGTTTGAAGTGTCCCTTCTTGTTGTAGTCGTAGTATGTGACATTTGCTTTTGTGTTGTTGGATGCAGATTTGGACATTTTCTTCATGTCCTGTTTGGTGAAACTTTTCTTGCATTTAGTGAACATCTTCCTTACCAGGTTCACTAGCTGCTCTTCTTCGTCTGATTCTGATTCGAATTCAGTCTTAGCTTCAGGTTTGATTCCCTTTGATGCACCTACAAGAAAGGCAATTCCTTTCTCTACCTTGGGGCCATTAGTTTGTTTATGCAGCTCTAATTCACAAAATAATTCATCTAGTTTTAATTTAGAAAGGTTCCTCGAGACCTTATAGGCATCTATGATCGATGCCTACAATGCATTTTGAGAAAACGAGTTGAAAGTGTACCTTATTACGTCCTGATTTTTGAGTTAGTGTCTGATTAGATGAAGGCCATTGAGGATGTCCTTGATTCAAGCATTGAGCTGATTTGCGTTCTTACCATCCTGCATTTTAATATTAAATAATGACTTAAGAAGTAGGTTGCATTTCGTTACCTTTGAGTCGGGAGTTCCTTCGTGTAGTTCGATGAGCTTGTCCCAAAGCTCTTTTGTGTTCTCGTGCAGGCTGATTTGGTTGAGTTCCTCTTTGGTGAGTTTGTAATGGATTATATTCAATGCTTTAAAGTCGATCTAGGCTTTCTTTTTTGTCTTCAGGACTACATCTTTTGGGATTGAGTGGTAATTTTGTTGCTTCGTCTATAGGCGCCCGGTACCCTCGTTGGATGATGAATCATTGCTTGATGTCTGTCTTCAGAGAAACTCCATCCTCTTCTTCCAGTGCCAAAAGTCATTTTCATTGAAGAGAGGAGGACGAGCAATGATGAATCCCTCAAGTTGGGCCATTTGATTACTGCAAAAGGAAAACTAGAAGGAGGTACAAAGACTTGGTCTTGGATTAGTAGTATTTGAGAGAGAAAAAAAATTACAACTTGGATGGTATTGCACCAATTTTGAGTAAGAACCGAATGAGAAATAATTATTTGAAATGGTAAATTTTACCAAGTCAAATAAATTGTAAAAAATAAAAAATCTAAAAAAAATGGTTCCCCCGGCTTGATTGGTGGTTGCACCAATTTAGAGCATAACCTACTCTGATACTACTTGTTGGACCGAGACACACATGAAAGGAGAGTGAATCACATAGTTTTCAGAAACTCATGTTTTTACATTTTAAAACAAGAGTACGCAGCAAAAAAAGAAATAAACAGAAACAGAAAAAGACACGAACACAAGGATTTACTTGGTTCGGAGCCTTTGGCGACTCCTATTCCAAGACCCAGGTCCTGCGGACCTAACGATGGACAATTCACTAAATGTCTCTTCCGGAACAGCCGGAAGAGGTGATCGAATACAAGAGATAGGGATAGTGTAACAACCTACACTTCCCCTTTTTAAAGCAGTAATAAAAAGTGCAACACTTAATAAAATATTACTAACAATTAAGAGCGCTTGTGTGTTGCTGTTAGTCTGCTGAAGATGATTGGATGATTCGGAAGAGAAACTTAGTGGTAGACAGACTTCTATGAAGTAGCAACAGGAAGCCAGATCAGTCAAAAGTCGATCAGACGCGTTGAAGCTCATATAATAGTTGTCTCTAATGGCTTGGGCAAAACACCCTTATAAAAGGTGTAGAAGGCGCCTTTCATAGCCTTGAAGGCGCCTCTAATATGAGAAATATGATCTCGAACAAGTCGGTCCTTATCTGTGACGAAGTCTAAATTTGATCTTGTGGAAAGCGCCTTCCATGGCATTGAAGGTGCCTTGCATAAATAGTGCGAAGACGCCTTCCATACCATTGAAGGCACCTCGGGCATTGTTCACCCGAGGTCTTTTGTGCTCTTTTTGTCCTACAAAATATGTTAGTCCAACAATACAAAGTATACCTTGCAAGATAAAGTTTAGCACAATCATAGTAAGAAGTAGTAATTATATCCTATCTCTCCGAGATCAGGATCTAGTAGAATCTCAATTTAGATTTCTGAAATGGACCTAAATTGGATCGACGCCTACTGTTCCTTCGAACTAGGACGCATCATCACATAGTCACTCTCCTCTAGTGACTTACCTTTACTTACCAGGTGTAGAGTTACTTCCAGAATCATACATCCAGACTTCGGGAATCAAACATCCCGGCCTACCAGAATCGTACATCCGATATTCTCCAATCGGGAATCGCATATCCCAACCCTTATCAGAATCTCACATCTGGACTTCAACCTATCGGAAAGTGAACATCCCGACTTGATAGAATCACACATCCAGTTTTCAACCAATCAGGAATCAAACATCCTGACTGGGTTTAGTCAACCCTGCACACTCGATAACAAGGTTAGACTATGACAACACCTAACTTAACTAACTTATCATTCATCAAAATCTGAGTTAGACCGTTAGCAAATTACACCAACACTAGGATCTTAGTTCATTATAGACAATAATATAATATAATTAATAATGTAAAAAATATATAATCTTATAATCATAAAGCACCCTAAAATAATTACCTTATAATTATTCTTTTTGAGTCTTTATATTATGAAACATTTGGATAATAACTTCATTGTCAACTATTAAAATATATATTTCTTTACATAGACAATAAGATTATTATTTATTCAATTATCACTCATTCAATTATGCAATCTATATTTCACAATTTTCATGATAGAAAATTCGCAACCGGTAGAATTAACGAAAGAAATTAGAAATTAGAAAAATTTTCTTGACCATGACTATAAAAGCTAGTTGAAGCTGATGGGTAAAACAAAGTAAGTTGCAACATTTAAGTTGGAACTCACTACAACTTTTTTCTCCTGATTTTATTAGAACTTAAACAGGATTTAAATTGTAACACTCCTTATATGAGGAACTGATGTTCTTGGACCATGTCTTGTTTAGGACTTGGAGTGACCTTGAAACACGAGGAATGTTGATATCTAGATTGCCCTCTAGAGCTTGAACAATTTGACTCATCATTGGCCACGAGCTCTCATCATCTTGAATGCACCAACAAGCAAGTTTACAAGCAATTTCAAACTCTTCTGAGTTGGCTTTACCCACTGGCCTTTGGTCTAGCAAACTTTTGACATTTCCAATTACGAGTTTGATTGTTGCGACTAAGGGGAAGAACTCAAAACTACTTTCTCCCATGTACATTAGGTTTCTTTTTCCCGATATGATCTCAAACAACATCATTCCGTAGATGTAAACGTCTACTTTTGTAATGATGGGCATACCTGAAATCCATTCGAGCACGATATACCCTCTACTTCCTTGAATGGTTGTGAGAACTTTGCTAAAGTTCCTTTGTTAGACCAAAATCAACTACTTTTGGCACAAGTCAATCATCCAAAAAGTATGTTCTCTGGCTTAATGACACAATGTATGATGTTATCCCTGCATTGCTCATGGAGATAAGTTAATCCTCTTACAGTTCCAATATCGATTCAATAACTTGTTTTCCAACCAAAACATTCGAGTTGCTACGAAAAAGTTGATTAGCTAACGAACCACTTGGTATGAACTAATAGACCAACAACTTCTTGGTCCCTTGAGAGCAAAAGCAATTAGCCTAGTGAGTTTCACATGAATTGAATGGCTCCTGGTGTGATCACCTTTGCTCGGAACTACTTCTCGCTTTAGTGAAACACCCTCAAGCTTCTTCACAACAATATCAGTTGAACCGGGCAACGACCCTTTAAACACGGATCCAAAACCCCCTCCCCTGAGTTTCGTAGAGAACTTCCCTGTGGCATGCTACAGCTCATTATATGTGAACGAGATGAGATGACTCTGGCAAGGTTGTAAACAAGCCGAGCTTGAGCTAGCCTAGGCTTGAGCTCGGCTTGACCCAATTTATATCGACTCAACTCGAGCTCGAGTTCGCTCGAGCATGTAGAGTTGAGTTCGAGTTTGAATTTTTTTTATATTTTTTAATAAATAAATTAATATATTATATATTATAAAAATATATATTATTACTAGCTCATTTGTCTCGATGAGCCACCAAGCTAGTAATAATTAGGCTCGAGTTCGACTCGATTTTTAATCAAATTAGCTTGAGCTTGGTTAACTTCAAACTTGAATCAAGTTTTGACCGAATCATTCTGAGTAACTCATAAGTGACTTGATTCATTTGTACTACTTGACATAGCTTTTACTTTCTCAATCATCCACTCACTTTCTTGCTTGTTTATTACAATCAAGATGGCCAGAACAATAACAAATTGTTTTTCCCTCCCCCATCTGATAGCACCCCCACCCCCACACACACACCCCTCTTCTCTCTCCTTGCCAAATGACACTTTTACCCTCTTCTCCTTCTTCTTCTTTTTTTTTTTAAAAAATTTTATTTAATTTTTTAAAATTAATTCTATTTATTATTTTTTTCATCAATACTTATATATTTTATTTATTTTTTATTTAGTTTTATTTTTTAATCAATTTACTTTATTATTTTATTTACTTTTTCCAATTTTATTTAATTTTTATTTAGTTTTATTTTTTTAATCAATTTGTATATTATTTTTTTATCAATTTTTTTATTTATATAATTTTTAACATATATCAGAATTTCTCTTTTCCTTTAAATTACTTTCCTAATTCGACATTTAAATTACCCCCTCCAAATCTTGACACATGCTAGAATCTTTTCTCCCTTTAAATTATCTCTCTCTCCAACCTTTGACACATGACACATGACACATGTCAGAACTTCTCACTCTCTTTAAATTACCCATCCTCCAAACATTGACACTTGTCAAAACACCCCTCTCTCTTTAAATTACTCCTCTTCAACGCTTAACATATGTCAGAACCTTCCCTCCCTTTAAATTACTTATCCTTCAATCCTTGACATATGCCAAAACACTACTCTCCCTTTAAACTACCATCTTCAACTCTTGACACATGTTAGAATCTCTCCTCCCTTTAAATTACCCCTCTTCCAACCCTTGACACATGTCAAAATCTCTCATCCCTTTAAATTACCCCTCTTCCAACCCTTGACACATGTCAAAATCTCTCATTCCTTTAAATTACTCCTCATCTAACCCTTGACACATGTCAAAATCTCTCATCCCTTTAAATTATCCCCTTCCAACCCTTGATACATGTCAAAATCTCTCATCCCTTTAAATTACCCCGCTTCCAACTCTTGACACATGTCAGAACTTCTCACTCTCTTTAAATTACCGACCCTCCAATCCTTGACACATGTCAAAACACTCCTCTCCCTTTAAATTACCCCCTCAAAAACTTGACATATGTCAGAACCTGTCCTCCTCTTAAATTACCCACCCTTCAACTCTTGACACATGTCAAAACCTCTCCATTTAAATCCTCCTCTCACACTTCATTTCTAGTCACTCTTCAGTCACACCTCCCTCCACTGTTATCTCCCTCTCTGCCTCTCCTCTCTTTCTAAAACATAGTTATCTTCTTAGCCATTACTTTTCATAATCCATAGAAGGAAATTATGGATGACTATTTGAGTTTATTTTCAGATAGTTGGTCAATTGAGAATGATGTTCCTACTGAAGAGAGTATCTCCAACAACAGTCGTGATTATACAGTCGAATTTACTACAGATCATATTAGTTATTATCATTATTTTATTGTAAGGCCCGAAAATTCTCGAAATACTTTTATAAATATTCTAGTATTTTTCTGAAATTTTAGGATATTTTTACAGAATTTTTAGAGTAGCAGAAGTAGCAAAAATAAATAGAATCGTAAAATAACCTACACGGGAATCGAACCCGAGACCTATTGGGTCCTACGACTTATAGTGGACTCTAGTAACCAAGTGAACCCAGCAGGGCCGTGCTGAAAGGAAAGGGGAACAATTTTATTTAAGTTAGAGTTGGGTGAATTAACTCCTTAATATAAATATTGAATTAAGTGAGGAGTTTTAATTTTACAGTGACTTACCTCTTCTCCTCACCCTAGTCACGCCGCCCCCTTCTCCTCTTCTTTCTCTCGGCGCACCAAGCCCCAAGGGCTAGGGTTCCGTCTCAAGGGTTCCAGGAGCACCTTCCGGCGACGACTCCGACACGAGGACGTTTCTCTCCGCAAGAAGAACGCGTGGACGCAAGAAAATCGTCGAGAAGATCATCTCTATCGGAAATCTAGCGATCAAATCGTAAGGAAATCTAGCGCAAGATGTAAGAAACCCCTCACCTGCAGTATAAGTAGCTTCCGTGTGAATTTTATGCTTCAGTTTAGTAGTATGTAGATTTTCGGCACAAAGGATGCGAATTAGCGCATACCAAGTGTTCGATTAAATTATTAGCACAGTTAAAATGCAACTTAAGCATTTTACTAGCTTAGCTAAATGCGATAGAAGCATTCATTCAGTATGTTTAGCTTTAGTACAGCTTATATGGGACTACGGTCCAATGGGTGGGCTCCCATAGTCGCCTCTAGGTTCAGATAACCTAGCTCTGGGTCCAGATAACCTAGAAATAGCAAGAACAGCAAAATTCAGCTATAACCAGTATTTTATTTTATCAGTGGCACTGTACTGGATTAGATATCCATTGGGTTGGACTCCCATAGTCGTCCCTAGGTTCAGCTAACCTAGTAAACCCTACTAGATTCGGAATTTGCAACCCCGGGTTTAGTTAGGGATACGCACACAGCAAGTACAGTTGTCGGGCCCATCAGCAGCATGATTAGTATTTTCATCTATTATATATATGGTTTTCGAACTCTCACAAATAGTTATGTGAATTCAGTATAGATTTAGCATTAGTTTAGAATTTGCTTAGCTCAGTTTTTGTATCGGTTTAGTTTTCTATTGATACAATATGATAGCTTATGTTAGCACTTGTTGCCATGACCAGTTTGTTTGTATGCCATGCTATGCTTTTACCTGTTCAGCATATATTTCAAATAGCATGTTTTAAAAATATAAATTGCATCGTATGCATGTTTTAGTGAGGTAGATGATTTCTTACTAAGCGTAAAGCTTACAGATACTTCTTTCCTTATACTGCAAATAAAGGTTAAGGAAAGATGGAGTAGCGGAGGCTGGAGGTCAATGCAATGAAGATGTGTGTGGGTGGAACCTAGAATAAAGACCTTGGAAGAACTAGAATATTCAAGAACTTAGTGCTTCTTATTATGTTACCCTTTGCCTATTTAGTTATCTAAATGCATGAAATTATAGAAAATCTGCTTAGCTTGTTAGCAACCATGTTTAGAATGTTAGTTGTTTGCTATTAGAATGTTTTCCAGTTATTTTAGAACTTGTGTATGTGAGTTTGGCATGAAACAGTGCTGAAATCAGAGTTTGTTGCGAAATCAGAAACCCCAATCGATCAGTGGATCGATTGGGGGCCCTCAATCGATCAGTGGATCGATTGGGAGCCTGGTTCCGCGAACAGTAAGCCTCTAGATCGATCAGCCGATCGATCCAGTCGCATTCTGCCGCGAACAGTAAGCTCCTGGATCGATCAGCCAATCTATCCAGTCGTATTCTGTCGCAAACAGTGAGTTCAGGGATCGATCCTTCGATCGATCGGGAAATCGCTCCCGCGAACAGAGAGCGCTAGAATCGATCACTGGATCGATTGACCAGTCTGGATCGATCAGCCGATCGATCCAGAATATTAACCCAAGCACAGTAGCCATTGGAATCGATCCATGGATCGATTCAACAGCTTGCAATCGGTTGAGTTCAATCTGGATCGATTGGGAAGCTGGATTTCGACCAAGAGACCTTGTAATTCAGCTCCTTAACCATAGAGGATGTAGGGTATGCCATATATACCTTAGATTGCATCCCTTAGCACATGTAGAATAAAGAAATGGTATTAGTTTAGCAAAGTTTTAAATTAATCCAGTTTTCCGCACCTAGACTTAGTGATGGTCATGGAGATAGCTTAGCACAGCATAATGTGACGGTCCGGCCTTACTGGCTTAGCCAGTAGAAGGCGGGTCGTTACATTTATGCATATTCATTATTTATTTTATAAGTAGAGAAATTATATTAAGAATGGATAATATCATACTTATACATTTTTTTTATATTTTTCTATATAGATATTTAAAAGTAGAGAAGATATGATAAATTGGGTAAAGATAGTTGGTCTGAAGAATGATATTGTAGTGAGTATTAAAAATTCTGCTAATTTAAAAGGTGACAAGCTACCAAAGTGTCATCTTATGTGTGAAAAAGGTAGAAAGTACAAACCACCACGATATCTAGTTGATGAGCAATCCTTAAAAAGAAATACTGGGACTAAAAAATGTGAATACCCATTTGAGCTGCGAGGTATACCAATACCTCTAGATGGTGTGATGTGGGGTTTAAGGATTGTCTGTGGTTTTCATAATCATCAATTAGTAAAATATATTAATGGTCATGAGTACCCGAGTAGGTTAAAACCAATAAAGAAAGAATTTATGCTTGACATGGCCAACAACACCTCGTGAAATTCTTAGTATTTTGAAGAAAAGAGACCCGTTAAACACTACAGGGATCAAAAGCATTTACAATGTCATTTTCATAAATAAATCCGCTAAATGGGGCGACCTAAATTCTATTCAGTATGTTTTGGAGCAATTAATCAAGAAAGAATACCTCCATAATTACCGTACAAATCCAGACACCAACGAAATCACAAATATTCTTTCGGTTTATCCAAAAAAGTCTAGAGTTGTCTGTCAACTTTTCATCTATGTTAGAACATTAATGCCACATACAAGAAAAATGAGTATCGGATACAACTATTGTAGGTTGTGGATATCACATCTACAATGCGAACTTACTCACTTATGTTCGTATATCTTAGTAATAAGAGAACAGAGCAACTGACATGGGTATTAGGTACCTTAAAGAAGTGGATGGTTGAAAAGAAGACATCGTTGCCATTGGTGTTTGTTTCAGATCGAGATTTGGTGCTTATTAATGCCATTGAAACATGTTTTCCCAATGCACATCACATCCTTTGTATTTGACACATAAACCAGTGTGTAATGAAGAAATGCGCCCCTATGCTTGGTCTGGAGTGACAACATTTTTATGCGTCATGACACTCACTCATTAATTCATCCACATAGTGGTTTTACCAGCAGAAGTGGGATATCATGCGCAAGGAGTATCAACGATTCGAGGGTGTTCTAAATTACTTTTGGGATATATGGTTGCACCCTTACAAAGAGCGGTTTGTTTCAGCCTGGGTTGATACATGTATGCACCTCGGGAGTAATTCAAATCAAAGGTATAGTTACTTTATATCTTTATTATTTCAATTTTGTTCATTATTATATTATTTCAATTCTTTTCAATATCAAAACACAATGTATTTTTTTATTATAGGGCAGAGTCTGCACATGCGAGACTGAAATTATATTTGGGAGATATCATGTCATCCCTACAAACATCTTTTGAAAAAATACATAAGATGTTAAGAATTCAGTTCGAGGATATTAAGAAGTCGTTCGAGATATCTCTCAACATTTCACGCCATCAACATTTACATGATGACATTTTTAGTCAAATAAGGTGTCGGATTTCATTAGAGGCAATGAAGTTAATTTTTCGTCAGCTAAAATACGTTAAGGAAATACCTCACCAGCTAGCCGGTAGATGCAATTGTTCTATCAAAATTGTATATGTATTGCCATGCGAGCACGATCTTGCACATTACCGTTAGTTCTCTATTCCAATTCTACTACAGAGTATCAATGCTCATTGGAAGAGATTGTCTATACACGTACGTCAGTTTAATGACGAGGGAGCATGACCCAACAGGACATCCCACGTTGTTGAGATATTAGATGAGATGGATCCATATATACGAGAGCATATGATATATAAATTTTTCGATATGATAGATCCATCTCAAAGTACAGTTCGAGCCCCTTCATACAACACGGAACATAGAGATTGATCTACGAGTAGAGATGAGCAAAGTGGACATCGCATACCTTCTTTTGCAGATGCATCCACTTCAGGATCTAGGGTCTCTCAACCGACTGCAACATCTCGAGGGAGAGGAAGACGTGGAAGGGGATCGAATATTTGCAATACTCAAACGACTTATGATCACTCTCCAATTCCACCTATCTATGATACTTATATTGAGAAATTACCTGTGCCTCTCAGCGTTATATTTCTCACACTGTTGACGTTCAACCTGATGGTCATTGTGGATTTAGGGCAATAGCTGCACTAATTGGGTATGGTGAAGAAGGTTGGTTTTAAGTACGATTCGAGCTTATAGAAGAGATTCACTAAAATAAGGATCTATATGATCAACTTTATCCAGATTAAAATTTGGTAGCTAATATATTATTCTCATTGAATTGGTTCGAGCCGTGTGCACCATAAATGTTGATCCGGTGGTAAGAACAGGGGACCCCGTTCGGTGAGGTCAACGCCACGTGGGAGTCAAAGTGGAAGGATGCCCGTCCGGAGATGGGAGGTCCGAACGTCCGACTGGACGGTCGTTCGGCCGGTGTCGGGCTGATGGTTAAAGGCGCCCTGTAGGAAGTCAGGGTTCTGGCGCTCAGGGGGGAAGATCGCAGGGACGAGCGGACTGCACGCTCGGCCAATGCCATAAGGTAACATACTGCTAATGGTCTCCACAAAGCACGTGATGGAGAATCTCCCCAAGTAAATCACCGCATACGTCCGACCGGATGTTGAAGGAGCTGGCCGACCGGACGACAGATCTGGAGCAAAGGGGAAAAGGTCAAGGGACGTCTTTTTCTGACAGCAGGTATGTTTCACACGCAAGCCATGCTCCAAATCTTATGACAGGAGATCTCGCTGTCCCATCGAGGACATGCTTGGACTGTAGCAGTATGGGTCAAGGAAGCTCACTGACAAGCCCTTACGGGGGTATGGGCCATGGACACGTGTACACCTCGGTAGGCGTACACCCACTTCTTCGCTGCCCTATATAAAGGCCCTCTTACTTCGCCGGAGGTACGCACGCTACTAGTTTTGGAGCCCCTTTCTCTCTATTGAGCTTCGCCTGACTTGAGCGTCGGAGGGTCGCCGCCGGGAACCCCTTCCCGGCCCGACTTCTGTGCAGGTTCGCCGGAGCTTTGGAGGCCTACGCCATCGACTAGGAGAGCGCCACGTGCCCAACGTCCCTTGGTTCGACGATTCGGACAGGATCAATTTGGCGCCGTCTGTGGGAACGCTCCTGCATCCGATCGGAAACAATGGACGAGGCTGGACGACAACACGCGGTGACACTTTCGACCGAGGAACTCGACGCTCTGATCGAGATAAGGGCCGCCAAGCTTGTGGAGCAAAAACAGAAGGCAGCAGCCGAGCGGCCGGAGCAGCAAGCAACTTCAGCGTCATGCGGCCGAGCCGAAGCACCACCTGCCACCGTCGCATTTCATCGGGCTCTGTTCCGCACCCATGAAGCCGTGGCAGCCCACCGGGATAGGGGATCTTCTTCGGATGAAATGCCTAGACGAGATAACAGAAAGGGGAAAACCCCCCGAGCGGATCAATCGCCAATTTTCAGAGGCTATCCTACGAGACCCTCTGCCAAAGCACTACGCGCCTCCGACGATCGGCGAGTACAATGGAACAACCGACCCGGATGATCATCTGGGTAAGTTCGATAACACAGCTACTCTCCATCAATACACAGATGGAGTAAAGTGCCGAGTTTTTCTTACCACTCTCTCGGGCTCGGCTCAACGGTGGTTTCGGAGATTGCCGGACGGATCCATTACAAGCTTCAAAGATTTCCGAACGGCCTTCCTCCACCATTTTGCAAGCAGTCGACGCTACCAGAAAACGAGCGTGAGCCTGTTCGCCATCAAGTAAGAGCCCAGAGAATTGCTCGGAGCCTATATCCAGCGGTTCAACAGGGTGGTCATGGATATTCCTACGGCCACCTCGGAAACCATGATGAATGCCTTCACACAAGGCCTTGTGGATGAGAATTTCTTCCGATCACTCATTCGGAAGCCGCCCGGAGACTACGACCACATGCTACACCGGGCCAACGAATACATCAACGTGGAAGAGGCACAAGCGACCAGAAAAAAGGAAATTCCAGCCGAGCGGGCCCCTCCGGCCGAGCGGAAACAACACGCCGCTCATCAGCCACCCGGAGGACCGAGGGCCGAAGCAATCCGAGCCCACCATGTCCGATCCCACGTCAAGAGGTGGCTGCAGAACGGCCCAAACCAAAGAAGAAGGTATGGACCCCGATGTTTCGCTCCTTCCACCGGACGGACACGCACAACACAAGAGATTGTCGGAGTCTTCCCTTGATCGCTCATCCCGTTCCCCGGAGTGGCGGTCGTCGATCGCCATCATCCGACAGGCGACAGAGAATTCATGAAGCCGATCGAACGGAGCCGATAGGCGACAACAACGGACTCCCGATCGACATCTGCTCCCAGGCGGGAGAATCGCCGGCGTCAGAGAACGGTCTCGACCGTCCGCTCGGGAAGAGGAAAATAAAAGCAACGAGATCAACGTTATTGCTGGCGGGCCGACCGGAGGAGACTCCAATCGAGCCAGAAAGGCAAGCGTCCGGTAGCTCCAAATCCATGCCGTTGGCTGCAGCCAAGAACGGGCGAGCAGACCGGAAATCAGTTTCGGGCCAGGGGACTTGGAAGGAGTTGAAGTACCCCACGACGATGCTCTGCTCATCAAAGCGGTAATAGCCAATTACACAATTCACCGCGTATTTGTTGACACAGGGAGCTCAGTCAACATCTTATTCAAGAAGGCGTTCGATCAGCTGCAAATTGATCGAGCCGAGCTGTTACCCATGACAACTCCGCTCTACGGGTTTACGGGTAACGCAGTTCAGCCGGTCGGACAGATCCGGCTGGCTACCTCGTTGGGAGAAGAGCCGCTCAGGAGGACAAGGACTACAAACTTTGTGGTGGTCGACTCTCCCTCGTCCTACAACGTCATTCTGGGACGACCGGCGCTCAGCGAATTCCGAGTGGTCGTCTCAACCTTCCATCAGAAGATCAAGTTCCCCGTGGAGGACAAAGTGGGAGAAGTACGAGGAGATCAGCTAGCAGCTCGGCGATGCTACATCGAGATGGTCTGAGCAGAAGCCAATTCCGCTCGGAAGGCGCCCCGGATCGAGGTAAACGCCATCACCGAAAAACCACCCTCTTTAATTTATGAAGAAAAAGAGGAAGTGCAGATTCACCCATCCCGATCGGAGGCCACAACCTTTATTGCGTCCGATCTGGAGGAGAAGCAGAAAGAAGAGCTGATCCAATGCCTCCGAAGAAATCATGATGTCTTCGCCTGGTCGACACATGAGCTGCAAAATTTATGAATAGCATATGACAGTACAAGGAATAATGGAAGCAAAGAAAAGAGATTTCATCAAGTATCGTCATCCGGAGGTGGAGAAGCTTCGCAAACCCATATACGCGAGGTTCAATTCCCAAGTTGGTTGGCTAACGTAGTATTGGTCTCCAAGCGGGCAACAAATGGAGAGTGTGCATAGATTTCGGATCTCAACAAAGCTTGCCCGAAAGATTTTTATCCTCTGCCCGGATAGACCAACCGGTGGACTCTACGGCATGAATTAATCTGTCTCGACGCCTACGGGCTATCACCAAGTGCCTCGCCGTGAAGATCAAGAAAAGGTCACCATTGTGACGGTGCACTTATTGCTACAATGTGATGCCGTTCGGTTGAAGGAGCCACATATCGGCGCTTAATGAATAAAGTATTCAGAGAGCGGATCGGTGGAACCTAGAAGTTTATGTGGACGACATTCTCATCAAATCCGTCCGCCGATCTCTTCAAAGACATGGAGGAAACCTTCCGAGCAGCGCAAATATGAGTCAAGCTAAATCCTCGGAAGTGCCTTCGGAGCAAAGGCGTTTTACAGTACATAGTGAGCGGGGAATTGAAGCAAATCCCAGCAAGGTGAAAGCCCTACAAGACATGCCGCCCCAAGAAATACAAGAGAATATTACCGGTCGGATAACCGCTCTATCCATTCATCTCCATAGCAGCTCCATTTTCAAGATCTTCATAAGCTACAAAATTTCACTGGGACGAAGAATGCGATCGGGCGTTCGAAGAATTGAAGACGTATCTTAATTCTCTGCCTGTACTTGCCAAGCCAATCGGGGGTGAGTCACTTTATATTTATCTGTCTTCAACTGAGCATGTTGTAGGCTCAGCACTGGTGAGGACTAGCGGCGATGAGCAGCCGGTGTATTTTCTGAGCCACATTTTAAAAGATGCTGAATCTCGCTACACTGGGCTCGAAAATCTAGCCTTCGCTCTGGTCCTCGCCGCTCGGTGCCTTCATCCATATTTCCTGGCGCATACCATTATTGTCAAAACCAACAGCCTGCTCGGACGTGTCCTACTAAATCCGGAGGCATCCGGACGGCTCATTAAATGGACGACGGAGTTAAGTGAATTTGATATCCAATATCATCCCCGTTCGGCGATCAAAGCGCAATCCTTGGCCGATTTTGTGACTGAGGTGCAAAGGCCGGAGTCGGAAGCTATGTGGAGAATATATGTGGATGGATCGTCCACCCGGCTCGGAAGCGGGATTGGAATATTGCTGCTCTCCCCACAAGAAGAAAAAATGCACCTATCCGTCTGGCTGGATTATAAAGCTACAAACAATGAGGCAGAGTATGAGGCCCTCATAGCTGGTTTGCAGGCAGCACGATATGTGGGAGCCGGTCGGGTAACACTCCACTCGGACTCGTAGTTGGTCGCTCAGCAGCTCTCTGGTACCTTTGAAATCAATAGCACTCGGCTCAAGCTCTACGCTGAAGCCTTCGAGAAGCTCAAAACTGATTTTCGAGAAGTTATTGTTCAGAAGATACCCAGAGCAGAAAATCAAGCGGCCGATGAGTTAGCCAAGCTCGCGAGCTCAATAACGCCGCTCGAAAAGTACAGTTGGTGGCGCACGTCGACCGGATGGAAGGCCTCACATTTCCAAATGATGAGGGCGCCCATCATAGAGTTCCTCCGCTCGGGTGCCACACCATCCAATGAATATGAAGCCCACCGCTAAGGAGGAGAGCGGTCGGTTCACACCGATCGGCGATCGCTATAAAAGCTTTCTCATGCCCGTTCTTGAAATCGTGAGCTCGGAGGACTGCACATCCTCCAAGAAGTACATCAAGGATCGTGCGGAGGACATCCGGGCGGACGAGCACTAGCTAAGAAGATCCTGCTAGCTGGATACTTTTGGCCGACTTTACAAGCAGATGCCGCTCGGATAGTGTCGACGTGCCTTTCATGCCAAAAGTACCATAACTTCAACCACCGACCGTCAGAAGAAATGAAGGCATCAACAGTTTCCTGTCCGTTCGATCAATGGGGAATGGATATTGTTGGTCCATTCCCGATGGCGACCGGGCAGCGGAAATTTTTGCTAGTGGCGGTTGATTATTTCTCCAAGTGGGTGGAGGCCGAGCCGCTAGCCAAGATCACCGAACAGATGGTCAAAAAATTTATCTGGCAACAAATCATCTGTCGGTTCGGCATCCCTCACCGCTTGGTCTCAGACAATGGGCGGCAATTCACAGGGAAGATGCTAGAGGATTGGTGCAAAAGCTACGGCATCGAGCAACACTTCACGTCCGTGGCTTATCCCCAAAGCAACGATCAAGCCGAAGTGGCCAATCGGGAAATTCTTCTTATTTTGTGCGCTCGGCTCGACCATTTAGGAGGAAGTTGGCCAGATGAAGTGTCGGGCGTCTTATGGGCCATCCGAATGGCTCCAAAGGAAGGGACGGGTGTCACGCCTTTCCACTTGGTATATGGCGGCGAAGCGGTCATTCCTGTTGAAGTCGGAGTCGAATCCGCTCGGATCCAAGGTTATGACGAGGGCAATGTCGAGAGGAGGAACGTGGAGCTGGATCTGGTCGAAGAAGAAAGAGCCAAGGCGTCCGTCCGGCTGATGGCGTACCGACAACGGATGAAGCAAAATTACAACCGCCGCGTAATCCCCAGATCATTCCAGGTCGGCGATCTCGTCTGGAAGAAAGTCAAGCCGGTCGGCGACGTCGGCAAACTGGAGGCACCGTGGGCGGGCCCCTTCAAGGTTATTGAAAAGCTCCGCTCGGGCGCATATTACTTGGAGGATGAAGCCGGGCGGCAGCTGGATCGACCGTGGAGTGCAAATCATCTCGACCTTATCGATTTGGATGAAAGGTGCAGAATGTAATTCATTTTTGTATATGCTAGTCGCCTATGTCCTGGTAATGCAGAAGCAAAAATGAACACATTGAGTTATCCGAGCCAAAGGCTCATCAGGGAAGACCCGTGCCGTTTGGCCGGCATATAAATATATGAGCGAATGCTCGGGGCGAAGACCCCGCCGTTCGGCGGGGAATGTATCAGGCAGGGCTCGATGTCGAGCCCGGACGTTGGGCGGAGGTATATTGTATGAGCCGCACGCGATAACGAAGACCCTCGCCCCTCGGCAGGCATATATACATTAAAGTTAGCCGTAAAGGCCATCGAGCTCCGACGTTAAATATCGAGAGAAGCGGCGTCTATAAACCCTTGAGTCAGAAACGACCGGTTAAATATAAGAGACGAGCGGCATCTATAAACCCTCAGTGGAAGCCGTCGAGCTCCGGCGTTAAATATCGAGAGGCGAGCGTCTATAAACCCTCCGGCGGAGACCGTCGAGCTCAGGCGTTAAATATCGAGAGATGAGCCGGCGTCTATAAACCCTCCGGCGGAAGACCGTCGAGCTCCGACATTAAATATCGAGGGACGCCGGCGTCTATAAACCCTCGGAAGGAAGACCGTCGAGCTATCGAGAGACGAGCGGCGTCTATAAACCCTCGGCGGAAGACCGCCGAGCTCCGGCGTTAAATATCGAGAGACGAGCCGGCATAAACCCTCCGGCGGAAGACCGTCGAGCTCCGGCGTTAAATATCGAGAGGCGGCGTCTATAAACCCTCGGCGGAACCGCCGAGCTCGGCGTTAAATATCGAGGCTCTATAAACCCTCCGAGCGGAAGACCGCCGAGCTCGACGTTAAATATCGAGACGAGCCGGCGTCTATAAACCCTCCGGCGGAAGACCGTCGAGCTCCGACGTTAAATATCGAGACGAGCCGGCGTCTATAAACCCTCCGGCGGAAGACCGCCGAGCTCCGACGTTAAATATCGAGAGGCGAGCCGGCGTCTATAAACCCTCCGGCGGAAGACCGCCGAGCTCCGGCGTTAAATATCGAGAGACGAGCGGCGTCTATAAACCCTCCGGCGGAAGACCGCCGAGCTCCGACGTTAAATATCGAGGCCGGCGTCTATAAACCCTCCGGCGGAAGACCGTCGAGCTCCGGCGTTAAATATCGAGGCGTCTATAAACCTCCGAGCGGAAGACCGTCGAGCTCCGACGTTAAATATCGAGAGCGAGCAGGCGTCTATAAACCCTCCGGCGGAAGACCGTCGAGCTCCGGCGTTAAATATCGAGGCGAGGCGGTCGTCCCTCGGAGGAAGACCGCCGAGCTCCGGCGTTAAATATCGAGAGGCGGCGTCTATAAACCCTCCGGCGGAAGACCGCCGAGCTCCGACGTTAAATATCGAGAGGCGAGCAGCCGGCGTCTATAAACCCTCGGCGGAAGCGAGCTCGACGTTAAATATCGAGAGACGAGCCGGTCTATAAACCCTCCGGCGGAAGACCGTCGAGCTCCGGCGTTAAATATCGAGAGCCGCCGGCGTCTATAAACCCTCCGGCGGAAGACCGTCAGCTCCGGCGTTAAATATCGAGGGGCGGCGTCTATAAACCCTCCGGCGGAAGACCGTCGAGCTCCGGCGTTAAATATCGAGAGCCCGGCGTCTATAAACCCTCCGGCGGAAGACCGTCGAGCTCCGGCGTTAAATATCGAGAGACGAGCCGCTAAACCCTCCGGCGGAAGACCGTCGAGCTCCGGCGTTAAATATCGAGAGCGAGGGCGTCTATAAACCCTCCGGCGGAAGACCGTCGAGCTCCGGCGTTAAATATCGAGAGCAGCCGGCGTCTATAAACCCTCGGCGGAAGACCGCCGAGCTCCGGCGTTAAATATCGAGGGACGACGAGGCGTCTATAAACCCTCCGAGCGGAAGACCGTCGAGCTCCGGCGTTAAATATCGAGAGGCGGCGGCGTCTATAAACCCTCCGGCGGAAGACCGTCGAGCTCCGGCGTTAAATATCGAGAGGCAGTCGGCGTCTCTAAACCCTCCGGCGGAAGACCGTCGAGCTCCGACGTAAATATCGAGAGACGAGCGGCGTCTATAAACCCTCCGAGCGGAAGACCGTCGATCTCCGGCGTTAAATATCGAGGGAGGGCGTCTATAAACCCTCCGGCGGAAGACCGTCGAGCTCCGGCGTTAAATATCGAGACAAGCCGGCGTCTATAAACCCTCCGGCGGAAGGCCGTCGAGCTCCGGCGTTAAATATCGAGAGGCGGGCCGATAAACCCCCGAGCGGAAGATCGCCGAGCTCCGGCGTTAAATATCGAGAGGCGAGCCGGCGTCTATAAACCCTCCGGCGGAAGACCGTCGAGCTCCGGCGTTAAATATCGAGGGGAGGCGGCGTCTATAAACCCTCGGCGGAAGACCGCCGAGCTCCGACGTTAAATATCGAGAGACGAGCGGCGTCTATAAACCCTCCGAGAAGACCGTCGAGCTCCGGCGTTAAATATCGAGAGACGAGCCGGTAAAACCTCCGCGCCGTCGAGCTCCGACGTTAAATATCGAGGCCGGCGTCTATAAACCCTCCGGCGGAAGACCGCCGAGCTCCGGCGTTAAATATCGAGAGGGCGTCTATAAACCCTCCGGCGGAAGACCGTGAGCTCCGGCGTTAAATATCGAGGGAGGCGGCGTCTATAAACCCTCCGGCGGAAGACCGTCGAGCTCCGGCGTTAAATATCGAGAGAGGCGTCTATAAACCCTCCGGCGGAAGACCGTCGAGCTCGACGTTAAATATCGAGGCAGTGCGTTTATAAACCCTCGGCGGAAGTCGAGCTCGGCGTTAAATATCGAGAGAGCGTTATAAACCCTCAGGCCGCCGAGCTCGGCGTTAAATATCGAGAGGCGCGTCTATAAACCCTCCGGCGGAAGACCGCCGAGCTCCGGACTAAAAATAGAGACGAGCCAACGTCTATAAACCCTCCGAGCGGAAGACCGTCGAGCTCCGACGTTAAATATCGAGAGACGAGCTGGCGTCTATAAACCCTCCGAGCAGAAGACCGTCAAGCTCCGACGTTAAATATCGAGAGACGAGCCGGCGTCTATAAACCCTCCGAGCGGAAGACCGTCGAGCTCCGACGTTAAATATCGAGAGACGAGCCGGAGTCTATAAACCCTCCGAGCGGAAGGCCGTCGAGCTCCGACATTAAATATCGAGAGACGAGCCGACGTCTATAAACGCCCGATTGGAAGATCGTCTTGTGGGTGAGGCCAATAAGAAGGATGCAATTCCTCCGGAAACTCGCCTTCACTATCGATAAAACCGACTCCACGTCCTGCTCGGCTCAGAGCACAAAGGTACTTGTCGGCTTCTAGTGAGCGATCTCTGCTACCTAAGCGGAAGGTTACGCACTCGAAATAAATAGCCGAGCGGAAAGGTAACTCCAAGTACTTCACTACACTCCCTTTCGAATTCCAGAAGAGCGATCATAGGCGAGTGGATGACACACATGCTAACTTAAAAGGACAGGGTGCAAAAGGAAAACACTGCATTCAAATTAAAACTTTAGGCCGGGCAGCCTAAGTACAAAAGGGATCATATCTAGCCGAGTGGCCGAATTACAAAAGTTACTCTATGTAATCGTAAAGGGTCTTGGGAATGCTTTCCAGGAGCGCCACTTGATCGCCGGCCAGAATGGTAGTGGACTCTGGAAGAAGACCCTTGGACTTCAGATAGTTGGTGGTCGCGGTCATAGCCAAGTCGAAGGCTGTGTACATCCGCTCGAGAATTCAGGCGAGCGGATGTAGCCCTGTCTTAAGGCAACAACTCGACTCGGCTCGGCATCTTGATATTCTTTGAAGGCCGCCTGGGAGCCAGTGAGGGCCTCATTCAGACTCTGAAGCTTTGCTGCGTCGGCCGAGCGGCCCACCTTCTCTCTGTCGAGCTGCTCCATCAGCTCTTTTACCTTAAGCTCCAGGCCCCGAGCCTCCACGTTCTTTTTCTCCAAATCGGAGATGGCCATATTTTTTCGGGTGGTGGCCAGGGTTAATTTTGTGTCGAGCGACTTGACTTGTCGCTCGGACTCGGCCAGGGTGTGGGCCTGATCGGCCATTTTCTTCTACTCGGCCGCCAACAGATCTTGAGCTTTCTTCAGCTCCTTTTGCAGCTCGGAGTAAGACGGGCCCTGAGAGCCGGACGGACCGCTTGCCGCCTTCAGTTGCCTCAGCTCCTCGTCCACCATAGCCAGGCGGTTGGAGACGGCTATCTCTTCCACCCATCGCTGAGGCAAAAAGGCGAAATTGTCAAAGGCCGAGCGGAAAAATGCAAGTGAAGCTTAATAAAAGAAAACTTACCCCCGTGGACTCCTGCATATGGCTATTGGCCAAGTTCCGGAGGGGGATCATTGCAATGCGCGCCCGAGCGTCGGCCCACATCTCGGCCAGGGGCCCTTTCAAGGTGATGGTATGCTCGGGCGCGGTTGGCCGGTCGGCTTCTGGCAGCAATTCTTCAGTCGGGAGATGAAGGGTGACCCGTACTGTGCGGCCGTGACCAGGGATTGTCCGACCGTGATCAGAAGCCGGCGCAGAAAACTGCGAATGGATAGTTGAGCTCTTGACCGAGTGCCGAGCGGGTGGGCGGGTGCTGACCGGAATAGCCTCAATGGGGGCTTCCGGCTCGTCCCATTCAGAAGGAGTCCGGTCAGATGAAATGGCTTCGACCTCTGGCGCCTTGCCTCGAGCGGCGGCGGTTGCTCGCTCGGACGGTTGGACCGTTGACGTGGCCGAGCGCAGAGGAGTCTCCACTCAGCGCCTCTTTTGTAGAGGCTGCTCCTCCTCCCGAGCGGAACCTTCCTCGGGTACAGTTCGTTCTTGGGGAGGGGTGGCTCCGCTGGCCACATTTTGTTGAGAGGCCCGAGCGGCCGACTCAGCCTGAGTCCCGCTCTCACCTTCGTGGGATCCGACCGGATGGATACCCAAAGCTTCCATTTCTCTGGCCGCGGCGGCTTCCAGAGCGGCCGCCTTTCTCTTCAAAACGCCGGCCATCACTGAATCCATGACGATGTCCGCTGCAAAAGAAAGAAAGGAAATCAGTTAGCGATCAAAGCAAATGTCCAAGTAAAGTTCTTACCGAAGCTGGCCGGAAGAGGAGTCCGTATAGGACTCAGACCGAAGATATACATCACTCCTTCATGAAGGAGCTTATTGATGTCAAGTCGCAGACTGGCTAGTATGTTTGCAGCGTGGAGGTAGTCCTGTCGGGTCTTGAACTTCTTCAGCTCGGGAGTAGGGGGCAAGCTGACTTGCCACTTTGTCGGGAAGGTGGCCTAATCGGGCATGCGGATGTAGAAAAAATAATCCTTCCAATGTTTATTGGAAGAAGGGAGTTTGTTGAAAAAGACCAAGCCGGGTCGAGCTTGGAACATGAAGGTGCCCGGCTCGGCTTGCTTGGGGTAATAGAAATAAAAGAAGACCTCCGGTCGGAGGGGGATGTTGTGAATCTTAAACAAAACGACAACACCGCAAAGGAGACAAAAGGTATTGGGTACTAGACTGCCGAGCGGCACACCGAAAAAATTGCAGACATCTATGATGAAAGGATGTACAGGGAAGCGAAGACCAGCGGTAAACTAGTCTCGGAAGACACAGAAAGCTCCGCGCGGCGGCATATGGGGCCGAGCGGAAGACTGGCTAAACGAATTTCGAAATCCTCTGGGATTTCGAAATTGTCAGTCAAAATATCAAAGTCCCGCTGTTCGAATCGGGACTGCATGGTGGTGTACCATGGGCCGAGCGACTGGTCTTCGGGATTTGAAGAACTAGCCATTGGCCGATCGGAAGGAATCAAAAGGCAAAAAGGCAGGAGAAAAACGACAGCAAACGAAAGGAGGTTTCAAGGATCGAAACTGAGGAAAAAATGCGGAGGAAACACCGGAAAGGAGGAAGGAAAGATATAAAATCTTACTGCGAGGAAAGGGATCGCGAAAAAGGCGCCGGAGAGCGTCGGAGAGCAGAAACAGGATCGCTGGAGCTCCAAAGCACTGGAGGCAGTGGTCGAGAACGCGGAAGCAAATGAGGGAGAGAAGGAAATGAAGGCTTTATAGGGCGGAGGCCGGCCGGCCTCCACCGTTGGATCCAGGTCACGGGAATCAAAGCGTGCATCTCGCCGTCCATTTCGAATCGCTTCGATCGCATCAAAACACCATGCCGCCGCCGCCGTAAGCTGATGGCATTGCGCCACGTGGCATTCTACCATTCGGAGCATTTATGAAAGCATGCTCAACCTAAATGTCGGAGATTGGCGCAAAACCCGAGGAGATCCGGCGAATGCCATTGTTGATTTGTTCAAGGCCATCTCTGGGGTAGGCCGATCGGAGGATACTAGCACGGAGGAGCTGCCCGGCTAGATTCGCAGTCCAGTCAGTCGGACAATTCGCCTCCTTCGATTAGACTTGAAGGAGAGGCAAGTGATCCGGTGGTAAGAACAGGGGACCCCGTTCGGTGAGGTCAACGCCACGTGGGAGTCAAAGTGGAAGGATGCCCGTCCGGAGATGGGAGGTCCGAACGTCCGACCGGCCGGCCGTCCGGCCGGTGTCGGGCTGATGGTTAAAGGCGCCCTGTAGGAAGTCAGGGTTCTGGCGCTCAGGGGGAAAGATCGCAGGGACGAGCGGACTGCACGCTCGGCCAATGCCATAAGGTAACATACTGCTAATGGTCTCCACAAAGCACGTGATGGAGAATCTCCCCAAGTAAATCACCGCATACGTCCAGCAGGATGTTGAAGGAGCTGGCCGACCGGACGACAAATCTGGAGCAAAGGGGAAAAGGTCAAGGGATGTCTTTTTCTGACAGCAGGTATGTTTCACACGCAAGCCATGCTCCAAATCTTATGACAGGAGATCTCGCTGTCCCATCGAGGACATGCTTGGACTGTAGCAGTATGGGTCAGGGAAGCTCACTGACAAGCCCTTACGGGGGTATGGGCCATGGACACGTGTACACCTCGGTAGGCGTACACCCACTTCTTCGCTGCCCTATATAAAGGCCCTCTTACTTCGCCGGAGGTACGCACGCTACTAGTTTTGGAGCCCCTTTCTCTCTATTGAGCTTCGCCTGACTTGAGCGTCGGAGGGTCGCCGCCGGGAACCCCTTCCCGGCCCGACTTCTGTGCAGGTTCGCCGGAGCTTTGGAGGCCTACGCCATCGACTAGGAGAGCGCCACGTGCCCAGCGTCCCTTGGTTCGGCGATTCGGACAAGATCAAATGTATTGGATGATATCACATCAAGGTACAATCTTGTACTGTATACATTTGGTCAGAATGCTCAGAGTTGTTTTACTCACTTGCCATTAAGAACTCCTCCAGTTCCAAACTAAGAGCATCGAGAAATAGCTATTGCCCATATTGACAATCACTTCATGCAAGTTTTCTTATACCCTTATTACCCTGTACCACCCATTCCAACATGGTGTTGACAACATTCATCGAACGAAGCTAAATGATGGGTCACTCGTTATAAGACACGTGTTCATTTGTGGTACGAAGTAATAGGTACACCACCACCAAATGCGTTAGGAGCAAAATTTGGAGACAATATTGATTAAAATTTCTATTTTTATATATTTTTATATTTTTTTTATTATTGTTGTATTCTTCATTTGAAAAAAAATATTTATTCCTAAATTATGAATGTATTCACTATTAATTGTTAGTATTTTTATTAGTTTCAAATATATAATTTTTATTTTGTTAAAATTTTTATAAATAATAACTCCTAAAATCTATCACTAAAAATAAACAAAATATTTTAAACATATAAAAAAAATGATAAAAGAAATTGATAAAAAACTGATTAAAAAAATAAAACCAATAGATAAAAGAAAAAAAATGGACAATTACTCAAAGGGTATAAGGGTAAAAAAAAATTGATGGATCCAGGAGTGTGTGGGAGGGGGAATAGCAGCTCTCCCAGAACAATGACAACCCAACTTGTCACTCTCCTTTTGTTAATATATATATGTTTTTTATTTTGTCTGGGCAGTGTGGGTAGTTGCCCCCATTGGACCATGTAAACTTTGCCCATGTTTATATCCTCTTGATTAGAGTTGTCTATCTTGAATTTTATTAATCCAAGCGATCTAATTAACTTGAGTCCTCGTGATTTGGATAATCTATCTTTTGAATTCTCTTAATCCAAACTACGGTATTACTATTATTTTGTTGTAATAAGATAATATAATGGCTATTTAAAATTATTTTTTTCATCATGTAGCGACTTAATAATTAAAAAACTGTAAAAATATTTTACTGATTTTATAATTGCATAGTTATTTAAAATAACTAGATTATAGAGGTCAAATTTATTTATTTATTTTTAACAATTTATATCAATTTTCAAAAATATTTTTAGCCTACCAATTGAATGGGTAAAATGAAACTTTAGAGAAATTAAAAAGGCAAAATCATTTAATAAAAAAAATGAAATGATAAATTAAAAAAATACGAGTACAAACCAATTATTCTAAAGTAAACTTATAATTTTCAAAAATTTAGTGGTTAAATAATTTCAAAAAGTGACAGTGGCAAATGAAAATTTCTAAAATTCAAAGTGAGCACATCAATAATTAGAAAACTAAATCCGATGGTAAATAGAATTTTTGAAAACTTTAAGGGGCAAAATGGAAACTACTCAAACCCAACCCAAGTTAAGCCCAACCCGAAGTATTTGTCTCGACCACTTCGGTTCCTAAAATTCCCCACCGCTTCAAACCTCGCTCTGCGTCACCAACACAGCGACACTGGCCATCGATCCTTGCGGCGGGCAACGCTCCTTCCCGGACGGATCGAAGGAGGCAAGTTTCCACAATTTTCGCCAAGCTTAGTCGTTTTCTCCATCTCTACCACCTTTCTTCAATTGCGTTGGTAGACCAGAACACAGGGAATTCTCCTGAAGCCTTTTCGGCCGAAGTAGATTCCGAATGCTCATAGATCTATTAGGTCGTGGGTTAATTTACTTTTGAGTCGTTACTTTTTTTTTCGACGTAGCTTAGATTCTTCGCACGGATAGAATTTGGTATTATTAGATCGCTTTGAAAATGCATTCGAGGGATGGAATTTTACGCAATGGGATTTAAAGGTTTATCAATTGGTGGTTGATAAGAATAAAAATTAGTACGTCTCCATTTTCAGTTCATTTGATGTCGAAGTTCGTTTGGCTTAAATGAAGTTTTGTGATGATTAGACAATGCAAGTTCTCTCAATCCCTAGACTTGTTCGAGTTATGGAATGTTTGGGATTCTAACAAGTAGACTGAGTTTTAAACAGGCAAGTAACAATTTGAATTAGGTTAGTTCTGTCAGGTTGATGGTTGAATTTTACAAAGTAGCATGTCTAAGCTATACAGGATACACGTGAGATACCTGTTAGGAGACATGGCTACGGGTAGAGCCTCTTACTAGAATGGTTCCTGTCTATCTTTGAATGAACTCAGCATGCTAAAGGACGGATTCAAGTAGCCTATGGAATTTCGTTTTATTTTTTAGCTAGAATCAGCAGTGCCATCTATTTTCCGTAGAGATTAATGTGGTGTTGCCCTTCTCACGCTGTTGGATTATACAATAAGGTGAATCAATCTTCCAAAATTTCTCACTGCCTTGGATGCATGCATTTTTTTTTCCACATGTGGGCAATGGCTAACAGCCTTCTATCCATCCATGTTAGTTTGCATCTTTTTTGCATCTCTAATAATGGTTGTTAGTGATTCCTTTTCTATCTATATATACAGATAATACTCCCCCTCAAGTTGGAGCATAGATATTAATCATACCCAACTTGTTACAAAGATAATCAACCCGAACCCTATTTAAAAATTTTGTGAATATGCCCCTAAGTTGTTCTTCACATATCTGATAAAAATCAAGTTTTGTTGAATTCTCTCACGAACAAAATGACAATCAATTTCAATGTGCTTGGTTCACTCATGAAACACAAGATTCGATGTAATATGAAGAGCAGCTTAGTTATCACACCACAGTTTAGCTGGCACTGAAATTTTAAATCCTACTTCAGTCAAGAGTTGATATATCCATATTATCTCGCACACAGACTGTGCCATGACCTTATATTTTGACTCTGTACTGGATCATGACACAATGTTTTACTTCTTACTACTCCATGAAACTAAATTTCTTTTAACAAAGATACAGATCTTCTATCCATTTTAGAACTTACCCAATCTACATCTGAAAAACATTCCATAATTATTAGTTACCATATATATATAATTATTAGTTACCATATATATATATATATTTATACAAATAATACTCTCCCTCAAGTTGGAGCATAGATATTAAGCATACCCAACTTGTTATAAAGATAATCAACCTGAACCCGATTTAAAGCTTTTGTGAATATGCCCCCAAGTTGTTCTCCAGTCTTCACATATCTGGTAAAAATCAAATTTTGTTGAATTTTCTCACGAACAAAATGACAATCAATTTCAATGTGTTTGGTTTGCTCATGAAATACAGGATTCGATGTAATATGAAGAGCAGCTTGGTTATCACACCATAATTTAGCTGACACTGAAATTTTAAATCCTACTTCAGTCAAGAGTTGATATATCTATATTATCTCGCACACAGACTGTGCCATGACCCTATATTCTGACTATGCACCGGATCGTGACACAATGTTTTGCTTCTTACTCCTCCATGAAACGAAATTTCTTCTAACAAAGATACAATAACTTGAAGTAGATCTTCTATCCATTTTAGAACTTGCCCAATCTGCATCTGAAAAACATTCCATATGAGTATGCCCATGATTTTTATATACGATACCCCGTCCGGGTGGTCCCTTCAAATAACACAAAACCTGCTCTAATGCTTCCCACTGATGAATGGTTGGAGATGACATAAACTGACTAGTAACACTGACCGAATATGCAATATCTGGATGAGTCATGGTAAGGTAATTCAACTTCCCAACCAACCTTCGATATCTTTTAGGATATTCAAATAGTTTCCCTTCTCCTATGAGACACATTGGAGTACTACAAGGTTTTGTCCCCAATTTTCTTGTTTCAGTTAATAAGTTGAGGATATATTTTTTCTAAGAAATACTTTTTTTACTTCTCATAACTTTAACACCCAAGAAATACTTTAGCACCCTCAAGTTTTCGTATGAAACTAATTATGAAAGACTTAAGAGATGAGATTCTCATAGTATCATTTCCTGATAACAATATCATCTACATATACAACTAAATGATACTAGCTCCTGACTTCTTGTAGAACACAGAATGATCAGACTTATTTTTCATCATACCAAATTTTTCAATAATTTAACTAATTTTTCCAAACCAAGCATGAAGACTTTGTTTCAAACCATACAAAAATTTTTGAAGATGACAAACTTGCCCTGACTCCCCTTGAGCAATAAAACCAGGAGGTTGCTCCATATACACCTCCTCCTAAAGATCACCATGAAGAAAAGCATTCTTGATATCAAGTTGATGTAAAGGCCAATAATGTGTAGCGGCCATTGAGATAAACAATCGAACAAATGTTAACTTTGCAACAGGAGAAAAAGTGTTAGAATAATCCACCCCATAAATCTGAGCATAACCTTTAGCGACAAGACGTGCTTTTAATTTGGCAACTAGCCCATCCAGATTTACTTTAACTGTGAATATCCATTTGCATCTAGTAGTCCGTTTCCCTGAAGGTAGATCAACCAAGTTCCAAGTGCCATTGTCATCTAAAGCATTTATCTCCATTATCATTGCTTCTTTCCAACCAGGATTAGATATGACCTTGCGCACATTCTTAGGAATAGAGACAGAATCAAGTGAAGCAATAAAAGAATAAAAGGAAGATGACAAGCCGTCATAAGAAACAAAAGAAGAAGTAGGATAAGTACACTGTCGTTTACCTTTGCGTAATGCAATAGGAAGATCATCGCTCGGGATGGACATGATGATGAAGTCGTAGGTGCAGGACATGAATCTAGAGGGTAACGCCCGGAGTAGACTTGAATAATAGGAGATTTGACGAGCCAATTCAGGGATAGGTGCAGAGTATGTGATAGAATACACCAACAAATCATCATCCTCCATTTGATGAGTCAGAATTGATGTGGATGGAAAATAAAGTGTGTCTTCCATGAAGGTAACATCAATTGGGATAGGATATTTGTTAATACTCGGGTAATAACACCTATAACCTTTTTGAAGACGAGAATAACCAAGAAAGATACACTTCAAAGACTTGGGATTTAATTTAGTAACATGTGGATGAACATCCCGGGTAAAACAAGTGCTACTAAATATCTTAGGGTTAATAGGAAATAACTACTTATTAGGGAAAAGGATTTTGTAAGGAATATCACTATGAAGAACAGAGGATGACATGTCATTAATAAGAAAACATGCTGTAGAAACTACATTAGCCCGAAAAAGCTTGGGAACATTCATTTAAAATAAAAGGGCTCGTGCAGTTTCAAGAAGATGTCTATTTTTACGTTTAGCTACACTATTTTGGAATGGAGTGCCAACACAAGAGATTTTATGAAGCATGCCATTCTAATCCATATACGATTGGAATAAACCAGACATATACTCCTTAGTATTATCACTTTATAAAGTATGGACAGGTGTATTGAACTGAGTTTTAATTTCAACACAAAAGGCACGAAACAAAGAAAATAAATCATAACTATTTTTCATTAAATATAACCAACTTACACGAGAGTAATCATCAACAAAAGTAACAAAATACCTAAAACCAGGTTTAGATAGAACAGGACAAGGACCCCAAATATCTGAATGAACTAATTTAAAAGGAGTAGTAGCACATTTATTTACTTTAGGACTTGAACTAAGATGATGATGTTTTGTAAACTGGCACGACTCACAATCTAATGAAGACACCTTACTATATTGTGGACAAAACTTTTTGCGCATAGGTAGAGACGGATGCCCCAATCGACAATGATCCTTGAATGGAGAAGTGATACTTGAGCTAGCAAAAGAATATGGGACCGGTGTGTAAAAAATGTAGAGACCTCCACTAATCTTCTTCGTTAAAAGATCCTGAAATAAATAATGATCAGGAAAAAATGAGATGCAACAGTTAAGATTATGAGTTAATTGACTGACAGAGAGCAAATTAAAGGATAAATTAGGTAAATGTAAGATAGAGGACACAGAAAACAAAGGAGCAGGATTGATAGTGCCAGACCCATGAATATAAGATAGAGACCCATTAGCTAAAGTAATAGTAGGAGTGTTAGCTTTGGATTGAAAAGTAGAAAAGAGACTAGAATTACCTGTTATATAATTCGTGGCACCAGAATCAATGACCCATTTGGAAGAGGAAAGAAGACATGCGTTTTGTTTACTTGAATCAGCAATAGCAGTGACAGAGGAAGATGAAGAATTGAGTGATTCATGATATTTTGAGAATTTGGTAAATTCATCTGCAAAGATAAGGACTGATTTATCAAATGCATCATTAGTAGATGCAATATAGGCTAAGTGTTTTTGCTGATTTTTATACCGTATCTTTCTACATCCAAACTTCGTATGTCCTGACTTACAACAGTGGTTGCATATAATCTACCTGAATTCGGTGTTTGAGTTTCAAAGTCCTGTGAGCCACCTCCTTTGCTTCCACTGTGATTAGTTGGTTTTCCATGTACATATTTAGTTTTGTGACTCACCAAAGCACCACTAAGCGAAATGTGATTAGTTGGTTTTCCATGTACATATTTAGTTTTGTGACTCACCAAAACACCACTAAGCGAAATGGGTGCAGTGTTCTCTGTACGAAGAATACGGCTAAATACATCTTGTAAAGAAGAGACCTTAGAACCGGAGAGAACTTGTGACTTAGCAGACTCAAAATCAGTAGATAGGTCAGCAAGGAAGCTCATAATAGCCATTTGCTCTCATTGTCGTTGTTGAACCTTCACATCAGGGCTAAATGACAAAAGCATATTAAGCTCATCATATGTCTTCTTAAATGCCATAAGATAATTGACGAGAGGTTGATCTTGTTTTTCCACACGATAAAATGTTTTACACACCTCATTCATGCGAGAGAGATTCCCTTTCCCATAATACAGAAATTCCAACTAATCCATTAGTTCTTTAACAAATTCACAATGATTGATCAAACCTATTACCTCACCATCAATACAATTCTGAATTTGAAGAAACAAGCGAGCATCTTCTCTAAGCCATGTTTACTTTGAATCATCTTGAGGAGGGTTATTAGTCAAATGACCATCTTTGTAAATACTTCGTAGATAAAGATGAACCGTCTTACTCCAATCCAAATAGTTCAAACCATTTAGCTAATAGTCCATGATTTTAGACATCACTAGTACCATGTCCGTCACAAAAGAAGGCTTATTTTCAGCCATGAGGATTTATCCCAAAGAAAGTCGAATAAAAGATGAAGGAAGGAAGACTTCTCCAAGGTTTAAAATTTCGACCTGTGCCGAGGTTTCGGTCTCAGACCGGAACCATACGGTTTCGGTATCGTATCGTGCCGTGCCGATACGGTTTCGATATTTTTTATTTATATATAGTAATTATTAGATAAATATATTTATTGTGTATAATTTAAAAATAAGTTATATATTGATTTCATATAAGTTCTCCATTATTAAACAACTTAATATTGTTAGAAAAAATAATTAAATATAATTTTTTTTTAAAAAAAAATTGGTCTATTAATAACTCAAATTAAAATTGATACATCATAATATCATAATATGTTACATTACTAATATTAAAAGGAGTGGCGTGAATCAAATTGAAGGATTCTTGTAATATTTTGCTTAGGTAATCTTATAGTTCCCCAATGTCTAGATTAAATAATTATAATCATGTAAATTAATACAAAATACTATTTTATATATAATAATCATATAAGTTAACTATTTATTTATTTAATTAATAATTTAAATAATATATATTTAAAATAATAAAAAAATACTTAAAATATAAATTTGATTTATTAGAATATTTATAAATATTTATAATTTTTTAAAATTTTTAAATAAAATTTAAAACACTAAAAATGATTTCAGAATATTATTTAATAAAATTTATTAATTTTTTAAAAATTTTGAATATAATTTTTATATTTTATTAGGATAATTTAATTAGAGTTTATGAAAGCCTCTTTAAAATATCACTGTTAAGTGAGAATTGTTTGATTTAATTAGGGTTAATTTTGTGCAGTAACGCGAACACCCGTGCCCGCGACGCACCTACGCCAGTACTGCGACGCGTTCGCCACCTGCGGATGCCTCCGACCGCGCTAGAGGCGTCCGGCGACACCTCCGGCGGCACCGGAGGTGTTCGGCGACGCTTCCGGCGTCGAGACACGCGCTCCCGCGCCTATGACGCGCCCACTGGCCCCCGCGACACGCCCATGGCACCCCCGCGACGCGCCCACGGCACCCCCGCGATTGTGATGCGCCCGGGACTGCGACCGCCTCCAACTGTGCCGGAGGCTTCCGGCGGCACCGGAGGCGTCCGACCACTCTTCCAGCGGCGCTGGAAGCGTCCCGCGACGCTTCGGCGCCGCCAGAAAAGTCACGAGGCTTCAGGCGCGTCGTGACGCTTCCGGCGACGCTACCCATGCTTTCTTGCGCTCGCGCGATTCTTCCTGGTGCACGTGATGACGCGACGAAACCTTTGCTGGCTTGGTGCCGGTTTCGGTGCGCGGGCGGAACGACAAGTTTCGCCCGTTCTGCCCGGCACGGAACGAAATTTTGAACGTTGGACTTCTCTGATTTCTGCCGATCTGATTTCTGTCAAAGGAAGACGACTTAGCTTTTGCTGCTTGGAGAGGGAACAACAACAGAAGACTTCGCTGTTTTCTTTCTGCTGCGTTAGGGCTAGAGGCGGTGGTGTGAGGCAGCAGCAAAGGAAGACTTTGGAGAGCAAGCGAGAGGAAAGACTTTAGAGAGCAAGCGAGTGGAAGAAGCAGCTAATAGAGGTTGCTGTATGGCGAAACAGGTTGCTGTCCAGCAACTTTTCCTGTTGCCCATCCGCTGGAAGATCAGTAGGAGAGGGCTGTGATGGTCGGAAACTCACCGGCAACCAACAGTTGGCCGGCAATGAGCGGCAGTGGCACAAAACCTAGCTGGACAGCGGCGAACAAAATTTGTTCGCTGACTCCTTTGCTGCGGACGGCGGTGGCTGACCGGAGGGATGTCCTCTGGGTTCTGGCCAGCAAGGAGGCGCTGTTTGGGGCTTGATGGTGGAAGGGGCGAAGCCCTTTTTGTTTGCGTCGGCAACAAAGGAAGAAGGACGCATGATGCGTTGGCGCGAGTCTTTGTCGCAACGTTCAAAATTTCGTTCCGTGCCGGGCGGAACGGGCAAAACTTGCCGTTCTGCCCCCGCACCGAAACCGGCACCAAGCCAGCGAAGGTTTCGTCGCGTCATCACGTGCGCCAGGAAGAATCGTGCGAGCGCGAGACATCATGGGTAGCGTCGCCAGAAGCGTCACGATGCGCCTGAAGCGTTGCGACTTTTCTGGCGGCGCCGAAAGCGTCACAGGACGCTTCCGGCACCGCTGGAAGAGTGGCTGGACGCCTCTGGTGCCGTCGGAAGCCTCCGGTGCCGTCGGAAGCCTCCGGTGCCGTCGGAAGCCTCCGGTGCCGTCGGAAGCCTCCGGCATAGTTGGAGGCGGTCGCAGTCGCGGGCGCATCACAATCGCGAGCGCGTCGCGGGGGTGCCGTGGGCGCATCGCGGGGGTTAGTGGGCGCGTCACAGCACGGGAGCGCGTGTCCCGGCGCCGGAAGCATCGCCGAACACCTCCGGTGCCACCGGAGGTGTCGCCGGACGCCTCCGACGCGGTCGGAGGCATCCGCGGGTGGCGAACGTGCCGCAGTACTGGCGCAGGTGCGTCGCGGGCACGGGTGTTCGGGTTACTGCACAAAATTAACCCTAATTAAATCAAACAATTCTCACTTAACAGTGATATTTTAAAGAGGCTTTCATAAACTCTAATTAAATTATCCTAATAAAATATAAAAATTATATTCAAAATTTTTAAAAAATTAATAAATTTTATTAAATAATATTCTGAAATTATTTTTAGTGTTTTAAATTTTATTTAAAAATTTTAAAAAATTATAAAAATTTATAAATATTCTAATAAATCAAATTTATATTCTTATATATTTTAATTATTTTTTTATTATTTTAAATATATATTATTTAAATTATTAATTAAATAAATAAATAGTTAACTTATATGATTATTATATATAAAATAGTATTTTGTATTAATTTACATGATTATAATTATTTAATCTAGACATTGGATAACTATAAGATTACCTAAGCAAAATATTACAAGAATCCTTCAATTTGATTGACGTTACTTCTTTTAATATTAGTAATGTAACATATTATGATATTATGATGTATCAATTTTAATTTGAGTTATTAATAGACCAATTTTTTTTTTAAAAAATTATATTTAATTATTTTTTCTAACAATATTAAGTTGTTTAATAATGAAGAACTTATATGAAATCAATATATAACTTATTTTTAAATTATACACAATAAATATATTTATCTAATAATTACTATATATAAATAAAAAATATCGAAACCGTATCGGCATGACACGATACGATACAGAAACTGTATCGTTCCGGTCTGAGACCGAAACCTCGGCACGGGTCGAAATTTTAAACCTTGCTTTGTCGTATGCAGATTTGGGGAAAAAATAGCAGTTTCCAAACAAACCCTAATTTCAATTCTACTGCTTTGATACCATGTAAAGTTGAGATAAAAAGTATATACCTTTATTGAAAAGTGAGACATATTTATATACAAATACGGGATCTACTTTTAGGAAACAACCTTCTATCCATGTTAGTTTGCATCTTTTTTGCATCTCTAATAATGGTTGTTAGTGATTCCTTTTCTATCCTTTTTCTTGTTTGTTATGGAGCAAATTTCAGAATATAACGTCCTACTTGCTTCATAGAAGTTAGAGTGTAGTGTTGCTCAGTATTCCACTGTTTTTATTAGAAAGGGTTATTCACCTTACGCTAGGTGACAATGAAAAATTTTGGATATTGAATATTGCTTCTCCATTTGCTCTTCTCATACTTGTTTCTCTGTTTTCTTATTTGTTGCTGGTGTTAAACACCTTATCATTTCGTCATCCATAATAAAGATTGTAGGAAATTGCCTCCTGGTTATATTTTCAGGTTGGGTTCTTGATCAACTTTCAAGATAGGTGACAATATGTCTTTGAACAGTGTGATTTTTATTTGCCTTCTTCAATCTCTAATTACAGTTTTTTTTTTCAGAAATTGGTTGCTAGAATCTAACTCAATCCTCAGAATCATGAATTTGGTTTCATTAATAAAATTTTTGTTTGTAATTTTTTTGTTCGATGAGTATCAATCACCTTCAATTGCTACCCATTTTCATTGTTTTACATTTAGTTACGCTATCTTTTTCTGTATCTTTGAAACTTTTAATGTTTGCAGCTACTCGGGCCTTCAATTTGTTCTGTTTTACTCTCAATTTTGTTCGCATATACATCACATGTACGTATACAGAAGAAATTGAGATGTGTGCCGGGAACAAATTATGGTTATTCACAAAGAAGTCCATAACTGGAGCTTTGATTGGTATAACAGTGTCTGATCGATATGCAAGCATTGCTACTATAAGAGGCAGTTCTATGCATCCAACATTTTCAGCTTCTGAAGTTGGTTTGTCTGGACTTCTTAAAGGTATCTTTTGTGAAAGCACTATATTAAATCTTGTATGTTTAGTAAAGACTTCTTCACTAATTGTACTGCCTACACCCAGCTGATATTGTACTAGTTGAAAAATTCTGCCTGGAAAAATATGAATTCTCACGTGGGGACGTTATCATTTTCAAGTAAGTTCCACAGATGGGTTCCATCTGCAGGTGTTTAGCTTGAAATACTTTTCTTTGTTCCAAGTTACTTCCCCAGCCATCATTTTCCATGATTGTACAAGCATGTCTGACCATCTAGTATGCATACTTAATTACTTTTTAATTTCTCCTCTAATTGTGTCTTTTGTTTATGGGTAGATCTCCAACTAACCACAGGCAGACTTTTGCTAAAAGATTAATTGCATTGCCTGGTGACTGGGTGCAAATTCCAGAGTCTTCTGATGTTTTTACAATCCCGGAAGGTCATTGTTGGGTTGAAGGTGATAATGCTGCGCATAGTTTTGATTCACGATCTTTTGGCTCTGTAAGTATTTGACACTGAGATCTATGACAACTGGGCTTTATTTTTGAAGCTTGCTCTTCTCTATGCATGGGATTTTTGTTTTAGGTTGCACATCTAGATCCTCTTACTTATCTCTATTCTCTCACTGTTCTGGAGATTCAACTTGGAACTTAAAACATGAAGGTGGTTGTGGTCGTT
The DNA here is from genome assembly GCF_018446385.1 of Zingiber officinale. NCBI lineage: Eukaryota > Viridiplantae > Streptophyta > Magnoliopsida > Zingiberales > Zingiberaceae > Zingiber > Zingiber officinale. The sequence continues at coordinate 120,868,475 of NC_055989.1, forward strand.
TGTCCTTCAGTTTTCACTTAAGAAAAACATTGAAGCATTAGGGAATTAATTCAAATATCTTAAAATGAAAGTAAATAATGTTGTTGACCATGAAAACATGTTAATACAATATTTAACTAGTTAGCAGAATATTGGAGTTCCAACTACTGGCTCTATTTTTCAAACTTACCAGAATATAATCTCTTTTCTAAATAGTTTCTTACATTATGTATCCTTTTCATTACTTATAAGCAGGAAATGTGGTCTTTTTACATAAATAATGTTTGAGGTAGCCTACCTTTTCAGCAGAAATTGGTGTTGTTAGCCTTTTGACGTAAACTTCAGCATGTTCATGATGGGGGTCTACAAGAAAATCTGTATCTGGAGATCGTACATGGGCCTTGAAAGAATAATACTTTTTCCATATACTTTTACTTGCATGAATTTTAAATATACTAGTGCTGTCCCTTACAGTTTTGGGCACTTAGGAAATAACATAAAAAGAAACTAATGCAACAAATATGAAAATTCTATGATTGATCTATGGGGTTAATAGGAAAGATAATTATATATACACACGCTAAAATCCTTGGGCATTTACATGTAGGTCCATTAGATGATAAAATGATTAAAATGGTAGGTGACCAATGTACTCTATCATTAGACTAGTTAAATCTATTAGAGTTGAAGGTGCAAGGGATATTGTAAGAAGAAAGAAAATTTTAATTAATGTAATAAGTAATTTGATTTTTATGAATTTTTATTATATAATCTTTTATAGAGAGAGTTCAATGGACAAATAAGATGCATATAATCAACTTGAAATAGTTGGGATTTACACTTCTCAATGATGTTCCCTAGAGAGTTGTATGCAAGATACAGACTATAGAACATTAGCAATTATCCTGAATGTAGATAAGCTTCTATTTGACTGTCTTGAGCTAATTACTTTATAAATTTGGGCATTATAGAAATCCAGTTTGGATTGAAACACTTTAAAGATGATATCCTGGAGCATGCATATATACTCAACTCACAATTGGAGGTAGGTTGCTTATGGCCATCACCACCCAATGACAATAGATATTGGACATCAAAGTTTTAAGTCATTCCATTTTCTCCAATTTAAAAGGATTGGTGAAAAATTTAACCTTAAAATGTATTGGAGAATATTATAACAGAAGCAAAGTCAAGGATTGCTATCAAGAAAATCTAAAGATGTCTGATTGCATCGTATGATGACCAAATATCTCAGGATGTCACTCAGCGAGTTCTTATGAATTTGGATTAACAAACTCTAGGTTTAAAGAGTTGAGCAGTAATTATGTAAAGGTAAATCTTCTACAATGTGAACATTGATAACAATTTGGTACTAAAATTCTACTGTGAATTCTTGTTTCATTGATTTTTACGAATGTGTTGAGAATCCAAATTATACGTATTCATTCATGTAAGCTTCATCATTTTATATTTCAATTTGTGTTCCGGTGTCAAATTTTAGCTCTTGGAAGAGCTTTTACCGTTCATACTGTACTGCTGCTGTACCCTAGTGAACAAATGTCTTTCAAATATTTGAGAGGTAATTTGTTCAGATTTTTCTTGTCAAACTAAAATCAATATATCCCTTTTGTCAGTTTTATAAAATGTTTTCTACATACTGCAAATGTTATGCCTCCTTGCTACCACATTATGATGTGCTAGATTATTGATTCAGAATACCCCCAGTGGAAGAGACTGAAACATATTGTTGTTTGTAGCCTCTTAGTTGTGTGCTACCACATCATAGACTAATACTTATTGATATAAATAATAAAAAATATTGTAATTGATGGCTTATGCTTGCATAATAAAGAAGAAATTATTCTTAAAAGTTGTGTATTTAAAGCCAATTGTTTTGAAGAAAAACCAGACATAATGCATCTATGCTACTTGTATTGCTAACCAATGGGCATAATAATTACCTCTTCAAGTTCATTTTCATCACTCATGCATCTGTTGAGCTAATCAAATGTTTAGATGCTTCACATGTTCTTCATTGGAGTATTCTTATCATGATAACTCTGCATTTATGTTACAGATTCTGAAGTCAAATTGTTCTTTTTTTTTTTAGGAAAAAGGGATAAACTGAGTCATCATGTCACTTTTTTATTTTAAATTGTGCTGCTAATACTATGATTATTGTTGTCGATTTTAGTGAATGAGTATGGTCTTTTCGCTCCAATGAACACGAATGACTATTCTTTACCTCTGGTGCAGGTTCCCTTAGGGTTGATTCAAGGGAGGGTAACTCATGTTATATGGCCACCCCAGAGAATAAGCAAAGTGGAAAGAAAGACGGCATCGGAGAGATGTTCACCACAATGATTTGCTTTGATATGAAAATTCTAACCATTTCCAGTTATATTTGGATCGTTGGCAAAGCTGTTGTACGTTTGGTTCACTCATTCATCAACAATTTTCGCAAATAATGGGATTTTTTTGTACCTTTTCCTTTTCTAACAATCTTACAAGATCCATTTTCCATGATTTTCGTAGGGAACTTACTTTTCTGTCACGTTTTTTGTTACTCTAAAACTGTACTGGGGTGGACACTCCCCATTCCCAAGTCATGTGTGGGAAATGATATATTTTTTTTTCTATGATTGTTAAAATCAAAATAAAAATTATATGTGAGCATAAATTGGGTTTCGAATTTATACGGTAGGTGAATTAGAGGAAGATCGTCTACTTTTAAGATTATATCATATGAAATCTAGATATTTAAATTATTAAAAATAAATAAATAAAGAGTATGTTTGTTGGATCTAATTTAGGAACTTTTTAAAAATACTCTTTCACGCTTTTTAAAAGTTGTTATTTGTTTTAATCCTTTGATCACAAGCTTAATTTGTAAATTAATTCTATATTTATTATACATAAAAGAAACTATGATGTGTTACGAACAATACTGAGATCATAAAATTATAAAAGAAACTTCTCTTTTATATATACCTTGAAATTTGCAGGGTTCTTGGAGCATGAAGGCATCTGGATAAGAATCCATGACTTCATATGCCTTCTTCAGTGTTGCTCCTATTCCCTTGGTTGGATTATAGAGCACTAAATTGGCACCTAATGAAGGGTGTTCTCAAATTATGAATCCAAACATTAAATTCTAACAAAAAAAAATTTGTAGTTCCCAATAAGTTTTCAATAAGTTTTTTTTTTTTTTTAGTTCCTCCTATATTAAGGGCATCTCCAATGATTAAACTTTTCAATAAGTTTTTTTTGTAGTTCTCAATATGCCACATCAATGTCACATCACAAGTATAAAAAGCTTTTAATCTCCAATGGTTAAACCTCTCAATGAATTTTTTGTAATTTTCAATATGTCACATCATGCCATATCACAAGTATAAATACATACTATTATCTCCATAATAAAAAAATCTCCATACAATTTTTTTTATGTGTCCTACATTATAAATCATATATTTTTTTATTTTTTATTTAATATATCGATATAATTTTCATTTAATATTTTAATTAATTTATGATTCCAATATAATTTATTTATAATTTTTAATTAATAAATTAATAAATTTATGATTTAAATTTAATTAAATTTATAATTTTAAATTAATTAATTAATTTATTTATGATTTTAATTTAATTATAATCATTTCTATATTTTTTAACTTATCTCAAATATATTTATTTTCAAAAGAAAAAAAATACCATTTTAATTATTATTAATTATTTATGAAATAAAATATTATAATTAAATGTTCATTAAATAATTTATTTTTAATTATTGAGAAATGGTCAATCATGTACATTAATTACTTATTCCACTTTTAAAAAAAAAAAATAGATTTGAAAACTCAAACCTATTCTTAAATTAAAAACTTCAAACCTCACATACACAATCATAAAAACTTTTTTAGTAAGGATTTTCAATTTTACAAACTTTTCACAAAGTTTACATTGGAGATGTTCTAAATCGAGAAGATTCATGCACAGGATCTAGTTAACATCAAATTTACAGCACAAACAAAAAGGCAATTGAAAAGATGATAACCAAAATTAAATATGATTTGGATGCAATAGAATTGTTGGCAGATCTTCTGTAGTGCTGAGGTATCGACACCGTACTCCCCTTACTAATGAAAAGTGAACATCTCAGGTTATCTAATTCTACGAGGACCATGTCATATATATAGTAGCAGACTCCGATTATATTATCAACCCATTATTAATAATGGAATACGGGTTAATGAGTTCTATATATAAAGTCACGTTCAATAACACAAACTCACAGTTAATATCAATTAGATCACTATAAACTATGTATTCATATAAACAACCTGTGTAATACAAAACAACATGCAAACCCATCGAGGGATAAAATCCAACACCAACAACTCTCATTGTCACCCTCCTCTCTAGGCTTGTGTATGATGGCATTGCTTGCACAAGTTTGTACCCTTTTAGTGCAGCCATAAAGGAAAGTCCAATGCTCATATTTCCAGATGTGGTCTGGCAAGTAGTAGACTAGAGCCTTTGATTTAAATGATCATAGAGTAAAAAACCAATTATTTTATTAGATTTTCCACTGCATAAAAAGAAAAAAAAGGCCATTTAGTAGAAAAAGGCTTTAATTTTGCTAAGCAAAATGACATATGCATTCTTTACTACAGAAAAAGGGGTGCAATTTTCATATCACTATCACAAAAGACAAAGAAGACAGCTGTTGTTTGTCAAAGATGAAGTCTCCTTACTAAAAATATATGAGTGTGATGTGCATGCAAGGTAGGAGCTCCCTCTGATATTGGAAGAAAGCTTCTTTGTTAATTTTGAGGAAGTGACTCTGTCTTTACGGAGCTTCTTCAAATTTTTTTTATTAAATAATTTTGTCTGTTATAAAAAATATTAAAATATTAAAAAAAAATTAGGAATGTTATTTTTTAGTCATTAAACAACAGTTAATTTTTAGTCGTTGTTCAATGATTAATTTTTATTTTTTTATTTAAAAAATTATATATAATGAAAAGTGCGGGATTCATGAAGGAGTGTTGAAAAGTTTTGCTTTTTTGGATAGTGGAGAGATGTGTAAGATTTTTTACTTTTGACGTGACGTATATGTGGCAATGAAGGAATTCATGAAGAGGTTTCATGACTGTGAATACCCTAAAAAATAATTTATTTGATAGACTCATGTCTATCCTCAAGTGCTATAAAGACATTCGACATCATTTAGTCTAGTACGTAAAATCTTGGGGGTGGTTTAAGGGTGTCTAATGACACCAAATTAAGTGTAATTCTATCATCTAAGCATTATCAAGGATCCTCTTAGCATGTAACTTCTCGTAACTGACTAAATGTGGGCGTTGCAGTTGTTATGCACATATTAGAGGGTATATATAATAATTTTTTTGAGAAACCATAAAACTCTATATTTACAAATATGCAATGCTTCACATGTCTATACCTTCAAAATCCATCAAAATAAATAAAATTATGGCCAACCATTACTATTGACGTTCTAAAAAATACTAGAAATTTTAAATTGTCTACCTATTTTTTATGAATGTGAAAGTTATTCTGAAAATTTTGAAAGAGTGCTGTTATTAACTAAAATAAGTCTTATATGTACCAAATTTATATTCATCCCTCAACTAAACTCACTAATTATCAATTATGATCATTAATATTTTAACAATATTATGTGTGTTTTTTTGTGTGGGATATAATCTTGTCTTGTAATTTTTTAGATGCCCTAATGTGGATAAATTGTTTAACGAGTATTAAATATTAACATGCTGTGAACTTTTATGCTTTCATGAATGTATACATTGACTTAAATTTGAATTATGAAGCATAGATAGAAGATATTATTGTTTGGACATTCCGGGAGTTAGGGGTGATTAACTTCAATCGCTTTGTTGATGATGATTTATTGTAGCGGAAAAACTCAAAGTAATGCTAACACCCAAATTTACTTGGTATCCACCTTCTTGAGGTGACTAATCCAAGGATTCACACAGTGCACACACTCCACTATGAAAATTACTCCTCAAAAATAATCCGAAGGTGGAGAAACCTTGTACAAGCTCACATACAAGAACACAATGAAAATAAAATGTAAATACACAATACAAATGAAGGCCTTACTTTCTTGATCTCTTGTTGTTTGAAATACCTCTTGTAAACTCGAAAATGTAATAACACTTCTCTCAGAGTCTTCTAAGAACCGGCTATGAAGAGTGGAGAAGAAGAGTTGTTGATTTGAATCTTCGAACACCTTTGTATCTCATAGATTAGGGTTCCCAATCGATTAGCCTTACTCCCAATCGATTGTTATGTCAGATCCAAGTAAATCCAGAAGTCAAAATCTTATAACAACTCTTTTCTTCTTCTCTCAATCAATTATGTGGCTTCAATCGATGACCTGATGGATTACAAAGCCCACTATTTACTCGTGAATTCCTTTCAATCGATTACCTAATCAATTAAACTCCTCACAACAAAAACAACTCTCCAATCAATTGTCTAATCGATTAGAGGACTAAATTGATTGACCAATCGATTCAGCACCTCTCTGTGCTCATGATTTATTACCCAAATCGATTAACCAATCGATTGGTGAAGGCTTAATTAATTGGCTAATCGATTCAGCCTTCTTCTCTCTCGCGACACACAATTCTCAATCGATTAGTTGATAGATTGGCATTGGCCTAATCGATTACCTAATCGATTGTCCAACTCTAACTTGCTTAACTCAAGCCTAGGGTTCCCTTGCCCAACCTCCGGTCAACTGTGACCTGTTGGGACTTCCCCACCAAGTGTCCAATCAACATTTGACCTATACTTAGACTTTGCCAACTTCTCGTTAAACTTTCGATCACCAAGTGCAGTTCTTCTTGACCCACTGGATTTTCCTCTGCCTAATCACAGTTAGGACTTTTCTTTTACCAATGTGCGGTCCTCCTTGACCCACTTGGACTTTCCTTTGCTTAACTATAGTTAGGACTTTCTTTTGCTAACGTGTGATCCTCCTTGACCCATTTGGACTTCCTTTTGCCTAATCGTAGTTAGGACTTTCCTTTACCAACGTGTGATTCTTCTTGACCCACTTGGACTTTCCTTTACCAATGTGTGATCCTCCTTAACCCATTTAGACTTTTCTTTACCTAATCATAGTTAAGACTTCCCTTTGCCAACATCCGATCCTCCTTAACCCAGTTGGACTTTCCTTTGCCTAACTTCTGAGTTAGAACTTTACCTTTGCTTAACCTCTAGTTAAGACTTTACCAGTCAAGTATCCGGTCCTCCACGACCTACTTGAATTTTCTCTCAGATATTTTCCAAACATATTATCCAAACATTGAAACTTAAGGTTGAATCCACTCAGACTTAGTCAAATTGGTCAACCTTGACCTAGGGACGATTGCACCAACAATCTCCCAACAATCTCTTCATTTTTAATGTCTAACAATATGTTTAGATTAGGCTAACCCGGGCAGGGATCCTCTGGTCCAGGATCCCTAGATCACCCCTGATCCCCTGTTCATTCATTGGTGGGATGAACTGGATTCCACCTGTTTAACAGGTGGGGTCCAGTTCATCCAACCAATGAATGGACAGGGCTTCTTCTGGTCTAGAATTTTCTGGACCAGAGGATCTGGCCTCGGCTAACCCATTAGCCCAAATCTCATGACAAATGCATGAATGTGGGTTTCTAACTTAAACCCCACATTTTCTTTCCCTTTGACATACAACAAAAACTCTTCACCTTAAGAGTCATTATGTTCAAAGGAAACTAATGAAAGTCTCATACCTTTCATTGTATTCTATGCTCAACCTTGAGCATAACTCCATCACAATGAAGATTTTCAATATTCCATTGTTTCCAATACTCATCCTCAAGCATTCATAACAATGAAGGTTCCCTATCTTCCATTGTTTCTTCATCCTTATATAAAAAAGTCATGCTTTTAAGGAGGACCTCCTCCTTAAAACATGCACTAAACTTTTATCATTGCACCAACAATGATTTAGAGTTTCTAAACCTTTAGGAGACCTAAAATTGAAGTTTTGAGTTTAAAATTTAATTTTGAAACTAAATCTCCTCCTAAACTTTAAGTTAGTCCCTTTTAACCATCCCTTTCTTATTTTCATTGATAAAATTACCCTAATGTACTTGTACAAGTATTTTAGAGGGTTAGGAATCGTTAACTTGACTAAATGTGACTTAATGAGCTAAAATCAGATCTTAAACAAAAAACGATCTTCCTAATCGATTGATTTTAGATATCAATCAATTCCAGCATGTTTTAATTGACTAAAGTTGGGTTTCAATTGTTTAAGACATGTTAGAATCGATTGGTTTTAGCTACCAATCGATTTCGGCATGTCTTAATCAATTGAAGTTGGGTTTCAATCAATTATTGACACCTTAATCGATCAGTTGATCAATCTAGAGGGCCTCTACTCGTCAAAATCCCATTATCAATCTATCACCTGATTGATTAACATGTCCCAATCAATCATCTGATCAATTAGGGGTTCTAATTTTCTAAAATGAATTTCAGACTGAAATTTAGAATCCTTAAAAAATTCTACGATTTTCTAAAATTCATGAAATTTTATGTAAACATTATTTATATCATATACTATCATGGAAAAATAGTTATATATGAAAATAACTCCCATTTTCAAAGATTGATACAAAATTAGAAACCATTAAAAACTTCAATGCTTCACTCTACTTTGTATCTAACTACTCAATGATGATTACTATCAAAAGATAGACTTCACCAAGGTTTTCTAAAATAATTTTGAAATAATTTTTAAAAATAAATTTCTAATCATGATCTTTGGGTTGAATACACATGACTTGTACACTTACTTTCCCAATGATTGGACTTCACATTATCATTTATTTTGATGAAACTAAAACTCAAAAGGATGCACTAAATTAACATCTTGAGTTTTGTACATCTTCCTAATATCTCACTTGTATCTAATGCATCTCAAAAATACATACAAGTCAAACTTATGGTCATGTGAGATATAAAATAGGTTTTCCCTAAAACTAAGGGATCATGCATTTTTAACTAGGCATTTAAACTTCATCCAATCCAAGATGTCAATTGATGTTATTTCCCTTAATTTTAAGAAATTAAAATAATACATGAAAATGATTATGGCATACATCAAAATGAATATTTTTCAAAAGAAAAATTATCATAAATAATGATGCATGTGTGACATGACATATGACATTTTTCATAACAAATATGATTGCAAAATATAATAACATGACATATGATAGGGCACACAAAATATGATAAGTTTAGTATAAATAAAATACCTAGATTCTCTATCTAAATATCACTTAACTAATCATTAAATTAAAAATAAGCCTAAGTTGCCCTTATCTCCCTAAGAAAATATCAAAACTCCCAACTTGATATTTCTTTGACCTGTTAACCAAATTGTGTCAATTTAATCATCAATTCCTCAAAATTATCGGCACACTTTTCCTCTTCAAGAGTAAAGATTTAAACCCTCATTTTTAAGGTGTAACATTACCTTGAAAATGCCCTAAAGTACTAACTTTGTCAAGGTTGGGTTAACCACCCTTCTATTTAGAGTTTGCACACTCTAAACTCATCTAAGATGTAGAGAACATACTCTTATAAATCCAAAACCTATTGGTGCTCCTCAGGTGTTCTAGGTATTCACTAGAAATAACTTCCCTTGATACCTTCTTGATGACCTTCCTAGGCTTCATGGAAGCCTTACTCATACTAGTCTCCTCTTAGGTCAACTCTAGGGATACCTTCCTTTGTGACCTTCTTAATAACTTTCTTAGGCTTCTTAGAAGCATTAACCATATTAATCTTCTCAAGGTTAACTCTAGGGATAACTTCTCTTGTAACCTTGGCTTGACTCCTAGACTTGACTAGTTCCATAACCGTACGGAACTCTATAGTGCGAGGGCACATTCTTCTTGACTTTTGGTTTGTATCTCAAACCTCTCTTGCCATTGAATGACTCTTGTTCTTCTAAACCTAGGTTTTGCTTCTTAGACCCTAAGACTTCATTTGACATTTTCTTAAGGGTCTTCTCTAATTTATCAAGTCTTGACCTCAAGATTTTATTTTTTATCCTTAAATTCTCAAATTTGGATTTTCTATTATTTTCTTGGACATTTTTCTTTTTAGGCACAAAATTTTCCTTAGATTTGTTACCTAATCCATTTTCTACCCTCCTATCCTTAGGTATGGTAGTCCTAGCATGAAATAATTTATAATTTTCCCTAGATTTTTCATGCTTTCTATTCTTATAGTAAATAATATTAAAATAATAAAAGTTATTTCTAACATACTTTTTATCATGATTTAACAAAATATCATTAACTAATTGTACCTTAATATTATTCTTGGAAGCTCCCCCTCGACTTGAACTTTCTCCTTTCTTCTTGGTCAAAATTTTTCCCTTTGGGCATTGACTCCGATAATGTCCTCTTTGATTGCAAGAAAAACACATAATGTGCTCTTTGCCTTTACGTACCATGGGGCCGACCTTCTTTGGCTTTTCCTTGCACTTGGGTGTCACTTGAGTCTTCTTCTTCCCCAATTTAAGACACTTGCTATTATAGTATCCTTTTCCCTTACACTAAAAGCAAATAATATGATCTTTATTTTTATAAATTGAAATTTTATACCTTTGCTTGTAGGGGTGGCACATGATCCTTCTTCATTCGATCTAGAAGTTGAGGCTTCTTCTTGCTCCGGTGTCAATGAATTATGCTCCCCTCAATTCTTGAGATGGATGCCTCTTCAATTTCATCCTCAAATATTAAGCATCTCTCAACCTCTGAAACCTCTTGTTCTTGATCTAAAGAGTTTCCTTCTTTGGATTTTGCTTCACTTTACTCTGAGGTTGGATCTTCATGAAGTTATGCCAACTTGCTCTATAGCTCATTACCATCTTGATATTCTCCAATCTTACACAAGATGATGCTCGACAATAAATTAACCAATAATTTGGTTACTTTCTCATTGGCCTTGCATCTCTTGATTTGCTTATCATTCCATTTCTTTTTCTTGAGGAGTTTTTCATTTCCATCAATTGGAATTTGAAATCCCTCCATTAGAGTAAATTATTGCTCTATCTCCATCATAAATAAATTTTCAACCTTTGAGTTTCAAAGGTCAAAATTCCCAATTCCATAGGGTGGAGGTGCTCATATATCGTATCCGAATCCATCTTGGAAATCCATTTGAAGTTGAGATCCTTGATGATGAATCTTTACGTTAGGACCAAAAGAATTAAGATATCTCTATAATGGTATGATATTATCCACTTTAGGCCTAAGCCCTTATAGTTTTTTTGGACTATATTCAAAATGCCTCATACCAATAGAAATATCTTTCCCTTATAAGTCCATGATCCTTTCGGTATGTTTTCAACATAGGACTTTATTTGCAACCAACACTTTGATCGTTGAAATTAGGACTTCACTTCAAAACTTCTTCTTTCTCTAGTTCATTGCTCTCTCAGCAATTAGTCTAATGAAGAGCAACATCACTTTGATACCACTTGTTAGGACGCTTTGGGAGCTAGTGGGAGGATGATTGTTGGTGTAGGTTGCACTGATAATCAGGTTTTGATGTATAACAAATGGTTAAAAGTTAGATATATTGTTTGTCTAACCTTTATACCAGGTGTGCAGGAATTGACTAGTCTGAAGGACCTGACACTAGGCTGAAATCCAGCTAGGTCTACAGGACCTGATAGTTGGTGCGAAATCCAGATAGGTTCGCGAGACTCGATATCTGGCAGGAAGTCTAGTTGGGTCTGCGGGACCTGACAACCGGATGAAGTCCATGTTGGTTGCTACTCGGAAAACCTAGAGGTTCCACTGTACAAAAATTTTGTACAAAGGTCTGAACCTTTTCCTAGCTATCATGTGTTCTTTTAAATTAAATTTTGGATCGCCTGCGGAACTTAACATGTTTGATCCAAAACTTAATCTATTTGTTCTTTTAAGTTTTGACTTGGATCTCCTGCGGAACTTAACACGTTCGACCCAAGTCACCTTAAGTTATTAATTCCATTAAATATTAATTTCCATAATTGGTTCCCAGTACTGACGTGGCGAGGCACATGTCCTTCTTGGATATGGGAGCAACCACCACCGACTAGACAAAATCTTTTATGGAAAGCTAATATTTAATTTCCTAAAATAACTTTAGGTTAACCGAAAAGAACAATCAAATCACAAGGAAAAGAAAAACAAAAGAACACTATATCGAAAACAAATTCGAAACTCTAGAATCGTATGCCTCTTGTATTTAGTTTTATTTCCAAAAATAACTAGTATGACGCGGAAAGAAAAAATACTAGTTATACCTTTTAGAAAAACCTCTTGATCTTCTACCGTATTCCTCTTCTAACCTCGGACGTTGTGTGGGCAACAATCTTCCGAGATGAGAAACCATGAAAGCACCTTCTCCTTTCTTCAAATTTCAGCCAAGCACAAAGCTTCCAAAAGATGAAGATCTTTTCCACCAACCAAGCTCCAAGGGATGTAGGCTTTCTCTCCTTCTTCCTCAAGCTAGATCCGGCCACCAATTAAAACTCCATAAGCATGAAGAGGTTCGGCCACAAAGAGAAGAAGAAGAGAAGAAGGAAGGGCCGGTCACACCACCAAGGAAAAGAGGAAGAAAAATAGAATAGAGTCGTTCACCTTGAAGCCTCCTCTACCCCCTCTTTTATAATCCTTGGTCTTGGCAAATAAGGAAAATTTAATAAAAATTTCCTTAATTCTTTTTCCATTGAAAAGAAACATTATTTAATTAAAAATAATTTTCTTTTTCAAATACAATGGCCGGCCACCTCAAGCCCCAAATCAAGGAAAGTTTTAATTAAAACAAGAATTAAAACTTCCTAATTTGTTTCCGGAAATTTATAAAAATTTCTTCAATAATTTAATCCCTTCATGATTGGTTTATAAAAAGAAAATTTAATAAATTAAAATATTTCTTTTAAACATGTGGATAAAAAGAAAGTTATCTCTAAAAATTAAAATCTCTTTTAATCTACAAATAAGGAAAGATATCAAGTCTTTTCTTAATCTTTTGTAGAAACTAATAAAAGAAAATTATTAATTTTTAAACTTTCTTTTAAATCATGAACATGGTTAAAAAGGAAAGTTTTCTTAAAATTTAAAATCCTCCTTTAATCAACAAATAAGGAAAGATTTTAAATTTTAAACTCTCTTTTAAACATGTAGATGATTTACAAACAAGGAAAGTTTTTACCAAAAATTAAAACCATCCTTTTAAACTACAAATAAGGAAAGAGATTAAACTCTTCTCTTAATCTTTTGTAGAAAGCTATAAAAGGAAATTTTTAATTTTTAAACTCCCTTTTAAAATCATGATATCCACATAAGAAATAAATTTAATAAAAATCCTTTTTAATATTCTAGTGGCCGGCCACCTAAGCTTGGGACCCAAGATTTGGCCGGCCACCTACATGACTCATCCACTTGATCTTGGCCGGCCCTAGCTTGGGTTCCAAGCTAGCTTGGCCGGCCCCATTGGATGGGTAAGAAGGTGGGTATGCGGTGGGTATAAATCTCTATATACTAGAGGCTACGATAGGGACCGAGAGGAGGAATTGGTTTTGGTCTCCCGATGAAATTAAGCATCCCGTGTTCGCCCCGAACACACAACTTAATTTCATCAATAATAATTCATTCCACTAAAGAACTATTATTGAACTACCGCACCAATCCCAAATTACATTTTGGGCTCATTCTTATTATGAGTGTGTTAGTCTCCCTGTGTTTAAGATAACAAATGTCCACTAATTAAGTAAGTTACTGACAACTCACTTAATTAATATCTAGCTCCAAGAGTAGTACCACTCAACTTCATCATCATGTCGGACTAAGTCCACCTGCAGGGTTTAACATGACAATCCTTATGAGCTCCTCTTGGGGACATTCTCAACCTAGATTACTAGGACACAGTTTCCTTCTATAATCAACAACACACACTATAAGTGATATCATTTCCCAACTTATCGGGCTTATTGATTCATCGAACTAAATCTCACCCATTGATAAATTAAAGAAATAAATATCAAATATATGTGCTTGTTATTATATTAGGATTAAGATCACACACTTCCATAATAACTGAGGTCTTTGTTCCTTCATAAAGTCAGTATAAAAGGAACGACCTCAAATGGTCCTACTCAATACACTCTAAGTGTACTAGTGTAATTATATAGTTAAGATAAACTAATACCTAATTACACTACGACCTTCCAATGGTTTGTTCCTTTCCATCTTGGTCGTGAGCTACTGTTTATAATTTATAAGGAACTAATAACATGATCTTCTGTGTGTGACACCACACACCATGTTATCTACAATATAAATTAATTGAGCAACTACATTTATCATAAATGTAGACATTTGACCAATGTGATTCTTATTTCTAGATAAATATTTATACCAAAAGTTAGGCTTTTAGTATACACTCTAACAATCTCCCACTTATACTAAAAGACTAAGCTGCCATATCTGCTACCATACATCTGATTCCCATGCCTTTCAAAAAGCTCTTGCCTTAAGGACCTTAGGTTATCATCTGATGCAATCTAGGCGGCAACAACTTCTCCTCGTTATACAATTTCTCGTATTGGGTAGTACTTGCGCTCTATTGTGTTTACTTACCTTATAGACTCATGGTTTCTTCGAGTTTGTTACTGCACCATTATTATTACAATAAATTGTAATAATCTTTGGACAAACTAGAAATCATATCTAAGTCTATCTTGAGGTTTTAAGTCATTCAGCTTTTATGGCTACCTCAGAGGCTTGCCATATACTCAGCTTCTATGGTGGAGTCCAGAAAAACACCTATGCTTATCACTCTTCCATAGTTATGACTTTTCCTCCTAAAGTAAACACAAAACCCCGAGGTCGACTTATTATTGTCCTTATCCGATTGGAAGTCAAAATCCGGGTAACCCAAAGGGACCAAATTAACTGCCTTGCAAGCTAGCATATAATCTCTAGCGCCTCTAAGGTACTTTAATATATGCTTTACTGCAGTCCAATGTCCTTGTCTAGGGTTACTTTGATATCTGCTATCTATGCCCTTGGCAAAATAGATTTCTGATCTCGTGCATAGCATACATTAGGTTGTCTAACTGCCGAAGCATAAAGAACTACCTACATGTCCTCAATCTCCTTTGATGTCATCGGAGACATCTCTTTAGATAAAGACACTCCATGCTTAATAGGTAAGAAACCTTTCGAGGAGTTTCGCATGCTTAAAACGAGCAAGGATTTTCCGATGTATCAAGCTTGAGATAAGTAAAATATATTTTTTCTTTCGATCCCTTATTACTTTGATCTCAAAAATATATACATTCTCCCAAGTCCTTTATATCGAATTATTTGGACAACCATACCCTTACTTCTGACAACATTTTGATATTGTTTCCAACTACCAAAAATGTTATCTACGTATAGTACAAGAAATACCACCACATTTCCATCACACCTTTTGTATACACAAGACTTATCCGTTTACTCAATAAATCCATAGGTCTGGATTACTTTGATAAACCGGATGTTTCAAGACCTTGAAGCTTTGCCTCAGTCCATAGACTGATTGAGCTTGCACACAAGATGCTCTTAGCCCTTTGCAATGAACCCTTCTGGTTGCTTTATATGGATGCTTTCATCAAGACTTCCATTAAGGAATGCTGTCTTGACATCCACTTGCCAAATAGATAAAAGAATCCGGATAGACTTAAGCATGGCTACCAGTGAAAAAGTTTCCTTTTTCATCAAGCCTTGCTTTGAAAGTTACTACCTTCCTTTCTATCCCTCTTTTCCTATTATAGACCTTTTTACACCCAAAGGCTTTTACACCATTTGGTGGTTCTACAAGCTTCCATATTTTATTAGAATACATATATTCAAATTCTGTTATTCATTACTCTTTGCCAAGATGTTGCATCTTTATCTTGGAGTGTTTCGTCATATGTCCGGAGATCAGGTTCATGTCCTCCAGGGATCGACTCCAAAAACTCTCCCAAAACATGAATCTTTTTAGGTTGCCTAACAACCCTCCCACTACGACAAGACACTTTCTGCAATTGTGTATCATTTGTGATACGTGTTACAGTTTCCTTGTGGTATCTCATCTTGTACAGTTGGTACTAGATTAGACATGCCTTTTATTATTTCCTTAAGAACAAATTTTCTTATGGGCACATGGTTTATTACATAGTCCTTTTCTAAAAATCGGTCATTGATGCTAACAATGACCTTCTGATTTTTAAGACTATAAACCTACTTTCATTTTACTAGGATAACCCACAAACAAGTGAATACCTGTCTAACTTATCATTGTCTCTCTTCTGCATATGTGCTGGACTACCCGAATCCGAATATGCTTCGAAATAGGCTTACGCCTATTCAGCAATTCTATATGAGTAGAGAGTTCTGACTTTAGAAGGTACTATATTCACTCCCGTTTCCAGAGTATATCCTTAAAATGATTTTGATAATATTCTTAATAACTCATCAATCTACTTATTTCCATAAGAGTCCTATACCTTCCTTTTCCTACACCATTCTGTTGGAGTGTACCAGGTGCAGTTAGTTTGGATTGGATCCCTACTTCTGATAAATGACTCCTAAATTCTCCCAAGAGGTACTTGCCACTACGATCTTACCGTAGTGTCTTGATACTTTTACTTTGTCGTTTCTCCACATCAGCCTCGTACTCTTTAAACTAATCAAAGCACTTAGACTTGCGGCACATCAAGTAAATATATCCGTATCTCAAATAGTCGTCTATAAAATAGATGAAATATTTGAAACAACCTCTTGCCTGGATGCTCATATGATCACACAAATCAGAATGAACCAATTCCAATATATCTTTGACTCCATACCCCTTAGACTTAAAAGCTTCTTGGTTATTTTTCCTTCCAAGTAAGACTCGTAGGTTGGAAAGATTTCCACTACTAATGAACCCAAAAGTTCATCAGCTACCAATGAATCCTACTCAAGTTAATATAACCTAGCCTTAGAAGCCAAAGATATAATTGGTTCATTTTTGAAGGTTACTTTCTCTTAAAGTTAGAAGATGTGTTACTAATTTTCATTTGTTGCATCGTGAGAGTTATTGGATTTATAAATTGCCAACCAACGTACCAGATAACTTCCTCTTTTCTTAATAACAACTTTGTTATTAAAAGAGACAGAATATCAAGTTCTTTGAATAGTTTAGAAACTGAAAACTAGTTCTTTCTAAACTTGGTGTGTAAAGAAAATTACTCAAAAATCCATGTTTTATTCTTATCAAAAGATAAACATCTCCCATTGCAACAACTACCATTTTTACAGTAGTGCCCATGTAGACAGTGTTTTAATTTTTATTTAGTTGCCGGGTTTCCTGGAACCCTGCAATGAATTGCGGACATGATTAATGGCATCTGTATCTACACTCCAGGTTCTGGTAGATAACACCACTAAACATGTTTCAACTAATGAATTAAATACACCTATATTGTTCTTAGTTCTAAGAAGACAGTTTACCTTAATGTCCAAGTCCTATTTCCAATCATTACAATTGGGATTACTAAGTCTTTCTTATAGTATAACTACTAGGGGATTGACAAACATTTTAAATCCTAAGAATCACAAAAATACTTGGTCAAGATCAACTCCTTAAAAATCTCCATGAATTTTGTATGCCATGATAGTGTGGACGTATACAAAATCGAAGAGGAGATTTTATTCATTAATTTTATTATCTCGTCAACTTTACTTTATGACGAATAAAATTAATAGTTGATCTGTCTTTGATCAAATATTTGGTCAAAAACTTTTGAATTTAAAAAATATTGATTCCTCAAATAATATTATTTAAATTCACCAACACCTCAAACACCGTGAATTTTGCATGCCACGTTAGTGTGGACGTATACAAATTCAACATTTATAAAAGGAGGGTTTTACCCCATTAATTTTATTATCTTGTCAACCTAACTTTTTGACAAATAAAATTAATAGTTGGTATCATTTGGTCACACAAATAATAGCAGTGACTCCGATGGGGAGGATACTATTAGATGTGTCTAAGTGTATACCATTACTTGACACTAAGTCCATTAATAAGATTATGCCCCTTCCGTTGGGGAAGATCACACGCTCTTAATTAACTTCCTATAGTCATCCAAAAATGGAAGTCTGTTCTAGTGATCCACAAACAAGCTCATCCGTTATGGAGGAAGGCACTCAGAGCCAACGCGCAAACTTGTTTGCATCACTTACAAACCAGTAATGGAGACCATGAGATTTACTTAAAAATCCCTCTCCCACTTAGTTATTTATAAATGAGGAATTTTAACTATGCTAGCCTACTAAACTTGTAAACTAACATGCACACACAGCACAATATAAAAGCAATATATAGAAAATCTAATTTTCAACTATTATGGCTTTTATCTCTAGTTGTCCTCCGTGTGTTGTCATCCCAAGCTGCTGCCATATTTGGCCACCGCTACCGGGTCTAGCTGTCGCATCCATCTTGCTCCTTGTTCCGCTGCGCCTCTGGTCCTTAGAAGGTTCCACGCTTTGCAAGATTCGATCCGCGACATAAATAGAATTTTACATTTTTGATCCTATATTCCTTGAAGGAATGTACATGTAAACTAGATCGAACATAAAATAAAATTTACATCCATTGATCCTATATTCCATAAAAGGAATGTACATGTAACTAGATCAAAAATAAAATCCTAATAAAACTAAATACAGCTCCTGCTGTATTTTATAATACAATCATGCACACACAATAAAATGCCCTTGACATGTCCAAGGGTCCAATCACACACATAATAACTATAAGCCATAATAGTTGGATCCTGCATCCACAAAGTTAGCACATCCTACTATTAACCTGCCTAAATTATGTATGGCATGTGCATAATTAAACTAATACCAAATACACAGAGGTAAAACCCTAGCTCTGATACCAATTGTAGGTTGCTACTAGGAAAACCTAGAGGTTCCACTGTACAAAAATTTTGTACAAAGGTCTGAACCTTTTCCTAGCTACCATGTGTTCTTTTAAATTAAATTTTGGATCGCCTGCGGAACTTAACACGTTTGATCCAAAACTTAATCTATTTGTTCTTTTAGGTTTTGACTTGGATCTCCTGTGGAACTTAACACGTTCGACCCAAGTCACCTTAAGTTATTAATTCCATTAAATATTAATTTCCATAATTGGTTACCAGTACTGACGTGGCGAGGCACATGACCTTCTTGGATATGGGAGCAACCACCACCGACTAGACAAAACCTTTTATGGAAAGCTAATATTTAATTTCCTAAAATAACTTTAGGTTAACCGAAAAGAACAATCAAATCACAAGGAAAAGAAAAACAAAAGAACACTATATCGAAACAAATTCGAAACTCTAGAATCGTATGCCTCTTGTATTTAGTATTATTTCCAAAAATAACTAGTATGATGTGGAAAGAAAAAATACTAGTTATACCTTTTAGAAAAACCTCTTGATCTTTTACCGTATTCCTCTTCTAACCTCGGATGTTGTGTGGGCAACGATCTTCCGAGATGAGAAACCACCAAAGCACATTCTCCTTTCTTCAAATTTCGGCCAAGCACAAAGCTTCCAAAAGATGAAGATCTTTTCCACCAACCAAGTTCCAAGGGATGTAGGCTTTCTCTCCTTCTTCCTCAAGCTAGATCCGGCCACCAATTAAAACTCCATAAGCATGAAGAGGTTCGGCCACAAAGAGAAGAAGAAGAGAAGAAGGAAGGGTCGGCCACACCACCAAGGAAAAGAGGAAGAAAAATAGAATAGAGTCGTTCACCTTGAAGCCTCCTCTACCCCCTCTTTTATAATCCTTGGTCTTGGCAAATAAGGAAAATTTAATAAAAATTTACTTAATTCTTTTTCCATTGAAAAGAAACATTATTTAATTAAAAATAATTTTCTTTTTCAAATACAATGGCCGGCCACCTCAAGCCCCAAATCAAGATAAGTTTTAATTAAAACAAGAATTAAAACTTCCTAATTTGTTTCTGGAAATTTATAAAAATTTCTCCAATAATTTAATCCCTTCATGATTGGTTTATAAAAAGGAAATTTAATAAATTAAAATATTTCTTTTAAACATGTGGATAAAAAGAAAGTTATCTCTAAAAATTAAAATCTCTTTTAATCTACAAATAAGGAAAGATATCAAGTCTTTTCTTAATCTTTTGTAGAAACTAATAAAAGAGAATTATTAATTTTTAAACTTTCTTTTAAATCATGAACATGGTTAAAAAGGAAAGTTTTCTTAAAATTTAAAATCCTCCTTTAATCAACAAATAAGGAAAGATTTTAAATTTTAAACTCTCTTTTAAACATGTAGATGATTTACAAACAAGGAAAGTTTTTACCAAAAATTAAAACCATCCTTTTAAACTACAAATAAGGAAAGAGATTAAACTCTTCTCTTAATCTTTTGTAGAAAGCTATAAAAGGAAATTTTTAATTTTTAAACTCTCTTTTAAAATCATGATATCCACATAAGAAATAATTTTAATAAAAATCCTTTTAATATTCTAGTGGTCGGCCACCTAAGCTTGGGACCCAAGCTTTGGCCGGCCACCTACATGACTCATCCACTTGATCTTGGCCGGCCCTAGCTTGGGTTCCAAGCTAGCTTGGCCGGCCCCATTGGATGGGTAAGAAGGTGGGTATGCGGTGGGTATAAATCTCTATATACTAGAGGCTACGATAGGGACCGAGAGGAGGAATTGGTTTTGGTCTCCCGATGAAATTAAGCATCCCGTGTTCGCCCCGAACACACAACTTAATTTCATCAATAATAATTCATTCCACTAAAGAACTATTATTGAACTACCGCACCAATCCCAAATTACATTTTGGGCTCCTTCTTATTATGAGTGTGTTAGTCTCCCTGTGTTTAAGATAACAAATGTCCACTAATTAAGTAAGTTACTGACAACTCACTTAATTAATATCTAGCTCCAAGAGTAGTACCATTCAACTTCATCATCATGTCAGACTAAGTCCACCTGCAGGGTTTAACATGACAATCCTTATGAGCTTCTCTTGGGGACATTCTCAACCTAGATTACTAGGACACAATTTCCTTCTATAATCAACAACACACACTATAAGTGATATCATTTCCCAACTTATCGGGCTTATTGATTCATCGAACTAAATCTGTAAAATACAGCACCCAAATAATAATTAAATAATAAGGTTATTTGACAAATAATCTTATAGGATTTTTCAGGAATTTTTAGAAATTTTCTGGGATTTAAATGGAGTTCGTATGACACGTGTTGAGGGGATGAACCGGTGGGGCTAAATTGGAAGCCTGTTTGGAACACCAATTAAGTGGGAGTTAATTGAGGAATTAATATAAGGTTTAATTAATCTATACCTAAGTTGTAATTATAAAACCTATTAATTCCTCCCTCTCCTCTCATCGCGCCGCCCGAACCCTTCCTCCCTCTCCTCTCATCGCGCCGCACACACCACCGCCGCCCTTCTCCTGATCGCGGCACCGGATTGCCGACGCCGACTTCCCCTCTTCTCTATGACCTAGCCGTCTCCCCCTCCTCTCTCGCGTCGATGCCGACCACCTCAGCCCGACGCCGATCGCCAGCAACCTGTGCGCCGAACCACTCCTCTTCCGTCCCTGCCCTAGCGCCGGCTGCCACAAGCCAATAACCGACGCCGATGCCACAAGGAAATCGATGTGCCAGCGCTGTGCAATCCGCCTATGTCTGAGCCTCCCTTTTCATCCGCGAAGCACTTGAGTCTTCAGCCAGGGCCTCGGCTGAGGGTCGGTGAGGAGATCTGACCCCTAGCTGCACTCGCGCGCTACAGCTCCGACCACCATTTGCCTGCGCTATTGTCCAACCGTCGGCGGAGACCTCCCGATCCAGAGACGCTACCCCCAATTGGCCGATTCTCTCTATGCCACCGCCGATCTGCACAGTGCTCGGCAAGGACACCCTTGTGGTTCGATGAGTTAGGATACTCGATCAGACTTGAAACTTGGAGAAAAGGATGATTATCAAAGCATTGTCGTCTCTGTGGATTCGAGGAGGTGAGCGCAAGTTCTACACAGTGATTTCTAGGGTCTCTGTTGATCTGGTGTCGAGTGGGGAACTCCTTGGTCTACATTGCTTCATTGGGAGCCCTTCACCAGGCGACATCAGATAAAATTGGGGTAAGTTGTGATGGTGTTAGTGTGATTAATATGATGTGAATTGGTTTGGATTGTGTATAGTTATGGGATCAGCTATTCTAACTCCAGCGCTGCTTTCGATAGCAGTTTCATAGGATCTGTAGTGAGCGGTTATGGGTTGGAGTGGTTTCTTGTTCATCGCAGCAACCTTTGGGTTCTTCATCAAGTGGCTACAGTTTTGGATGGTGGTAAGATATGTATAGAGTTGGATTAATACTAAATTAAATCTAGTATTTTGTTTTGCTACATTAGATTGATTTCAGTGATGAAATTGGAAGTGTTAATCGTGAGCAAAGCATTGATCTATGTTTGTTTAGATTGGTTGGACTATGGAGTTATTAGGGTTATTGAATCTAATGTAGTTATGATTGATGGTGAAAGAGATTAGTCCATTTTATTGAGATAAAACAAGTAGAGTTGATTCATGATGTCTAATAGGTGATACAATGGATTAAATGATGGATTTATAGATTTTGATTATGATTGAGAAGGTAATTTTGTGTATTAACCATGTTTGATTTTAGTTGTGAAATGGTTAGAGTGTCTTAGTCCTATTTAGTTGTGATTTATTGCTTGAGTGGATTTTTAGTTGTATGTGATTATCATGTGGATGATTTGTTATTGAGATGAAGGTTTATGGTTGATTTAGAGGAGTACATGATTGTAATAAAATCATAAGATTGACATCCTAATTAGTGATGATGAGTTAGATTATTCTAGGTGATATGTGGACTGTGGTAGATCTTGAATTGATTGGTGGATAAAAGATGAATTTATCATTTAGTTAGATTTGGATTATTAGGTGAAATTAAACGGTTATCTAATTGAATTAGAATTGGGTTTTCGATTTTAGCTAGTTGTTGTATATATAATTAGCTAAATATATTATGTGATCGCAGGACTTGGATTCGAGATGTGCGTCTCGACGTGGGATTAATTATCACGATCGTCAGATAAAGGCGGGTATTTCTTGCTTTATCTCTTTAGTATTTTGATCCTAGTGCATGAGCTTCATGTTCAGATAGTTGCTGTATCTATCTTGACTCCACTCTTATTTTTCCTGCGTTTGATACTTCCACTCAATCTTTGAGCTACTCATTTCTGTATCTATATAGTCTCTCGTTGCTATTCATGATATTTGGCAGATACTATAGTACTAGGTATTGGATACCAGATACCAGACATTAGATAGTAGGTATTGGATATATGGACACCTGATACCATGTTTACCTGCTTTGATTTCTGTTTATTTACACATCTTGCTGAGCATGCTGGCTTCATGTAGCATACCTGTTTCTGTTTATATATATATGTTGACTGTTGCATTTTCGCATCATGTCATTGCATGCATAGCCGACGACTTTGGCTCCCTTGTGGTTGAGACGGTCGTTGGCCTGGGCCGCACGCTCGGCCACTCATGGGTAGTGGTAGCTTGGAGCGTGCCGCATGTCCTGTCATGCCCCCACTCGCACACTCATGGGTAGTGATTGCTGGAGTCGCGGCAGCAGGGACCCCCGTCGCAGACGTAGCTATTCAGCTACTATGCACCTGTCCATCCGGTCACTCGAGAGTAGTGGCGGCCTTTGGGTGGTACAGTTGTCATCGATCCGGCCTCTCGCCCATACAGGGGTCATGGTGCAGAGAGGTGGGCGGGGTGACCATCCGTACATACGCTGTTATTATTATATCTGCTGGTTGTTTACTTATGCTGTTGTTGCTTATCTATGCTGCTGTTGCTAGATTATACTGCTGTTGTTTATTTATGTTGTTATGCTTACATAGGTTGAGATTTATACCTGTGATATGTGTTTAGACACTGGCCTACTTATTGTTGACATGTATATACCTCACATGATACCATGTAGTTATGAGCAGTACTGTAGCAGGACTTTGCTACACTTTACCTTCTACCACTAGCCTAGGATATGGTTTCAGGTATGGACACTTATTATGATATCACTGTAGTATCTGCTATTTCCACACGAGACTGTATACCTTTGTATCTCTAGTTCTTTACTATACTCATGCACTATCAGTCTATTACCCGCTGAGTCTTTATACTCACCACCCCGTATATTGGTAATTTCACCAGGTAGCAGGTAAAGGATTTATGGAGTCGCCTGGAGATCCTGTTCGCCAGTTCCACGTCACATTCGAGGACGACCTTACGATTTCGGTATTTCTTACGTTATTTGTATTTTGGGTTTTTGTACTTGTTTATGTATTTGTATTCTCTTGTATTTGGTTTGATATTATTGTGTTAAGCCGAGCCGGCTCGCAGTTAGTTACTTTATGTTTTGTGATCGTTGTTTGTGATTTTCGCTGTGTTGATTTAGTACAGTCGTGTGGGCTGATTTATATATTTATATGACTGCGTGGTTGTGTTTATTTCTGTTCCAGCCGAGTGGGCTGCTTATATAACTGCGTGGTTGTGTAGATATATTCCAGCCGTATGTGGCTGATGTATATTGTATGTATGTATGCCTCAGATTGTCACCCGTACAGGGGAGATGCTGCCGAAATTTTTTGGTACGGTCTCCTTTGGGGGCGTGACAAAATCTCACCCATTGATAAATTAAAGAAATAAATATCAAATATATGTGCTTGTTATTATATTAGGATTAAGAGCACACACTTCCATAATAACTGAGGTCTTTGTTCCTTCATAAAGTCAGTATAAAAGGAACGACCTCAAATGGTCCTACTCAATACACTCTAAGTGTACTAGTGTAATTATATAGTTAAGATAAACTAATACCTAATTACACTACGACCTTCCAATGGTTTGTCCCTTTCCATCTTGGTCGTGAGCTACTGTTTATAATTTATAAGGAACTAATAACATGATCTTCTGTGTGTGACACCACACACCATGTTATCTACAATATAAATTAATTGAGCAACTACATTTATTATTAATGTTGACATTTGACCAATGTGATTCTTATTTCTAGATAAATATTTATACCAAAAGTTAGACTTTTAGTATACACTCTAACAGTCCAATTGGATCCATGGGACCTGACAACTGGCGGGAAAACTTGGTAAAACAAAGGCAAGTCAAGCGACTACAGTTGGTAAATAAGAGGTAAACAACTGGAGGAGAGATCCAGTGAGGACACGTTCTCTGTTAAGGGAACTATAGGCATCAGTTCAGCTTAAGTCCATTTGGGAAACCTAAGTTGAGACCTTGTAGGGAAGAATGCTGAAAAAAAAGAGAGTCCGAGCGTTCAGAGCTTGTCCGGGTGCCCTGACTAGCCTCGTTCGGGCGGGCACCAGACACCCGGGCAGTTCAGGTGGCCGGAGCTGGTTCGGGCATCCGGACCAAAAATTTCATCCTAAAGTTGAGTTGGAGCGCGTCGACTAGCCAAGCCCACATCAACAGTCCAGACACCTGGAGGGGGTCTAGGCGCCTGGAGGTGGATAAAATTTCACGGATGAAGTTTTGATGAGAGCTCACACGTTAGCATGGTCCAGGCGCTTGGAGGGGTTCTAGGCCCACAAAATGGGCCTATATAAGGGCCTTTGACCAACAACTTCAGGAGAACATCTGTTACAACTTTCCTTCCTATGTGCTACTTCAAAAAGGTTCCTACGATGCTGTAACGCTCCACCGACAACCAAATATTAAGCTTTACTTAGTTTTCTCTGTTGTCAGTAACCTTTCATATATAGTTCCTGTACTTCATTATTGTATCTTTTTGAACTATTAGTGGATTTCTCAAAGAAAATCACTCAACAAGTGCGGGCCTTGGAGTAGGAGTCGTCGAAGGCTCCGAACCAAGTAAAAAATTACTTGTGTTAGCACGTGCATGTCTTCTTCCTTCTAGTTCCTTTTTGTTTTCTTTATTCCGATGCGTAACTCATTTTAATTCATGATTTTTGATGAATACTATTTACCCCTCCCCCCTCTAGCATCTTTCTGATCTAACAGTGATTAGGTCCAATCACTTCGTTGATGATAATTTGTTGCTGCAAAAAAACTCAAAGCAATGTTAATGTCCGATTTACTTGGAATCCACCTCCTTGAGGTGACTAATCCAAGAATCTACACAGTGCACACACTCCACTATGAAAATCACTCCTTCTTAGAAACAATCGAGAGAAACCTCGTACAAGCTCACATATAAGAATACAATGAAAACAAGATGTAAATACATAATACAAATGAAGACCTTGCTTTCTTGATCTCTTGTTGCTTGAAATACCTCTTGTAGACTCAAAAATGCAGTAGCACTTCTCTCAGAGTCTTCCACGTACCGACCGTGAAGAGTGGAGAAGAAGAGTTGTTGATTTGAATCTTCAAACATCTTTGTATCCCACATATTAGTGTTCCCAATTAGTTAACTGTACCCCTAATCAATTGCCATGCCAGATCTAAGAAAATCCAGCCATCCAAACCTCGTAATGGCTCTTTTTTTATTCTCTTAATCAATTAGTTAATCGATTACATGGCTTTAATCGATCACCTGATCAATTACATGGCTTTAATTAATTACCTGATTGATTACGAAGCCCACTGTTTGCTCGCGAATTTCTCTCAATCGATTAAACTCCTTTCAATAAAAACAACTCCCCAATCGATTGCCTAATCAATTGGAGGGTTGAATCGAGTGGCCAATCAATTCAGTACCTCTCTATGCTCGTGATTTAGGCCCCCAATTGATTAGCCAATTGATAGGTGAAGGCTTAATCATTTGGCTAATCAATTCATCTTTCTTCTCTCTCATGACACACAACTCTCAATCAATCAGTTAATTGATTGGTATTGGCTCAATCGATTACCTAATCGATTGTCCAACCATACCTTTCTTAACCCAAGTCTAGGGTTCCCTTGCATAATCTCCTGTCAACCGTGACCTATTGGTACTTCCCTACCAAGTATCCGATCAACTTTTGACCCATTTGGACTTTACCAACTTCTTGTTGGACTTTCGATCACCAAGTGTGGTCCTCCTTGCCCCACTTAGATTTTTCTCTGTCTAACTGCAGTTAGGACTTTGCTCTTGTCAATGCGTGGTCCTCCTTGACCCACTTGGACTTCCCTTTACCTAACCCCAGTTAGGATTTTTCTTTGCCAACGTGTGCTTCTCCTTGACTCACTTGGACTTCTCTTTGTCTAACCGTAGTTAAGACTGTCCTTTGTCAACGTGTAGTCCTCTTTAACCTACTTGGACTTTCCTTTGCCAACGTGTGATCCTCCTTAATCTACTTGGACTTTCTTTTGCTTAGCCGTAGTTAGGACTTCTCTTTGCTAACATGTGGTTCTCGACCCACTTGGACTTTCCTTTGCCTAATTTCCGAGTTATGACTTTGTCTTTGCCTAACTTCCAGTTAGGACTTTGCCAGTCAAATATCCGGTCCTTCATGACCTACTTGACTTTTCTCTCAGATATTTTCCAAACATATTGTTTACATATTGAAAATCAAGTTTGAATCCACTCGGGCTTAGTTAGATTGATCAACCTTGACCTAGGGACGATTGCACCAACAATCTCGCAATAATTATTTATACTGAGCAAAATTTTAAATCTTGTACTATATTGGATAAAATAGTTGAAATATATTATTTTGATAAATTACTAAAACTTGATATCAATGAGCACATACAATATCTCCTTCCTTTGTTTCATCTTCTCCCTTTTTAAACCTCTAATTTGTAATCAATACTATTCAATCAAAGATCAAAACAATGGTATGACAGGAGAATTTGAACCTTGGTAACAAGTGATATTAAGTTTTAGTGATTTATTGAAATAATATATTTTGACCGTTTCACCCGGTATGATATGAAATTTTAAATCATGATCTTAATGCTTGTATACAAGTTTTTTTTTCTTATTAAATTTTCCTTTATTTTTTTTTGATTTTTTGTAACTAAAATATTGTGGCCTATATGCCTCATCATATTCTATTTTTTATTTTGTAAACAAAGTTGTATATATATGTACTAAATTATTCAGATAAATGAGATGAATATTTTCTTGTAATCAGTTTATGGTATCAAAGTCATAAAAAATATATTCCTCTTCATCTTCCTTTATTTGTATTGATGTTAGAATGATGAGTTTGAAGACCAACATGGATAAGGATGTGTCTTCATCTAGCACATCCAAATTGGTCAATTCATCTGTGATCACACAACCTTTTAGAGAAGGGTTGTCACTGCAGTTCAAAAGTCACAAGTTGGATGATAAGAACTGTTGGATCGATACACACGTGGGAGGGGGGGGGGGGGGGGGAATCATGTGGTTTTCAAAAACTTGTTTTCTCATTTTTAAAATCACGAGTACGAACACAGCGGAAAGTAAATAAGAATTCAAAAATAAAAACCATAAGAAAACTCAGTCAGTTTACTTGGTTCGGAGCCTTCGGCGACTCCTACTCCAAGACCTAGGTCTCGTGAACCTACCAATGGACAATCCACTAAAAACCTCTTCTGGTACCTCTGAAAGAGGGAATCGAGTACCAAAAGGATTAGAACAAGTGCAACACACTGCACTTGTCCTTTTGCAGAAATTAAGTACACAAACAAAATTCGTTACTGACACTTAAGGATCAAAATGGGAGCACTCATGTGTCATTGTTGGTCTACCGGTCGTGATTGAAAGTCCTCAGAATAGTCATCGGGTGTAGCAGCTTTACAGCAGAGTCGTAACAAAAGCCTGGAGTGGTTGGAAGCTCAAACGGATGCACAGTAGCTCATATATCAGTGTTCTCTCAAAACCTTCTCAAGACTGCCTTAAATAGGGCTCGGAAGGCACCTTCCATAGCTATTGAAGGCGCCTTTAACATGATAAATTTGATCCCGAGCAGCCCAGCACTTATCCAAGATTGCGTTTAAAATTTATCCCGTGGAAGGTGCCTTCTATGAACAGTACGAAGGCGCCTTCACTACTTAAAGGCGCATTCGGACACTGTTCATCTGAAGATAAATTTTCTCATTTGTCTTGCAAAAATAATGTTAGTCCAAATAACCTACAACACAAGGACAATAATAACTAATAATAAAGAGTAGTAATTAGTTCCTGTCCTCCCAGGACCAGGAACTAGTTAAGGTTTCAGTTTAGGGATCTCAAATAGACATAACTGGATCGATGCCTACTGTCCCTCAACTGGATGAGTCCTCATAAGGTCACTCTCCTCCAATGACTTACCTTAACTTACGAATTTACCAGACATCCGGTCAGCCCGTCGACCTGTTTGGAGTTCATGTCAGTTATCTGATCAGTCCGTTGACCTAGCTAGACTTCTTACCAGATATCTGGTCAGCCCGTCGACCTATCTGGACTTCATACCAACTATCCGGTCAGCCCATTGGCCTAGACAGATTTTTTACCAGATATCTGGTCAGCCCGTCGACTTATATGGACTTCTCCTGCACACTTAAGAAAGTGGTTATATCACAACAAAACCTAACATAACTTATTTGTCATTCATCAAAACTTGAGTTAGATCGTTAGTACAAACTATACCAACAATCTCCCCCTTTTTGATGCAATGATAATCTGAGTTAAGTTAGGAAAAAATGCAAACAGAAATACACAAATGATATGGTTTAAGTTATTCAGATTTCGATGTTTGCTAACTTTTTGGTGTTTGCTAACTTAATCCCTAATCCTCCCTCTTTGACATTCATAAAAAATATGAATAGACAACTAAGCAAAGAAAATGTGCTAAGTAAAGTAATCATAAAAAATTTGACAATAGGATAAGTTTCAGGATTACTTGAGGAAGTTAAAAAATTTTATAATCATAAAAGCTTTTCAAAGTGTTTTCAACATATGTTAAAATACGTTCAAAAATTGTTAAAATACGTTCAAAATAGTTTTCAAAACACTTATCATTTCAAAATGATAAAATATAGAGAACAATTATTAAGAAGCTTAAAAGTGAAAAATAAGTTTTGAAAGAAAGAGACTTTTCCAAAGCATTTTCAAAGACATTTTTAAAGCAATTTTCAAAAATTGGAATAGGTTTCAAATTGATTGTTTAAAGACATCTTAAAATAGATTTTAAAACACTCTATATCAGAATTTTTATAAGGCTAATAAAGTTAAAATTTTCAAAATCTACTAATCTATTTTTTTAAAACTTTAAGAGTTTTGAGCATGGAAAAAAATTGTAAAAAGTTTTTTCCAATTTTTTTTTTTTAAAAAAATGCTAGGTTTTGCAACAATGAAACTTTTCCAAGAATAATAAGCATTTTCCAAGAATAAAATTTAAAATACTAAGTGTTGCAACAATTTGTAAAACTTTTCAAAATTTTTTTTAAAAAAATTATTTAAAGTAGTTTACAAAAAATTGAAACAGTTGTCACATTTATTTTTTAAAACCTATGAATTGAAAAATAACAGAGTTTTTCAACACATATTTTCAAAGATGGATTTATGAAAAGTATAAGTGTGATTTGAAGACAATTTTTAGAAATATTTTGAAAATCAATCCTACCCCTGAACCTGATATTATTTCAAAATAATCTAATCAACTATAAATTGTCCTTAACTGTCTAACCGTTAGTTACTAACTAACTATTAGAATATAGCAGTGCTCACTTGGTTAGTCAGGTTAAGTCTTTTTATCTAGTTAATATTTGACTAAACTGGATTACTTAACCTAATCATTATAAATTTGATATTTAGCACCCAAACTTATGTTGATGCACTGATATAAGCATCTTAAGTCTAGGCAATCTGTCTATGCATCTCACCCCTTTCTAAGTTTTGGCAATACACAAACAAGACAGCCCTAATATGTTGGTGAGATGTTCAAGTCCTAAATCTATAGGAACATGCTTTTTATGGATTTGATCTAGACTAAGGCTAAAATTGATTTTAAAAATTCTAAAAATAAGGGAATTTTGAGAAAAATAAAGTAAAAATTTTACCCTAGAATTTACAAATTATTTGAAAAATAATTTTGAAAATAGTGATCCTAGTCTATTAAACACAATCCTAATTTAATAAATAGACTGAAGGGGAAAAATTGACTGTAGATAGTAAGTAAAAAAAATATACAATGCATAATAGTGTATGTAACATGATCAAGTATGATCATCATCAGTAGGTGGTGGTGGTGGTATGGGTCGCTCAGGTGCTCACAGAGTCTGAAGAATCTGCTCAAATCTAGTGGTCATGCCATCTCAGAGAAAAGTAAATCCGGTGGTCATCTCCCCCTGGAGTGTGCCGAATTCATCTGAGACTGACTGTCGAATCTGTGCGGAGGACTCCTCAAGTCGAGCGAGTCAATCCTTGATGGATAGTGATGTTGAGGGTTGGGTCGAGGTCGAGGGCTAGGTCGGAGTAAGAGGATGTCCCAGGAGCTCCTCAGCAGTAAACGCTGGCCACTCCTCTCCCTTGGCTAGAAAATCATCCTCGGCCTCGACTGGTATGGCTGGCTACGACCCAACTCTCTGAGCTAGAACCCCCTGAGCAGTGATGTCTATATGCACTAAAGCTAGCTGACGTTGACCAATCTTATCATACACACTAAGGGAACTAGATGTACCTTGGGTCATATCTACTCCTATGGTCGAAAATATATATGTCAAGATGTGAAAGTAGGGCATATGAACCTGACACCTAGTGACGAGACTAGATGCATGAATGACATTATGAAATATGTGTAATGCAATATCAATGTCAAGGCGCCGACATAGTGTATACAAAAAAAAAAGAAAGAATGAGACGACCACATCATCGCAACATCATGAGATGTAATCGGCAGAATGCAGGTAGTCAGGACTCGATATAGGATATAGTCTTGGACCCTAAGAGAGAGTGACCTAAAGTCAGTCACTG
This sequence comes from Zingiber officinale, assembly GCF_018446385.1. Classification (NCBI taxonomy): domain Eukaryota; kingdom Viridiplantae; phylum Streptophyta; class Magnoliopsida; order Zingiberales; family Zingiberaceae; genus Zingiber; species Zingiber officinale. The sequence continues at coordinate 120,900,596 of NC_055989.1, forward strand.
TAGGTAGTCTCTCCTCCCAAAAAAATACATATAGATAGTATCTAATGTAATATGGGAGTAGGGTTCACCAAATGGCAGATCCCTATCAGGGTAGCACAAAAATATACATGCAGATCTCCTAAGTCTAAGCTATCATATAATAAGGTGGGAAAAAAGTGAACGTCCTTTCCTCCAACTCTGGCGGAGTAGGTCAGATCATTAATCTTAATTAAATTGTTATAAAACTTTGCACATAGGTCTAGATTTACTACATGGCTATAGTAAACTAGTCTATCTAACTGATAGTAATCAATAATCTCTATAATCGGTGCACAGTACTGGGTAAAAAAAGTCCTACTCAGAAACTTAGATTTTAAGGCAACATATGTATGTTGTAAAAAAGACAACCTAAGTTGCTCAGTGGGGAATCTAACATAAGTAGATGGAGTATTACTAGACCTAGGGGCAACATATCGTATTTTCTTAATTTTATATAAGCATATAAGCATAAATTGACAAAGAAAATACATATGAACTAAGTATTGACAAGATAAACTAATTTAAGGTATACCTAGGAGGCATTTTGAGGTTTTGGGAGGAAGAATCGCGGGAGAAAGTGGCTGGAAGGTGCCTTGTTGCGTCTGAAATCGCGAACAGAGCGTTAATCGCGAACAGAGCAACGCTCTATTCACTGGAAAAATCCTGCTCGAAAGTGCCTTCAAACTTAATGGAAGGTGTCTTCCATGTGCTTCAGAATGCGCCTTCAGCCGACCAAAGGTGCCTTCAGTCGATTAGGGCGGGATTTTTCCTGCTCTTCCGAGGGCGCCTTCAGTTGACCTAGAGGCGCCTTCGGTAGGCATTTTTTTTTTATTTTAAGGTTTAATTTTAAGTTTAATTTAAATTTTAGTTTAATTTTAAGTTTTAAGTTTAATTTTAATTTTAAATTTTAAATTTTAAGTTTAATTTTTAATTTTAGGTTTAAGTTTAATTTTTAATTTTAGGTTTAATTTTAGTTTAAGTTTAATTTTTGATTTAAGGTTAAGTTTAATTTTTTATTTTAGGTTTAAGTTAATTTTTTTTAAAATTTTAGGTTTAATTTTACTTTTTTAATTTTAGGTTTAATTTAAGTTTAAGTTTAATTTATGATTTTAGGTCCTTAGTCATTTCACCCGATCTACGCTTTCAATCAGAGAATCCTATAATTTTGTGAGATTTTAATTTCAGTGTTTGGTTTAACTTTATATTAGATTCAGGTGTAGCTTTATGTTCAACAAATAGATATTTTTTGGATAAACTTATGGGCTATGGTGAGTCACCTAGACATCATTAGAGTAACCATGCCTTCGAGGTTTTCCAAATAGTCTCATCCACTGAACTTAGTACAAAACTTTGGTCTAACTAGTTAGGATTTGTAAGGGGTAGCTTCAATTAGTTCCATTAAGCCAAATACACCAAGTCGAAGACATATCTTTCTAGACATACATAGATAGAGTTTTCCTAATCTACTATCGTCTAAAACTTCACTAATACATTTGTCAAGTTAAACTGTTATCCCTATTTTAGCTAGTCCTAATTATCCAGCTGGATAAGTTATTATTTTAGAGGTGCCAACTAATTTGAAGTCTCCCTCTGAATTGTTGAGTTTGATTTTTAGGTTTTTAGTTTGTGTCGATTACTTTTATAGTTATACTGGACTTGATGGTAATTTGATTTGTTTGATTTTATTTTCACTACAAGAAAATAGGGCTTCAGAGACGAAAAAATCCGTTTCTAAACGTCATTTTTCCGTCTCTAAAGAAAATTTGAGACGGAATATTTTGTCTCAAAAATCCATTAGTGAAAGCCCCGTGACTAATTTTGAGACAGAAATATTCCATCTTTAATTTTAGAAATAGATTTAATATCCATTTATACATCTGTTATTAAATTGACCAAAGTAAATTAATTTTAAATATTCAAATATAATTTTAATCTATTTATAAATTCATATACATTTCTATTTATAAATTCGTATATAATTTAATCTTTAAATTTATCACTAAAATTTTCTTATATGCTATTTTTATATTTCTCTTCTACATACTATTTTACAATAAATAATCACACATTTCAAATAAATTAAAAAAATAAAACAGTTAATTTCTAATTAAAAAGTACCATTCAATTAACAAGATAAATATATATTCAAAACATCCAAACAAATTTAACCATTAATTAAACTATAAGTAACTGATAAAATTTTAAATCCCACCACAAATAATTTAATCTTTATTTCTGCTGTCACGACTCTAATAGAAATCAAATCCTTGGTCCATTTGCTCATCTCCTAAATAAGGCCTAAACTCTGGAAGGTCAAATCAGTGACTTGCAGTTGTTTTGACAGCACCATCATCTATGTATGCACTTAGATATATGCTATCAACTTTTGCATTAACTGACTTCGTGTGTATAGAAGAAAGTAGTCCAAACTTTAGAGATGAAATAGTTGTTGGTGGAGGTGTAGTCATGGGAAGACTGGAAGGTGGCTTTCCAGCTACTGCATTCTTCTTCATCTGGATGGAGAAATAACAAAATTCAGATACAATAAACATAATATTCACCATGCTATAATATAAAGGAAGCATTTTGGGTAAATCCTACAAACATGAGCAAATCCATCTTTAATATAAGTTGTAAATGCTTCACTCGCTTTTTGGAGCTAGGCAAATATATCTACCTATAAATAAAACCAAAGGTTTCAGCATCTATAGTACAACAAAATATGTAAATGAAAGGAATAATATTAGTAGTATTTGGAACAAGGAATTCACCTTCGGATAGAGTTGAGTAATTTTATAGAGTTTATATAAGGTAGGATCACCACCTTCAGTTAAGCAAGTTGACAACATATCAGTAGTGGTCAAAGGAGAAAATCAGAAAGTACTAATGTATTCATAATTTATTTTACCTGTATTACAAGAAGAATAAAAATCAATCCACAATTCAAACAAAAATAATATCATAAACATCAAGTATGTCCACACTTGTTTCCACCAACATAACTAACAAAGACTTATAATTGCTTGCAAAAGAAAATTATACCTCAAGATCACCTTACCCTATTAGATTTACCAAAAGATTTAGGTCAATATAAGCAAATATGATCTGTTGAGGCTCCCATAAAGAGATATCCTTTATAACAGTACCTCATAGTTTCAGTAATTCATGCAAAACAGTTTTAACCATATCAAAGATATAAATTTTATTTAATATCAACGATAAAAATTTCATTTAAAAAAAAAGCTTAAAATCTGCTTAGATTTGGTATTAGAAAGAAAAATCTTGGGAATGCTAATAAAATTTTAGAATTCATGCAAGTAAGCTAGCCAATTGGTATTTGTATAACAGGAGCATAAGATGGGTTGTTGAAAAAAAAGCACAATTTCTTGCATCTAAGAAAAATAATACAAGAGAACAAAACAATCTCGAATTTACTAAATCAAGGCGCCTTTATAACAATACAAAGCATAGTCAACCTAATACTATGTGGAAGGAATATAAACGCTCATCTAACCTCAATGAAAAATATAATAAACCACATAAATCAAGAAAAATTATCTTTATTCCACTTCAATCCAATGCCATTTCTGTTGGCGGCATTTGGTCTCTCCCATCCATCGTAATGGCGAGTGGATGTAAATCATTGACAGTACGATAGACAAGAGGCGCGCTGGCGATAGAAGAATAATTGAGAATCGGTCAAACCCCTAATTAGGATTTGCACAAGAGAACAGTTCACGTACTCACCCCCGTGTGAGGCAGTTGTGGGCGTCCTCGTGATCGAGAGAGGCAACCTTGGGGCCGCTGCGCGAGGCGACCGTGGGCATCCTCGTAGTCGTGCGAGGCGGTCGTGGGCATCCTCATCGTCGCGCGAGGGGCAGTGGGCATCCCTCGCCAAAGCACGAAGGGGGTTGTCATCCTCGCTGCAGCGCGAAGGGGGTCGTTGTCCTCGCTACAGCGCGAAGGGGGTGATCGTCGTCTTTGCCATAACGCGAGGCGACCGCCGACATCCTCGCCGCTGCGCAAGGCGGTCGTCGACGTCCTTGCCACAGCCGCCTTGCGCAACTGATGTCCTCACTACAGTGTAAGCCACGCGACCTCGGGAGTCAAGAAAGCGAAGCATAGGGTTAGGTTACAGAGAAGGGAATTAGGCTAAGAGGTAAATAAAGTATTGAGAAAAGAAATTAAATAAGATTCATAAGTATAAAGAAAAATAAAATGTTTATTTTTATTTTCATTTTCATAAAAAATATATAAAATATTATTTTAAATAAAATGTATATTTTATTTGTAATCTTTATTTTTTTATTTATAAAAACTTATTTCCAATTTTGTCTAATGTTCATTGAATATTATATTTTAAATTCATCTTAATTTATATAAATTTGAAATAGATTTTATTTTTATTTAAAAAAACTATCACTAATTTATATAAATTTGAAACTGATTATTTTTATCTCAATTTTTCATTAAATATTTTTATTAAATTTTAAATAAATTTGTGATAGAAATTATACGATTTTAAATTTTATTTATAATATGTATTTAATTTTGTTTATAAAAATTTATTTACAATTTTGTCTCAAATTTATTTCAAATTCCGTCTTAATTTTTTTCAAATATTATATTATATTAAAGTGAAAATGGATTAGTAATTTCATAGCAAATGTGTCTCTAATTTATGTAAATTTAAAATGGATTTTAATTCTGTTTTAAAAAAATTATCATTAATTTATATAAATTTGAAACATATTATTTTTTGTCTCAATTTTTTATTAAATTTTAAACGAATTTTGTGACAGAAATTAAATGATTTCAAATTCTGTCAATAATTTGTATTTATTTTTGTTTATAAAAATTTATTTACAATTTCATCTCAAATTCATTTCAAATTCCGTCTCAATTTTTTTTTCAAATATTATATTTTATTAAAGTGAAACATATTAGTAATTCTGTAGCAAATTCGTCTCTAATTTATCTAAATCTAAAATAGATTTTAATTTTGTATCAAAAATCTATTTCTGAAGTTATGTTTTCTTGTAGTGTTTATCTTATGGATTTAGGTTTGATTTTTCTTCGTTTTTAAGTTTAGAATTTAGTTTTGAAGATTTATTTTGGTTTGAATTTAAGGTTTTTAGTTGGATTTGATTTTATATAATGGATTTCATTCTTAGGTACATAATATTGGATAATTCCTACTCATGTGGTTAGGCACGCTTTTGGAACCCAAGCTTTAGTTTCAGTCTTATTTTGATTAACTAAGGATATAAAGGATTTATTGGTTGAGCTGGAATTGTATCCGAGTCCGGACTTGTTGTACACAACTCTTTGTGACCCAAGTATCATGTCGAGGTACTTGGATCTAGTTGTGAATTTTTGTAGTAACTCTTTTAGTTCAATTATTTCATTTTTCAGTCTGAAATTACCTTCCTCAAGTTTTGTAACTTGAGTTGGGATTTCAGCTTGAATTGGTTCAATTGTTGAACTTGATTTTAATTGTTCATTAAGTTTGTTATTTTCTTTTATTAGTTCGTTTATGTAATTTTTAGAGTTAGTTAATTTCTTATTTAAACATGCAATAATTTAAAAAAAAATCTTTTGCTTAAAGTAAAGTATATCTCATCGGAACCTTCGAAAATGAGTGCTGATACGTGGTTCGATTCGGGAGATAGTTGGTGTGCTTCAGTTCTCCGCCGTCTGATTCATCTCCGGACGATTCATCCCCCGTCACTTTGAGGACTTTCTTTTTCTTCATATTCGGGTAGTCATTCTTGTAATGCCCTTTTTTATTCCACTCGAAACATGTGATGTTCATTTTATTGCTATTTGATGTTGAGTTGATCTTCTACAGGTCTCTTTTTGAGAAATTCTTCTTTCTCCTAGTGAACATTTTTCTTATCAAGTTCATGGTGTTCTTCATCATCTGAGTCTTGGTCAGTCTCAACTTCTGATTCTGGTTTGGTTCTGGTCTTCTCTTTTGACGTTCTTGCAATAGGAGCAATATCTTTCTCGGTTTTAGCGTTAGTCTGTTCATGTAGCTCTAATTCATAAAATAATTCATCTAATTTTAATTTATATAAGTTTCTCGAAATCTTATAGGTATCCACAATGGATGCCCACAATGCATTTCAAGGAAACGCGTTTAGCGCATACCTTATTAAGTCTCGATTCTCCATTTGATAGCCGATTATATGAAGCCCATTTAGGATATCTTTTATCCTTGTATGTAGTTGACTTGCAGATTCTCCTTCTTACATTTTTATGTTAAATAATTTATTCAAATAAAGGTCCCTTTTTGTTACCTTTGTATCATTGGTTCCCTCATGCAATTCGATGAATTTATTCCACAGCTCCTTTGCATTTTCGTGTGGGCTGACACGGTTCAGTTCTTCCTTCGTTAGCCCCCACTAGATTGTGTTGAGAGCATTGAAGTCGATTTGAGCCTTCTTCTTCATTTCCGGATTCCAATGTTTCGGGTCCATTGAAATTCCGACGTTGTCAACGAGAGCCTTGTAGCCTCTGGTGATGCTGAACCACTGGTCAAAATTGATCTTCAGGTATACCTCCATCCGCTTCTTCAAGTATGGTAAGTCATCACCATTGAAGAGGAGAGGACGGATGGTGCTGTATCCCTCCTTTTGAGCAATGAATCTTGCACACAAAGAGAAAAAGAGAAAGGAGATCCCAAGACTTGGTCTTGGATTAACAATGTTTGAGATATAAAAAAAATAGAAGAACTCGAGAGGTGTTGCACTAACTTCGAGTTAAAATCAAACGAGGGAAAAAATTTATCTAAATAGGTAAAGTTTTACCAATTCAGATAGAAAAAAATTGAAAATGTTTTCCCCCAGCTTGATTGGTGGTTGCACCAATTCAAAGCAGAACCTACTCTGATACCACTTGTTGGATCGATACACACGTGAGGGGGGGGGGGGTGAATCACGTGGTTTTTAAAATCTTATTTTCTCATTTTTAAAATTGTGAGTATGAATGCAGTGGAAAGTAAATAAGAAATCAAAACAAAAACTACAAGAAAACACAATCGGTTTACTTGGTTCGAAGCTTTCGGCGACTCCTACTCCAAGACCTAGGTCCCGCGGACCTACCGATGGGTAATCTACTAAAAACCTCTTTCAGTACCTCCGTAAGAGGGAATCGAGTACAAAAAGGATTAGAACAAGTGCAATACACTGCACTTGTCCTTTTGTAGAAATTAAGTACACTAACAAAATTCGTTACATACACTTACGGATCAAAATGGGAGCGCTTGTGTGTCATTGTCGGTCTACTGGCTACGATCGAAAGTCCTCGGAATAGTTGTCGGGAGCAGTAGCTTTGCAGCAAAGTCGTAGCAAAAGCCTGGAGCAGTTGTAAGCTCAAACGGATGCACAGTAGTTCGTATATCAATGTTCTCTCAAAGCCTTCTCGAGACTACCTTAAATAGGGCTTGGAAGGCACCTTCCATAGCTGTTGAAGGAACCTTCAACCTGGTAAATTTGATCCCGAGCAGCCTGACACTTATTCGAGACTGCATCCAAAATTTATCCTGTGGAAGGCACCTTCCATAGCCATGGAAGGCGCATTCTATGAATAGTACGAAGACGCCTTCACTGCTTGAAGGCATCTTCCGAAGCTGTTCATCCGAAGATAAATTTTCTCCTTTGTCTTGCAAAAATAATGTTAGTCCAAATAACCTACAACACAAGGACAATAATAATTAATAATAAAGAGTAGTAATTAGTTCTTATCCTCCCAGGACCAGAAACTAGTCAAGATCTCAGTTTAGGGATCCTAAATGGACCTAAACTGGATTGACGCCTACTGCCCCTCAACCGGGGCACGCCCTCACAAGGTCACTGTACTCTAGTGACTTACCTTAACTTACAAATTTGTCAGACATCCGGTCAGCCCGTCTATCTGTCTGGACTTCATGCCAGCTATCCGATCAGTCCGTTGACTTAGCTGGACTTCTTGCCAAATATCTGTCAGCCTGTCGACCTATTTGGACTTCGTACCAGCTATCTGGTCAACCCGTTGACTTAGCTGGATTTCCTGCTAGATATCTGGTCAGCTCGTTGACTTATCTGGACTTCTCTTGCACATTTAAGCAAGTGGTTAGATCACAACAAAACCTAACTCAACTTAGTTGTCATTTATCAAAACCTGAGTTAGACCGTTAGTACAAACTGCACCAACAAGAACTTTTTTTAATGGTTCGAATATGTCTTGTTGATGGTAATAGGAAGGGAGAAACTGTTGGAATACAAATAATCTATTGCCGGAGATTTTTAGGGGACTTAGTTGAATTTAAAATATTACACAGAATTTAAATTCAACTTACAGTTGAGCTGACATGAGCAGATGATCTCAGGCTACCAACAGAGGCTGGTTTTTATCCAAGTGTCAATATCAGAGTGACTGGGTGAGCAGAGCGTCCGAGCAAAGAGGTCGATCGGACGAGACAGACAGGCCTAACAGGAGAGGTCGGTTGGATGAGGCAGACAAGCCGAGCAAGAGAGATTGGTCGGGTCGAGTAGACAGACCGGGCGGACAGAGAGGTCGACCAGGTCGAGCAGACAGACTGGTCGAAGCAGACAGGTCGGGTTGTCAAAGAGGTCGGCTGAGTCGAGCAGACAGACCGGTTGAAGCAGACAGGTTGGGTTGTCATAGAGGTCGGCCGGGTCGAGTAGACAGGCCGAGTGAAGCAGACAGGTCGGGCTGTCAAAGAGATTGGCCGACCGGACGAAGATCCCGAGCGAGCAGAGAAGTCTGTCGATCTGACAAAGAGATCGATCGGGCGAGCTGACTGAGACCTGCGAGTCGTAGTTTTCTTTAAACAGATTCGCCCACCTCCGGCTGTGTTTCGAGGCTTACAAGGGTCGTCTATTTCTTAGGATACAATGGCCAATCGTGAATCCGATCAAGTACTGATGGTCACGACGAGCTGAGTAGTACCCGAATACTACCACAAACACTCATTAACTCTGGCAAATTTTTTCACTTCATTAATACATCGATGGAGTAGTCCTTTCAATCAAACAACAATTTCATGGATGATAAACCATTTCCCTACAACTTTCTTTCTTTCCTTCGAGATTAAACCAAAAAACTTAACCACGCCCACTTAACTTGTTTTACGTTTTTCTTTTTCTTGTGGTTTTTTATTCAATAATCCGTTGCAACAAAAACAAAAGAGAGAAAAGTAATTCTGATTCGGTGTAGATTTAATATGATATCAAAGCTCATGGGTTAAGAATAGGAATATTCTAGAATTTGTTTTATTATTATTATTATTATTATTATTTGTAGTACCTCTTCAAAATGCCAATGGAATAAGCATAAAAACAATGAAATATTAAACTTAAAGAAAAACAAAGATGGTTATTTTTAGCGGACTTTAGATCATTATCAAAGTGCGAAGTGGTGAAACGATAGAGAAAGTGAAGGGGGTTTATTACTCGAGTAGAGAAGAGGGAGGGTTTCCCTTTCGTTTGTAACAACAACAACAACAACATAATTATCCTTTTGGGATAAACATTGTACCATACATGTTTAATCATTAAGAATTACAGAGTAAAAGTGCGAATATATTTGAATCCATAATGCCTTTTACCTTCTGGAGTTGTGCGGTTTGATATTCCGAATCATCACGATTCCCTTGAGAGTCCACCGTATGATCTGTGACCATAACCCCTTCTTTACAAGAAACGCTATTATAGTTATGCTTTTGGTTTTCTGTTTAACTCATCATTAAAATAGAAATTACCCCAGAGGTCTCTACACATGAAGGGGCACGTACCCTATTAGATAAATTAAAATCCAAATATCTAAAATCTTAATAGATCACCTTTAATTGGGTTTAACCAAATATGATAGTCCGCAATACATGTTATTTCGCATATAAGTATAATCTTAATTCCGTCCATGACGAATTATCTCATCATCAGTTCCAAACTTGGATAAAGGAGGAGGATTATGTTAGGTCATTCGCCAGCGTTAAATTATGATGAATGTTCAATGTATGAATCTATTAAACTAATGTGTTAATACTAGGTTGTTCTCCGGTAGGAACGCGATGTAAGGTCCCACTATAACGTCTCAACAAGGAATGCTATATCTCCAAAATTCCGGTGTAGTGTTAAAAATATAAGAGTTCTCATTACAGGGTAGGACTATAATGTATCGGTAAAAACTGCTATATCTCTTTAAGAATTTGGTGTAATGTTAAATAGGTAAGAATTCTTGCACCATAAGTTGGAGAAGAACAAATATTATAAGAAAACTAAAAATCTAAGATTTCGAACATGGAACATAGGAACCAACATTGATAAAACAATGAAGGTAGTAGAGACGATAATTAGAAGAAGAATTAATATCTTGGGTGTACAAGAGACAAAATGAGTACGAGAAAAGGCAAACATGATAGAGAACTAAGATTTTAAGTTATGGTATACAAGAAAGATTAAAATAAGAAATGGAGTGAGTATTATTGTAGATAGTTCGTTAAAGGATGAAGTTATAAGAGTAGTTAGAAAGGAGGATAGAATTATAACTTTCAAAATAGTAGTGGTGAACGAAATTATAAACATAATTAGCATATATGAACCTTAAGTAGGATTAGATGAAAATACTAAATCAATGTTTTGAGACGACCAAAATGAGTATTACAAAATGTTCCGCTAAATGAAATGATTTTAATAAGAGACGATCTAAATAGACATGTTAGAGTGAAAAATGAGGAATATGAGAAGGTGCATGAGAGTTATGAATTTGAAATAAGAAATGAAGAAGAGAAAACTATATTGGATTTTATGATAGCATATGATCTTATACTAGCTAATACATTTTTTAAGACAAAAGAAGAACACTTGGTCACATTCAAATGTAGAAATAATAAATTATAAATTGACTTTCTTATGGTTAGGAAAAGAGATAGAAAAATTTATAAAGATTGCAAAGTCATCCCTAGAGAAAGCTTAACTACCAACATAGGCTAGTAGTGTTGAATATATGCCTTAATTATAGTATCAATAAAAGGAAAATATACATGACTCCTAAATTTAGTGGTGGAAATTAAAAAAATGAGAAGCAAATCATATTTAAGGAGAAAGTAGGAATACAAACATTAGGTAAAATATATGGTGACTCTAATACGACATGAGATAAGATGATATCAAAATTGAAAATAGTAGCCAAGAGTGTACTCAGTGAGTTAAAGGGGAATGCACCACCAAATAAGGAATCTTGGTGGTGGAATGAGAAAGTATAAGAGAAAGTGAAGAAAAAAAAATGAATATCCTATAAGAAATTACATATTTATAAAAATGAGAAAAACTTAAAAAAATATATAATAGCAAAAGAAATGCTAAGAAAGTAGTGAATAAATTAGAAAATGAACAACTATATTGAAAATTGGATACAAAAATAGAAAAGAGACATTTATAAAATATCTAAAGTGAGAGAGAGAAAGACAAGAGATCTTATCCAAATAAGATGTATTAAAAATGAATGCAATATGATACCAGTAAATGATGGAGAAATAAAAGAATGGTGGAAGACATATTTTCATCAACTTTTTAATGAAGGTTTAGATGACCAACTTAACTTAGGTAATTTAAGTAGGTCAAATGAGTAAAAATTTAAATTTTTATCGTAGAATTCAAACTTCAAAAGTAAAACAAGCTTTAAATGAAATGTAAAATAGAAAAGTTATTGGACTAGATGATATTTCGATAGATGTATGAAAGTACCTAGAGAAATAAGATATTGAATGATTTATAAAATTATTTAACATGATATTAAAAATGAAAAAAATTACTTAATCAATAGAGAGTAAGTACTCTTGTTCTCTTATATAAGAACAAGGGAGGCATATAAAATTGTGCAAACTATAGGGATATTAAACTAATGAGTCATACCATAAAACTTTAGGAAAGAGTAATAGAAAAAAAAAAAAGGAACGAGACCACGGTAACTAAAATTCAATTTGGATTCATGCCTAAAAGGTTGATAATATAGACTATACATCTGCTTAGACAACTAATTAAAAAGTATCGGGAGCAAAAGCAAGATTTACATATGGTATTCATTAACTTAGAAAAAACTTATGATAAAGTCTCAAGAAAAATTATATGGAGAATTTTAAAAAAGAGAGGTGTTAGCGTAACATATATTGAACTAATTAAGGATATGTATGAAGATGTAATGATCATAGTAAAGACTTTAGGTAGATTAACTAAAATATTTTTAATAAAAATAGTGTTATATCAAGGATTAGCTCTAATTTCCTATCTTTTTACACTAATTATTAACGAACTCACTGGACACATTCAAGATACAGTACCATGGTTTATGTTATTTGTAGATGATATTATTTTGATAGATAAGAAGGAGTGAATACTACACTAGAATTTTAGCAGGAAATACTAGAAGTGAAGTATTTTAGACTTAGTAGAGTAAAGATAGAATATATAGAATTTAAATTTACTAATATTAGATGTAATAAGATAATTGTTAAGATAGAAGATGACGAATTATATGGAAATAAGAGCTTTAAGTATTTAAGATTATTTTTTCAAAATAATGTAGGGATTGACAGAGATATCTTATATAGAATATAAGCTGGGTGGTTGAAATCGAGGTTAACATCAAGTATTTTATGTGATCGTAAAGTACCTCTAAAACTTAATAGGAAGTTCTACAAAATAACAGTTAGACCTGCTACTTTATATAGTGCTGAATGTTAGGCTATATAACTCAAGCACATGAGCAGAAGATGAAAGTTATAGAGATGAGAATGTTAAGGTGGATGTATGGACATACGAGGATAGATAAAATAAAAAATAAGAGTATTAGAGAGAAAGTTAGAGTTGTAAGTGCTTCAAGTTAGTTTTTATATTGATCTACCAAGTTAAATTAGGTTTTGTGTGTTTGATGTCTTGTATCTAAATGTGTAGGAACTTAGGAACACAAGAAGTTGAGTGGAAGATACAGCGAGCAAGAAGGATGGTACGGGAAGGGAGCCAATGAACTCAATGAATCTGAGTGACGAGGAGTTGTAAAAGAGTACACCGATGGAGAGAGAAGGATACACATGGTGCATTCGAGGGATGAGAAGCTGGAAGGAAGTCTGCTCGAGGAGAAGGTTGGAGTTGGGTTCGGGTGAGCTTAACTCCGGATGACCGGAGCATCACCCAAGAGTGCGATGAAGCGGATGGTCAACTCAGAAGTTGACCATCCTAAGCGTCTCTAATTGATTGGGGGTTCCTTGAAGAATGAAGACTCAAGGCACCTCCAGTGGATTTGAGGTGCCTCATTGATGTGTACAATCCGTAAGTGCATGGTTGTTGTCAAGTAATAAAATATTGATCCCACGAAGATTGTTGATTAAGCACTAGAGATATCGCAAAATAAGTTATCTAGACGGTCAAAACCTAGGAGAAGGTTGAAAGCTTATGAGCAAGAGAGAGAAGGAGAGAGAGAGAATTGATCTTAAGAGACGTTGAGGTAAGAGGATGTGAGAAATAGTTTGGGAAATGATTCTAGGATTTCAGTTTCATTTTAATACTCGGTGATGTTACATAGATTGCCTAGTTCCTATCCTCTATGTTCATTCTCTTGTAGAGAACCTAACTAAATACCAACACAATCCCATGATAACCTCATCAAAGTGTTTATCCTATTGGCATCCAATGTTACTAAGTAAAATAGGTAATGCAAAAAGTCCGATTAAAGGACTTTCCCTTTGATTACCCTTTGCCACTAAGGGCTCCCCGGTCATACGATCTACATCACACCATCCACTTCATAGCACGGAATTGAGATATACCCATTAAGTTCTAATTAGCTATTCTCTTGTAGAGTGTTGACCTCTAATTTAAAGTGATGCTCTAGATGTACGATTAAAGGGATACCCTTATCACTTGGACTCCCCGATCATACAATCTAGACAACCCCCTTACATGGATATCTATCTTCCACGCCATTCAATAAAACATGCAAAATATATATAAATACTTCATACACACATTTTATCAAACATGAATAAGAAATCAAACAAGTCATTGAATAGAAACATGGCAAATCTACATTGTTTTACATCTCCATCATAGACGGCACCAAACTTGATCCTATCTGAATACAATGAGATGGTGCGCTGGCTCCGATAGGTGGTTGCTGGATGTATAATAAGCTTCTTGAGATCTGAAGAAAACTCCTCAATGATCCTGCGCATAATCAGACGAGCCAACAAAGCGTTAGTGACCTAAGTCCAGGGTGGGAATCCCTAGCTAGGCCCTCCGACGCTCAAGTCAAGTTCCTCACTCCAAGGTGGAAGAAGAATAACAATGGAAAAATATAGGAAAGTAGGGTTTCAGATGCCTTGCATTTTGTACCTTGCCAGTAGAGAGGATTCTCCTTTTTATACTGCCTTACATAACCTCTGTGATCATGAGGTGGTCCCCAGTTTGTAAGAGTTTGTTAGAAGATGAAAGATGTACAACCTAGACGTCGTGCAATAATCTTCCAAGAAATTTTTTTCTACCCCAGATGTACCTCTGTCATTTATAACTTAGGCCCTTGATGAAATACTTAAACGAGTGTATTGCTATAACTGATTAATTAATGAAGAAACTTTGAAGAAACTTTGAAGAAATATTTCCCGACAATTTCGCCAGGCTGTCATAAGGTTGTTGACTACTTGTCTGCTAAATATATCTCAACTGATTATTAAGCTAGTCATATATTGATAATACTCTCTGTTAAATATATCCGGACTGGTCATTAAGCCAGTCGTATATTGAGAATACATTTTGTTAAATATATCCTAGCTGGTCATTAAGCAAGCCGTATATTGAGAATACCTTCTGTTGAATATATCCCGGCCTGTCGTTAAGCCAGTCATATATTGAGATTCTTATATGGCCAAGTACCTTTAAGCTCGATTGGCCTTTACCCGATCGAGTGCACACAGACAACCTTATGTTCATTCGGACTTCGCTAGGCCGATCGTATGCTAAAAACTTTATAAGGCTGAGTACCTTTAAGCTCGTTCGGGCTTTGCTTGGTCGAGCGTACACAGACAACCTTATGTACGTTTAGACTTCGCTCGGCCGATCGTATGCTAAGAGCTTTATAAGGCCGAGTACCCTTAAGCTCTCTCGAGCTTTGCCCATTCGAGCGTACATAGGCAACCTTATGTTCGTTCGACCTTCACTTGGCCGATTGTATGCAAGAGCTTTATAATGTTGAGTACCTTTAAGCTCTCTCGGGCTTTGCCTGATTGAGCACACACAGGTAATCTTATGTTAGATTGGGTTTATAACCGGTTGGCCCTATCTGAGCATCCTGCTCAGAAAATGCTTGTGTGTGCTTTTAGGACTTTGATGTAGGGTGATCAACTAAACCAGTTAACAAATATCACCTTGTCCCAACCTTGATCATCACTTCACCTTGACTTTAATATCCCTGTCATTTCCTGAATCCACTTGTCATAACTCATATCACTAGCCTCCCCCTCAAGTCTAGTCGAAGGAGATGTAGCGATTGACTGGATTCAAGTTCTAGTCTCGTTTACTCCTCATTTGTTACTTAATTTTTTTTACAAGAGTTAACTTTCCCATTCCCCCTTTAAAAGAGGATGACAAATGTATTTCAGCGAGCTAATCAATAAATTTCAAACTTAACTGCTTTTCTGTTTCATTCCCGCTTACTTATTTTTCTTTAATATTAGGATTCTTTTACGATTTGTGTTCTTGATTGTACCTTAGGTGCCTAGCAATTTGTGGCTTAGGTACTTAGTGACTTCTTCGAAGAACAATCCTCATTTCGCTAGGTTGAGTACTGAGGATGTGTAAAAAGGTATTTTTGGCTGCTAAAAGGTCTCGCTTGTCACACCCTTCACAAATTTCTATTCTTAGATGATTGCCACGTGTCCCTTCCACTCATTCTTCACAACGCCTGCTAACATCCCCCTCCTCTTAAAGCACAATGACACACTTGTTTAACCTTGAAAATCAACGACCCTCCTTATATGGGCCTTTTCAATCTAACGGTGATGCTTAAACTACTCCTTATAAAATCCTAAACAACACCGACTCTTCACCTATCACTTCTCATCTTCTCCCATCTATTCTTTCCGGTGACCTCTCTTTCTCTGCACTTCGTCTTTCCCAACTTCCAGTAGACCTAGTAAGTTGCTCGTCTTTTGGATTGTATCCTATCATGGCCCATGAATCCTTTACTCCATGGTATGCCTTTACTGCCTCCAACTTTGATGCTTCTGACCAAGCTCACCTCCATTCCAATATGACATTCCCCATAGCTATCAAATTCGCCTCCCTTCTTCGGATGAACGTCTCCATCTTCCTCCTGATGATCACCTCACATTATTCTCTGACTAAGTGGTAGCGGGCTTGCACTTTCCTATCCACTCATTCTTCTCCAAAGTAAGCCAATACTTTCACATTCTCCTGTAACAATTCGTCCCGAATGCTTTCTGATATATGTGCGGGATGTACATGTTATTCTGCTTGTTTGACATTCCTCCTACCCTCCGTAACCTATATCTATTCGCCTATCCAAAAAAATCAAAACTTGAAACCTTTCTTTTCCAATCTCACCCAAAGGTAGTCTTCTTTGAGGACATGCCCTCTTCTATTAAAAGCTGCAAATCCCATTTTGTCTTTATAAAAATGTTTAATTCCGCCACTTGGTCCACTGCTTAGCATTCTTCCTTTCCTCCTCTCCCAGATCCTACCAGGCTTAAACAGGATCCCATCTTTGTTTCTTATCTCCCTAAACTGAGCTACCAACGATTCAAGATTAATCAATGACTATAGGATAGTTTTTTTTGTATCTTTTTGGCTTAAGTCTTGTCAAAAGAAGCTACCCTATTCTTTTGGTAATTTTTGATAATTTAATGTTTATGTTATCACTAATTGCAATGTTTTCTATTTTATACAGTGGACGCCATTTTAAGAGCTCTGGTTACTAAAAAGATTGCCCTTTCTAAGGAGGAGCTTCGGGTTAAGGAACAAGAACTATTGGCCGAGTAGGGCTTACCCTTGGCCACTAGTTCCAGTCAAGCGGTTGAAACCAGTACTGCTGCTACTTCAGAAGAGCTTGCCTCTGCTTCACCACTTCCATTAGAGGATGCTCCCTCGGAACCAGAGGTACCCCTGAAGAGGAAACATAAGGGGTGAAAACTTATTCTCGCTCCTTCTCCTAAAAGACAAGTAACAGATATCCCAGAGGATGATGTTCCTGAAGAAGGGCGAGAACAGTCTCATGAACCCACCTTGTCTGCTCTTTATCCTACCCTCACACTGCCTAGTCCCATGCAAATTGGGGAAGGCCCCTCATTGCCGAGCGACCCTCTAACCTCCAACATTTTACCTTCTCCTCAAGGAAAGTCTAGTGACCCTGTTCCAGAAGAGCTCTGCCATCCCCTATGCTCTTCTGTTTACCCTCTACTCTAAGTCTAATTTCTCCCGACTATCTTCCTCCTGTTACCTTTCTCCTTTTGTTGGGAGGATGTTTGGTAAATGCTTGGGTAGAGACCCAAAAAATGTTGGGTGAACTTTCTCCCAAAGAGTTATCAGATAAATTCACGTACAAGTAAACTAAGGTACCATAATCTTAATTGATCAATCTCTATCCTCTTATTTGCTTATATTTATGCTCATCATCCAGTGTTAGGCAATTATCATGAATATCGCTAAACATTTCCAAGATCTAGCCAAGAAAATGAGTTGTTAAAGCAACAAAGTTCTTCAGTGATGGACGCCAGTTCTTCTAGCTGAATAAAAGAATTATTAGCTCAACTTTAGGAAGCTTAAGTGCTAGCCAAAAATGAGCTCGAGATAGCAAATCAACTACAGACCACCTTAGATTCTATTAAGATTCAACTTCAGACAGAGGCAAGCCTCCGAGCAAAAACACAAACAAAGATGAAGGAATAGGCTCATAAGAATACACAATTATCTAGGTAGGTGCAAACATAGGAAGTTGCCCATGCTATTGAGCTAACCGCCAAGGCATCCGAGCTAGCAGCTCAAAAGGTTGAGTGGGATTCTTTGGCATCGGAGCTAGCCACCATCCAAATTAATTTGGTGTCAGCCCAAGTGGAATTGGTGGCTCTCCAGATAGAATTGGAAACTTATCAAGCGGGAGAAGAAGAGTAGTTTAACACAAAGAAAAATGAACTCTTTAGCACTCAAGAATTCAATACGTCTATTGCTCACTCCATTGTCCAGGCACTTATACTGGGAGTACAAGGTGCGATGGAGCAACTGAAAGAGAGTGACTATTTAACCTATGACCCCCTGCCAGCTCTTTGGATTATGACAGGATAGCTAACAATGCTCCGCCTGATCTATTTCCTAAATTTTTATGATTTGTCATGTGTTAGATTATCTGTTAATTTAAGGATGTTCTGAATCCTTGTTACTTGATATATACTGAACTTTTATTGATTTTAATGAATATTTTCATTTTTCTAAAGTTTCCTTTCCCCCTTTTAGTTGAGGCTACAAAGATTACTCAGGCATTAAATCAGTCGATCAAAACAAAGTGCAAGAAGTTTTCGATTCAATCGGAACTCATTCAACCTTAAGATGGCCGAGTGAATTATGACGCGCGAAATTTATCAACTCAATTGAAACTCATTCGGCATTAATTCGGCCGAGCTTACTAGGGTACCTTAGGCATTAAACCGGTTGAGCAAAACAAAGCGCACAAAGTCTTCGATTCGATCGGAACTCATTCAACCTTAAGCTGGCCGAGTGAATTGCGATGCGCAGAATTTATCAACTCAATTGAAACCCATTCAACATTAATCCAGTCAAGCTTACTAGGGCACCCAAAATTTTATCTGTCCGACCGAAATTCGATTGCCTTTATCCCAAATCAAACTATTTGAGACTAGTCCACTGAATCTGTTCAGGATGTAAAACTACTTTCGCCTGAGAATGGCCATTTTATATCTAAACTGCAAAGTTCATTCGAACTTATAAATAAAAAATTACACAAAAAACCAAGCTCACCTTGAAAAAAATAGTAACACCTTGATGACTACCTGTCAAATCGATTACCACTGCAGGTTTTTTATTGGTGACATGTGTGTACACCTCATTAATGGGTATATAACTTTTTCTTTCTCCACCGTCTCACCTTCTCGATCCTACGGCTCACACTTGATCCCTCTTTTTTTGACCGTTATGATCGAATGATTCTCATGTAGGAACCCTTTTTTCATGGAGCCCTTATAAACACTCTACAAATAAACCCTAAGTCTTTCTTTTTGTCGTCTTCCTTCTCGTTTCCTTCCTGGCTTTCTACTACTTCTCTTCTTCACTTAGAGTAATATTTTCTTTCAGAATGGCAGAGAATAACGAGTGGTATGCACAATATTCCTTCCACATTACTCTTGATGATACTTATCATCTTTATGTCAACTACGACCTTCCTCTCGATGTGGTAATCCCTACCCTCGAAGACCGTTCTCACCGCCCTCCTTCAGGTAGCGTCACCATTTTTGTAGAACAAGTCGAGTCAGGGCTTCGCTTTCCTTTGCCTCCTTTCTTCATCATTGTCAGTCGCTATTTCAATATTCACTTGAACCATCTTATCCCTCAATCTTTTAAGATCTTAAATGGATTTATCATCATTTACCATTTGCTTAATATGCCTTTATCTCCCCTTTTGTTTCACTATTAATTTCTTCTCCGTTCGGTAAAAAAAGATTTGTTTAAATTTCAATCTCGCCCTAAGGCAATTCTATTCAACCATGTACCAGCTCAGGAGGAATGAAGATATAAATATTTCTTCATCTGTCTCCCATCTCCTTCTTCATACTTCATCACTTGGCAACAAGACCTTTCTCCTGCCCCTACTTTAAAGAACCTTCATATAGACCCGAATTTAGGTCCATCCATAGAATCTATGAGGAGCCTAAAATTCAGCCTACCCGAGTTAACTATAGAGGGCCTATTGTATATTTTGGACTTACTCCAGTTGACTTTGAGCTAAGCACCTGGTTCAGTAAGAAGAAATTTTCCTCTTTCTCTTAACTTGCTTGTTATAAAAATCTTTGGTGTTTTTGCAGCTGAGGCTATTAGTGTTGGTCCCTTTGGAGGCCGGTAAGAGGGGAGGGGTGAATTACCCTAAAAAAGTAAATCAACCCTCTCTCGACTTATAACTAAATTAAGAATACTTATAATTAAAAATAAAGAGACTAATTAAACATGAAATAGACACAAAGGAATTACTTGGTTTGCAATCAGAAGATTGCCAATCCAAGGAGAATGAAGCCCACTATTTGAAGATCTCCTTTGGGCGGAATAGCCTCTTACAGCATTAACAGCACAAAAAGAAAAGTAGAACAAATAGACCCGGTTTTAGATTCTTATGCTTCTTTTTGACATTGGTAGCAACACACCCTTCTTCTACTTCTTAGATTTTTCTTATTCTGCATTTCTTTAAATTTATTAGATCTAAAGAATTTTTTGAAATTCCTTACCATATAAGCTTCTTGATCTTCTTCTGAGTCTGAAGCAGGTTTATCCTTCTTGGTTGCAGTTAGTACCATAATCTGACTTGATTCTTTTGTTGTCCCTGCACATCTGATTTCATGTAATTCTAAAGTGGAAAAAAAGTTCCTCTAGGGTACTTACCTCCAGGTCCTTTGAAATGTAGTAGGTGTCGATTATTGAGGTCCAATCTGGAGTCATGGGAAAGGCATTTAGTGCATAGCGTATTGTATCCCGGTTGGTTACCGCTTCTCCAAGGTTTTCGAGTCCGGTGATTAGTTCTTTTACCTTTGCGTGTAGATCAACTACCTTCTCACTTTTTTCCAGATGGATATTTATCAGTTTGTTCCAAAGTATATCTCTCCTTACAAGTTTGGCTTCGGATGTGCCTTCGTGGAGTTCCAGGAATTTTTCCTAGAGTTCTTTGGCCGACGAGTAGCTTTCGATGCGGTTGACTTCTTGAGGCGACAACACACTCAACAAGTGATATTCCGCTCAATTATTTGCTACAGAATCATTTTGTTTTTTCTTCATCCAAAGACTTTCTTCATTTTTCTCTCCATTTTGATTCGTAGGAGCTACAAAACCATATTTTATTATTAAACGAATTTCAAAGTCTATTTTCAGAAATAATTCCATACGGCGTTTCCAGTGTGCGAAGTCTCCCTCAAATGTTGGTGGAACGATGCTTGGTCCGGTCATTGGTTGGTTTGCTTCGGTCGGCGATTAGTCCTTCTGAAGTATCCTCGCTCTGATACCACTTGTTGGTCCCTTTGGAGGCCAATAAGAGGGGAGGGGTGAATTGCCCTGAAAAAATAAATCAACCCTTTCTCGACTTATAACTAAATTAAGAATACTTGTAATTAAAAATAAAGAGACTAATTAAACATGAAATAGACACAAAGGAGTTACTTGGTTTGCAATCAGAAGATTGTTAATCCAAGGAGAATAAAGCGCACTATCTAAAGATCTCCTTCGGGCGGAGTAGCCTCTTACAGCGTTAACAACACACAAAGAAAAGTAGAACAAACATAAATAGATTACAAGTTGTTCTTTAGCTTCTTGGACCAAGGCTATATTTATAGCCTTGGTCGGGCTGCCTGGAAGGGTTCCAGGCGCCTGGGAGGGTTCCAGGCGCCTGGGAGGGGATAAAACTTTATCCCTTTTCGCATAGATCGCGTTTGACCGTGATCTGGATAAAATCCAGCTTCGAGCGTCCGAAAGGGTTCCGGGCGCCCAAGAATGGTTCGGGCGCTCGGACTGGTTCCGAGCGCTCGGACCAAGAAAGTCAACAGTGTTAATTTTTTTAGACCGGACCCTCTGCTCCGGTTCAGCTTGCCTCGATCCGGGTCTTCCGTTCCGACTCTGCTTACTTGGGTGATCTCGGCCATCCGAAAAAGGGGTCACCCGAACTCAAGTTCCACCCTTCTCCTCGAGCAGTCTTCCTCCCCGGTTTCTCATCCCTCGAATATCGCGTACGTTCTTCTCATCCACCGATGTACTCTTCCGTGGTAGCTCGTCCCTCAGACGCACCGAGCCCATCGGCTCTTTCCCCGTGCCATCCTTCTCGCTAGCCGCGTCTTCCGCTCGACTTCCTGTACTCCTAAGCTCCTGCATACTTAGACACAAGGGTTAAACCAAACAAGACCTAACTTAACTTGTTTGATCACATTAAAATACCTTGGGGTTCCAACAATTAGTGTAGCCATCCTCTTCAAAAAACCCAAGATAATGAGAGAAGCGCTAAATCAAATAGACGAGAATTTACTAAGGAGTCGTCAACGTGAACAAGCTTCCTCCTCTAGCTGGTTACTTCCCCATGCTCCAAAGCCCGCCTCTAGCTCTTTCGAGTCAAATGTTCCTCTCATCACCAAGCACCAAAGGCCTCAGTCTTCTACTTTGGTATTATAAGAACGCCCTTCAATCGAGCAAACTTTTCCTGGTACATCGGAGGATATTTTTGCCAAGCGGAAAGAACCCACACCCCCGGTACGTCGTCGATATAATCTTAAGCTTGTTATGATGCAACCAGCTAGATTGATCTCTACCTCTTGCAAGATAATGCAGGCTTTCGGACCAACTAAGCCGGATACAAAGATGTCTTGGGCCTCTTTAGAACCAGTTACGGGGATTCTTGGGCCTTTGGCTCTAAAAACTTTAATTACAAATTTACCTGTGCTTCCCCCCGTACCTCAGCTTTCTGTGGTGCACTCACAACACTTTTTACCTCTGGAACTCAACCTCAATCTACCAAGTTCCCACACTCTCAGGCCCCG
This sequence comes from Zingiber officinale, assembly GCF_018446385.1. Classification (NCBI taxonomy): domain Eukaryota; kingdom Viridiplantae; phylum Streptophyta; class Magnoliopsida; order Zingiberales; family Zingiberaceae; genus Zingiber; species Zingiber officinale. The sequence goes on from NC_055989.1 coordinate 120,923,418, forward strand.
CCCACTGAGAATGCACTGGTTATTACTACCCCAGCTTTCATCGATTCTGTATTAGTCCCTGAGCCCTCCCAAGTAATTACTAAATGTCCCAGCACTCGGAGGCTAGAGCTTGCTTTTCCTCCTGGTTCCCACTATCGCTTCAAGCAAGCGTATACAATACCATCTAAACAAGGACAGGAGGCTTTGCCTATATATGGGCTATTACGAATAAAAGACTCCTTAACGAAGTCTTGGATGCAATCCTATAAGCATATAAAAGGGGCCCCAACATCAGAGTATGCTGATGAACATGCTCGGAAAGCCCTTGAGGTAAACTTCTTGATCCATTTTTCTCATAAATTATCTGACTAAACCGTAACCCCCTTTTTTTTTTTTATCTCTTCTAGTTTTATTCTTCAAGCATGCACTTAAGTCAATTGGTGGTTGATTTGGCGCACTCCAACAAGATTTTGAAGAATCGTGTAGAGGAATTGGAGTCCACCTCTACCACTACAAATGACTTGGGAAGAAAAATGGAGGAACAAGCTCTACTCCTCTCAAGTACAGAAAGTGCATTGCAAGAATGTCGACAATTGGTAGAGTCTCAATACTCCAAGAGTTAGAAACTGGAGTTGATGTTGCAAGGCAGTAAATCCATGCTTCAAATAAAAAGACCCTTGAAAGACAAAGTCCTTGCCGATTTAGTTCTTAAAACTTCTTTGTTGGAAAGGGTTGAGCTTTCCCATTCATCCGAGTCTCCTATATTGACTCAAGAGTTAGCTAGTAAGGACTTCTTATTGTTGTAGAGACAAGAATAGTTAAAGGCCAAAGAGACCCAAATAGAGTCTTTGCAAGCAGAATTAGATGTTGCTATGGCTGAAACCAAGACCACCCAAGCCAAACTATTAGCCTACCAAGTTGGGGATGATGAACGAGTCGAGACAAGGAGGAGATCCTACCTTGATTCTATTGAGTTTAAAGAAAACCTGGCCATGAGGTTTGTAAAAATACTTAATTATGCGATCGAAGGGGTAGTTTGGTAATTGTGCAAGAGGGGATATCTATCAAAGGAGCCTCCTTTATCATTTATAGACCAGGAACAACTTCTTGAGGAGCTCCCAGAGGATATTTTAAGTAAGTTTGACTAGTATATCTATGTTTCTTACGATATAACCACATGTTTCTATAAAAAGAGAATTCAAAAATTAACTATTGTGCTGCACATTAAATATTATTAGATAGCACATGTTTCCTTTGTGTGCCCTTGCGATCTTTAGAACTACCAATGTACAGCAATTTGTTTTACATACCTGATGAAGAAATAACATCGAGTAGAATAACCTAAATCTTTATGCCTAGCCGGATATTTGAGTTAAACAAAATATCTCCCTCATATTGAATCTTTTGATAGAATATTGTGATGAGCGAACATAATGAGTTTCTGGCTTGAATGAGAAACCAACTGGTTGCATAATACTAGATGAAATCAATAAACCAGACCCTTAGAAAATAGCTTATAATGAGTTTCCAACCAGAATGATAACCCGACTATACATATATGTCGAGCGAGATAACTAGGTCAGATAGGTATATTGTTGGATCATGAAGAATTGATAGAGGGGGATGAATATCGATAAAAATTTTTGTAAATAGTAAGCACAACAGAAAAAGAATAAGCAAGAATAGAGCAAGGCTAACACAAGTTCTTTTTACTTGGTTCAGAGCCTTTGGTGACTCCTACTCCAAGGCCCGCACAAAAGGGTGCTTTCGATTGGCAATCCACTAGCAATTCGAATAAGTTTGTACAAATTGAAAGTACAGGAAATGCTAAAAGAAATGAAGTACCGACAATAATAAAAATAAGCGAAAGAACGCGTCGGAGAAGCTTCAACGTCGCAGGAGCACAGGAGAGCAGTTCTTCAGTTTTTGAGTTGTTGTTGGAGCTTCAGCCTTGACCCTCCTTTTATAGGAGGTTCGAGGCGCCTGGAACCCTCAGGGCGCCCTGGTTGTGACGTAGCTGAGCCAACCAGCGAACTCCACGTGTCTCAGTGATGTTGGGGATAAAAGTTTGCCTCCGGGCGCCTGGGTACCTCCCGGGCGCCCAGACCCTGTTTTCTAGCAATTTCCTACCTGCAAGAAAACGTTTAGTCCAAGGCAAATATATATCCTGCAAAACAGAGTGTTAGCACAATTTATAGATAAACAGAAATGATATTAATTAGATTTCGTTTCTCCGAGACCGGAATCTAGTCAAGATCTTGACTTAGAGTTCCGAAATGGTTCTAAGTCGGATCGACGCCTAAGTTCCCTTTCCGGGAATGCGTCCTCACAGTCACTCCCCTCCAGTGACTTACCTTTACTTATCTGTCAGACGTCAGGTCAGCCCTTCGACCTGTCTGGACTTCGTGCCAGCTATCCGGTCAGCCCGTCGGCCTAGTTGGACTTCGTGCCAAACGTCCGGTCAGCCCGTCGACCCGTTTGGACTTTGTGCCAGCTATCTGGTCGGCTCGTTGACCTAGCTGGGTTTCGTACCAGACATCTGATCAGCCTATCGACCTGTCTGGACTTCGCTTGCACACTTGGTCAGAGTGTTAGATCAACAACAAAACTAACTTAGCCTTTTTTGTCATTCATCAAAACCTGGGTTAGACCATTAGTGCTAACCGCACCAACATATATAAGTACCTCATAATGCATTTTTGAACTGCATAATGAATTAGGCGGGCATATAACGCCGAGCGGAGACCATATCAGATATATGCAAGCATTTATTGATGAATTTTTAGGCCGACTAATAAATCAGCCGGACATATAATTCTGAATGGAATATACAAACTAGATATTTATAAGCAGTTCATAATAAATTCCCGGACTGAGTAATAAATCGGTCGGACATATGATGCCGAGCAAAATAAACAAACCAAATAGTTATATAAACAATCTTCATAATGAATTCTCGGGTTGGATAGTAAACCAATCGGATCTGTGATGACAAACAAAATGAACAGACCAACTATTTGTTTAAACGATCTTCATAATGAATTCTTGGGCTGAATAGTAAACTGATCGGATCTGTGATATCGAATAAAATAAATAGACCAAATACTTATATCTTTGATGATTTCTGGAAGGAATATGACTTAAAGTAATAGTTTGACGATATGAAGTTTAAAGTCTTCCATCATTTGTCTGAAGCAACCCATCCACTGTAGGGTTTAGAGTTTGCGGCCCTCCATGCGACCGATTGATTGTAACGTTTAAAGTCTCCGGCCATCTATGCGACCGATTAACTATAAGATTTAAAGTCTCTAGTCGTCCATGCGGCCAATCGACTGTAAGGTTTAAAGTCTCCGGTCGTTCATGCAACCGATCGACTGTAAGGTTTAAAGTTTCTGGTCGTCCATGTGACTGATTGACTGTAAGGTTTAAAGTCTCCGACTGTTCATGCGACCGATCGACTATGATAATTCGTCCTGCTATTTTCATTGAATGTATTGAGTCGAATACAAAAATAAGTTATATGTATACTTGTCAAGCTCTATAAGGTTGGAGATGGTTTACACTCCACAGCCGCTCTAGATTTCTCCCCTCTACATCTTGAAGATAATAGGTGAGTTTTTGCACTACCCTATAGGGTCCTCCCCATTGTGGTTCCAGTTTATTAATATCTCCAACTGACTTGATATACTTCCAGACTAGATCATCCACTTGGAAGAATCTAGGAATAACCCTTTTATTATAATTTTGCCTCATTCTTTGACGATATGATATATGTCGAGTTGTTGCCTTGTACTGCACTTCTTCTATCATAAAACGTCGATTAGAATTATCTTTATCATATAAGCGTCTCTGATCGGAGTCCATACCAATTTCCATCGAGATTACGACCTCACCACCATAAGCCAAATGAAAAGAAGTTATACCTGTCGATTCTTTGGGAGTGGTGAGATATGCTCATAAAACACTGGGTAATTCATCCATCCAACTTCCTCCAATATGATCTAATTTAGTTTTGAGTCCTTTAATAATTTCCCTGTTTGTTACCTTGGATTTCCCATTATTCTGTGGAGAAGCCACAGAAGTGAAAGCCGGGGTAATACCATATCCCCAACACCATTCTTAAATTTTTCTGCCTTGAAATTGCCTTTCGTTATCCAAAATTAGCTAATCTAGGATGCCAAATCTACAAATAATATGTTGCTATAAGAATTTGATAATTGCATATTCAATAATTCTAGCCAATGGTTCAGCTTCCACCTATTTTGAAAAATAGTCCACAACTACCAATAAAAACCTCCTCTAAGCAGGTGCAATAGGAAATAGTCTCACTATATCCATACCTCATTGATTAAAAGGATAAGATATAATGGAGGTCTTCAGTAATTTAGTGGGGGTGATGAGGAATGTTCTGATGCTTCTGACAAGACAAACAGATTTTTCACGAGTTGAGCAGTATCAGCTTGCAAAGTGGGCCAAAAAATATTCTGCCAATAATATTTTCCTAGCAAGAGACCGACCTCCAATATGATTACCACAAGAGCCTTGATACACTTCTTGCAGAATATACTGTATATCCTCTGACCCAAGACATTTAAGTAGAGGACAAGAGAAAACCCTTTTGTAAAGCTAGTCCCCAACCATAGTGAACCGACCAGCCCTTTTCTTAAATACCCGTGCTTGCTCTTCATCAGCCGGTAGAATATCTTATTGTAAGAATAAAATAATTGGTGTCCTCCAATCACTTTGTAATTCTAAATCGGCCTGCCTCTCAATGCAAGCTACCAATAATGACTTCTCCATAGGCTTATCCAAATTCCAAGGAATTATGGAAGAGGTCAATTTAGCTAACTCATCTTCTATCTAATTTTTTGAACGAGAAATTTTATGTACACTAACTTTTTGAAATCTTGCCCTTACTTGTCAAATGCCTCTACATATAACTTGAGCCGTTTATTGTTGATTTCAAAATTACTAGATAGTTGTTGAGCTGCTAGCTAGGAATCAGAATAGAGTAAGACTCAAGCGGCTCCCACCTGCCAAGCAGCTTGCAATCCTGCTATTAAGGCCTCATATTCTGCTTCATTATTAGTTGCCTGATAATTTAACCGCACAAATAATTGCATTCGATCTTCCCTGGGTGACATAAGAAGAATACCTATCCCACTACCCTATCGGGTGGAGGATCCATCAACATATATCTTCCAGGTTTTTTTGGTTTTCAGACCCTGCACTTCTGTTATGAAATCAACTAGAGCTTAGGCCTTGATGGCCTCTCGAGGCTGGTATTGTATATCGTACTAGCTAAGTTCGGTCATCTATTTGATCAATCTTCGGGATGCCTCTGGGTTAACCAGTACTCAACCCAAGGTACTATTAGTTAATACTATGATTGAATGTGATAGAAAGTAAGGGCGCAACCTTCGAGCAGCTAGGACCAATCCATATGCCAACTTCTTAAGCGCAGTATAGCGGCACTCGACTCCTTTTAATAAATGGCTCGAAAAGTATATAGGTTGTTGCTCTCTTCCCTCTTGCCTCTTGCCTCACTAATACTAAACCAACAGCATGTTCATTAGCTAATAAATGAATTCATATATTTCACCCACTATTGGTTTAGCTAATATAGGAAGAGTAGATAGATAGTTTTTCATCTCCTCAAACGCCTTGTTGCAATCATCATCCCATTTGAACTTAGTTGCTCGGCGAGTATCTTGAAGAAAGAAAGACTTCGATCGACCGACCTGAAAATGAAGCGAGACAGGGTAGTAATTCAGCCGATCAATCTCTGTGCCTCCTTTAAATTACAGGGAGGAGTCATATCTTGCAATGCATGTACTTTGCTAGGTTTAGTTTCTGTTCCCCGCTCAGTCACCATATAACCCAAAAATTTCTCACTTTTGGCTCCAAATAAACATTTACAAGGATTAAGCTTGAGCCCATACTTTCTCAATGTTCTATAGGTTTCTTCTATGTCCGCATACAGATCTGTCAGTCGAAGAGATTTGATAAGAATATCATCCACATACACCTCCATATTTCTTCCAGTTTACTTCTAAAAAACCTTGTTCATGAGTCTTTGATAAGTAGCTCCTGTATTTTTTAGTGCAAATGGCATGACATTATAGCAGTAAGTGCCCTCAGTAGTTATGAAGCTAACATTTTCTTGATTCTCCTTGGTGAGCGGGACTTGGTGCTATCCCAGATAATTGTCCAGCATATAGATGTACTCACAGCTAGCAGTAGAATCCACCACCTGGTTAATATAGGGTAAAGGATAATAGTCCTTCGGACAAGCCTTGTTGAGATCTTGGAAATCGATGCAGACTCATCATTTGTTTCCATGCTTAGACACCAGAACAACATTAGCCAGCTAAATTGGGAGTTGTACCTCTCAGATGTAGCATACCTCCAATAATTTGTCCACCTCTTCTTTGATGATTTTATTATGGTTGGCTCCAAAATCTTGTTTCCTTTGCTTGACCAAGTGGGCATCAGGGTATACATAGAGTGCATGCTCCATGACCGTCGGAGACACGCTCGTCACTTCTTTGGGCGTCCAAGCAAATACATCACTGTTGCATGTCAGACACCTCAACAGCTCGGCCTTAAGATTAGGATCTAGGTCGGCCACTATATGAGTAGTTGCTTTTGGTCGGTCGGCTTGAATCTGTACTTCCTCCTTCTCTTTATACACTAGGATAGGTGGCTTTTCGAATGACATTGACTTCCATCCTCTGGACTTTTCGGACGACATTGGCTTCTGTCTTTACTATCTCCACATAGCACTTACGTGCTACTAGTTGGTCACCTTTAACTTCCCTCACTTGATCATCTATGAAAAATTTTATCTTCTGGCAAAAAGTTGAAATAACCACCCGAAATTCATTCAGGGCCGGTCAAAATGACGTTGTATGTAGAGGGTGCATCCACCACTATAAAGATCGATCGACGTGTCCTCATTAGGGGCTCTTCCCCTAAGGATATGGCTAACTTTATCTGGCCGAGCGGCTGAACTTCATTACCCGTAAACTCATACAAAGGAGTGGACATGGGCTGGAGCTCACTCGGGTCAATCTGTAGCTAATCAAATTCTTGCTTGAAGATGATATTAACGGAGCTACCTATGTCAATGAAAGTGTGAGAGATATTATAATTGCCTAATATAACCTTAATTATCAACGCATCATCATGAGATATTTCTACTCCCTCTAGATCAAAAGGCCGGAAGCTAATTTCTGGTCTAGTCACCTACTTCACACTGCATTCGACTTCATGGATGACCAAATACCAAGCATGTGACTTCCTCGTTTGGTTGGAGTTACCATTAATTGGCCCCCCGACTATCATGTTGATATTACCTCGAGCAACATTATTGTGATTTTCTTCTTGCTGGGCGGACGATTGCTCTTGTTGCACCTAAGCGGGCATTTGAGTTCACTCGGTTGGGAGTTCTAAAGTTCCTGATTGTGGCTCGGTCGTCTGATATTCAATCTTGAGTGGGCTGTTTCATCAGAGATATAATCGACGATTTGGAACTGGGGAATTCCGATGATATCTAGGATTGCCTTCCAGCTGATTCCGCAAAGTATAACAATCCTCTGTATTATGAGTGATTGTTTGATTATACGTGCACCACTTTCATGGGGTTTCTCTAGGAACCCCACATGCTGCATGGCTTGGGGTCGTAGCTCATGATGATGATATTGAGGACCCACACAAGGCCCTTTGGGTGGAGGAGTAGCTACCACTGGGCGTTCGGGAACTGCAGCAGAGGTGGATGTAGCCCCCTCCTTTTTCCGAATAGCTTGAGCTTCTTCAACATTAATGAATTCAATTGCTCATTTAATTAGAAGGTCAAAGTTGGTCGGAGGTTTTCTAACTAAATCTTTGAAGAAATTAATATCATTAAGTGTCTGAGAAAAGGTATTTACTAAAAGCTCTGTGGTGGTCATGGGAACATCCATAGCCACTTGATTAAACCTCTTGATGTAGGCTTGAATGGTCTCCTTGGGTCCCTGCTTAAGTGAGAAGAGGCTCCAAGGAGTTTTTTTATACCTTCGGTTTCTAGAAAAGTGATGAAGAAATACCATATGAAAGCCCTTGAAGCAACGAATAGAGTTTTCTAGAAATCGCTTGAACCATTGCTGGGCCGCTCTGCCAAATGTAGTGAGGAACATCTGACATTTTACACTGTTCGTAAATTGCTGAAGAAGAGCGGCATGCTCAAATTTGAGGAAATGATCCTCTAGGTCAGTGGTTCCGGAATACTCTCCTATGTTTAGGTTCTGATACCGCTTAGGCAATGGATCATCCAACACCCTTTGAGAGAATGGAGTAGAAATTCGCTCAGGGGAGCTATTACTGACCATTGCTTTTCCTCTATACCCATCTCACACAGGTACCTCTCCAAAAGAATCCTGGGATATTATTCCTTGGCCCATCTATTCTATTGGTGTATGAAAAAGAACTCGGGGGCGTCGAGTTGGTGAGAGAGACACAAGGAGTAAGCAAGCAGGGCCTTCCTCTTGAACCCCTCTCTCCCTCTGATGAGTAGTTGTTGACGCTTCCGGATTTGGTGGTGGCAACATACTACCAGTGTTAGCTTGCTGTTGTTGTTGAAACAACTTTTGTGCTATGCATTGATGAGCGACTCTAGATCTTCCTGCGTCAAGGTGATGGTGTTGATTTTCCAACTTCTTCCATCGCAAAGCTACAGATTCAGGTGAAGATTCCCACAGATGGTGCTAAACTTGATCCTATCTAAAGGCGATGAGATGGTGCATTGGCTCCAATAGGTGGTTGCTTGACGTACAATAAGCTTCTCAAGATCTGAAGGAAACTCCTCAATAATCCTACACACAGTCAAATGAGCCAACAAAGTGTTAGTGACCTAAGTCTGGGGTGGGAATTCTTGGCTAGGTCCTCCGATGCTCAAGTCAATTTCCTCACTCCAAGGTGGAAGAAGAACAGTAACAAAAAAATATAGGAAATTAGGGTTTCAGATGCCTTGCGTCATGTACCTTACCAGAGGAGAGGATTCCCTTTTTTATACCACCTTACATAACCTCCGCGAACATGAGGTGGTCCCCAATTTGTTAGAAGTTGTTAGAAGATAAGAGAAGTACAACCTAGACATCGTGTAATAATCTTCTGAGGAATCTTTTTTTACCCCAGATGTACCTCCTTTTTCTTTTATAACTTGGGCCCTTAATGAAATACTCAAAGGAGTGTATTGATGTAACTGATTAATTAATGAAGAAACTTTGAGGCAATATTTCCCAATAAGTTTGCCAGGCTGTCATAAGTTTGTCTACTACTTATATGCTAAATATATCTCAACCAGTCGTTAAGCTGGTCGTATATTGAGAATACCTCTGTTAAATATATCCCGACCAGTCATTAAGTCGGTCGTATATTGAGATTCTTATAAGGTTGAGTACCTTTAAGCTCAATCAGGCTTTGCCCGATCGAGCGCACACAGGCAACCTTATGTTCTTTCATACTTCACTCGACCGATCGTATGTTAAAAGATTTATAAGGCTGAGTACCTTTAAGCTTGCTTGGGCTTTGCTTAGTCAACCGTACACAGGCAACCTTATGTTCGTTCAGCCTCCTTCAAGTTTAGTATGGTATGGTAGTGGCCCTTCTCCCCACACATGAAGCATACTATACGCATTGTCCTCTTTTGGGCTTTTTCATTCCTACAACCCATGTTAGTATTTAAAATAACTTAATTGGGTTTAGACCTACCTTCTTCTTACCCAATGGACACCTACTCTTGTAGTATCCCTTCTCGTTGCACCCGAAGCACGTGATGTGATCCTTTGACTTCACTTCGATGGAGATGCTCACTAGGTTGATTTCCAAGACTTCTTCTTCTTCTTCACTTGACTTGGTTTTTCTTCAACCTTTGAGGATGTCTCCTCATCAACACTTATGGATGGTATTTCTTCATCCTCCTTCTCCTCCGTGAAAGTTGAACATATGACACCTTCCGGTTGCTCCTCCTCTACTTGAGATTCTTCATCCGGTTCTTCAAATTTTTCTCCCTCTTGTGTAGGCAAAGGTTCTTCCCATAGAACCTTCTTTATCTTGCTCCACAAATCATGGGCGTTCTCATATTTACCTACATGACTCATCGCGTCATTAGGCAAAATATCAATTAAAATTGATATTCCCTTATCATTTGCCTTTGATCATGATCGTTGCTCCTCGGTCCAATATCTTGGTCGGAGCCTCTTCCCTTTCTTGTCTCTTGGGACTTCGAATGGATCCTTGACCACCATCATCATGTCCCAATCCATTTTGAAGAAGACCTCCATCTTCATCATCCAATACGTGATGCCCCATAAGCCTCCTTCAAATTTCGGAGGTACTATCAAGTCAACCATCTTTTTGTAGTTGCTCTTCTCGGCGGTTAGTCCGGTGAAGGGCATCCTCACTCTAATACCATTTATTGGAGGATCGGTGGTCGACTAGAAGGGGGTTGGATAGATGATGCTCCAAGTGATTGCTTCTCTACAAGTTGTTAGTTTGCGCAGTGGAAATACAAACTACTATAATGAAAACAAATATTAAAGCTAAAGGAAAGACAAGAAAACAAACCAAGATGCACGATCGCTTACGTGGTTCAGAGATAACTTGTGTTGGTCCCTTGGGCGACCGGCTAGAGAAGGGTGAATAGCCTGCACAAAAACAAACGCAACATTTCTCAATCTTTTATTGCTTAGTTAAATAAAATACTTGCATAAAAAGAATTAAGAAATTAAATAAAGAAATAGAGGCACAATCGATTTACTTGGTTACAATCGGGAAGGTTGATAATCCAAGGAAGTTAACGGCTCACTAAAGTCTCCTTCGGGCGGAGAAACTTCTTACAATAGTTACAACTCAAAAATAGAAAGATAAACTCAAACAGAACAATCACAAGTTTCTCTAATTTCTTGTTCTACTTAGATTCTGGGATCAGGGCTATATTTATATCCCTGGTCGGGGGCACCTGGAACCCTTCCAAGTGCCTGGAGGGGGATAAAACTTTATCTCTATCACAACAGATCACGTTTGACGCGATCCAGATAAAGATCCTAATCCGGGTGCTCGGACCAAGAAGGTCAACAACCTATTAACTTTTGATCCCGGTCTTCTGCTCTGGTTCCACTCGCCTTGGTCCGGGTCTTCCGCTCCGGCTCCGCTCGCTTGGATGATCTCAGCCATCCAGAATAGGGTTCACCTGAACCCAACTTCCGGCCTTCGAGCAAGCTTCCGCTCTAGCTTCTCATCCCTCGGAAACGCTGCGCACCTCCTTCTCGTCCGCCCGTGTACTTTTCCACAGCACCTCGTCCCTCGAACGTACTGAGTTCGTCGGCTCTCTCTCATGCCGTCCTTCTCGCTAGCTGCGTCTTTTGCTCGACTTCCTTTGCTTCTAAGCTCCTGCACACTTAGACACTGTGTTAAACACTAACAGGACCTTACCTGACTTAGTTGATCACATCAAAACTATCTTGGGGTACCAACAATCTCCCTCTTTTTGATGTGATCAAACCTAAGTTAAGTTAGGGTAAACAAATAGCTGTTAAAAAAAATTTGTTAGTACAAAAAAAAACTTAACTATAAAAATTTGAAATACTACTCTCCCCCTAGGCTTAATCTTTATTACTCCCCCTTTTGAGCACATTAAAAATGGGGTACCAAAAAATAATTTCACTTAACAATGATAAAAAGTCTAAGGGTCACTAAAAATAAGAAAGTTAAAAAAAACTCTGAGTGTAAAAAAAACTTTCTGAGTGTTAAATTTTGCAAGATAAATAAAAAAACTTTTAAGTTTTTTTTGTTTAAAAAAATCTATTTTAAACAAACATTAAAAGCATTTTAATTAAATGTTTATTAGTTAGTCAATTAAATATTCATTTCATTAATTGACTTTCAGGCTGTGACGAGGCATTAGGTCTTTTTGGTTATTGGAGTAACAATCACTTTCTAGAAAAAGTTTCTTAAAGAAATTTAAACATTTAATTTTCTCTCTGAAAGCCCTATTAAAAAATTTTAATTTATGCAAAATTTTGGAACCTAATATAGGTTCCTCCCAACTGGATTAATCAAAAATTTCTCAAGGATATATTTTGTTAATAAGTTTCTGATTTGGCCCCTATAATATCTGAGATGCCAGCTTAGTTCATTATAATTTTGAGTTTGTTGAACATTTGAGCATGCATTATTTTTCAAGTTTTCTACTTATGTTCTCAATTTATCATTTTCTGATTTTAATTTATCAAAATCTTCTAATAGACAAGATTTAGCTAAAATTAATTTTAGCTCTTTATTTCCTTTTTCCAACTTGCAACAGTTTTTCGATAATACTTTAACGAACTTGAATAACTTATCAAGAGGAAGAGATCGTACTTGACTTACTCGTCGATCCCGTTATCCGTAGCTCCCCCTGAAGTGATGATTTCTTCTGATGTCGCTCCCCCTTCATCGATACTCATTTCGGACGAGCTTGCTTCATTTTCATCTTATTTATGACTTGCCACTAGCGCAAGTCCGGCGATGGCTTCAATCTCCGATTCGAACGACGTTTCGTCACATGTCACCTTTAGATTCTTATACTTGTTTATTTAGACGGGCTTCTTATTCTTTCCCTTGTCCTTGTTCTTCAATTATGGTAATTGTCTTTTACGCGCCTTTCATCATCGCAGTGGTAGTATCCGATCCTTCTTTTTTTTCTACCCTGCGGATGATTAGATTTTCTAGATTTAAATAATTTTTTAAATTTACGTACCATTAGCGTCGTTTCATCATCACCGAGAGAGGATTCTGAGTCGTGTTCGTCCATCTTCGCCTAAAGGCAATGTTGTGCTTCGACTCCTTCTTTGGATCTGCACATCTCATATCATGCACTTCAAAAGTTGAAAATAATTCTTCTAAGGTAGTTATTTCTAAGTCCTTGAATATATAATAAATATCTACTAATGATGCCCATGCAGTATTTTTAGGGAATGCATTAAGTGCGTACCTTAGCAAATCTTAATTGCTTACATTTTCTTCGAGATTCGTGAGTCTGGTGATGAGCTCCTTGATCTTATTGAAGGTGTGTAACAATTTCGCCTTCCTTTAATCGAAGGTTGTTGATATAGTTTCTAAGCAGATCCCGTCTCACAAGTTTCGCCTGCAAGATTTCTTCGTGTAGTTCCAGAAATTTCTCCCACAACTCCTTGGCAGACTCGCAGGCTCCAATTTGGTTAACTTCTTGTGGTGGTAATACGCTCAACAAATGGAATTCTGCTTTCCCATTCACCACGAAGTCGGCTTGCTCCTTCTTCGTCCATTGGTATTCTTCTTTACCTTTAGGTGGTATAAAACTGAATTTCATTATTAAAAGTAATTCAAAATCAGTTTTAAAGAATACCTCCATTTCTTTTTCTAGCTCGTGAATTCCCCCTCTGATTTTGGTGGGTAGATGCTCAGTCCAGCCATCTCATATGCTTCGTTCGGCGGTTAGTCCTCCTGAAGCTGTTGGGATCTGATACCACTTGTTGGTCCCTTAGACGACCGGCTAGAGGGGGGGTGAATAACCTGTATAAAAATAAACGCAACCTTTCTCGATCTTTTATAGCTTAGTTAAATAAAATACTTGCATAAAAAGAATTAAGAAATTAAATAAAGAAACATAGGCACAATCAATTTACTTGGTTACAACCGGGGAGGTTGTTAATCCAAGGAAGTTAATGACTCACTAAAGTCTCCTTCGGGCGAAGAAGCCTCTTACAACAGTCATAGCTCAAAAATAGAAAGCTAAACTCAAACAAAACAAATCACAAGTGTTGTTTCTCTAATTTCTTGTTCTACTTAGCTTCTGGGACTAGGGATGTATTCATAGCCCTGGTTGGATGCCTGGAAGGGTTCCAGGTGCTTGAAGGGGGATAACACTTTATCCTTATTACAACAGATCAAGTTTGACGCAATCCAGATAAAGATCCTGAGTTTAGGCGCCCGGAAGGGTTCCGGGTGCCCGGAGTCCGGTGAGTCCGGGCGCCCGGACTGGGTCTAGAAGCTCAGACCAAGAAGGTCAACAGCCTATTGACTTTCAGTCCCAATCTTCTGCTCCGGTTCCGCTCACCTTGGTCCGGGTCTTCCGCTCCGGCTCCACTCGTTTGGGTGATCTCGGCCATCCGGAATAGGGCTCACCTGAACCCAACTTTCAGCTTTTGACCAAGCTTCCACTCCGGCTTCTCGTCCCTCGGAAACACCGCATGCCTCATTCTCGTTTGCCCGCACACTCTTCCACAGCACCTCATCTCTCGAACTCACCAAGCCCGTCGGCTCTCTCCCTTGTCGTCCTTCTCGCTAGCTGAGTCTTTTGCTTGACTTCCTATGCTTCTAAGCTCCTACACACTTAAACACAGTGTTAAACATTAACAAGACCTAACCTAACTTGGTTGTTCACATCAAAATTATCTTGGGGTACCAACAACTTGCTCCTACTCTACGACTGTCTGTAAGATGGACAATCCCTCAATCCTTCAGTGGATTAGCCCCCGACAAACTTCGGCTATCTCAAGTCTCCTTGTGGGTGGAGAAACCTCACTGCAACTCTAACCAAGACCTCTTGGACACAAAGAAAACCTTGAGCACTTAGTGACTACTAATTTGGGTTAACCGCCACTAATTTCATCAACTTTGGCCAGTAATCCCAAGCTCCATTTTATAGAGCTTGGGAAGAAACAACCTTGTTGTTTACCGTTACCAGTTGGCTGGTCCTTGCACCAGTCGACTGGTGTCTGGCCAACGGCTCTTTACCAATCAACTGGTCCTTGCACTAGTCGACTGATCCTTATTATTCAGGCACAGAAACTCTCTATGCTTTGACCCAGTCGACGAGTCCCAGTACCAGTCAATTGGTAAAACCTTAAACCTAGGGTTTCCCTTCCCGAGTGCATTTCTCTCGTCCTCGGACCCTCACGACTCACTTGACTCTTCTTCACATCTTTGACCTCTTGCCTTCACGCCTACTTCCTTTGGCTCTCATCCCTCAGATGCATTCAAGCCCACAGTTCGTCCCCAATGTCATCCTTCACGTATGCCTCGAAGTCACTTCCCTCGGCCTTTGTCCTTACTGCCTTGTCCACGGTCCCTCGGATGCTCCATCATTCACTGGACCTGAAGCCATCAAGCTGAGTCATATGTGTATCCTGCAAACCTGCACACTCATATACACATATCAAATACAAGGTTAAATCTAACTTAAACTCTTTACCCAAACATCAAAATACATGGTCACACAGACCATTCAATTGCACCAACAGGTGCTCCCATATAAAGGGAGACCATGGTCTTGAGCAAGACACACAAAAAAGAAGCAGTAGCTCTTCATCTCTGTTCCCTTCCTTCCTCTCAAATCCGAACATCTAGAATCTCTAACCTCTTGTGTTTGGAATTCATACAAAGAAAAACTAGTATGATGCGAAAAATAATTACTAGTTATACCTTTCTTTGTATGCAACAACCTCTTGATCTTCTACCGTATTTCTCTTCTTATCTCGGACATCATGTGGGTGATGATCTTCCAAGACGAGAACCACCCAAGCCCTTCTTCTTCCTTCTTCCAAGTTTTGGCCAAGCAAATTTCTCCAAGAGATAGCAAGTCTTGGCCACCACCACCAAGCTCCAAGGGATGTTAGAAAAAAAGCCTCCTTTTCCACCTTCTTCTCCTAGCAAGATCCGGCCACGTTCCAAGCTCCAAGAGATGATGAGGTTCGGCCAAGGAGAAGAAAGAAAAAGGAAAAGGGAGAATAAGAGGGGCGGCCACACCAATGAAGAGAGGAGAGGAATAGAAGAGAGTTCACTTTGTGAAGGCACACCCTCCTTCTCTTTTATAATCCTTGGTCTTGGCAAATAAGGAAAGTTTTAATAAAAACTTCCTTATTTTCTTTGCCATGAAAAGGAAAATTTAATTGATAAAAAATAATTTCCTTTTCTTTTATTAAAGTGGCCGACCACCTCTAATTCTCCAAGCAAGGAAAGTTTTAATCACAAGAATTAAAACTT
Source organism: Zingiber officinale (assembly GCF_018446385.1). Classification (NCBI taxonomy): domain Eukaryota; kingdom Viridiplantae; phylum Streptophyta; class Magnoliopsida; order Zingiberales; family Zingiberaceae; genus Zingiber; species Zingiber officinale. The sequence continues at coordinate 120,939,441 of NC_055989.1, forward strand.
CTTAATTTGTTTCCGGAAATTTTTTAAAATAAAAATTTCTCTATTAATTTTTCCCTTCATGGTTGGTTATAAAAGGAAATTTTATAAATTAAAATCTCTCTATTAAAACATGTGGATGATTTCCAAAAAGAAAAGTTATCTTTAAAATTAAAATCTTCCTCTCAATCTACAAATAAGGAAAGATATCAAATCTTTTCTTAATCTTGTAGAAACTATAATAGGAAAATTTTAATTTTAAAACTCTCTTTTAAAATCATGAACATGATTTCATAAAAGGAAAGTTTTATCAAAAAATTAAAATCTTCCTTTCAATCTACAAATAAGGAAAGATATCAAATCTTTTCTTAATCCTTTGTAGAAACTATAAAAGTAAATATTTAATTTTAAAACTCTCTTTTAAAATCATGAGGATGATTTCATAAAAGGAAAGTTTTATCAAAAATTAAAATCTTCCTTTTAACTACAAATAATGAAAAATATCAAACCTTTCACTTAATCTTTTGTAGAAAGCTATAAAAGGAAAGATTTAAATTTTAAACTCTCTTTTAAAACCATGGTATCCACATAAGAAAGATTTAAAAAATAAAATCCTTTTAAATTTAATGTGGTCGTCCACACAAAGCTTGGATTCAAGCTAGGGCCGGCGACACAACTTGGCTCATCCTATTTGCTTGGCCGACCCAAGCTTGGGTTCCAAGCTTGCTTGGTCGGCCACCTTAGGATGGGTATAAAGGTGGGTATAATACTTTATTAATAAGAAGCTACGATAGGGGCCGAGAGGAGGAATTAGTTTTGGTCTCCCGATGAAATTAAGCTTCAAGTGTTCGCCCCGAACACCCAACTTAATTTCATCAATAATAATTCATTCTACTAAACAATTATTATTGAACTACCGCACCAATCCCAAATTACATTTTGGGCTCCTTCTTATCATGAATGTGTTAATCTCCCTCTGTTTAAGATATCGGATGTCCACTAATTAATTGAGTTACTAACAACTCATTTTAATTAATATCTTAGTCTAAGAGTAATACCACTCAACCTTATTGTCGTGTCAGACTAAGTCCACCTGCAGAGTTTAACATGACAATCCTTATGAGCTCCTCTTGGGGGCATTATCAACCTAGATTACTAGGACACAATTTCCTTCTATAATCAACAACACGCACTATAAGTAATATCATTTCCCAACTTATAGGGCCTATTGATTTATCGAGCTAAATCTCACCCTCTGATAAGTCAAAGAAATAAATACTAAATATATGTGATTGTTATTATATTAGGATTAAGAGCACACACTTCCATAATAACTAAGGTCTTGTTCTTTTATTAAGTCAGTATAAAAAGAACTTACCTTAAATGGTCCTGCTCAATACACTCAGAGTGTACTAGTGTAATTTATCAGTCAAGATAAACTAATACCTAATTACACTACGACTATTCCAATGGTTTGTTTCTTTCCATCTCAGTCGTGAGCTACTGTTTATAATTTATAAGACATTGATAACATTATCTTCTGTGTGTGACACCACACACTATGTTATCTACAATATAAATTAATTGAACAACTACACTTAACTTATAAATGTAGATATTTGAACAATATGATTCTTTTTTCTAAGTAAATGTTTATACAAAAAGCAAGGCTTTTAGTATACATTCCAACACCGTCAACCTGAGTCACATGTGTATCCTGTAGTCCTGCACAACTCAAGTACATATATCAAATACAAGGGTGAATCTAACTTAAACTCTTTGCCCAAACACCAAAACATATGGTCCCACGGACCATTGGGATTGCTCCAACATACTTTCCTTTTCCTTTATTGATCCTCTTTCTCTTCTTGCTTGAACCTTGAGATCTAGATGCTAGGTGAGCACCTTTAGGGGTCTCAAGCCTCAGTCTCTCCCTTATGTTTCCTTTTCTAGTATACCGCGCAGTTACCAACTTCATATGAAGTGTGGTAGTGTCGACCTTTTTATTTGAGGTGAATCGATCTGCCAATTGGTTTAGAAAACTCCTATCATCTTCTCCCTTAGTTATCGAGCCCTTTATTGGTGCCGGTATGGAAAACTTCATGATACTTAGACACATGCGATTTGATTTCTCCCACAGTTAAAATTCAGCCCTCTACTCTATAGTGCTAGCACTGGTCAGAGATGCGGGATGATCATTCCTTAATACATAGTCTAAGTCCATGCAGCTTAAGACTACAGTCACGTATTTTATTTATTCAGGAAAATTTGAACTAATTAGTATTGGAATGCTAGTAATACTAGTAGTTACATATTGCACTGAAATTTAAGAAGTAAATTTATTTAAACTCACGATTTAACTAAAGCCAAAAACATAAAAGTAATATATAAAATTATGCAAATAAAATAAAAATTTTAAATGCATATAAATGAGCTCTTTAATTATGAGATATCAAGTACAACATAATATGTCTTCCTTTGGGTCGACACATTATTTGTTAGCGATACTCTCTGATATAACTCAAACTTAAATTGGCCACACAATGTGCCTTCCTTGGGTCGACCCATTGTGCGCATAATATGATATTTTATATGAGTTATATTTTTATCCATAGCTTACAATAATCTTAATCGGTCACATAATATGTCTTCCGATCCTTTGGGCCGACATATTTTGTGCATGATTTGAACAAAATAATATTTTATTCATACTTGTAAGTTACTTTATGCATATATCTGGTATAAAAGTAACTTTCCTTTGGACCAATTACTTTTAGTATAGATATATGTCGATCAACACAAAATGTACTAAACCTACCTAAGATGTCTTCCTTTGGGCCGACACAATAGTTCAACTTAGTAGCACATTATGTGGATAGACTCAAGAAAACTTTAGAAACTTAATTCGAATAGAAATTACTTAATCAACCTTAACAACATAAAATTAAATTTATTAATTGATTAATACCTTATGCTATTATCTCAATCAATTTAAAAGCCTTAACTATATTATTATATATATAGAACCCTTCTGTCAGAGCTAAAACTACCTTTAAAATTTATAATTAAATGACATTATTTAACACTATTTAATTTCTTAATTAATCATGCATTAAAAATTTAATGTATTTTTTTTATTTCGTTTGTTCACTGTTTCACGTTGAAACATTGATAATTTTTTTAAAAATTTCTTTTACTGTTTCATTGAAATACTAGTTTGGATTTTTTTATTGTTTCTTTACCTCACTGTTTCACGTTGAAACAGAAAGAAAAAAACCTTAAAAAAATAATAATCTTAATCGATTAAAAAACAATTCTAATTAATTAATAATTGAAATAGTCGTATCTTCAAGGTCGTTAATCGAATAGAATTTTTAATTATTTCTATTCAAACGTTTAGATTCGATAATTGATTATTCGATCAAAGTAATCGATTGGATTATCATAATTTTATCTAAAATTAATTTAAACAATAATGATTTTCATCGTTCTTCATAATTTTTCACATAAATATAAAAAACTCGAAAAATAAGTCTATTCTAATTTTCTTTTATATGATTTTCAATAATTAAAAAATTTGTATTAACTAGGAAAGACTTAATTTAGTATACAAACAACAAATCGACGAAAAACCTAAACTTTATTGTCAATGAAAACGACAAAACAAAACTTGGCTCTGATACCAATTGATAGTTCTTGTAAATCTAAGCTGTATGGATTCTAAGAACCGTATAAGAATTCAGATATAAGAAATACAGGAACATATGAGTATGAATCTTTCTTTTATTAATTAAACATGACATAAAAAAATAAATACATAAATATAATAGACAAGGAACCTGATTGAAGAGTCATCACCTTGTCTTTACCGTTGTCGGCTTGATTTTTGTGGAAGAAGATGTAGCTGAAAGGAAGGTCTTCCAAGGGGGCTTAAGGGATGACGGCACCGTAAAACTTCTTGTCAATGGGAAACAAGAAACTATGTCAAGATTTCGTCATAAACCCTTGGGGACCAACCCTATATATAGTGGACGTTTATTATCAATCCATAGATAATAATATATGTGGGACTATAAGTCTATATATATACTGAATATCTAATATCATCATATGGATGATAATATAGATGCGAGACTAAAAGTTCTGTACATACAAGATCTACGTCCAACAACCGAATCCAATAAATTTAAATTAGATCACTTTAAAGGATTCAGATCGTATTCACATATGTAACTTATAAATAAGTTCACCTAATAGGGATAATCATATCCAATGTATCCTTTTGTATTTTCTATTTTAGCCATCATTAAATAGAAATTATCCTTAGCTCCACGCACATAAAGAGTTCGTACCTTATTAGATACATTAAAAATCCAAATATCCAAAATCTTAATTGATCACCTTTAATTAGGTTTAATCGAATACGACCGCATGCAATACATAATTATTTACATATTGGATTAATGATCTAACATTTCAGACAAGAGACCAGAGACAAGAGACAAGAGAAAGCCTGTTGCTTAGCTTCCCCCTCTCATGAGCTCCTTCACATACCTCGCCATCTCTAGTGCTTCTTTCGATCTTGATCCATTTAGCACTGGGGATTACATTGCGAAGAAGCCAATGAGTAGGAGAATAACCCGTCCCCTAGAGGTCGTAGAATACGACAGCAGTGTAAAAAAACTCATCACCTATTGTGAACAAGACAATGTACTCTGAGGCCACTCATTATTGAAAACATATTTTTTTTAAAAAATAAAAAATAAAAGGGCACTCAGGTAGCTTGCTACTCTATGACTGTTACACTGTTATAATAACTATTAAATAATAGCTACAATAATTTTAAAATGATTTTACTCAAATTAAGATGATTTTAATGAAATTTAAAAATTTTTAACTTAGTAAAATGTTTTTTATATAAAATACTTTATATATAGTTTTTCTAATAAAATTGAATTATAAAAATATTTTTTAACATATCTAAGCAGTTAACTTATAACAGCTATTAACTATCTACTACGATAGTTGAAATACGAATATATTTTATACAATAAATATCATATAGTACTTTTTATTTTTTTTTTAAAAAATGTTTTTTTAATGATTAATAATCAAGGGTGCTAAAAATTGATTGGAGTTGTTACAGTGGAATTCATTCTTACACTTGGATATTTTTTTTTGATATTTTAATATTCTATTTTTTCCCCTTATGTGGAATTCATTTTTTATGGGATTATATATATGGATAAGTTATTGTATACAAGGCTCTTTGTTGTGCACATTAGATTGCTACTTTTTATTGCATACGTTGGAATTTAAATAACAGATAAAATTTTACTTTTTATAGGAAAGATTCTTGAAATGAGTTGTCACCTTCGTGGTTGGCATAATTGTGATTTTTGAAGAGTACATTAATGATTGGGTCTGAAAGAAAGTACTCTTCAAAAGTAACGCCAATTATTGTTTGTTCCCTTTTCTGTATGCAGCCAATTTATGGGCTAGCAATAAAAAGTATATATATTTGAAGTTGACACAGTATATTTAATTGTTTGAACGGATTAATTTATGATCGATTTAGTTTTATAAAATTTTTTTGTAATGGATAAATCGGATGGTGCTTATGGGCCCACTTTCTTAGGCCTACAATCCATTGAGGAAATTTTTTTTATAATTTAGCTGAATCTAGATTATGAGATCTAAATATATAATCAATGTACTGTAACATCATTATGATTTCAAAGCCTAATTATTACCTAAATGTTTACAAAGTTTTTTTTCTAAAATGACATTAGTAATCAATTTCTTTTATTTGATATTTACAAATATTATTTTATTATTAGATTTTTTTAATTAATTATGTTCTTCATAGTGCATCCCAACGGGGATTGCTTTAATCTATATGGTGTTTTTTTTTAAAAGTTGCATACTTTCTAATTTTTATCATTCACATTATTAGAATTAATAGCTATTATGATATTCTTTGAGAATATTTTTTAAATCTAATTATAAATACTTTTTAATGATGCTTATTATAAATTATTAATTTTAGAAATAAAAAATCAAATTATTATTTATGATGATAATTTTCATAAGTTTCATTTTTTTAGTTTCTAAACTTATTAATCATTAAACCTAATTAATTTATTTTTCCTAAATATTTTTTTTTTCTTTCTAAACCTTAACGCAATCTTCTTTCTTCTTCCTAGCAAACGACTAGAGGTAACCTCTCTCTTTTTTTTCTTGTCTCATTTTTCCTAAATTTTGCATTTTCTAATGTGATAAATAGAATGATTTTTTGCCATTTTGCATATGGTACGATCATATATGTGTTTCAAAAAGAGATGCCTATAATCATTTGATAATTGTTGGATTTATCAAAGGGTATACTCACTGGATAGCTCATAGCGAGATAGCATATAGTGCACTTTCAAACACTACTGTTCCATTTTGAAAAGATACAGATGATAAGGGAGAGGTCAAAGTTGATTGGATACTTGACAATTGAAGTCTTAACAGATTATGGAGGACTAGATGTTAGGCTTTTGATGGAAGTCCTAATAGATTAAGGACGATTAAATGTTAAACACATGACGATAAATTTTAACAGGTCATAGAAGTCTAGATGTCGACCAGTTAATGGAAAGTTTTGATAGGTCATGAAGAACTAGATGTTGAGTAGTTGATATGGAAAGTCTAGTTAGGTAAAAAATGATTAGATACTTGGACATTTTGTTGAAGTTCAAATTGGTTATGGAGGACTAAATATTTGATATGGGTTGATGTCTTAATAGGTCAAGAGTGACTGATACTAAGTAAAGTTGAAAGTCCTAAGAAAGTGGATCCTAGGTAGTAAAAGTCCTAGCATATTAAAAGTGACCAGAGGCTAGAAAAGTGGAAGTCCTTGTAGGACAACAATGGCTTGAAAAGCATACAACGAAGTCCCTTGGGATGGAAAAAAAATTAGTTTGGAGAGGTTAAATTTAGAGTATTAGTTGACTAATACAATTATTAGTTGACTAATAATGGTAGTTGACTAGGAATTTGATTATAACTAAAACTCAAGTTGGAAAAAAAGCCTAATTTAAGTTAAAAATGGGCATTGGGTAGCAAACAGTTAATTGGAACAAATCAATCAATTAAATGAATAATGTTCTCAACATGAACAATAATTTTAACTAAAATGAATAGAAAGTTCAATAGTTGATTGATGGAGTAAACTAATGATTTCTTGGATTGAATACAAAGTTTAGAAGTCAATTTGGGGAGTCAACTTCTCAATATATAGTCGACTATTATGTGTTGAACAATCAAAAAATCGAGAAATGATCAACAAAGATCCTAAATACGATATATTAATTCTTGTAGAATTGATTAGATTAAGCACATTAGTCCATTAATGGAGAAAATTATAAAAGATTAATTTCTATTGGACTGAAGGAGACAATAGAATGGGAGGGGGGCGGGGGGTGAATCTCACGTGTTTAAAACTTCTTCTTTTCATTTTATAAATCTAAGTAAAGTAGCAACGGAATAAAGAAAAACAAACAAGAACATAATTTAATTTTTTACTTGATTCGTAGTCCAGTAACTACTACTCCAAGACTCATAATCCTTGATCACTTCTGAATGAGCAATCAACTAAAGGTTTTTATCTCAGAAAATATTTAGAGAAAAAAACAAACTCATACAAGAAATGAGGAGGATAGTAACAACATTATTATCTCTTTAAATTAATGCAAGTAATGAAAAGATTATATCGATAACAAAGTAGAAGATAAGCATAAGTTGTTAGAGAGTCTCTCGTCATCGTAGTAGCAACACTTGCACGTACAGAATCAACAAAAGTGAGATGGAATGAAGATGGAATTGATATAGAGCCTCAGCTGTCGAGGTTTCTTTTATAAGTCACTTTCGGTCAACTGGAAACCACTTAGTTGACTAAACCCTATCAGTCGACTGATCCTTTATTAGGCGATTGGTTCTACTTCTTTCCTTACTCCCAGGGATATGATCTGATCAATCTAGCAAAATCTAAATTTTCAATCGATTAACCCCATCCAATTGATTAGTCCCCAAGGGTTTCCTTAACTATGACGATTCAATCATGCTCGTATCCACTTTCTAAATGTGGTTTGATCGATTGATCCCCCTGATCAGTCGATTGAACCCTAGTTTCTTTTGTTGCAGTGATTTGAATCTTACTATTCTTATCCACCTGGATCGATAGAGTAAACCTACATGTTCAGTCAACTGAACCCCTCAATCAACTAAAACTTTGCTTTTCTACAAAACAAAGTTAGTACAGTAATACACTAATAATCAACCTACAAAATAGAGTTAGATAATTGATAATTATATGCATGAATAAGTCTGACAATTAGGATTGTCTTATCTTAATTTAGAAACCTTTGTTAGGTTCTTTAGTCGAATCAACGCCTAAGGTTTAGCCCAACTAGAACACGACCTCACGGTTCTTCTTTTTAGAAGAACCATTCCACTCAAGAGTTTACCTTAACTTACCCGCCAAATATCTGGTCCTCTAGACCTGTTTGGACTTTCTATTCTCAGTGTCTGATCAACCTGATCTACGAAGACTTTTCTTATAATACTAAATTAGCACAATAACAATAATAGTAATGTAAAATAGTGTTAGCAACACTATACTTAGATTTACCAAAATCCGCTGCAACACTAAATTGTTTAGAGTTCACTCTTCTAAGACTTCTCACTGAAGGAATTGTATATTAATTGTACAAAACAATTAAATATTTTCAGCGATCTCCCGTAGATCAACAATTGGTGACGACAGGACTTACTATTGGAAGAACAATCACAGGATCAGAAAGTTCTATGCAATTTCACAAACCAAATCACACCACCTCAGATGTTCTTCTTCCTCTCTCGTTGTCTCTTTCTCCACCACTGTGAATGATTCTTGGATGCACCCCTTATAAAGGGAAAATAACCCATGGTATAATGGACTTTTTTCATTAAGAGTAGTGGGCAACGTGGGCACGTTCCCATGTTCCCACGTTCCCATTTCCTACATCTCCCACTCGTCCAAGGTAAGTCACCAAGACTAATTTATTCAAGTAAGTCACTAAGACCAGTTAGTCACAAAGACCTAAAAGGTCACATACACTATTTGAGAGTTTGATCACAAAGACCATATTAGAACATCCAATCCATACTTAGAGAAAATGGTTCGTGCGACAGCAAGCACACTGAGTGATAGTTGTTAAGAAGATTGTTACACTTTACATAGTCGCTCTCTGAGATATCAATGCTAACAAAGTTGTTACACTTTACTTAGCCACTCTTCCAAATAAATTAGAGACGCACTCTTCATGGCACATAGCCTCTCTCTCCTGGTGGTACATAGCCTTTATCCATGATTCATCCAATCTCCCAGTGGCACACAACTATTATCTTAGAGATATCTATGTCTTACTATTTACCCAGATTAAATAATCTTCATTTACATCAATATGAACATCTCTAATCCCTTATAATGACTATTATAACGACCCGGCCCCTTGGTCCCTTGGGCGACCCAACTGACGGCCTATTTGGTGGCCCCTGGGCGGTTCCTTGGGTGGCCCAACTGGCGGCCCATTTGGTGACCCCTTATGTCGTCGACCGACGACCCTCGGTCGTGCCGTTACTCACTAGGTCTTCCCACCCCTGGCCAGTGGATTTTTGCCTTCCCAGGATTTGAACTCTAGACCTCTAGGCTAAGTACTAGAGTTTATGAATCCTAGTAGCCAAGTGAGTTTAAGTACTAGGCTCAAGTCTAGATAGGTTGATAGCTGGCATGAAGTCCAGATTGGTTGAGATCTAGTAGGAGGAAGATCAGTTGGGTTGACAACTAATTGAAGTCCAAATTGGTTGAGATCTGGTAGGAAGTTCTAGTAGGTCAAGGAACTTGACATCAAGAAAGTCTGTGATTGGTAAGTGGAGGTAAATAACTAGAGGAGAGATCTAACGAGAACGTGTTCCTGGTTGAGGGAACAGTAGATGTCGATACAGCCTAGAGTTTTAGTGAAACTCAAAGTCAGGACTGGACAACCCAAAGACTATCAAATATTTAATTACTACTCTTCTTTCTATATTATTTATTATTGTGCTAACCTTTTGATGTAGGAAAATCATGCGGCTGAAAAAGGGGGCTCTAGGCACTCTAACACAGTCTAAGCACCCGGAGGTGGTCCAGGCGCCTGGGCAAAGAGGTGAAGCAGTGATGTGCGTAGGTTATACATGCATTTAGACCTTTATTGATATACATTTATATGTATTTCTTATTATTTTATTAGCATTACTACTCGTTTGTCCAGAGATATGCTCTTTCTGTGTTTTTATTGATAGAGAGCGAAAAGGAACGAAATTGGACAAAGAATGCAAGGGAAAAGCTCTTTTTGAAGCCAGCATTGGGTAGGTCATGCCTTGAGTCATGGTCATGCCCCTCATTTCAGATACCCACACTACTCGATCGTGTTAGGAGGCACGATCGTGCCTCCTCAACAGGCGGCCACAAGGGTCAGACGTGTCGAACATTCCAGAAGAGCACATGGGTAGACTGTGCCTCTCCATTCTATAGGTGCACACGGTATGGCTGTACCCACTAGGTATGGCCATGTAGACTCTTACACAGTGTGCATGACTTGACAATGCCAAATGGCATGGTCATGTGAGTTTGATAGCCAGGGCACACAACCCCAACCCTATATAAGGAGATTTTCTCCCCTCTTGACACATATTGGGTTTAGGGCTATGCTCCCTTCCTTGGAAAAGGGTTTTCCCCTCTAGAGGAAACCCTAGAACTTCCATTTTTGTTGATCTGCACCATCCGTCTACCTCTGAAGTAAGGAAGTATCCCAAAGACACTGATAAACTCTGTGGTAAGCATTTCTTCTCCTCCATCTTCTGTTTGGAGTTGTAAGAATATTTTATTTTATGTTATTGGTTTGTTGTTCCTTTGCAATGGAGTAAATCTTCTTTACTCTAGAACTAGGGAGTAGTTATGATATGAATTGATGTAAAACTTTCTAGATATTCCTGTCTTTTATTTCTATGACATGTTTGTGCTCCCCTCTTGACTCATCTTGGGTTTGGGGTTGTGCTCCCTTCCTTGGAAAAGGGTTTTTCCCTCTAGGGGAAAACCTAGAGCCTCCGTTTTTGCCAATTTCCACCATCCGTCCACCTCCGAGGTAAGGAAGCATCCTTAAGACACCAGCAAACTCTGTGATAAGCATTTCTTCTCATCCATCTTCTATTTGAAGTTGTAAGAATATTTATTTTGTGTTCTTGGTTTGTTATTCCTTTGCAATGGAGTAGATCTTTTTTGTTCTAAAACTAGTGAGTAGTTATGATTTGAATTGATGTAAAACTTTCTAGATATGCCCGTCTTTTATTTCTATGACATGTTTGTGCTTGGTTCTTATTCGATTGAATGTATGTGTGAATCTTTATTGCTAACTCTTGTTGTTTAATTGGATGGATGTATGGATTAGTCTCGCGTGGTGGGCATACTCGAGATTGTATGACCGAGGGTCCCTTAGTGATAGAGGGTAACCATTAAATCAGACATCTCGAGCATTCCCTTGAAATAGAAGCTAAATCCATACAAGGGAGACTCTAAGTAGTGCTTAATGGATTTTCCCAAATTCTATGCTAGGAGGTGATAGAGTAATTTAGATAGTATGATCAAGGGTTCCTTGGTGTTAAAGGGTAACCACTAAATCAGACCTTCTATATTGCCCTTTTTGTTTAGTAGCATCTAATGTCAATGGAGAGAGTACTCTGGTGAGACCATCATGGGGTAGTATTGGTATTCATTTAGGTTCCTTACGAGTCATAAACATAGAGGAATTAAGATTAGAATCTATATTACATTAAGGAGTATCACAATGAAATTGAAATCCTTGAACTACCTTCCCCAAACTAACTCTTCTCTCTCTCTCAAACTCTTCTCTCAACACCCTCTCTCTTCTCTCAAATCTCTTGATCTCTTGCATTCGTTACTCTAATCAACCTTTGATTTTTTAAATAATTCATCATATGAGCTCAACTATTGCTTAGTCAATAATCCTTATGGATCAATAATTATTTTATTACTGATGATGTTTTCGTACACTTACGGATTTGTAACAAGTAGCAAGCGATTGGCTAAGGTGGCGTACACTGGTTGTGTTGGTCCCTTTGGAGGCTGGCAAGAGGGGAGGGGTGAATTACCCTGAAAAAATAAATCAACCCTTTCTCGACTTATAACTAAATTAAGAATACCTGTAATTAAAAATAAAGAGATTAATTAAACATGAAATAGACACAAAGGAGTTACTTGATTTGCAATCAGAAAATTGCTAATCCAAGGAGAATGAACCGCACTATCTGAAGATCTCCTTCGGGCGGAGTAGCCTCTTATAGCGTTAATAGCACACAAAGAAAAGTAGAACAAACAAAAATGGATTACAAGTTGTTGTTCAGCTTCTTGGACCAAGGCTATATTTATAGCCTTGATCGGGGCACCTGGAAGGATTCCAGACACCTGGTAGAGGATAAAACTTTATCCCTTTTCACATAGATCGTGTTTGACCACGATCTGGATAAAATCCAGGTCCGGGAGCCCAAAAAAGTTCCAGGCACCCGGACTGGTTCTGGTCGCCCAAACCAAGAAATTCAATAGTGTTGACTTTTTCAGTGTGGGCTCTCTACTCCGATTCAGCTCGCCTTCATCCGGGTCTTCCGCTCCGGCTCCGCTTGCTCGGGTGATCTCGGCCATTCGGAATAGGGCTCACCTGAACCCAACTTCCGACCTTCTCCTCGAGCAGCCTTCCCCCCGGGTTCTCGTCCCTCGAACGTCGCGTACGTTCTTCTCATCCACTGGTGTACTCTTCCGCGGCACCTCGCCCCTCGGACGCACTGAGCCCGTCGACTCTCTCCCTGTGCCGTCCTTCTCGCTAGCCGTGTCTTCCGCTTGACTTCTTGTGCTTCTAATCTCCTGCACACTTAGACACAAGGGTAAACCAAACATGACCTAACTTAACTTGTGTGATCACATCAAAACACCTTGGGGTTCCAACAATCTTCCCCTTTTTGATGTGAGCAACACAAGTTAAGCTAGGGTAAACAAATGCAATGTAAAAATAATTAATTTTGCAAATAAGTGCAAAAAGATTTTTCAGTTTAAAAAATTATATTATACCATACCTCCCCCTAGACTTAATATCCTTCTCCCCCTTTGATCACATAAAAAAATGAGGTTTCTTAACAAGTCTAAGGTTAACTTTAAAAAAAAATTACAATAAATTAGAAAATTTTAAGTGTTAAAAAAATTTTAAGTGAGAAAATTTTTAGATAGAAAATTTCTAAGTAAGAACAATTTAATTTTCTAAGTTAAAAATAAAATTTTTATATAACGGAATAAATAACTTAAAAAATATTTTTAACTGAAATAATTTAAATATTGAATTTTTCTAAGTGAATTTTTTAGAATAAATTTCAATAAGTGTTAAACTATTGACAAATATTGAAAGTAATTAACTATTTTATGCTTATCAGTTTGTCAATTAAATATTTAATTCAAAAATCGGCTTCTAGGCTGTGGCGAGGCACTAGGTCTTCTTGGTTATTGGATCATCAACCACTTCTAGACAAAGCCTTTTAATGAATTCAAATATTCAATTTTCTACTTGAAAGCCCTAAGTCTTAATTATTCTTTTAATTTAAATACATTTTTGGAATCCAATAGAGATTCCTTCCTACAGGGTTAATCAGGTATTTTCTAGGTACATAAGCTTTTGATATTTTTCTGATATGACTTTTGTGAAACCTATAGTACCAGTTTAATACTGTAAAGCTTGAAAATTCTCAAAACTGTTTTAGAAATATAGTATGATTTTCTGGAATTTTTAGATATTTTTCCAGAATTTTCCGAGTAGCGGAAGTAGCAAAAATAATTAGAACCGTAAAATAGCTTAGGCGGGAATCGAACCCGAGACCTATGGTTTACGGGTAAGTATAGTAACCGGTGAACCCAGCAGGGCCGTGCTGAAAGAAAGAGGAATCAATTATATTTATATTAGAGTTGGGCCTAGTTACCCACTTAATATAAATAAGAACTTAAGTTGGGGTTTGGTTTATTTTCAAGTTGGTTCGGCAATTCCTCCTCACGAAAGCCTCACGCCACTTTCCCTCTCCAAACCCTCAACGCCGAACACCCCTTCTCCTCTTCCTCTCTCGGCGCCCAAGTCCCAAGGGCTCTCGGATCACTTTCCGGCGACGACTCCAACATGAAAGAGGTTCTTCTCCGCGAGAGGAACGCGAAGACGTGATCGGATCGTCGAGAGGATCATCTCCACCGGAACTCTAGCGAATAGAATCGTAAGAAATTACGATCAAGAGGTAAGAAACCCCTCACCTGCAGTATAATAGCTCCGTTTGGATTTTCTATGCATTAGATTAGTAATATGCAGATTTTGTTGACATGTAGGGTGTTTTAACCCTCCTCTCAGATTTAGGGATTTAGTTGAGCACCTTTAGATGGGCCGGACACGCTTACCCTCTTCAGTTGGGGTTGTAGACGTTGGCGGGTGCCTAAAGGTGATCTCCCTAATAAAGAGGAGAGTTGGGGCACACTAAGTGTTCGACAAAATAACTAGATCAGTAAAAATGCAACTTAGGCATTTTAATAGTACAGTTAAATGCATTAGAAGCGTTTAAAATAGTAAATCAGTTTATTTTAGCTATATGGGACTACGGTCCAATGGGTGGGCTCCCACGCCTCTAGGTTCAGATAACCTAGCTCTAGGTTCGATAACCTAGAAATAGCAATATAAGAAATTAGCTATATTCAGTATTTTATTTTGGCACTGCATTTGGATCAGATATCCATTGGGTTGGACTCCCACGATCGTCCCTAGGTTTAGATAACCTAGTTAACCCTACTAGATTCGGACTTGCAAACCCGGGTCTAGTTAGGGATGCGCGAATAGCAAGGCCCAAACAAGATGATTATGTATTTTCACTTATTATGTATTAGATTTCAAAACTCAAAATCAATTATGCTAGTTGAGTTTATTTCCAGTTACAGATTTAGTTTCAGTTAGTTTAGCCTATATTCAGTTCAGTGTTTATTTGGTTGCTTTGCCAAGATTCAGTGCTTATGCCATGCTTATATGTTATGCCTTACGATTTCAGTATACCATGTCTTAGCAAGTTCAGCGCATATTTTCAAATGGCATGATTTAAAAGCATATTGCATCGAATCCATGATTTTGTGAGGTAGATGGTTTCTTACTAAGCTTTAAGCTTACAGATTCTACTTTTCCTTATACTGCAGATAAAGGTAAAGGAAAGATGGACTAACAGAGGAAGCTGGAGGGCAATGCAAAGATGGTGTGTGTGGCAGGAACCGGAATCAAAGGTCCTTAGGGGACTTAGCAAGTTTAACCAATTAGAACTCTAGCAATTTTTACTTTCATATACTTTCAATTGTTAAATGTGTTTAGTGACTTAAAATGCCATGAACCAGTGAACCTTACTCTAGCTTAAGTCTAAAATTGTTATTACATGTTGTTAGAATAGTTATCATGCATGGGATAGTTGATAGGTGGAGTCTTGGCACAACCCAGGGGCTGAAATCAGAGTTCAGATTCGAAATCAGAACTCTGATCGGTCTCCAGACCGATCAGGGCCTAGCTGTGTCACTGGATCAGTCAGCCGACCGATCCAGACAGATACAGTATGCTACTGTATCCTCATGGATCGGTCAGCCGACCGATCCAGAGGCGAACAGAGACATGGGAGGTAGACCGATCCAGCTGCGCCCAACGCATCAGACGCACGGAGGCTCACTGATCGGTCAGTCCGACCGATCAGTGAGGTCCTGGATCGGTCGGTAGACCGATCCAGGTGCGTACAGAAGCGAAAGAAGAAGAGAAAGCTTTTAGATCGGTCTGCCGACCGATCCAGAGACTTCTACCGTGCCAGTATCAAGCTGGATCGATCCCGTGATCGATCCGACAGCCCAATCGATCTGTGGATCGATTGAAATGCCTGATTACAACTAGCAGGTCATCCGGGAGGCATAGGTTGTCTCCCCTAGCAAGTGTACAGCTCCTAGGTACACCCAGAGCATTAAGTTTTGATCAGTTTAGTAGAAAAATTTTAATTAGCCTAGCTTTCCGCACAGTATAGTTTAGCAATAACTGTAGCGATTCGCCTTACAGCCTAGTACCCAGAAGGCGGGTCGTTACAAATACTCTATAGTTTCTAAAAACATAAATATTTGAATAAGTAGAATTTCTCAAGTTTTCTATTTCTTCTTTTAATTTATCATTTTCAAGTCTTACTTTATCAAAATCTTCTATCAGACATGATTTTACTAAAATTCTTTTTATTTCTAAGTTTTCATTCTTTAATTTATTATTTTTTACTTTTTAATTTGTACATAGATTTTGCTATAGATTTAATACCATAATAAAGCTGATCAGGAGGTAAGAGGCATACCTCACTTACTATATCAGACTTGAAGCCTGACTCTCCCCCTGTTTCGCTGCATTCATCTGAAGTCGCTCCCCCTTTATCGATGCTGGCTTTTGATGTGATTTTCTCTTCATGGTTTGCCATCAGTGCTATACCGGCATATTCTTGTATTTCGGACTCAGATGATGAGTTGTCGCCCCAAGTAGCTTTCATATTCTTGTGCTTCTTGGGTATCTTGACTTTATCCTTCTTGAGTTCTGGGCAATCCTTTTTTAAGTGTCCTTCTTTTTGACACTGGTAGCAATGAACCCTTCTTCTATTTCTTGGATTGTTCTTATTCTGCATTTCTTTAAATTTATTAGATCTAAAGAATTTTTTAAAATTCCTTACCATATAAGCTTCTTGATCTTCTGAGTCTGACTCGGGTTCATCCTTCTTGGTTATAGTTATCACCATAATCTGACTTGATTCTTTTGTTGTCCCTGCACATCTGGTTTCATGTACTTCTAAAGTGGAAAAAAAAAGTCCTCTAGGGTACTTACCTCCAGGTCCTTTGAGATGTAGTAGGCGTCGATTATTGAGGTCCAATCTGGAGTCCTAGGAAAGGCATTGAGTGCGTAGCGTATCATATCCCAGCTGGTTATCGTTTCTCTGAGGTTTTCGAGTCCGGTGATTAGTTCTTTTACCTTTGCATATAGATCAGCTACCTTCTCACCTTTTTCCAGACGAATATTTGTCAGTATGTTCTGAAGTATATCTCTTCTTGCAAGTTTGGCTTCGGATGTGCCTTCGTGGAGTTCCAGGAATTTTTTCCAGAGTTCTTTGGCCGGCAAGTAGCTTTCGATGCGGTTGACTTCTTGAGGCGGCAACACGCTCAGCAAGTGATATTCCGCCCGGTTATTTGCTACATAATCATTTTGTTCTTTCTTTGTCCAAAGACTTTCTTCTTTTTCCTCTCCATTTTGATTCGTAGGAGCTACAAAATCATATTTTAGTATTAAACAAATTTCAAAGTCTGTTTTCAGAAATACCTCCATACGACGTTTCCAGTGTGCGAAGTCTCCCTTGAATTTTGGTGGAACGATCCTTGGTCTGGCCATTTGTTGCTTTGCTTAAGTTGGCGGTTAGTCCTTCTGAAGCGTCCTCGCTCTAATACCACTTGTTGGTCCCTTTGGAGGCCGGCAAGAGGGGAGGGGTGAATTGCCCTAAAAAAATAAATCAACCCTTTCTCGACTTATAACTAAATTAAGAATACTTGTAATTAAAAATAAAGAGATTAATTAAATATGAAATAGACACAAAGGAGTTACTTGGTTTGAAATCAGAAGATTAAAAATCTAAGGAGAATGAAGCGCACTATCCGAAGATCTCCTTCGGACAGAGTAGCCTCTTACAGCGTTAACAGCACACAAAAAAAAAGTAGAACAAACATAAATAGATTACAAGTTGTTGTTCAGCTTCTTGGACCAAGGCTATATTTATAGCCTTGGTCGGGACACCTAGAAGGGTTCCAGGCGCCTGGGAGGGGATAAAACTTTATTCCTTTTCGCATAGATCACATTTGACCGTGATCTGGATAAAATCCAGGCTCGGGCGCCCGGAAGGGTTCCGGGTGCCCCGGACCAAGAAAGTCAACAATGTTGACTTTTTAGTCTGGGCTTTCTGCTCCAGTTCAGCTAGCCTCGATCCGGGTCTTCCGCTCCAGCTCCGCTTGCTTGGGTGATCTCGGCTATCCGGAAAAGGGCTCACCCGAACCCAAGTTCCAACCTTCTCCTCGAGCAGTCTTCCTCCCTGATTTCTCGTCCCTTGAACGTCGTGTACGTTCTTCTTGTCTACCGGTGTACTCTTCCATGACACCTCGTCCCTCGTACGCACCGAGCCCGTCGGCTCTCTCCCCATGCCATCCTTCTCGCTAGTCTTGTCTTCCGCTTAACTTCCTGTGCTCCTAAGCTCTTGCACACTTAGACACAAGGGGTTAAACCAAACATGACCTAACTTAACTTGTTTGATCACATCAAAACACCTTGGGGTTACAACAGGTTGACTGACACATGTTAGGTCTAGGCGCCGGACTGGTCTGGATGCCTGAAGATGGATGAAATTTCAGAAGTTGAGTTTCACCAAGGTGCAATTATATCATCATCATTTCAGGAGCCCAAGGGTGGTCCGAGTGATCGGAAATGACCTATAAAAAGGCCTTCGACCATAATCTTCAATATAACATTCGCTTTGACTTTTGTTCTTGTACACTACTCTGAGAAGGCTCCAACGACACCGAAAGACTACTCTGACAATCGATGATCAAGCAATTGTGTTTATACTTCTTTCTTATCGGTAACATTTATTCTACAGTTCGTGTACTCAAATTTTGTAACCCTATTTTTGAACTGATAATGTTTGCCCAATGAAAGTACTCAACGAGTATGGACCTTGGAGTAGGAGTCATCGAACGCTTTGAACTAAGTAAAAATACTTGTGTTAGTGCTTATTCTTTCTCTTTTCCACTATGTTTGTTTTAACTCGTTATAATTGAAAAAGTGACAAACGTTATTCACCCTCCTCTAGCGTCTTTTTGATCCTTTATTTATAACTCATAGAAAGTGTCTAATTATGTGCATAATGAGTTAACCCAAAGGAAGACTTATTATATAGTCAATTAAAATTTGAGTTATACTAGAGAGAAGCACTAACAAATTATATTTTAGTCCATAGAGAAAAATACAATGTTGTATTTAATATCTCATAAAGAGCTCATTTATATGCATTTAAAATTTTATTTTATTTGCATAATCTTATATTTTACTTATACATGTTCTTGACTTTAATTAAATCATAAACTTACATTACTTTCACTCTTTTAATTTCAGTGCAATATGTTACTACTAGTATTAATAGCATCCTCATACTAACTGATTCAAATTTTACTGAATGGACAGAATATATTATCGTAGTCTTAGGCTGAATGGACTTAGACTATGCATTGAGATGTGATAGCCTCACACCCCTAACCGGTCCTAGCACTATAGAGCAAAGGTTGAATTTGAAAAGTGGGAGTGATCTAACCGCATGTATCTAAATATCATGAGGCTTTCCATTCTGACACCAATCAAAGGCTCAATAACTGAAGGAGAGGATACTAAGAGTTTCCTTAACTAATTATCAGATTGTTTCATGGCAAACAAAAGGGTCAAGACTACCACACTTCTTGTAAAGTTGGTAACTATGTGGTATAACGACAAAGGGAACATCAGAGAGTATATTATGGAGATGTCCAATATCACCACAAGTCTAAAAGAACTTAAACTTGATATATATGAATCTATGTTAGTGCATTTTGTCTTAATATCTCTACCTGCATGGCTCACTATTTTTAAATTTTTTTATAATACTCAAAAATAAAAATGAACATTGAATGAGCTTATAGCTCAATGCATGCAAGAGGAGGAGAGATTGGGGTGTGAGACACATGAAAGTGCTCACCTAGTATCTAGTTCTCATGGTTCGACCAAGAAGAGAAAGAGGATTAATAAAAAAAAAGGAATGGAAATTGCAGATTCTGAGGGTTTTGGCCATAAGGAGCAAAAAATAATAAGATAAGGAGTCCACTTGTTTCTTTTGCAAGAAATAGGTCATATGAAGGAAGACTACCCAAGTACATCAACTAGCATGTAAAGTGTTGGATCGATATGCACGAAGAGTAAACTTCTCAACTTTGTAGTTTAGAAATCAATTTGCCTATTATACCCACTAATACTTGATGGATTGATACTAGTGCTACTACTCACATAAGTGTCATTATATAGTGTTGTCTTAGGAGTTGATTTTCACTTGATGATGAAAGATACATCTATCTATATGGGGAATGAAAAGAAGGCTAAAGTTAAGTCGATTGATATTTTTAGGCTTTATTTTAGAACTAATGTCTTTCTGGATTTAGAAAATAAATTTATTGTACTATCTTTTGACGAAATTTAATTTCAATTTCTTGTTTAGACAAATCAAGTTATTCTTGTTCATTTAGAAATAAATTTTTTAGTATTTTCTTTAATTTAGTATTGGTTGGAAATGGTTCCTTAGTTGATAAACTATATAAATTAATCACCATAACTCCTACGGGTGACAATGTGATTATACATAATATATGTACAAAATATAAATTGATTAACTAGAATTTATCTATGATGTAGCATAAGCATTTGGAATATATATCCAGACAATGACTAAAAAGGTTAATGTTATATGGAATTCTCGATTCCATTAATATATCACACTTTAATGTCTACATAGAATGTGTTAAAGGGAAACAACTAATAAAAGAAATAAGGGAGCAAATCATTGTAGCGATGTTTTGGAGTTGATGCATACGAATGTTTGCAGATCATTTCCTAAGGCATCTTAGAAAGGTTAAACATATTTCATCAGTTTCATAGACGAATACTCTCAAGTCGACTATCTCTACCTTATTCATAAGAATTCATAATCTTTGGATATATTCAAAATTTTTAAAGACAAAGTTGAAAATTAACTAGGTAAGCAAATTAAAGTCGTCTGATACAACTGTGGAGGTGAATATTATGGTCAATATGATGGATCAGGTGAACAATGTCCAGGACCTTTTGTAAATTATCTTGTTAAGTGTGGAATTGTGCCTCGGTATAACATGCTTAATACACCAAGTTAGAATGGTGTAGCTAAGTAATACAATCGTATCCTAAAGATATGGTGAAAAGTATGATGACCTTCACTTCTCTATCAAAGTCTGTGTGGGGCGAGGCACTCAATATTATAATTTACCTACTAAATAAAGTACTTACTTAGTAAGGTAGTAACTAAAACCACATTCGAGATATGGATGGGTAGACAACCTAACATTAGGCCTTCTAGGGTTATCCAACTAAGGCTAAGCCTATAGGCCTAATAAAAGAAAATTAAACTCAAGAACAGTTAGCTGTAATTTTATAAGTTACTCTAAGAAATCAAAGGGGTATAAATTTTATAATCCCTCTACGATATCCTTCTTCGAAATGGGAAATATAAATTCGTTGAGGATATTAGGAGTGATAAGGATAGGGAAGTATATCCATTAAGGAAATTGCGTTAGCAATCCTCCTATAGTCACTAGTAGTACAATAAGTAGTAATATGGTTTCCATACCGTACATTATGAAAATTGCACATCTAGTGGAAGTAGTGAGTCAAGATATTTTTGTGTCATCTCCAATATAATTAGAGATTCCTACCACTCAAATTGAGGTATTGTCTCATATTGATGAGCAAATACCTCAACCTCCTTAAGTATAAGTGTCTTTAAGGTGATCTATAACAGAATGGAGAACCACGACTTCTCATAATTATGTTTATCTTTAAAAGCATGATTTTGAAATAGGGTCGGAAAATGATCTTGTATCTTTCCAAGAGGCCAAATAATTCTTTAACTCTGAAAGGTGGATTAACGTCATATAAGAAGATTGAAATCTATGACAGATAATGATATTTAGGAACTTGTCAAATTGCATGAAGGTTCGAAATCCGTTGGTTATAAATGGATATTTAAAACCAAGAGGGATTTAAGGGGAAATGTCAAAAAGTATAAAGCTCATCTTTTGGCTAAGGGATTCACTCAGAAAGAAGACATTGATTACAAGAAGACTTTCTCATCTGTGCCGACAAAAGACTCTCTTAGGATAATAAGGGTGTTAGAGTAGGTGCCCTATAAGACAACTGTTGGCTAGGACTTTATTGACTCATGTAAATAAACATCCTTTATTTTAATATAATTTAATTTAGTATAGCATTTACTTTATTTTTATACCCATGCTAGATGTATAAATAAAGTCCTTGAATATAATATGGTGAGATAGGGTGGTACATATGATGACCATTATGAAATACATTAATATTCACTAGATATTCCAAATATGTTCCTAGTCAATTGGGCTTCCTAATAAACAAGGATAAAAGGTCACTCAAGTTAGAGACTTGCATCTGTGATGTAGTGTACCATATTTCATTAGTAAAGACATAGAGATGTTCAAGTATACAGATAGATGCTTGTACGATAGTTAATCAAACAACCCTCACATGGACTTTTGAAGTGGTTATCATTTATTGAGTGGATAAGTCTTTAGTTGTGGTTGTACACTAGTAGTCCTTATGACCCAAGACAACACTAAGACTATATGCTGGGGCTATACTTTAATCATTTACCGACTCCATTAGGGCCATCACGTGGTGAGATTGGGTGTAGTAACAAAATATATAGGAGTCAGTGTATTGTAGTCAGGAATTCATCACACACTCATGGTTGTGGATATCCTATGTAATGTATTGTTCTATTGTATATGAAGTCTCTGATCATAGCTATAAGATGTGTTTTAGGAAATGAGTTTCCTAGTTGCACACGTGATGTCACTATAAGATATATCACATGGTCGTCGAATCAATATACAATCCTTGATGTACTAATGGTTATAGATACGACTGGGATGGATATATGAGATGAAGGGCTAGACTATACATTAACCATAATCGACTAGTTCTTTCAAGCACTATTCAGTGATATCTGGAGAGTCATGGGGTGGTGCTGCTAGACGCTCTTAATATGATTTATTAGGTGCTAATCAAAATTAGTTCTGACATCTTATAATCAAGCAGTTAATCATAGGATGGAGCTACTGAGGGTATGTCCATATAAAGGATGAGTATAGTCCTGAATCACAAAGAGTTATGAACCCACGACCAACTATATCCTTGAACCATTGAGGGTCACACAATTATTGGTTTTCCTATTTTCTGTTGAGAAAGTTAAATTCAAATAGTTGAATTTAGTGAATAAAGTTTGATGTGATAAAATAGTGAATACAGTTTGATAAGATCAAATGTTATCATGATTATGATGGATTCACATTATTGAGTTTTAGAAATATTCTAATATCTAATGGGCCAAGATGGAAGAAAGAAAATTGTCTAGATTTAATTTGTTAGCCACACATGTCTCTTCATATTCCTTGGAGAGGTGAAGAGACACATGTCTATTCATCTTCCTTGGATAGATGAAGAGACACTCATCTCTTCATATTCTTTAGAGAGGTGAAGAGACACATGTCTCTTCATCTTCCTTGGATAGATGAAGAGACACTCATCTCTTCATCTTCCATAGAGAGTTAATGAACTATATAAAGAGATGTGGCCATCCTTGGAAATGAGAGGCCAAGAGTGTAGAAGTGAGAGAGAAGTGAGGTGGGTGAAGAGAGAAGTATTTTTCTTTCAAGTTGTCACCTCCTCTCAAGAAGATAGAGATCTTTCCATTTCTTCCATCAAGAGAAATCCATCTCTTTGTCAATTATTTGTTATGATCATCTCAACAAAAATTGGCACTTGATCTCTAGTGCGATCAAGCGTTGGAAAGGGGACTCCAATTGTGGATCAGATTAGATGGAGGAAGCACAAGTTCAAGATATACAAAGAAGAGCTATGTTACTAACCCGAAATAGTTGGAGACATCCCCAAACAAAGGTTGTTTGAAAGGTATGTTTTCACTTATGTTTTGATTCATTTGTATAATGATGCACGTGTTAATAATTTTATTTAGATTTTGCTAAATTATCTAGTATATTTAAATTAGATAGCTTTGTATGTTTAAATAAAAGGATTAAAATGATATTAGATGAATCATTCAAATGATAATTTATCTTTGTTATTCTTTATGGATCTTACTTGAATGGTTAGATTGTAATGCATACTTAGATTAAAGATCATGCTCATGTTTATTTTTGAAAATCTATATAAACATTCCTTTGATTTAATTATTAAATCATAAAATAAATTTTAAACTTTCACTTTGCATAGGGGTGTAGAAACATAATATGTAAATTTTGAATTCTGTTCCAACACATGACACTCATAACTCATTAGGATTTAGAGCTATACCAAATGAACGTAAAGATTACATTTCTCAATGGAGACATTGAGAAATCTATATATATGGTACAATCAGAGAACTTTGAATCCTTAGACTCAAAGCACCTAGTATATATATTAAAGATGTTCATTTATAGTTTGAAATAAACATCCCATTAATGGTATAAAAAATTTGATCAATTGGTCGTCTCTTTTGGATTTAGAGAAAACCCTATTGATCAGTGCATATATATCAAGTTTAGTGTGAGTAAATTTGTTATATTTGTTCTTTACATGGATGACATATTGCTTGCAAACAATAATAAGAGTTTGCTGCATGAAACCAGATCATTTCTATCTAGCATTTTTGAAATGAAATATCTTGGTGAAGTATCCTTTGTTTTAAATATGCAGATCTGTCATGATCTTTCATGAGATATTCTTGGACTCCCACAATAGGCCAATATTGAAAAGATACTTATAAGGTATGACATGTAGAACTATGCACCTAGTGACACACCTATGTCAAGAGGTGACAAGTTCAACTTGCAACAATGTCCACATCTTGAACTTGAAATAAAGGAAATGGAATAATTCCTGATGTGGTGTAAACTGTAAGTGTACGATTATCATTAAATAATATAATATTAAATTCACAGAGATTAGTAGCTAATTACTAGTTTACTAAATAAATATAATTGTTTAGACTAATAGTGAGGTTTGAATTGTACAAGAGAAAGAGATCTAAAGAGAAAATTCAAAGAATATTGTGAGGAAAGAGTATTGAGTGAGATGAGAGAAGGGAAAGAAGAGTGCTTTGAGAGAATTAGATGGGAAAAGTGATTCTAGGATTTTGATTTCACCACAATGATTGTACATACTTAATTTAGATTTGATTTCGTATCCTCAATGGTTATTTATGTAGGCATACTATCCTATGGTATCCGATGTTAACTTTTGGCACTATACTAGCATATTTGTTCCAATTTATCATCTACTTTCAGAGCGATAGAGCTGAGGGATTACTTTCTTAAATAGATTCCTGTCATGTGATCCCACAACTCCTAAGTTACCTTCTCTTACTACATGGCAATGATTTGTGTAGGTGCAGCGGAGGCCGACAAGAGGGGGGTGAATTGCCTGAAAAAATAAAAGTATACCCTCCTCGTCTTTCAACTCAAACAGATAGCAACAATAATAAAAATAAAAAGTTGAAATAGAAGAGAGACAAAATTTTAACTTGGTTACAACCCAGGGGGTTGTTAATCCAAGGCGGTTGGAAATCGCACTAGCAGAGTCTCCTTCACTGTAGGCGGGGAAGCCTTTTTTACACACTTCGAGCCCTCACTAGTTGCTAGGAATGAATACAGATTTGATGATTGATTCCTAGCTCCAAGGGCCTTTATATAGCCTCTGGAAATTCTATCTCGGAGGTCCAAGGCGCCTCCAATAGAGGTCCAAGGCACCTCCAATGGAGTGTGCGGATAGAACTCTATCCGCAGTGCAAACGGTCATTTTGACCAGATGAAGGCGCCTTCATCAAGCCTTGAAGGCGCCTTCAAGGTGAAGGCGCCTTCAAGGTGAAGGCACCTTCAAGCCATGATGAAGGTACCTTGAGCAGTGTTTCCAACACACTTGCTTCTTTGCTTCAGCTTCCGAAGTTCCGTTCTTTTGGGTGATTGCGGCCAACCGGAATAGGGCTCACCCAAACCCAATTCCTAGCCTTCTCCTCGAGTAACCTTCCTCCCCGACTTAACGTCCCTCAAACACCGCGTACGTTCTTCTCGCCCACCGGTGTACTCTTCTGCAGCTCTCTCGTCCTTCAGACCCATCGACTCCCCACCCGTGTCGTCCTTCTCGCTAGCTGCATCTTCCGCTCGACTTCCTGTGCTCCTAAACTCCTGCATACTCAGACACAGGGATCAAACACAAAGCAGGACATAACCAACTTGGTTGATCACATCAAAACAACCACGGGGTCCAACAATCTCCCCCTTTTTGATGTGCATCAACCCAAGTTCAAGTTAGGGTAAAAATAAACAAACCGTAATTTTAAAGAAAATTACTAAACTAACATGTTAAGCATAAATTTGTAATAAATAAAATTGTAACTATTTAATTAAGAGTTTAAACAGAATTTGTCAAAAATATATTTTTAAAACTCAGAGTTTTGAAAAAAAATTCTACTCTCCCCCTAAACTTGTACCTTTTCTCTCCCCCTTTGATCACAGCTAAAACGGGGTAATAATAAGAGAATATAATATTTTTTTAAAAAAATATTTAGCAAAATGTTAAGTTAGAAAAGTTTCTGAGCAAGATGAGATGAATTTTTCCAAAAACTTCTAAGTAAAAAATGAATTTTTAGAGTTTTCCAAAAAAAATTTAAGTAAACTAAATTTTTAGAATTTTGAAAAAAAATTCTAAGTAAAATGACTTTTAAAAAAAATCTAAGTAAAAGTTTTGAAGATTTTCAAAGACAATAATTGAAAAAACTTTCAAAGCATTATTTAATTCTAGTTTATTACTTTTTCAGAAAGTTAATTAAACATTGTATTTCAATATTTCAGCTTCCAGGTCGTGGCGAGCCACTAGGCCTTCTTGGTTATTGGAGTAACAACCACTTCCTTAGACAAAGATTTATAAAGAAATTTTAACGTTTAATTTTCTCGCTGAAAGCCCAAAAAAATTTAATTTAAGACATATTTTGGAACCCAATAGAGGTTCCTTCCTACTGGATTAGTCAAATACTTAGGGGGTATATAGTTCTTGGGAATTTTTCTAAGTTGACCTTGATGATGTTTAACATACTAGTTTAATTTTTCATAAATTTTAAGTTTTGATTTTTGAAAAACATTTGTTTATAAACATGGATCAGATTTCAATTTTTCAATTTCTAATTTTAAATTTTCATTTTCTAATTTCAATTTATCTAAGATTCTATTTAAGTCAGCATTCTCTTTTTCTAATTTGAATAAATCTTTAGACAGAGACTTAATAAATTGAAAGGACTGAGTCGGGGTTAGATTACGTACCTTACTTACCTGACTTGGTAATGCCCCTTCACTGCAGCTTTCTTCCTCTAATGTTGCTCCCCCTTCATCTATGCTCATTTCTGAGCATGACTCTTCTTCCAGATGATGGTTAGCTATTAGCGCTAACCCCGAGAATTCATCGATGTCTGACTCGGAAAATGAGTCTGAGAACGTGGCCTTTAGGGTCTTGTATCTGGAGGATTCTGGCTTCTTGTACTTTACCTTTTCCTTCTCTTTCTGCTTGCTCTTCAATTTTGGGCAGTCATCCTTGATGTGCCCTTCTTCGTTGCAATTGTAGCAATGGACTGTCCTTCTCTTTTGATGATGTTTACTCGACTGCGATCTAAATTTGTTAGATTTAAAAAACTTATTAAATCGTCTTACCATTAATGCAGCTTCGGATTCGCCAATTGAGGCTTCGGAGTCAGAATCGTTTATTCTTGCCTTTAGGGCAATGTTCTGACTAGTCTTCTCTACTCCATTGGGCTCTGCAACTCGAGATTCGTGAAGTTCAAAAGTAGAAAATAAATTTTCTAAAGTACTTACCTCGAAGTCCTTAGAGATGTAGCATGCATCTACTAAGGATGCCCATTCTGGAGTTCTGGAGAAGACAATGAGCACGTATCGGATGGAATCCTGGTTCGTTACTTCTTCTCCAAGGTTGCTTAATTGAGTGATTAGCTCCTTAATCCTTGCTTGGAGTTGCGCTACCTTCTCACCTTGGTTCATCCGAATGTTCATAAGTTGAGTCCGGAGGATATCGCGTCTTGCAAGCTTCGCTTCGGATGTACCTTTGTGAAGCTCCAGGAATTTTTCCCAGAGGTCTTTCGGGAAGTCGTAGCTTCCGATCCGACTTACCTCTTGTGGTGGCAGCACGTTAAACAGGTGGAACTCTGCCTTTCCATTAGCGACACACTCGGCTTGCTCCTTCTTGCTCCACTGATGCTCTTCTTTGTCTTTGGGAACTTCAAAACCATATTTTATAGTTAGTAAAATATCGAAGTCGGTTTTAAAAAATACCTCCATCCGGCGTTTCCATGTCGCAAAGTCTCCGTCAAACTTCAGGGGATGAATATTCGCTCCGGCCATCATCTTGATCGTTGTGCTTCAGTCGGCGGTTAGTCCTTCTGAGGTGGTCTGGCTCTGATACCAATTGTAGGTGCAGCGGAGGCCGGCAAGAGGGGGGTGAATTGCCTGAAAAAATAAAAGTATACCCTCCTCGTCTTTCAACTCAAACAGATAGCAACAATAATAAAAATAAAAAGCAGAAATAGAAGAGAGACAGAATTTTAACTTGGTTACAGCCCAGGAGGTTGTTAATCCAAGGCGGTCGGAAATCGCACTAGCAAAGTCTCCTTCACTGTAGGCGGAGAAGCCTTTTTTACACACTTAGAGCGCTCACTAGTTGCTAGGAATGAATACAGAGTTGATGATTGAATTGATGAATAATTCCTAACTCCAGGGGCCTTTATATAGCCTTTGAAAATTCTATCTCAGAGGTCCAAGGCGCCTCCAATAAAGGTCCAAGGCACCTCCAATGGAGTGTGCGGATAGAACTCTATCTGCAGCGCAAACGATTATTTTGACCAGATGAAGGTGCCTTCAAGGTGAAGGCGCCTTCAAGCCATGATGAAGGTGCCTTGAGCAGTGTTTCTAGCACACTTGCTTCTTTGCTTCAACTTCCGAAGTTCCGTTCTTTTGGGTGATTGCGGCCAACCGAAATAGGGCTCACCCGAACCCAATTCCCGACCTTCTCCTCGAGCAGCCTTCCTCCCCAGCTTATCGTCCCTCAAACGCCGCACACATTCTTCTCACCCACCGATGTACTCTTCCACAGCTCTCTCGTCCTTCGAACGCACCGAGCCCGTCGGCTCCCCTCCTGTGTCGTCCTTCTCGCTAACTGTGTCTTTCACTTGACTTCCTGCGCTCCTAAGATCCTGCACACTCAGACACAGGGATTAAACACAAAGCAGGACCTAACCAATTTGGTTGATCACATCAAAACAACCACGGGGTCCAATAATTTGGAACCGATCTATTAAAATCTATGATAGTGTAAGATCAAAAAGTGCGCTAGAGGGGTGATCGGGGGGAGGGTGAATAGTGCTCATGAATTTTTCAAGTTTTTCATAAAGAAATAGAGAAAATGTAGTAGAAATAAAGAAGTAAAGAAGAGCAACAAAAACTAAGCTATCACGTTATTTTTACTTGGTTCCGAGCATGTGACGACTCCTACTCTAAGGCTTATATTCATTGAGCATTTACTTTGGGTAATCCACTAAAATTTTGAACGTTTACATAATTAGCTTGAAATGAAAGTACAAGTAAACTAAAATTAATTATACCGACAATTTTGAAATAGAAGCTCATGTGTAGTCATCGTCGGGGTGGTGCTTAGGCATTGTGGAGAGTTTTTTGGAGTAGCGCGCAAGAACGAAAGATGTAGAGAGTTGTTATCAAAGTTCTGTCCAAAGGGCTGGTCGAACCAAGCTTTTATGAAGCATTGAAGGCGCCTCCAGCCTTGTCTGAGACACCTTAAAGTGTAAATATGATCCCTTGAGCTTTGGTCGTGATAAGTTACGCGGACTACGACCTTTATTCACCCGAGGGCGCCTTCCAAGCACTTCGAGGTGCCTCTGCCACACTCCAAGGTTCCTTCCATTCACTTTAGTGCACTTCCCCACAATGAGAACTTTATCTTCAAAGTTCATCTGCTCGAGGAATCCTTCTCCCTATCCAGGGCACCTTCGCACAACTCCGAGTTACCTTAATGCAACTCTAAGGCACCTTAAGCAGTGTTCACCCAATGCTAACTTATACATTTTTGCTCCTACAAAATATGTTAGTCCAAATATAAAAAGATACCCTGTAAAATAGAGTTAGTACAATAATAAAAATATAGTATTTTGACAGTCTCAGGACTGTCCTGTTCTGACTTTCAGATTTCTAGTGAAACCTTAGGTCGAACCGATGCTTACTGTTCCTTAATAGGGAATGCATCCTCACCTATTCCTTTTAGGAGAGTTACCTTTTGCCAAACGCCCCTTTGGACTTTTGCATAGCATCTGACATTGACCTCTGGGACTTCTTCTAGATGTCTGATCCTCGACCGGCCTAGACTTCTTCCTAGTGTTTACGATCCCCAGGACTTCCACCTAATGTCCTCAATCTGGCAAGTCTTCTGCCTAGTCCACCCAACCAAGACTTTGTGACCAATCCTCTCGACCAAGACTTTGTGCCCAATCCCTTGACCAGGACTTTGTGCTCAATCCCTTAACCAAGACTTTGTTGCTTAGCCTTAACTAGGTGTTGTATGTACACTTAGATAAGCTTGTTAGATTACAACATAGCTTAACTTTAAACTTATGTCATTATCAAAACCAGGTTCAATTAGCTCGTACTTCCAGCACCAACAGATAGTTTATTACTTCTCATGATATACCGATCTACTTTTATAAGTGACTCTCCATGTCTCAGGTTTCTATGGGTTGGAGAATTGAGTTCCCCTTTTGGTTCATCCATGTACCTTATGGGATACAAATATTGCATTTTTTGTATCAAGATCATGTGTACATAGTAGACCTGGACAAAAAACACACATGTCATTGAATAAGAAACATTCAAACTCAATAGATTCAACAAAATAGTATTTATATATAAAAAGATCTAATCCCTAATCCTAAAATCAGGAGTCTACTCTATAAACTCAAAGTTACAGCCAGAAATCATCATTCAAACAAGTTACAATCAAGGAAAATTCATAAAAGGGAAGAAAAGCTTAGTCTCGATGTATAGGATCGTCTCAAGATGCTCTTTGATCTAAAATTTGGGCGTTAAGGTGTCAAAAATCTCTTGTAACTATTCTCTGAAGTCTTCATGGAGCCTTTGGATGGTTCCCAATCGGGAACCCCCAGTTTGAGATCCAAATGGTCTTTTATACTTTATTTCTAAGCGCCTGACACGATTGTACCCTCCGACATGCCCTACCCATGTCGGGCGGTGTGGCTGCCTTTGAGCGATGGCATGGCTGTACCAGCTAGCATGACCTACCCGTAGCGCACACTGTGAAGAATCTAGGAATCTAGCACAGTCATACTGGATGGGCATGGTTGTATTGAATTCAAATCTGCATTCAGTTCAAATTCTCTAGCTTCGATTAAGGGTCTAACAATACAAGATCTCGAGGACTGAAAGAAAGGCATAGCAAAGTCTTTGAGAAGTCTAGCCCCGTTGACCACCCTCATTATGTTCACTTGATTTTCAACATATTTCAGATTTAAAATCCCCTAAAAAAAGAAAAAGAAATAATGCTAAGAAAAATGTAAACAAATGCAAATAAAAACTGTGAAGTAAAATAGTCTAGTCCAATCAATTTATAATACAACTAATATTAACCAAAATGAATCCCCGACAATGGCGCCAAAAATTTAATGTGGTGCAAATCACAAATGCACTATTGTTGTTAAGTAATAAAATACCAAATCTATAGGGATTGATGGCTAAGTACTAGTCTACTAAACAAATATAATTGTCTAAATAAATCATGAGATTTGAGTTGTGCAAGAGAAAGAGATCTAAGGAGAAAATTATGAGAATATGGTGAGGAAAGAGTATTGAGTGAAATCAGAGAAGAGAAAGGAGAGTGATATGAGAGAATTCAATGCGAAAAGTGATTCTAGAATTTCAGTTTTACCACCATGATTATAAACACCTAATCTTAGTTTGGTTTCCTATCCTCAATGATTATTTATGTAGATTGACTATCTTATAATATCCGATGTAAACTTTTGGGACTACGTCGATGTATCCATTCTAATTCGAGATCTACTTTCAAAGTGACAGAGTTGAGGAATTATTTTCTTAAGGAGATACATGTGACGTGATCCCACAACCCCCTAGTTGCCTTCTCTTACTGCATGGCAATGAATTAGAATTGATACATTAAGATCTATGATAGCATATTGCTCCTCGTGGCATACCGATCTACTTTTGTAGGTGACTCTCCATGTCTCAACTTTCTACAAGTCAAAGAATTGGGTTCTCCTTTCATTTCATCCTCATACCTCATGGGATGCAAATTTTATACTGTTAGCATCAAGATTGTGTGTACATAGTAGACCCGGACCATAAACTCACATGTCATTGAATAAGATACATTCAAACTCAATAAATTCAACAAAATAGTATTTACATATCCAAAGAGCTAATCCTTAACCCTAGAATCAAGAGTATACTCTACAAACTTAGAGTTACAACCAGAGATTAGTATTCAAACAAGTCACAATCTTAGTCTCAATGTGTAGGATTATCTCCAGATGCTCTTCAATCTGAAATCTAGGTGTTAAGGCATCGAAAATCTCTCGTATCAACTCTCTGAAGTTTTTTTGGGGTCCTTGGATGACTCTCAATTGAGATCCCCTAGTTTGAGATCCAAATGGTCTTTTATACTTGATTTCTAGGCACCCAACATGGTCATGCTCGCTGGCATAGCCTGCTAGTGTCAGGCGCTATAGTTTCTCTTATGCGATGACACAACTATGTCAGTTGACATGACCTACACGTGGTGCACACTGTGAACAATCTAGAATCCTGGCACGACCATGTTGGATGGCCGCGGCAGTGGCCACGATCGTGTTGGATGGAATGCACTCAGGAATTAGTCTTTGAACTATGTTTTCACTCCTCTTCGCGACCTATCCAAGAAAATAAGAAAGAGTAGCTCTCCAACCTAGAAATGTATCAAAATAAAGCATGAATAGATGAAAACATGAGATATATACACATGAAATAGGATAGGATGTATGTCAAACTACAGTAAAAATCCTATATGAAACACACACATCAATTCCCTTATGCATCTTTTGTGGCAAGTCTCATGTATGCACAGATTTGTACACGACCAGATATAGCATTTATAGTGAAGATGTTATATAGATATGTAAATAATCTAGGACTGTTACACCGGAAAGTAATAAAGAGAGTGATGTTTTATTTGCAAAGAACAAAAAGACACATGCACATGTATTGGAGATTAGATCACCTGGAGGTATTGGATATTCATACTATGATTTTACGGGATGCTTGGATAGTAAGAGGTCCACTTCAAACTATATTTTCATACTTACGGGAGCCTATATTTTGGAAGAGTATCAAGTAGGCGCTAGTAGCTGTTGGTGCGGTTAGCACTAACGGTCTAACTCAGGTTTTGATGAATGACAAATCAGGTTAAGTTAGGTGTGTCGTGATCTAATACTCTGATCGAGTGTGCAGGCTAAGTCCAGATAGGTCGACGGGCTGACCAGATGTCTGGCACGAAGTCCAAGCGGGTCGACGGGCTGACCGGACGCTTGGCGAGAAGTCCAGCTAGGTCGACGGGCTGACCGGATAGCTGGCGAGAAGTCCAGACGGGTTGAAGGGCTGACCGGACGTCTGGCAGATAAGTAAAGGTAAGTCACTGGAAGGGAGTGACTATGAGGATGCGTTCCCGAGAAGGGAACATTAGGCGTCGATCCGGCTTAGATCCATTTCGGATATCTAAGTCGAGATCGTGACTAGATTCCGGTCTCGGAAAGACGAAATCTAAGTCATACTTCTTATACTAAACTCATAAACTGTGCTAACACTTTATTTTGCAGGATCTATTTGTCTCGACTAACCTTGTTTTGCAGGAAAGCTGTTTGCTGGAAAAAGGTGGTCCGGCCGCCCGGAGGAGATCCGGGTGCCCGGGAGGCACCCGGGCGCCCTGGAGGCAAAACTTATCTTAATCGCACGTCGCCACTTGGAGGTCGCTGGTTGGACTTGCCACGTCTCACCAGGGCGCCCGGAAGGGATCCAGGGCGCCCCGAGCTTCATATAAAAGATGGGGCGGAGGCAGAGCTGAAAACACAACGATCAACTCAGAACTCTTAGACTGCTTGCTTTGCTGCTCAGTGCTCCAACGACGCTAACGAAGCTCCGACAACGCGCTCTTTTCCTTGTAGCTTTCCTTCTGTCGGTGTAGCTTTGTTTTACTGTTTATTATCATTTCTTGTACTGCCTTTGTAATTATCATTTCGAATTGCTAGTAAATTGCCCAACGAAAGTACTCATGGAGTACGAGCCTTCGAGTAGGAGTCGTCACAGGCTCCGAACGAAGTAAAATTACTGTGTCTGTTCTTTTAAATTTCGCTGCGCTTAACTCTTTTCAACGTTGTTTTTTGAATCGATATTCACCCC
The DNA here is from genome assembly GCF_018446385.1 of Zingiber officinale. Lineage (NCBI taxonomy): Eukaryota > Viridiplantae > Streptophyta > Magnoliopsida > Zingiberales > Zingiberaceae > Zingiber > Zingiber officinale. The sequence continues at coordinate 120,974,044 of NC_055989.1, forward strand.
CTCTCTATCGACGTTTTACGATCCAACAGTAGCCACTTCTACTATTAAGGCAGAGTTGATAGTATGCTACAAAGCATTCAATCACGATATTTTGTTATGAAATTTCATCACAGCATTGTAGAATATTGATGGCATTAATAGGCTATTAAGGATCAACTATCATAATAAAGTTATAGAATTATATGTCAAGAGCAATCGTAGTTTATCGAAGTCTAATCACATCGACATCAAGTTTTTACGGTTAAAGAAAGAGTTTAGAGTCGTCAAGTAGGGATGGCAATTTCCTCCAAATATAAAGGAGAATCTAATATCTGACCCGAATAGAGGAGAGTATGGAGGGAACTCTCTGAGGATATCTAGCCCAAATACCAGGTTATATATATATATATATATATATATATATATATATATATATATATATAACTCACAAACTATTTACTATATAGATATTTAATCTATTTTTAAATTATATTTCCTATTTTTTAGTATGATGTTAATTCTAATATACTTTTGTTATATGATGGTAGTTGGATGGAAAGAAGAAAAATTATTAGTATACAAGATATCTGATCTTTTAATGGGTATGGATATAGGGATGGATATCTGATATCCGATGGGTATAGGGACGGAGGATATGGAATCGGACTCAAATCTAACCCATTATCATTGTCACGCCCCAGAGGAGTCCCTGCCAGAGGAAATTCCGGCAGCATCTCCCCTGTATGGGTGACAATCTGAATCATTTCTACATGCACAATAAACCTCAGCCACAGGCGGCTGGAATATACACACAACCACGCAGTTTATATTCAGCATACTCGGCTAATACAATAAAAACACAACCACGCAGTTATATGTAAAACTAACAGCCCAATCGGCTGTACCAGAACCAAACATAGCGGAAATACAATGGACATACATACAAACTAAAAATGAAGACTGCTAGCCGGCTAGGCTTACACCACACAACAATACAACACTCCAGAAATAAAACCGGAACACAAAGATAAATACACATATCACATATACCAAAATAGAAATAAACAAAGGCGGAGATAGGTCTTCTGATGTGATGTGGGGACCGGTAGGCAGGATACTCCAAGCGACTTCATAAGCAACCTGGTACCTGAAAAAGATAGTGTCCGCGGGGGGTGAGTTCAACAACTCAGCAGATACCTAGTTGACATATATAGTAACTATAACAAATAGTAATAACTATGGAGTACAGTCTCCTGCACAAAAGCTGGAAGATGCACAATAGAAAAGTCTAAACAGAACTGTACTCACCAGGGTCTCCTATCAAAATAGTCAGGTCGTCAGACCGAGAGTATCATAAATCCTGTATGCATGTCAAACATATGCATCCATCCAAATGCAGCATATAAGTGCAGCAAACACAATCAGTGAATGCATAAATGCGTATGATGCCAATTTCATGGTCACCCCTGATGCCAGTCAGTCATCTCACACACGATGGTGAGACCAAGTGGGTAGGGCTGTGACAACCATGCACTCTGTCGTCACTGCTCCTTATGAGTGACCGAGTGGACGGGATGCTGTCGGAGTACACCTATCCTCCTACCCCAAATCATAAGTGGGGGAGCACAATGCTCTCATCTTTTGGTACACGATGACGAGGAGGAATCTCTGCCGGCTACCACGCTGCGTCGCACTACCCATGAGCGGACCAACGGAGCCTAACAAAGTCCAACCGTCTGCTGGCTACCACGCTGCTACACTAAACCAGCGGAGCCTAACAGAGCAGAACTGTCTGTCGGCTACCACGCTGAGTCACCGGACCAGCGGAGCCTAACAGCAGAACTGCCACACACCTGCCTGACATACCACTAACCCATGAGTGGTGGTGTGTGTAGATCCATGTAACTGGCGATGTGCTCGACAATAATGGAGCAGACTATCGCACAGCATGCAATCATGTGAGATGATGTATGACACTAAGCATGGCAATATCTTGAGCAGCATAGCAATATCCATATACATATAAAATATGTACCATAAGATAATAAACCAAATCAAAGGTACACAGATCAGATAAGGTATAAAAATCTAGATCCTGAACATAATAAACACATAGTTGTGTCACTACCCCTATAAGCATTTATAATCAGGTAGGTACTAATATGAAGTGCATAATAAGTAAACAGAACAAGCATGTAATAGGTATCGGGTAGTGACCATCCGAAACAAAGACGAACATAATCATTACTAAAGGTTATAACCTACTAAACATATCAACATGACATTATCAAAGATAAGTCAAGGTACCCGCCTCCAATAGGAAGGTCCAATCCAGTCCAAATCCGACGTCGAGATGCTTGTCTCGTGTCAAAGTCCTGTGTCACCAATATATACATTTTATTTAGCTATATTCAAATGAATTAAAATAGCTAAATAAAATCCCCAAAACCAATTTAGGGAAAACCCTTATCACATAACCATTATCCTACCTAAACAAAGTCTAACGATACATTAGGGTTAGTTACCTAATCCCCAATCCACCATTAGATCAAGAATCCAAACTTGATTCTATTTCACATAAACCACCTATTACTTAATTCCAACTCATACCTAATTCAACCCATATATCAATTCCCTACCCTTACCTCAAGTTCATAACCCTTCTCGCTGCTGGAATCCATGAGTTGCTGCCCAATAGGGTTGTTTGCCGCTAGAAGATGGATGCCGAAAAATGGGTGGCTGCTGGAAGATCCTCCTCACTGCCCGGATCAAAAGAAATCATAAATCAACCTAGAAATCCATTCACCTATACAATTCAGCCACAAAAAGAAATGCTTTTCCTTACCCTTCTCTGGATTTGATGAAAACCTAGGGTTCTTTGGCGTGCACTACAACAAAAATCCTCATAGACATCGGTTTTCCACCGGTGTCTATTTCATTTTCGACCGATGTCTATGAAGCCGATGTAAAAGGTATGCCATTTTAGACATCGGGTTAAAACCGGTGTAGTATCACTTAACGACACCGGTCTTCGAATCGGTTATTAACCGGTGTAGTATCACTTAACGACACCGTTTCATAAACGGTGTAAAATCGATGTAATATTGTATGTTAATAACACCAGTTTTGGCAGCGGTAAATGACCGATGTAATATTAGTTAATAACACCGGTTTTACAGCGGTGGAAAACCGATGTAATATGGATATTTTTTAACAGCACAAATTTGATTTCCGAAACAATGAAAATCGACAGTAATAAAAAAAACATAAATATTCACAAATTACACAAATATTCTTCATTTAACAATATCCATAAAATACACAAATATTCACAAATTATATAAATAATCTTCTTACAACAGTATCCATAAAATACACAAACATTCTTTTTACATCAAAAGCTAGCTAATAGATATCAAAATCAAGATAGAACATTCTTTTAACAACACATCAAGGTAGAACCGCACTTCAAATGTAATCTAGCATGCATTCCGCCCAATCGAACCGCACTTCATCAATTTCAACTCTAGAGTAGTTGAGCTTTGTAAACTGTAAAAACACATAAATAATATATTAGTAAAGATGCAATTTTGAAAGCTGGAAATGGTAAAGATGCAATTTTGAAAGCTGGAAATGCAGTTTTCTGAGTTAAAACATCCACTGTTTGTGTTTTCTGAGTTAAAACATCCACTGTTCTAATCTGTCAAAAAAAATAAGAACCAAATAGTTCAACTTGCCTCTGTGGTGCTTCCCATCATTCCTCAGAAGAAACCCCAAGGGTTTTAGTGATCATCTGTGTGGACTGCGGAGCTGGAATATTTCAACCTCCCCTGGGCCAAAGGGGGCTCACTGCCACAATGTTGTTAGACAAAGACTTGATTTTGCTTCTGAAAACCAATCTGCAGATGAACATCCAAAGGAGGCATTCATGGAATCAAAATCTGTCATAAAGGAGAAATATAACACAGCTACCAACTCCAGAGCTAAGATAACAGTTTAACATGGTGAAGGGTTGGAGGTTGAAGGTGAAGAATCAGAAGCAGATATTGCTTTTGATCTGAATCGTTCCAACAACCAAGTACCAGATATGCACATAAGGCTGCCAGAATATCCAACTCCTATTCATCATTCTAGAAGAGAATTATTGAAGAAAAATTGGAAGCATCTGGCTAGAATGGTTGGCAAGGCAAATAGTACATATAAAACCCACATTATTGAGATATCAAAACAGAATAGCATTCAGAGTCATGTAAAGTTAGATGGTGATACAACTTTAGTGCGAGGGGAAATGGAGAATGAACAAGTTAAAAGTTGTTATAATCATGTTGACAATGCCCGAAGAGGTTCCATATATCCAATTTCAGGTGATAAAGGCTCTACGCAGACACACGCCGGCAATATTCCACAATTTCCACCGGAATGTAAAAGGAGGAGAACCATGCTAATGCACAATGTGGAATTTGGTCAAATGACACGAATCTCCAAATCATGTAGCTTTGTAGATGAACAAAATCTGGTACCGTTGGGTGATTTACAAACCTCAGATTTCATGTTGACCTTTGGTCCCATCAAATGGGTGACAAAGAAGAGATCAAAGGTGCCTATTCGAGTCCCTAAGCCGGTTCTCACTGAGATAGTTGCAGGCTACAAAGATCTTTTGCAAAACCTTAAAAGCAGACACCAGGCATGCATCAAAGCCTTGTTCACAGATACTCGTGTGAGAATGAAAATAAGAAAATAAACAATAAGGAAACATGTTCATCACCAGCAGTGAATGTTTTCATCTCATGGATTACATGCTTGCTCTAAAATGATAAATGATGCACCACAATTGTAGACGAGTGGTAGAATTTTGGAAATGCAATTTTGAAATGGAAGTTCTGGCTCCTTTTTATCTTTTAAATGAGTTAGCACACCAGGCTGTGTCAAAATTAAGAACCAAGATATGACTTTTGCAGCAGTAAAATTTACATTCTGTTATTGTGACAACAGTAACCACACGCTAATTTCTTGACAAAGTTTTTCAAGAAAGACCAAGTTATGGCTTTGAGAAGAGTAAAAGGTAAAAAGCATTTAATGTCCGAAGCAAAATTTTCTTGGGGAAATTTTAAACAAATAAAGCTATGTCATTAGCAAGACTTAAAAGTGTAGCTATTCTTTAATGCACTAACATCTTGTAATTAAAACTAAGTTACTAATCAGAAAATTCAAAAATTGAACTTGGATTCGATGCTCTAATCCAATTTGTTGTACTTCAGTGCCTCTTTGTTGTTTCATCTCAAAAGAAACAAAATCACTGAAGAAGGAAATACATTTAAAAAAAATTTCCTTAGCGAAACCAAACAATCTAATGTCAGCCCATTAACATGAAAAAAAATAAATCAAATGCAATAAAATATTTAAACCTTTTGAACTTGACAACAGATATGACTTGTTTAGGTATAAAACTCAAACCTGTCTTCCATCCATGCAACGCTGTACAAGTCACCAAGGCAAGTCATATATTCCGGTGGTGGTGGATGATCCATCCCAGGACAGTAGGTTCCCCAGCTGCTTTCAACAGCATTGGATGCTGTTGCCACATATACATTAAGGTCTTCTGGCATTAAACCTTCAAAGATACTGCCACTCTCACATGCTTCCACATAAATAATCTATTCAAACGAACACCAACAAAGATCAGCAATTAACTTGGTTATAATACACATTTTGTAATCAAAAGTTACCCATCAGCTACACTCACACAATTATAGAATTTACTACTACCTTGTTTCAAGGCAAGTCATGAGAATCGTCAGATAAGGCACATAAACGTAAAAAATAATCAACAAGTCACAAGCAGCCACTGTAAAGTGTCCAAGTACCAAGTGTATGTTAAATATGTAAAAGGGAGACAAAAAAAGAAAATCATCATAATTACTCAAAAAGCAAACCTATTTCACCAGGTGGATCGGATTCATTCCTTACCTCATGGCTACATGCCATTATTTTACCTAAAATTAAATTTATCAAGGTTGTGCAAATCATACCTGGAATCTTGTTAACCAATATGCGAGCTTTTTCTGCACGTTTGAGATTTAAATGTGCACCTCTACTTGAGTTATATCTGTTATCATCCTGAATGGAAATTATGTACGATAGAGATTAAATTCTGTTAATTTCAAGCATTTTTCCAAGGGAATGAATAGTGCATGACAAACTTACATACTCCATGGACAAATTGAAGTTCACCGACTAGAGTGTATAATGAAATGCATAAAGCAGTATATATAAAATTTACAACTCATGTTGATTGCAACTGCTTTCTTACAAAAATTCTTGTAAAAAAGGGCAGTATGATTCTTTCTTTCACATGACTTGCTCAAAGTTGGGGAACAAAAATATTCTGAAATGAAAAAAAATGGTTCAATATATAACCAATAACAAAATTCCCCATCATAGACATACTTGCATAAAATAAAGGGTTAATTAATAAATCTATTACAACCTATGGAATTCCATATCTATGAAAACATTAAAAAGAGTTAATAATTAGTAGTCATCGTAATTTACTTCCATGGAGAACACAAAAGGCACAACCTTTACCAATTTCCCAGTGGAAGGTGCGATTTTTATGGTCCTAATGAGACAATGCTGCGGTGACAAAGAGAATTAAGAGCAAAAAATTAAGGAGAGAAAATAATGAAGAAATTGACAGTACATTTTTTTCACAATATAAATGCTATTGCATGGACAGAATTTATTACTGATGATGCTTGGTGATCAATATTGAGCACACAACTATCATGCTTGGTGATCAATATTGAGCACACAACTATCATGCAGATGAAACCAAGTTTTCTTGCCTAAGCTTCCTTTCATCTGACAATGTCTTGGCAAATTTAACAAGTCGTTCCTTGTTCGACATTGTTCCTCCCTCCCCATCCACCACCGGCACCGATTGCCCAGTCTCCAAGTTCACCCGCGACGCCGGCTTCTCCAACAGATTCTCCCCAATCCGAACTAAATTTCTTAAGTTCCACTTCGTTGAATTATCCACCGAAGCCGCAGCGCCAGTCAAGGTATCGTCCTGCCATTCAATCAATCGTACAATATCTTCAGTTAAAATCGATCGACTCATACGGTTACTTCATGGAAACATGATTTTATTTAAACCATAATTCTGGAGTAAATATAAACATGATTATAATTTATAATTTTGTTTGATTTTACATAATCGTTAACAAAAACTTGTATTATCAAGCACCTCTTTGTTCTCAGCTCTTATAATCTCTATGATTATAGGCATATCTTGCACAAGCGTGAATTAAGAGTTTTGAATGGTTCAACCGGATCTCCAGACTCCATACTGGGGACTGAAATCTCTCCAGAATCGATAGTTGTCTTGATCCCGTTTCCATTCTTATCGAGATCTTCTTCTGTCACAGAAACTTCATGAGCTTTTTTCTTATTATCGGTGCAGACTAGAGCAGAATCTTTATCAGTTGATGAACAGGCAGCACAGTGCCAGCTTCCATTAGGGATCTCTCTGATAGTGTAGTCAGTACAGGAAAAATGGTGAATTGCATCACAAACTAAAATTACATTTCTAAATTATGAATCTAGGAGCATAATTGGATGCAAGAAAGTAATAACAATATTCATCTAACATTCCAAACAAGATAGGTTGTTGACCTGATTATGACAAGAGGACAAGTTTGAAGCTAAAGTAGTCATCTTTTTCACCAATTTTTTTAGCTGTTCATTGTCCATGATAACATCATTCATCATCAACTTATGTGATAGTTGAGAATGATCAAAGGATAATGCAGCATGTATTCCAGATACCTTGACCTGGGGTCACATAGGATAGCTTGATCTGGCATTCTATTGCACTTTTCCAATGATGACATATCCTGTCATGTCTTTTTGGATGAGAATCCGTAAATGAAACACTACCAGCAGGGACACTTATTTCCGGCTGTAAAAGAGCAAGACAAGTTATATCTTAAGGCCACGTGGGAATATGCAAATCATAAATCTTCATATTTATGGTGATCGGATTTATCTCAAGATGCAGTAGATTCTTCCGAACGATATAGTTGAGTTCCTCGAAGGCTGAATAAATATGGCCGGACAATATTATCAAAGCATGCAGGGCGATGTTGCTTAGTTCCACCAAGCGGCGTTAAAGGTCTGCTGAGCAATAAAATCATGTTTCCATGAAGTAACCGTATGGAGATTCACAGAACAATGTTATTATGGTTCGACTCCAGAATTTGCTACTTGGAAAGTCTCTCTGACTCATGGACTAAAGTAAATCGATTGTAAACGCAGAAACTACACAGTGGCTTTACCTCGAACACTAAACGGACAACCTTCTTGGCGCGCTGAAACAGAGAGAGATTCCCTCTGCAAGAGTGTATGTGCTGGAACTGGTCAATGCCGAGCTTGCGAGTGACCTAGCCGAACTGGATGTAGACGAAATCGGAGTAGGGGAGGTCGACCTTGATGTAGCTGACGCCGTACCAGATGAGATAGCTCCGGATCTGGACACCCTCGAGGTTGGAGACGGAGTCGTAGCCGAGGAAGCCAGACACGCGCGGGGCGTAGTAGACGACGTACTCGAAGTCGATGTAGCACTCTCCGTAGAGATCGATGACGAAGTAGCCGTTGGAAGCGACAGAGAAAGACTTGACGGTGTCGGGGATGATGCCGGGAGGGAGGAAGGGAAGAAGAGAGAAAGGAGGAGGAGGAGGGAGGAGGACATGGCGATCGAGAAGGAGAAACCCGACGGATTTGGGAAGGCAAGAAGGAGAGCTAAGTCTTTGACTGCGGAATATAAAAACAAGTGTAGTGGAAAAAAAACATACTAAAATGCGAAGAAAGCTTCCTCTTCTCACCTAAAGGGAGGAGTTGGAGGAGATGGTCGGAGGAAGGGCATCGTGTCTTGATCCTGATCGAGAGAGGAAGGGGCATCGATCTAGGAAGGGGAAGAGGGAGATGAGGTTGAGAGAGATGGTCGGAGGTTTAGGTTTAGGCTGAGAGAGATAGTCGGATGGTCGGATGGTTGGAGGTTTAGGTTTCGGTTTAGGTTATCGCGAGAGAGATGGTCGCGCGGAGGAAGGGGCGGGATAAAGATTTAGGTTTGGAGGGAAAACACTTAGGCAGATTTTGGCTTGTGGGGAAAATTAAAATATTTTATTTGGGTTCATTAACATCGGATTTTAAAAACCGATGTTAAAATTGATGTCTATTAACGAAAAAAAGGGCGCTCATAGACATCGCCTAAAAAACCGATGTCTATGAGCTAAAATCTGCGCTCATAGACACCGGTTTTTAGAAAAACCGGTGTAAAATACTCAAAGACATCGGTTTTAGCCTAAAACCATTGTTGTTCCACTGATGTCTATGAGCGATTTTGTTGTAGTGGTGGCAGAGGACCGTCGGCTGGAGATCTAACACAGAAGGCGGCTGAGGAACTAGGGCAAAGGAATCTGTGGCAACGTTGGCTGTGGGTGACGCGAAGAAGGAGGAAAAGAAGGCGCGTTCCTTATCTCAGCAGCGGAGAGGGCTCGGAGGTCGGCGCTAGAGCAAAGGGGAAGAGAAGTAGTGGAGATCGAGCGTCGCCGGATGTGGGCGACAACAGCGGTGCTAGGGCACAGGCAAAGGTCGGTGACACTGCTACTCGGCGCTAGGCGGCGGCTTCGGGATCGCTCTGTGAGGGGCGGCTGTCGGCAGAGGAGAGTGGCGCGACCGGAGAAGAGGAAAGTAGAAGAAACAGAGGGATTAGGAGAAGGCTTTAATCGCGGTGTGCGGCGGTTGTTGTGGCGCTGATTAGGGCACGGGAGGAGAAGGCGCGCGAGAAGTGGCGTCGGGTGAGAGCTTCGGCAGGGGAGAAAGGAAACGAAGAAATAAAAGAAAAATAAAGGAAAAAAGAAATATAAATATAAACATTTCCTCGCTTAAATGGGGTAGCCTAAACAGGCTTTCCCGGGACCCAGTTTTTATCCTTGTAATCGAAGTCATACGGTCTCCGAAAAATTCCCAGAAAATTTCTAAAAATTTCAGAAAATTCCCTTAAGGTGTTACACCCATTTTTGGTATTTTATATTCTCCACCACTAATAAAAATTTGGTCCCCAAATTTTGTTATCTACCATAAGTAAATACTAACAACAGGTAAAGAGTATAAATGTTGAACGGTAAATAACTCACACACCTCAAGTGAAAAGATGGGGGTATCGAACTCGGATCATATCCTCGAGCTCCCAGATAGCCTTCTCATCGGAATGATGATGCCATCCAACTTTAACCAGTCGGATTGTCTTGTTCCGCAATTGACACTCTTTCCGGTCCAGAATCCATACCGGAACCTCCTCATAAGTGATGTTAGGCTGAACGGGAACTGAAATATCTGTCAGCACATGTGTCGGGTCGGGTACGTATCTCCTCAACATGGATACGTGGAATATGTCGTGAATGCCTGCCAAGGGTGGTGATAGTGCCAGTCGGTAAGCTACTGCTCCAATCCTCTCCAAAATCTGGAAAGGTCCAATGTATTGCGGAGCTAGCTTACCTCGGAGGCCAAATCTCTTCACCCCTTTCGTGGGTGAAACTCACAGAAATACATGGTCTCTAGTAGAGAACTCCAGGGATCTGCGTCTCCGATCGGCATAACTCTTCTGGCGGTCATGCGCCTCTGACATCCTCCATTTGATAGTACGGACCAACTCTACCTCATGCTGAGCTCTATAAGGTCCTAACAACTGGGACTTCCCCACCTCATCCCAAAGGGTGGGTGTCCGAGAAGGCCTACCATACAACGCTTCAAACGGTACCATCTGAATAGCTGAATGAAAGATGTTGTTGTAGGCGAACTCTACCAATGGAAAATGGTCCTCCCAACTACCTCCAAAATCTAATACACATAACCTCAGCAAGTCCTCTAAAGTTTGGATGGTCCGCTTTGACTGTCCATCTGTCTACAGATGGAAAGCTATACTGAAACGAAGCTGGGTGTCCAAGGCCTGCTACAGACTATGCCAGAAACGAGACATAAACCGGGGGTGTCTATCCGAAATAATAATCAAAGGGACACCATGTAATCTGATGATCTCCCGGCAATACAGATCTGCCAATCGATTCAAGGAATCGGTCATCCAAATCGTTAAGAAATGCATGGATTAAGTTAATCGATCAACGATTATCCAAATCGCGTCATAGCCTCGTCGTGTCCTAAGCAAACCCACCACAAAGTCCATAGTGATATGTTCCCATTTCCACTCAGGAATAGGAATCCTCTGTAGAAATCCGACAGGTCTCTGGTGCTTAGCCTTCACCTGTTGACAGACAAGACATCTAGCTACGAATTCCGCGATGTCTTTCTTCATGTCGTTCTACCAATAAGAACGCCTCAAATCTCGATACATACGGGTACCGCCGGAGTGGATCGCACATCGAGAGCGATGAGCCTCCTGAAGTAGCTCCTGCAAGACCGAGTGAGACTGAGGTACGCATAATCTACCTCGGAAGCATACAATACCCTCCTCATCTCGAGTGAACTCGGTCTGTTTCCCGGAAGCTATCTGGCTGCCAATGAACTACAAATGATGATCACCAGCCTGGGCCTCTCGGATCCTCGTCCTGATCGACGACTGAGCAACCATGCTAACCAGAATACCCTGCTCTGTCTGTCCCTATTCTTGAAGGCCTAACTCGAAGAAACCCTGAACCAAATCTGTGACTGAAACTCGGTGGCAAGCCAAAGTCCCTCTGGACTTCCAGTTGAGTGCATCGGCAACCACATTAGCTTTTTCCTGGATGGTAGCTAATGGTATAATCATAATCCTTCAGAAACTCCATCCATCTCCTCTGTCGGAGATTGAGTTCCTTCTGAGTGAACAGATATTTGAGACTCTTATGGTCCGTAAGAATCTCAAAGGTAATACCGTACAGATGATGCCGCCAAATCTTCAAAGCAAAGATGATGGCGGCTAGCTCCAATCATGTGCTGGGTAGTTCTTCTCATGCTCCTTCAACTGATGAGAAGCATAGGAGACTACTCTTCCATGTTGCATCAGAACAGCGCCCAAACCCTGTAGAGAAGCATCAGTGTAGAGTACAAATCCATCCTCTCCAGAAGGCAAAACCAAAACTGGAGCCGACACTAATCTCCGCTTCAACTTATGAAAGCTGGTCTCATAGGCTTCTGACCAAATGAACTTCACGCCTTTTTTGGTCAAGCGTGTCAATGGTATAGCTAGACGGAAGAAACTCTTGATGAAAGGTCTGTAATATCCTACCAGTCCCAAGAACTGCGGATCTCATGCACTGATTTCGGCTGCTCCCAACTGGTGACAATCTAGATCTTCTGAGAGTCTACTAAAATACTTCATATAGAGAACACATGACCTAGAAAACCGACTGAGGATAGCCAGAAAACATACTTACTGAACTTCGCATATAGCTGATGTCGTCGAAGAGTCTCCAAGACTATGCGAAGATGCTGTGCATATTCCTCCTCGGAACGCGAGTAGATCAATATGTCGTCGATAAAAACGACAACGAACTGATCTAGATACTCCATAATGATACGGTTCATCGAATCCATAAATACCGCTGGAGCATCGGTAAGCTCAAATGGCATTACCAAAAACTCATAATGTCTGTACAACAAACATTCTCAACCAGAGATCCCCGATAACAAATCCGAAATCTGATCACTAACTACAAATCACCAAAGAATAGATCATCTAATGTGAGAGCAACGCTCCATCACAAGAAATACTACATATGTGGGAGCAACACTCTACTACCAACAAGGCAACATATGTGGGAGCAACCCTCCAACACAACAATCCAAAATATGTGGGAGCAATGCTCCACCACACGCAATCCAAATATGCGAGAGCAACGCTCCACCATAACCAATCCATAACATGTGGGAGCAACGCTCCACCACAATAATCCAAAATATATGGGAGCAACGCTCCACCACGAACAATCCATAATATGTGGGAGCAACACTCCACCACAAACAATCTATAACATGTGGGAGCAACGCTCCACTACAACCATCAAAAATATGTGGGAGCAACGCTCCACGATAATCAATCCATAAGTGAACATGACATCTAACTATCCAACTAGTGACTACACGAAATCACTCTACCACATATCACTGTGAGCAACCAAGGGTATCACAATCCAGTAAGCAAATCAAATCCATCGTCAACTCTATCAATATCATAGTGGGTCACCCACTAATAGGAGAATTAGTTGGCAAGGCAATACAACAAATAACATAATGTAGACACTTAACATTCTACATTCAACATAGGTAGAATCATCATGATGCTACCAACCATACACTTGGCACATGTGCACACACAACATAGGTATGATCGAAATAATCCTCCAATTAGTACACACCCAACACACTCATAACACAGGTATAAATCAGCGTGATATCTCCAACAATACATTCCGAACCCGTGTGCATATATCAACATAGGTATAATCGACAATACACCTCAAACAATACTCACTTAACATATATACACCTATGCCAAGAGTATAATCAGCGTAATACTTCCAACGAATCATAATAGTCACAAGTGTACACATAGAACAAATATAATCAACAAGATACCTCCCATAATACACCAAACATATGTACACATAACATAGATATGAATAATCAACATATTTAACACAATCAACCTGACATTCCCGATGCTACCTTCTATGTTATCCAACTAGGTACATACAGTCAAAAATTAAAATCCACATGGAATAGTATACATCGATCCTCTATAGACTGACCCAAACCGACAATGGTATACGACTAATTCAATCTTTTCCGCGTCAGTACAAAACATGTACTCAAATGTGCTCTAGATACCTAACTAAGCACAAATAACCCAAAGATTCTAACCTCTAAAAATAGAGTATGACAATCCCCTACTGATCGGATCAACAAAACTAAATCGATCATCTACTAACTAATCAAGAATACATTAATCCTCCACAAGCAACTAAGGTATATCGATCCACGACTACCCAAATCAACAAGTGTAAATCAGACTTCTACTGACCGATCTAACAAGAGTAAATCAATATCTACTGATGAAATTAACTAAGATAAAATGATATACTACTGGCTAAGTCAACATGAATATGTAGATACTATCCACTACCCAGCTAATAATAACAGAGGCTGGTATGTGCCTCCATCTCCTAACCAACTAGTAGTAACAGAAGCTAAAACTACTGATGGTATGATATGAAAAATCACTAGTTTACCTAATACATAAAATATATGCTATATCAACTAGACAGGTACTAATAAAGCATGCTAATACATGTCATAAACTATAATAGCCCACAGTGCATATACAAACAAAAAGGTAAGATAACATATACCAACATACCTCCTATAGCTTGGAGATGTTCTGCCGCTGCCAGGTCCCAAAATCTGAAAAGTCACATCGAGAAAACTAAAACATGAAATCCGAAACGCAGGATATAAGACTTGTAAACCGTGCTCTGATACCAAATAAATTGGTATCAGATAAATCTCGAAATCCATAACACGATATACAAACAAGTATCGCCAATTTGGCTCTGATACCACTAAATTGTCACACCCCAGAGGATTCCCTGCCAGAGGAAATTCTGACAGCATCTCCCCTGTACGGGTGACAATCTGAATCATTTTTACATGCACAATATACCTTAGCCACAGCGGCTGGAATATACATATCACCACGCATTTTATATGCAGCCTACTTGGCTGATACAATAAAAATACAACCACGCAGTTATATGTAAAACTAATAGCCCACTCGATTGTACCAGAACCAAACATAGCGGAAATACAATGGACACACATACAAACTAAAAATGAAGACTGCTAGCCGGCTAGGCTTACACCACACAATAATACAACACTCCAGAAACAAAACTGGAACACAAAGATAAATACACATATCTCATATACCAAAATAGAAATAAACAAATGTGGAGGCAGGTCTTCTGATGTGACGTGGGGACCGGCAGGCAGGATACTCCAAGCGACTCCATAAGCAACCTGGTACCTGAAAAAGATAGTGTCCGCGGGGGGTGAGTTCAACAACTCAGCATATACCTAGTTGACATGTATAGTAACTATAACAAATAGTAATAACTATGGAGTACAGTCTCCTGGACAAAAACTGGAAGATGCACAATAGAAAAGGCTGAACAGAACTGTACTCACCAGGGTCTCCTATCAGAATAGTCAGGTCGTCAGACCGAGAGTATCATAAATCCTGTATGCATGTCAAACATATGCATTCATCCAAATGCAGCATATAATTGCAGCAAATACAATCAGTAAATGCATAAATGCGTATGATGCCAATTTCATGGTCACCTCTGACGCCAGTCAGTTATCTCACATACGATGGTGAGACCGAGTGGGTAGGGCTGTGACAACCGTGCATTCTGTTGTCACTACTCTTGATGTGTGACCGAGTGGACGGGATGCTGTCGGAGTACACCTATCCTCCTACCCCAAATCATAAGTGGGGGAGCACAATGCTCTCATCTTTCGGTACACGATGACGGGGAGGAATCTCTGCCGACTACCATTGTAAAATACCGAAAATAGGCAAATTTTAATAGGAGAATTTTTCGGAATTTTTGGAGATTTTTCGAGAATTTTTCGGAGACCGTATGGACGAGTTTACGGGGATAAAAATAGGGCCCGGGAAGGCCTGTTTGGGCTACCCTATTTTAAAGAGGAAATGTTTATTTTCTTTAAATCATTTCCTTTTTCTTTTATATATCTTTTTTTTTTTTATTTTCTTCTCCTCTCCCACGTTGCTTCCCTCTCCCGATTTCCCCCGACCCCGAGCCCTAACCGGCGCCGAACTCCCTCTCCCTCTCCGCGTACAAAATCTCTCGACCAAGGGCTTTCCCTTCTTTCGGTCTCCACCCTCTCGGCGCGAAGTTTCCGTGCCCTAGCCAGCCCCGGCCGACCGGCGACTTCCCCTCCTTTCCTTTGGTCCGACGAGACACCACCGGCACCGGAGCCCTAGGTTTTACCTTCTCCTTCACCACCTCGCGGCGACTCCTTGCATTGCCTTGCCTCTTCGTTTGCTGTCGCCGAAGGTGTGCCCTTACCGGATCCCTCTGCCGAAGCTTCTCCCTGTCCCTTCCTCTCTTCCGGCCGAGCAGTGTCACCAGTCTCCTGAGCCCTAGCGCCAACCGTCGTGCCTTAATTCATGACCGCCGCCCCTCTGCTGCAATTTGGCAGCACGACCATCACTGGTGAGCCTTGTTTGCCGACCTCAACAGCCCTTTCGGTGACTGCTGTTTGGGGTAAGATGTATATAAATATTGAATTAAATCCATTGTTTGTTTGGTTGCATTGGATTGATTTCGTTCAGGTGAGGTGTTAATGGTGGATGGAGGATAGATTCATCATGGGTTTGGTTTCGGACTGGAGAAAATAGTGCCAAATCCTTTATTGTGTTTCTGCTCGACAGTGCCGAAGACGACACAGAGCTATGCCGTAGCCGGATCTTGGAGGTAAGTGTTGGTGCAATATCCCTCAGGTCAAGGGTGACCTGGTTAACCAAGCTGAGTCTTGGTTAGGGTTTAGATGTTTGACAATAAGACATCAATCGAAGAAGAGTCAAGTAGGTCAAGGTTGACCGGATACTTGACTGGGAAGTCCTAACTGGCATGTTAGGCAGAAGGAAGTCCTAGTGAGTGAAGCTAGGCAGAAGGAAATCCTGGTGAGTGAAGCCAGGTGAAAGTCCTAGTGAGTGAAGCTAGGCAGAAGGAAATCCTGGTGAGTGAAGCCAGGTGAAAGTCCTAGTGAGTGAAGCTAGGCAGAAGGAAATCCTGGTGAGTGAAGCCAGGTGAAAGTCCTAGTGAGTGAAGCTAGGCAGAATGAAAACCCTAGTGAGTGAAGCTAGGTGAAAGTCCTGGTGAGTGAAGCCAGGTGAAAGTCCTAGTGAGTGAAGCTAGGTGAAAGTCCTGGTGAGTGAAGCCAGGTGAAAGTCCTAGTGAGTGAAACTAGGCAGATGGAAAACCCTAGTGAGTGAAGCTAGGTGAAAGTCCTGGTGAGTGAAGCCAGGCAAGGAAGGAAATCCAGATGGATCAAGGATGATCGGACATCTGGTGTTGGGAAGTCCAAGTAGGTCAAAGGGATTGACTGGATACTTGGCAAGGAAGGAAATCCAGATGGATCAAGGATGATCGGACATCTGGTGTTGGGAAGTCCAAGTAGGTCAAAGGATTGGTGGATACTTGGCAAGGAAGGAAGTCCGATGGGTCAAGGTTGACCGACATCTAGTGGAAGTCCAAGTAGGTCAATGGAGTGACCGGATACTTGGCACGACGTAAAAGTCCAAGTGGGTCAAAGGATTGACCGGACACTGGTGGGGAGTCCTAGCAGGTCAAGGAGTGACCGATGCGAGGCATGATGTACCAACAGTCAAGGTTGACCGGATGTTGGTGAGGAGGTTTGGGACTTGGTTTTGGGCAAAACCAGCCGGATCGATCCGTGGATCGATCGAGATGTGGATCGATCGGTGGATCGATCCGATTCTTTCAATCAGAAGCTCGGATCGATCCGTGGATCGATTCAGGTCCCGATGGATCGGAACGACGGATCGATTGGAATAGCCGGATCGATCCGTGGATCGATCCAGCGCTTATTAAGCGCTCGATCGATCCGTGGATCGATCCAGCCCCGATCGATTCGGAACATTCGATCGATCGGGATCCCACCGCGGGGTTTAAAGCCGCAGCGAGCGTGGTCTTAACTTTAACGACAACTTCTCGATTCTCGCCTCCTCCACAAGACTCACAAAGCTCAAATCGCCTTGAAGGATCTTGGAAGCTCTCCAAGTCAAGAGGCGGATCAAAGCCAAGAAGAGAAGCTAGGGTTAGGGTTTGTACTCATTGTAAAGCTTGTAAGCTTCTATTTCTTGTACTCCTTCCCTTTCTTCTTGTATTGAGTCTTGTAGGGCTTCTCCGCCCTTGGTAGTTACCACAAAGGAGGTTTTATTTAGTGGAGGGTGTGTGCGTTGGTGTGGATCCTTGGATTAGTCACCTCTTGTGAGGTGGATACCAAGTAAAATCCTAGTGTTAGCGTGGTTGTATTTGTTTCTTTATTTTCCGCTGCACATCCAAGAAGAAACAAGCAACGCCAAGCAACGAAGCGCACCAAGCGAACGCGACGACCTACTAGGACTTCCTGCCTGGTATCAGAGCAAGGTTGCTCTTCACCGGAATCATCGCCGGAAGGGTCAAGCATATCAAGAAAAGCTAGAGGGTGAAGAAGTTGGAGCAAATTCTTCAAGTTCAAGATTTTATCAAGCTCAACTTCAAGATGCAATTCCAAGATGGACTTGGATTTGACACAAGGGTGGCTCCACCATACACATCCACAAGCTTCGATTCTTGGAAATCAAGAATCGAAACCTTTCTTATGATGGAGATAGAGCAATGGTTTGCTCTAATGGAAGGCTTCGAAGCTCCAACAAACTCCAAGGGCAAACTTCTAAAGAAAAGCAGATGGAGCTCGGAGCAAATTCAAAGGGGCGAGGCAAATGACAAAGTGACCAAGCTTTTGGTCAACTTATTGCCTAGCCACATCTTGGCTCAAATTGGAGAATTCAAGATGCCAAGGAGCTTTGGAGCAAATTGGCCAAGCTTCATGAAGAGATCCTCCACTGTCGAGATCAAGAAGAATCCGAGAGGGAGACTCGTGGAGCAAGACCAAGAGGAGGATTCCGAGGTTGAAGATGCTCAACCTCCCAAGAAGAGGAAATCCAAGAAGCTTCATCCTCAAGGGAATGCAACGAAGGGAACAAGGAGGGAGCATATTCCTTGTTTCATATTCAAGATGATGAAGCCTCCACCTCTAGGATTGAGGGGGAGCAATCCTTGGTGACACCGGATCAAGAAGAAGGAGAAGCCTCTACATCCGGGTCAAGAGAAGAAGAGGAGGAAGAAGCTTCTACCTCCACAAGTCAAGAAAAATCAAATGGAGGAGAATCAAGGTCCGATCAAGAGGAAGCTTCTACCTCCGGATCCAAAGAAAAAGATGCCACCCCTACAAGCAAAGGTATAAATGTTTCAATTAATAATAAAAATCATATTATATGCTTTGAATGTAGGGAACATGGGCACTACAAGAGCAAGTGCCCTAAATTAGCCAAGAAGAAGGGCCAAGTGGCACAAAAGGGCAAGGTGAAGCCCAAGGAGACCATCTCCAACACAAAGAAGAGCAAGGAGCATATCATATGTTTCTCTTGCAATCAAAAGGGGCATTACCGTAGTCAATGCCCCAAGGGGAAGAAGATGGTCAAGGCTCAAGGAGGCACTAATCAAGGGGGAGCCTCCAAGGTAAAGAAGAAGGTATCATTTATTGAGCCTACCCCTTTACGTTATGGTAAAAAGCATGCTAGGTCAAATTTATATCATTTCAATGCTATTTACCATGAACATAGGAAGCATGATAGCATTAAGGAAAAACATGTAGCTCTTCATGCTAAGACTACTACACCTAAGGTTAGGAATGTAGGTAAAAGTCTAGGCAATAACTCTAAGGATTTTAGATACAAGCCTAGAAACCAAAATGCTCATGGACTTAATGAAAAACCAAATTCTAAGGATTTAATGATAGAAAATCAAGTCTTGAGATCAAGACTTGATAAAATGGAAAAGACCCTAAAAAGGATGGAAAATATCCTATTAGGGCAAAATGAGCATAGCCTAGGTCTAGGAGCACAAAGGTCATCCAACGGCCATAGAGGTTTGGGATACAAACCAAAGGCTAAGAAGGATGTGCCCTCTTACCATAGAGTTCCATATAGTTATGGAATAAACCCTAGGTCTAGAGGTCAAGTTAAGAATACTAGGGAAGTCATCCCTAAGAGTATTTTTGCAACCAAAGTGACTAAGACTTCTAAGAAGTCTAAGAAAGTCACTAACAAGGTCACAAGGGAGGCTATCCCTAGGGTTGACCTAGAAAATGTGACCAAGGCTTCTAAGAAGCCCAACAAGGTCACTAGGAAGGTATCTAGGGAAGTTATCCCTAGTGAGTACCTAGAGCATCCAAGGAGCACCAATAGGTGTTGGGTTCCTAGGAGCATTTTCTCTACCCCATAAATGGGTTAGAGAGTGTCAACTCCGATTAGAAGGGTAGTTAACCCAACTTTGAGGAAATTGACACTCAAGGAGCATTTTCAAGGTTTTTGTTAACCTTTGAAAATGAAATGGAACTATTATTTACTCCTTGAAAGAGTAAAATGTGCCTAGTGGTGAAAAGTTGATTTTAATCTTAAAAGGCACATATTGGGAAATTCATAAGAGCTACCAAGTTGGGATTTTGGTATGTTCTTAGGAAATTTAAGGCAATCCGGGCCTTAACTTTAAAGTGCTACTCTTGTGGAAAAATGAAATATGCCAACATTTGAGGAATATGCTTAATTTCAATTGGCATAAATTAATCAAGGGAATTAGAAATGCCAATTTAGGTTTTGGCGTTTTCTTGACGCACTTAAGGGCAATCTAGGTTTAAGTTGTAAGTTTAGCTAAGGTTTTAAGGATACTTAGATAGGTAATCTAGGTATATTTTATTTATGCTAAACCTTGCCATGATTGTTTGCTCATAATATGCCATGACATCATATTTTATCTTATGTGTATTTTGCATTCATGACTTATTATGAAAAATACAAGAATACCATGTCATGACATTCATACATCATGTAGTTATAGGATATTTTCTTTTGAAAATTATTTCCTTTTGATGTATGTCATAACATTATCATGCATTAAGTTTAATTCCTTGTAATTAAGGACAAAAGGCATTTAACAACACTTATTAACAAGTGACATCCTAGGTGGGTGTCTAATATCTCCAAAATGCTTAGATAGATATGCATGATCCCTAGATTAGGGCAAAACCAAAATCTACATCTCACAAAGACCTATAAGATGACTTGTATGTGTTTTAGTGCACATTAGATACAAGTGAGATGTTAGGATGATGAACAAAACTCAAGATGTTGATTTAGTGCATTCTTTTGAGTTTTAGTTTCATCAAAACACATAGATATGTGTTTTCCCATCATTGGGAAAGCTAATGTACAAGTCATGTGCATTATGCCCAAGGAACATGGTGGGATATTGGTTTTGAAAATGTTTTCAAAATGATTTTGGAAAACCTTGGTGAAGGCTATCTTTTGATAGTAATCACCATTGAATAGTTAGACACAAACTTGAAGAAAACACTAAAGTTTTTGCAAGTTTTCAAGTTTGTGTCAATCTTTGAAAAGATGATGTATTTTCATAGAAAACTATTTTTCCTTGATAATATATGCCCTAAACAATGTCTACACGAAATTTCATAATTTTTGGATTTTTGTAGAATTTTCTAGGGGTTTCTGAAGTTGACTGAAATGGAATTTCAGCAACTATCAGAGCTCTGATCGATCCATGGATCGATTGGAGTGCCTGAATCGATCCATGGATCGATTCAGAAGGCAAATCTCGCGAGCAGTAGCTCGCTGGATCGATCAGCCGATCGATCCAGGTAGTCTGAATCGATCAGTGGATCGATTCAGAAAGGTTCAATCGATTGGAACCCAACTCCAATCGATCCAAGTTGCTGATTTTGGCTGGGAAAGCCTGATTTCAGCACTTTGAACCTATTTTAGTCTAGGTAACCATTCCAAACCCTTAAAATACATTTGTATACATAAAAAGGGTGTTTTCGTGTTGAAAACAAGGATGGAATGGTAAAGGAAGACTTCATTGAAGTTTAGGTTGAGGTTTGTTTCAAATTTTGAACATTTGAACCTCAAAACTTCTAAATCTGGGTTTCCTAAAGGTTTAGGGATTCCAAGTCATTGTTGGTGCAATGACAGAAGTTACCACCATGTCTTTAGGGGGAGGGACTCTGTAAAGACATGAAAATTATTTTTCATGAACCTTGGAAGGTGGTTAACCTTCTGCTGTGAACTTGCTCAAGGTTGAGCATTTAAACTTGAAATGGGGATAAATGGGGAGTGGATATCCTCATCATTTCAAGTGGGAACTCAAGATGTTAGAAAATGCTCAAGGTTGGGTATTTGTCTACATTGAGGAAGAAGTTAAGGATAAATGAAGGGTATGGGACCTTCAATATTGAGTTGATCACAATGAGTAAAAGTGTGATCACGATGAGCAACTCTTCAGGGGGAGAGTCTTCAACAAATGGAGTTGTTGAAGTGTGCCCAAAATTGGAGCATAGGTTGATGTGTGTCCAAAGACGGGTTGATGTTTTTTGTAGGGGGTTGATGTGTGCCAATAGGGGGAGAATGAAAGGAAGTAAGTTAGGTTTTCCTTACCTAGAGGGAGGAGTTTGCCCTCTTAGGGGGAGAATGGAAAGCTTAATTTATGGGTTCATTACCTAGTGGCATGAAGAAGGAGGCTATAGGATTAGCCTAACTTACATGTGGGATTGTAAGTGTTATTGTGGTATTGTCAAACATCAAAAAGGGGGAGATTGTTGGTGCAATATCCCTCAGGTCAAGGGTGACCTGGTTAACCAAGCTGAGTCTTGGTTAGGGTTTAGATGTTTGACAATAAGACATCAATCGAAGAAGAGTCAAGTAGGTCAAGGTTGACCGGATACTTGACTGGGAAGTCCTAACTGGCATGTTAGGCAGAAGGAAGTCCTAGTGAGTGAAGCTAGGCAGAAGGACTGGATGCGTGACTGGAAAGTCCTAGTGAGTGAAGCCAGGAGAAGTGAAAGTCCTAGTGAGTGAAGCTAGGCAGAAGGAAATCCTGGTGAGTGAAGCTAGGTGAAAGTCCTAGTGAGTGAAGCTAGGCAGAAGGAAATCCTGGTGAGTGAAGCCAGGTGAAAGTCCTAGTGAGTGAAGCTAGGCAGAATGAAAACCCTAGTGAGTGAAGCTAGGTGAAAGTCCTGGTGAGTGAAGCCAGGTGAAAGTCCTAGTGAGTGAAGCTAGGTGAAAGTCCTGGTGAGTGAAGCCAGGTGAAAGTCCTAGTGAGTGAAACTAGGCAGATGGAAAACCCTAGTGAGTGAAGCTAGGTGAAAGTCCTGGTGAGTGAAGCCAGGCAAGGAAGGAAATCCAGATGGATCAAGGATGATCGGACATCTGGTGTTGGGAAGTCCAAGTAGGTCAAAGGGATTGACTGGATACTTGGCAAGGAAGGAAATCCAGATGGATCAAGGATGATCGGACATCTGGTGTTGGGAAGTCCAAGTAGGTCAAAGGGATTGACTGGATACTTGGCAAGGAAGGAAGTCCAGATGGGTCAAGGTTGACCAGACATCTAGTGGAAGTCCAAGTAGGTCAATGGAGTGACCGGATACTTGGCACGACGAGTAAAAGTCCAAGTGGGTCAAAGGGATTGACCGGACACTTGGTGGGGAGTCCTAGCAGGTCAAGGGAGTGACCAGATGCGAGGCATGATGTACCAACAGGTCAAGGTTGACCGGATGTTGGTGAGGGAGGTTTGGGACTTGGTTTTGGGCAAAAACCAAGTGCTGGATCGATCCGTGGATCGATCCAGGATGTGGATCGATCAGTGGATCGATCCAGATTCTTCCCAGCGAACAGAAAGCTTCTGGATCGATCCGTGGATCGATCCAGGCGCGATCTCCAGAGCACGAGGCGCCGATCGATCGGAACGATACTGCTTCGCGCGATAAGCGCTGGATCGATCCGTGGATCGATCCAAAGCCTCCCCGATCGATTCGGAACATTCGAATCGATCGGGATCCGACCGTTGCGTCGGGTTTAAAGCCGCAGGCGAGCGTGGTCTTCGGCAGAACTTTAACGACAACTTCTCAGATTCTCGCCAGCTCCTCCACAGCACTCACAAAGCTCAGATCGCCAGTTCTTGAAGGATCTTGGAAGCTCTCCAAGTCAAGAGGCGGATCAAAGCCAAGAAGAGAAGCTAGGGTTAGGGTTTGTACTCATTGTAAAGCTTGTAAGCTTCTATTTCTTGTACTCCTTCCCTTTCTTCTTGTATTGAGTCTTGTAGGGCTTCTCCGCCCTTGGTAGTTACCACAAAGGAGGTTTTATTTAGTGGAGGGTGTGTGCGTTGGTGTGGATCCTTGGATTAGTCACCTCTTGTGAGGTGGATACCAAGTAAAATCCTAGTGTTAGCGTTTTATGTTTGTTTCTGTATTTTCCGCTGCACATCCAAGAAGAAACAAGCAACGCCAAGCAACGAAGCGCACCAAGCGAACGCGACGAGCTATTCACCCCCCCTCTAGCTACTTTTGGTCCTAACAAGTGGTATCAGAGCAAGGTTGCTCTTCACCGGAATCATCGCCGGAAGGGTCAAGCATATCAAGAAAAGCTAGAGGGTGAAGAAGTTGGAGCAAATTCTTCAAGTTCAAGATTTTATCAAGCTCAACTTCAAGATGCAATTCCAAGATGGACTTGGATTTGACACAAGGGTGGCTCCACCATACACATCCACAAGCTTCGATTCTTGGAAATCAAGAATCGAAACCTTTCTTATGATGGAGATAGAGCAATGGTTTGCTCTAATGGAAGGCTTCGAAGCTCCAACAAACTCCAAGGGCAAGCTTCTAAAGAAAAGCAGATGGAGCTCGGAGCAAATTCAAAGGGGCGAGGCAAATGACAAAGTGACCAAGCTTTTGGTCAACTTATTGCCTAGCCACATCTTGGCTCAAGTTGGAGAATTCGAAGATGCCAAGGAGCTTTGGAGCAAATTGGCCAAGCTTCATGAAGAGATCCCCTCCACTGTACGAGATCAAGAAGAATCCAGAGAAGGAGACTCTGTGGAGCAAGACCAAGAGGAGGATTCCGAGGTTGAGAGATGCTCAACCTCCGAAGAAGAGGAAATCCAAGAAGCTTCATCCTCAAGGGAATGCAACGAAGGGAACAAGGAGGGAGCATATTCCTTGTTTCATATTCAAGATGATGAAGCCTCCACCTCTAGGATTGAGGGGGAGCAATCCTTGGTGACACCGGATCAAGAAGAAGGAGAAGCCTCTACATCCGGGTCAAGAGAAGAAGAGGAGGAAGAAGCTTCTACCTCCACAAGTCAAGAAAATCAAATGGAGGAGAATCAAGGTCCGATCAAGAGGAAGCTTCTACCTCCGGATCCAAAGAAAAGATGCCACCCTACAAGCAAAGGTATAAATGTTTCAATTAATAATAAAAATCATATTATATGCTTTGAATGTAGGGAACATGGGCACTACAAGAGCAAGTGCCCTAAATTAGCCAAGAAGAAGGGCCAAGTGGCACAAAAGGGCAAGGTGAAGCCCAAGGAGACCATCTCCAACACAAAGAAGAGCAAGGAGCATATCATATGTTTCTCTTGCAATCAAAAGGGGCATTACCGTAGTCAATGCCCCAAGGGGAAGAAGATGGTCAAGGCTCAAGGAGGCACTAATCAAGGGGGAGCCTCCAAGGTAAAGAAGAAGGTATCATTTATTGAGCCTACCCCTTTACGTTATGGTAAAAAGCATGCTAGGTCAAATTTATATCATTTCAATGCTATTTACCATGAACATAGGAAGCATGATAGCATTAAGGAAAAACATGTAGCTCTTCATGCTAAGACTACTACACCTAAGGTTAGGAATGTAGGTAAAAGTCTAGGCAATAACTCTAAGGATTTTAGATACAAGCCTAGAAACCAAAATGCTCATGGACTTAATGAAAACCAAATTCTAAGGATTTAATGATAGAAAATCAAGTCTTGAGATCAAGACTTGATAAAATGGAAAAGACCCTAAAAGGATGGAAAATATCCTATTAGGGCAAAATGAGCATAGCCTAGGTCTAGGAGCACAAAGGTCATCCAACGGCCATAGAGGTTTGGGATACAAACCAAAGGCTAAGAAGGATGTGCCCTCTTACCATAGAGTTCCATATAGTTATGGAATAAACCCTAGGTCTAGAGGTCAAGTTAAGAATACTAGGGAAGTCATCCCTAAGAGTATTTTTGCAACCAAAGTGACTAAGACTTCTAAGAAGTCTAAGAAAGTCACTAACAAGGTCACAAGGGAGGCTATCCCTAGGGTTGACCTAGAAAATGTGACCAAGGCTTCTAAGAAGCCCAACAAGGTCACTAGGAAGGTATCTAGGGAAGTTATCCCTAGTGAGTACCTAGAGCATCCAAGGAGCACCAATAGGTGTTGGGTTCCTAGGAGCATTTTCTCTACCCCATAAATGGGTTAGAGAGTGTCAACTCCGATTAGAAGGGTAGTTAACCCAACTTTGAGGAAATTGACACTCAAGGAGCATTTTCAAGGTTTTTGTTAACCTTTGAAAATGAAATGGAACTATTATTTACTCCTTGAAAGAGTAAAATGTGCCTAGTGGTGAAAAGTTGATTTTAATCTTAAAAGGCACATATTGGGAAATTCATAAGAGCTACCAAGTTGGGATTTTGGTATGTTCTTAGGAAATTTAAGGCAATCCGGGCCTTAACTTTAAAGTGCTACTCTTGTGGAAAAATGAAATATGCCAACATTTGAGGAATATGCTTAATTTCAATTGGCATAAATTAATCAAGGGAATTAGAAATGCCAATTTAGGTTTTGGCGTTTTCTTGACGCACTTAAGGGCAATCTAGGTTTAAGTTGTAAGTTTAGCTAAGGTTTTAAGGATACTTAGATAGGTAATCTAGGTATATTTTATTTATGCTAAACCTTGCCATGATTGTTTGCTCATAATATGCCATGACATCATATTTTATCTTATGTGTATTTTGCATTCATGACTTATTATGAAAAATACAAGAATACCATGTCATGACATTCATACATCATGTAGTTATAGGATATTTTCTTTTGAAAATTATTTCTTTTGATGTATGTCATAACATTATCATGCATTAAGTTTAATTCCTTGTAATTAAGGACAAAAGGCATTTAACAACACTTATTAACAAGTGACATCCTAGGTGGGTGTCTAATATCTCCAAAATGCTTAGATAGATATGCATGATCCCTAGATTAGGGCAAAACCAAAATCTACATCTCACAAAGACCTATAAGATGACTTGTATGTGTTTTAGTGCACATTAGATACAAGTGAGATGTTAGGATGATGAACAAAACTCAAGATGTTGATTTAGTGCATTCTTTTGAGTTTTAGTTTCATCAAAACACATAGATATGTGTTTTCCCATCATTGGGAAAGCTAATGTACAAGTCATGTGCATTATGCCCAAGGAACATGGTGGGATATTGGTTTTGAAAAAGTTTCAAAATGATTTTGGAAAACCTTGGTGAAGGCTATCTTTGATAGTAATCACCATTGAATAGTTAGACACAAACTTGAAGAAAACACTAAAGTTTTTGCAAGTTTTCAAGTTTGTGTCAATCTTTGAAAAGATGATGTATTTTCATAGAAAACTATTTTCCTTGATAATATATGCCCTAAACAATGTCTACACGAAATTTCATAATTTTTGGATTTTGTAGAATTTTCTAGGGTTTCGTTGACCGAAATGGAATTTCAGCAACTATCGAGTCTCGATCGATCCATGGATCGATTGAGGTGCTGAATCGATCCATGGATCGATTCGGGCACTCCGGATCGATCGGATCGATCAGCCGATCGATTCAGGTATTCGAATCGATCGCTGGATCGATTCGAAAGGTTCAATCGATTGGAACCCAACTCCAATCGATCCAAGTTGCTGATTTTGGCCGGGAAAGCCTGATTTCAGCACTTTGAACCTATTTTAGTCTAGGTAACCATTCCAAACCCTTAAAATACATTTGGATACATAAAAAAGGGTGTTTTCGTGTTGAAAACAAGGATGGAATGGTAAAGGAAGGCTAAGTTGAAGTTTAGGTTGAGGTTTGTTTCAAATTTTGAACATTTGAACCTCAAAACTTCTAAATCTGGGTTTCCTAAAGGTTTAGGGATTCCAAGTCATTGTTGGTGCAATGACAGAAGTTACCACCATGTCTTTAGGGGGAGGGACTCTTTAAAGACATGAAAATTATTTTTCATGAACCTTGGAAGGTGGTTAACCTTCTGCTGTGAACTTGCTCAAGGTTGAGCATTTAAACTTGAAATGGGGATAAATGGGGAGTGGATATCCTCATCATTTCAAGTGGGAACTCAAGATGTTAGAAAATGCTCAAGGTTGGGTATTTGTCTACATTGAGGAAGAAGTTAAGGATAAATGAAGGGTATGGGACCTTCAATATTGAGTTGATCACAATGAGTAAAAGTGTGATCACGATGAGCAACTCTTCAGGGGGAGAGTCTTCAACACATGGAGGAGAGTGTTCAAAAATGGAGCATAGGTTGATGTGTGTCCAAAGACGGGTTGATGTTTTTGTAGGGGGTTGATGTGTGCCAATAGGGGGAGAATGAAAGGAAGTAAGTTAGGTTTTCCTTACCTAGAGGGAGGAGTTTGCCCTCTTAGGGGGAGAATGGAAAGCTTAATTTATGGGTTCATTACCTAGTGGCATGAAGAAGGAGGCTATAGGATTAGCCTAACTTACATGTGGGATTGTAAGTGTTATTGTGGTATTGTCAAACATCAAAAAGGGGGAGATTGTTGGTGCAATATCCCTCAGGTCAAGGGTGACCTGGTTAACCAAGCTGAGTCTTGGTTAGGGTTTAGATGTTTGACAATAAGACATCAATCGAAGAAGAGTCAAGTAGGTCAAGGTTGACCGGATACTTGACTGGGAAGTCCTAACTGGCATGTTAGGCAGAAGGAAGTCCTAGTGAGTGAAGCTAGGCAGAAGGAAATCCTGGTGAGTGAAGCCAGGTGAAAGTCCTAGTGAGTGAAGCTAGGCAGAATGAAAATCCAGAGAAGGAAAGTCCTAGTGAGTGAAGCTAGGCAGAAGGAAATCCTGGTGAGTGAAGCCAGGTGAAAGTCCTAGTGAGTGAAGCTAGGCAGAAGGAAATCCTGGTGAGTGAAGCCAGGTGAAAGTCCTAGTGAGTGAAGCTAGGCAGAATGAAAACCCTAGTGAGTGAAGCTAGGTGAAAGTCCTGGTGAGTGAAGCCAGGTGAAAGTCCTAGTGAGTGAAGCTAGGTGAAAGTCCTGGTGAGTGAAGCCAGGTGAAAGTCCTAGTGAGTGAAACTAGGCAGATGGAAAACCCTAGTGAGTGAAGCTAGGTGAAAGTCCTGGTGAGTGAAGCCAGGCAAGGAAGGAAATCCAGATGGATCAAGGATGATCGGACATCTGGTGTTGGGAAGTCCAAGTAGGTCAAAGGGATTGACTGGATACTTGGCAAGGAAGGAAATCCAGATGGATCAAGGATGATCGGACATCTGGTGTTGGGAAGTCCAAGTAGGTCAAAGGATTGACTGGATACTTGGCAAGGAAGGAAGTCCAGATGGGTCAAGGTTGACCAGACATCTAGTGGAAGTCCAAGTAGGTCAATGGAGTGACCGGATACTTGGCACGACGAGTAAAAGTCCAAGTGGGTCAAAGGGATTGACCGGACACTTGGTGGGGAGTCCTAGCAGGTCAAGGGAGTGACCAGATGCGAGGCATGATGTACCAACAGGTCAAGGTTGACCGGATGTTGGTGAGGGAGGTTTGGGACTTGGTTTTGGGCAAAACCGAAGTGCTGGATCGATCCGTGGATCGATCGAGATGTGGATCGATCGGTGGATCGATCCATTCTTCTCCGTGAAGCTTCGGATCGATCCGTCTGGTATCCATCGAACCATCATGATCGGAGACGATGCTTCGCGCGATAGCGCCGGATCGATCCGTGGATCGATCCAGCGCTTTCGAGCAGACGCTCGGATCGATCCGTGGATCGATCCAGCCTCCGATCGATTCGGAACATTCGAATCGATCGGGATCCGACCGCTGGCGTCGTTAAAGGCCGAGCGTGGTCTTCGGTAGAACTTTAACGACAACTTCTCATATTCTCGCCAGCTCCTCCACAGCACTCACAAAGCTCAAATCGCCAGTTCTTGAAGGATCTTGGAAGCTCTCCAAGTCAAGAGGCGGATCAAAGCCAAGAAGAGAAGCTAGGGTTAGGGTTTGTACTCATTGTAAAGCTTGTAAGCTTCTATTTCTTGTACTCCTTCCCTTTCTTCTTGTATTGAGTCTTGTAGGGCTTCTCCGCCCTTGGTAGTTACCACAAAGGAGGTTTTATTTAGTGGAGGGTGTGTGCGTTGGTGTGGATCCTTGGATTAGTCACCTCTTGTGAGGTGGATACCAAGTAAAATCCTAGTGTTAGCGTTTTGTGTTTGTTTCTGTATTTTCCGCTGCACATCCAAGAAGAAACAAGCAACGCCAAGCAACGAAGCGCACCGAGCGAACGCGACGAGCTATTCACCCCCCCTCTAGCTACTTTTGGTCCTAACAAGTGGTATCAGAGCAAGGCCGCTCTTCACCGGAATCATCGCCGGAAGGGTCAAGCATATCAAGAAAAGCTAGAGGGTGAAGAAGTTGGAGCAAATTCTTCAAGTTCAAGATTTTATCAAGCTCAACTTCAAGATGCAATTCCAAGATGGACTTGGATTTGACACAAGGGTGGCTCCACCATACACATCCACAAGCTTCGATTCTTGGAAATCAAGAATCGAAACTTTTCTTATGATGGAGATAGAGCAATGGTTTGCTCTAATGGAAGGCTTCGAAGCTCCAACAAACTCCAAGGGCAAGCTTCTAAAGAAAAGCAGATGGAGCTCGGAGCAAATTCAAAGGGGCGAGGCAAATGACAAAGTGACCAAGCTTTTGGTCAACTTATTGCCTAGCCACATCTTGGCTCAAGTTGGAGAATTCGAAGATGCCAAGGAGCTTTGGAGCAAATTGGCCAAGCTTCATGAAGAGATCCCCTCCACTGTACGAGATCAAGAAGAATCCAGAGAGGGAGACTCTGTGGAGCAAGACCAAGAGGAGGATTCCGAGGTTGAGAGATGCTCAACCTCCGAAGAAGAGGAAATCCAAGAAGCTTCATCCTCAAGGGAATGCAACGAAGGGAACAAGGAGGGAGCATACTCCTTGTTTCATATTCAAGATGATGAAGCCTCCACCTCTAGGATTGAGGGGGAGCAATCCTTGGTGACACCGGATCAAGAAGAAGGAGAAGCTTCTACATCCGGGTCAAGAGAAGAAGAGGAGGAAGAAGCTTCTACCTCCACAAGTCAAGAAAAATCAAATGGAGGAGAATCAAGGTCCGATCAAGAGGAAGCTTCTACCTCCGGATCCAAAGAAAAAGATGCCACCCCTACAAGCAAAGGTATAAATGTTTCAATTAATAATAAAAATCATATTATATGCTTTGAATGTAGGGAACATGGGCACTACAAGAGCAAGTGCCCTAAATTAGCCAAGAAGAAGGGCCAAGTGGCACAAAAGGGCAAGGTGAAGCCCAAGGAGACCATCTCCAACACAAAGAAGAGCAAGGAGCATATCATATGTTTCTCTTGCAATCAAAAGGGGCATTACCGTAGTCAATGCCCCAAGGGGAAGAAGATGGTCAAGGCTCAAGGAGGCACTAATCAAGGGGGAGCCTCCAAGGTAAAGAAGAAGGTATCATTTATTGAGCCTACCCCTTTACGTTATGGTAAAAAGCATGCTAGGTCAAATTTATATCATTTCAATGCTATTTACCATGAACATAGGAAGCATGATAGCATTAAGGAAAAACATGTAGCTCTTCATGCTAAGACTACTACACCTAAGGTTAGGAATGTAGGTAAAAGTCTAGGCAATAACTCTAAGGATTTTAGATACAAGCCTAGAAACCAAAATGCTCATGGACTTAATGAAAAACCAAATTCTAAGGATTTAATGATAGAAAATCAAGTCTTGAGATCAAGACTTGATAAAATGGAAAAGACCCTAAAAAGGATGGAAAATATCCTATTAGGGCAAAATGAGCATAGCCTAGGTCTAGGAGCACAAAGGTCATCCAACGGCCATAGAGGTTTGGGATACAAACCAAAGGCTAAGAAGGATGTGCCCTCTTACCATAGAGTTCCATATAGTTATGGAATAAACCCTAGGTCTAGAGGTCAAGTTAAGAATACTAGGGAAGTCATCCCTAAGAGTATTTTTGCAACCAAAGTGACTAAGACTTCTAAGAAGTCTAAGAAAGTCACTAACAAGGTCACAAGGGAGGCTATCCCTAGGGTTGACCTAGAAAATGTGACCAAGGCTTCTAAGAAGCCCAACAAGGTCACTAGGAAGGTATCTAGGGAAGTTATCCCTAGTGAGTACCTAGAGCATCCAAGGAGCACCAATAGGTGTTGGGTTCCTAGGAGCATTTTCTCTACCCCATAAATGGGTTAGAGAGTGTCAACTCCGATTAGAAGGGTAGTTAACCCAACTTTGAGGAAATTGACACTCAAGGAGCATTTTCAAGGTTTTTGTTAACCTTTGAAAATGAAATGGAACTATTATTTACTCCTTGAAAGAGTAAAATGTGCCTAGTGGTGAAAAGTTGATTTTAATCTTAAAAGGCACATATTGGGAAATTCATAAGAGCTACCAAGTTGGGATTTTGGTATGTTCTTAGGAAATTTAAGGCAATCCGGGCCTTAACTTTAAAGTGCTACTCTTGTGGAAAAATGAAATATGCCAACATTTGAGGAATATGCTTAATTTCAATTGGCATAAATTAATCAAGGGAATTAGAAATGCCAATTTAGGTTTTGGCGTTTTCTTGACGCACTTAAGGGCAATCTAGGTTTAAGTTGTAAGTTTAGCTAAGGTTTTAAGGATACTTAGATAGGTAATCTAGGTATATTTTATTTATGCTAAACCTTGCCATGATTGTTTGCTCATAATATGCCATGACATCATATTTTATCTTATGTGTATTTTGCATTCATGACTTATTATGAAAAATACAAGAATACCATGTCATGACATTCATACATCATGTAGTTATAGGATATTTTCTTTTGAAAATTATTTCTTTTTGATGTATGTCATAACATTATCATGCATTAAGTTTAATTCCTTGTAATTAAGGACAAAAGGCATTTAACAACACTTATTAACAAGTGACATCCTAGGTGGGTGTCTAATATCTCCAAAATGCTTAGATAGATATGCATGATCCCTAGATTAGGGCAAAACCAAAATCTACATCTCACAAAGACCTATAAGATGACTTGTATGTGTTTTAGTGCACATTAGATACAAGTGAGATGTTAGGATGATGAACAAAACTCAAGATGTTGATTTAGTGCATTCTTTTGAGTTTTAGTTTCATCAAAACACATAGATATGTGTTTTCCCATCATTGGGAAAGCTAATGTACAAGTCATGTGCATTATGCCCAAGGAACATGGTGGGATATTGGTTTTGAAAAAGTTTTCAAAATGATTTTGGAAAACCTTGGTGAAGGCTATCTTTTGATAGTAATCACCATTGAATAGTTAGACACAAACTTGAAGAAAACACTAAAGTTTTTGCAAGTTTTCAAGTTTGTGTCAATCTTTGAAAAGATGATGTATTTTCATAGAAAACTATTTTCCTTGATAATATATGCCCTAAACAATGTCTACACGAAATTTCATAATTTTGGATTTTGTAGAATTTTCTAGGGTTTCGTTGACCGAAATGGAATTTCAGCAACTATCGAGCTCGATCGATCCATGGATCGATTGAGGTGCTGAATCGATCCATGGATCGATTCGGACGCAATCTTGGCCGAGGCTGGATCGATCAGCCGATCGATCAGTATCCGAATCGATCGGTGGATCGATTCGAGGTTCAATCGATTGGAACCCAACTCCAATCGATCCAAGTTCGATTTTGGCTGGGAAAGCCTGATTTCAACACTTTGAACCTATTTTAGTCTAGGTAACCATTCCAAACCCTTAAAATACATTTGGATACATAAAAGGGTGTTTTCGTGTTGAAAACAAGGATGGAATGGTAAAGGAAGGCTAAGTTGAAGTTTAGGTTGAGGTTTGTTTCAAATTTTGAACATTTGAACCTCAAAACTTCTAAATCTGGGTTTCCTAAAGGTTTAGGGATTCCAAGTCATTGTTGGTGCAATGACAGAAGTTTCCACCATGTCTTTAGGGGGAGGGACTCTTTAAAGACATGAAAATTATTTTCATGAACCTTGGAAGGTGGTTAACCTTCTGTGAACTTGCTCAAGGTTGAGCATTTAAACTTGAAATGGGGATAAATGGGAGTGGATATCCTCATCATTTCAAGTGGGAACTCAAGATGTTAGAAAATGCTCAAGGTTGGGTATTTGTCTACATTGAGGAAGAAGTTAAGGATAAATGAAGGGTATGGGACCTTCAATATTGAGTTGATCACAATGAGTAAAAGTGTGATCACGATGAGCAACTCTTCAGGGGGAGAGTCTTCAACAAATGGAGTTGTTGAAGTGTGCCCAAAATTGGAGCATAGGTTGATGTGTGTCCAAAGACGGGTTGATGTTTTTTTGTAGGGGGTTGATGTGTGCCAATAGAGGGAGAATGAAAGGAAGTAAGTTAGGTTTTCCTTACCTAGAG
Source organism: Zingiber officinale (assembly GCF_018446385.1). Lineage (NCBI taxonomy): Eukaryota > Viridiplantae > Streptophyta > Magnoliopsida > Zingiberales > Zingiberaceae > Zingiber > Zingiber officinale. The sequence goes on from NC_055989.1 coordinate 121,008,485, forward strand.
GGAGGAGTTTGCCCTCTTAGGGGGAGAATGGAAAGCTTAATTTATGGGTTCATTACCTAGTGGCATGAAGAAGGAGGCTATAGGATTAGCCTAACTTACATGTGGGATTGTAAGTGTTATTGTGGTATTGTCAAACATCAAAAAGGGGGAGATTGTTGGTGCAATATCCCTCAGGTCAAGGGTGACCTGGTTAACCAAGCTGAGTCTTGGTTAGGGTTTAGATGTTTGACAATAAGACATCAATCGAAGAAGAGTCAAGTAGGTCAAGGTTGACCGGATACTTGACTGGGAAGTCCTAACTGGCATGTTAGGCAGAAGGAAGTCCTAGTGAGTGAAGCTAGGCAGAAGGAAATCCTGGTGAGTGAAGCCAGGTGAAAGTCCTAGTGAGTGAAGCTAGGCAGAAGGAAATCCTGGTGAGTGAAGCCAGGTGAAAGTCCTAGTGAGTGAACCTAGCCGGAAAGAAATACTGGTGAGTGAAGCCAGGTGAAAGTCCTAGTGAGTGAAGCTAGGCAGAAGGAAATCCTGGTGAGTGAAGCCAGGTGAAAGTCCTAGTGAGTGAAGCTAGGCAGAAGGAAATCCTGGTGAGTGAAGCCAGGTGAAAGTCCTAGTGAGTGAAGCTAGGCAGAATGAAAACCCTAGTGAGTGAAGCTAGGTGAAAGTCCTGGTGAGTGAAGCCAGGTGAAAGTCCTAGTGAGTGAAGCTAGGTGAAAGTCCTGGTGAGTGAAGCCAGGTGAAAGTCCTAGTGAGTGAAACTAGGCAGATGGAAAACCCTAGTGAGTGAAGCTAGGTGAAAGTCCTGGTGAGTGAAGCCAGGCAAGGAAGGAAATCCAGATGGATCAAGGATGATCGGACATCTGGTGTTGGGAAGTCCAAGTAGGTCAAAGGGATTGACTGGATACTTGGCAAGGAAGGAAATCCAGATGGATCAAGGATGATCGGACATCTGGTGTTGGGAAGTCCAAGTAGGTCAAAGGGATTGACTGGATACTTGGCAAGGAAGGAAGTCCAGATGGGTCAAGGTTGACCAGACATCTAGTGGAAGTCCAAGTAGGTCAATGGAGTGACCGGATACTTGGCACGACGAGTAAAAGTCCAAGTGGGTCAAAGGATTGACCGGACACTTGGTGGGGAGTCCTAGCAGGTCAAGGGAGTGACCAGATGCGAGGCATGATGTACCAACAGGTCAAGGTTGACCGGATGTTGGTGAGGGAGGTTTGGGACTTGGTTTTAGGCAAAAACCAAGTGCTGGATCGATCCGTGGATCGATCGAGGATGTGGATCGATCAGTGGATCGATCCGCATTCTTCCCAGAAACTCGGATCGATCCGTGGATCGATCGAGGTCCCGATCGATCCATCGATCGACGCGGCTGCTTCGCGCGATAAGCGCCGGATCGATCCGTGGATCGATCCAGCGCTTTCGCAGCGCTCTGGATCGATCCGTGATCGATCCAGCCTCGATCGATTCGAACATTCGAATCGATCGGGATCCGACTGCGTCGGGTTTAAAGCCGCAGGCGAGCGTGGTCTTCGGCAGAACTTTAACGACAACTTCTCAGATTCTCGCCAGCTCCTCCACAGCACTCACAAAGCTCAAATCGCCAGTTCTTGAAGGATCTTGGAAGCTCTCCAAGTCAAGAGGCGGATCAAAGCCAAGAAGAGAAGCTAGGGTTAGGGTTTGTACTCATTGTAAAGCTTGTAAGCTTCTATTTCTTGTACTCCTTCCCTTTCTTCTTGTATTGAGTCTTGTAGGGCTTCTCCGCCCTTGGTAGTTACCACAAAGGAGGTTTTATTTAGTGGAGGGTGTGTGCGTTGGTGTGGATCCTTGGATTAGTCACCTCTTGTGAGGTGGATACCAAGTAAAATCCTAGTGTTAGCGTTTTATGTTTGTTTCTGTATTTTCCGCTGCACATCCAAGAAGAAACAAGCAACGCCAAGCAACGAAGCGCACCGAGCGAACGCGACGAGCTATTCACCCCCCCCTCTAGCTACTTTTGGTCCTAACAAGTGGTATCAGAGCAAGGTTGCTCTTCACCGGAATCATCGCCGGAAGGGTCAAGCATATCAAGAAAAGCTAGAGGGTGAAGAAGTTGGAGCAAATTCTTCAAGTTCAAGATTTTATCAAGCTCAACTTCAAGATGCAATTCCAAGATGGACTTGGATTTGACACAAGGGTGGCTCCACCATACACATCCACAAGCTTCGATTCTTGGAAATCAAGAATCGAAACCTTCTTATGATGGAGATAGAGCAATGGTTTGCTCTAATGGAAGGCTTCGAAGCTCCAACAAACTCCAAGGGCAAGCTTCTAAAGAAAAGCAGATGGAGCTCGGAGCAAATTCAAAGGGGCGAGGCAAATGACAAAGTGACCAAGCTTTTGGTCAACTTATTGCCTAGCCACATCTTGGCTCAAGTTGGAGAATTCGAAGATGCCAAGGAGCTTTGGAGCAAATTGGCCAAGCTTCATGAAGAGATCCCCTCCACTGCACGAGATCAAGAAGAATCCAGAGAGGGAGACTCGTGGAGCAAGACCAAGAGGAGGATTCCGAGGTTGAGAGATGCTCAACCTCCCAAGAAGAGGAAATCCAAGAAGCTTCATCCTCAAGGGAATGCAACGAAGGGAACAAGGAGGAGCATATTCCTTGTTTCATATTCAAGATGATGAAGCCTCCACCTCTAGGATTGAGGGGGAGCAATCCTTGGTGACACCGGATCAAGAAGAAGGAGAAGCCTCTACATCCGGGTCAAGAGAAGAAGAGGAGGAAGAAGCTTCTACCTCCACAAGTCAAGAAAAATCAAATGGAGGAGAATCAAGGTCCGATCAAGAGGAAGCTTCTACCTCCGGATCCAAAGAAAAAGATGCCACCCCTACAAGCAAAGGTATAAATGTTTCAATTAATAATAAAAATCATATTATATGCTTTAAATGTAGGGAACATGGGCACTACAAGAGCAAGTGCCCTAAATTAGCCAAGAAGAAGGGCCAAGTGGCACAAAAGGGCAAGGTGAAGCCCAAGGAGACCATCTCCAACACAAAGAAGAGCAAGGAGCATATCATATGTTTCTCTTGCAATCAAAAGGGGCATTACCGTAGTCAATGCCCCAAGGGGAAGAAGATGGTCAAGGCTCAAGGAGGCACTAATCAAGGGGGAGCCTCCAAGGTAAAGAAGAAGGTATCATTTATTGAGCCTACCCCTTTACGTTATGGTAAAAAGCATGCTAGGTCAAATTTATATCATTTCAATGCTATTTACCATGAACATAGGAAGCATGATAGCATTAAGGAAAAACATGTAGCTCTTCATGCTAAGACTACTACACCTAAGGTTAGGAATGTAGGTAAAAGTCTAGGCAATAACTCTAAGGATTTTAGATACAAGCCTAGAAACCAAAATGCTCATGGACTTAATGAAAACCAAATTCTAAGGATTTAATGATAGAAAATCAAGTCTTGAGATCAAGACTTGATAAAATGGAAAAGACCCTAAAAGGATGGAAAATATCCTATTAGGGCAAAATGAGCATAGCCTAGGTCTAGGAGCACAAAGGTCATCCAACGGCCATAGAGGTTTGGGATACAAACCAAAGGCTAAGAAGGATGTGCCCTCTTACCATAGAGTTCCATATAGTTATGGAATAAACCCTAGGTCTAGAGGTCAAGTTAAGAATACTAGGGAAGTCATCCCTAAGAGTATTTTTGCAACCAAAGTGACTAAGACTTCTAAGAAGTCTAAGAAAGTCACTAACAAGGTCACAAGGAGGCTATCCCTAGGGTTGACCTAGAAAATGTGACCAAGGCTTCTAAGAAGCCCAACAAGGTCACTAGGAAGGTATCTAGGAAGTTATCCCTAGTGAGTACCTAGAGCATCCAAGGAGCACCAATAGGTGTTGGGTTCCTAGGAGCATTTTCTCTACCCCATAAATGGGTTAGAGAGTGTCAACTCCGATTAGAAGGGTAGTTAACCCAACTTTGAGGAAATTGACACTCAAGGAGCATTTTCAAGGTTTTTGTTAACCTTTGAAAATGAAATGGAACTATTATTTACTCCTTGAAAGAGTAAAATGTGCCTAGTGGTGAAAAGTTGATTTTAATCTTAAAAGGCACATATTGGGAAATTCATAAGAGCTACCAAGTTGGGATTTTGGTATGTTCTTAGGAAATTTAAGGCAATCACGGCCTTAACTTTAAAGTGCTACTCTTGTGGAAAAATGAAATATGCCAACATTTGAGGAATATGCTTAATTTCAATTGGCATAAATTAATCAAGGGAATTAGAAATGCCAATTTAGGTTTTGGCGTTTTCTTGACGCACTTAAGGGCAATCTAGGTTTAAGTTGTAAGTTTAGCTAAGGTTTTAAGGATACTTAGATAGGTAATCTAGGTATATTTTATTTATGCTAAACCTTGCCATGATTGTTTGCTCATAATATGCCATGACATCATATTTTATCTTATGTGTATTTTGCATTCATGACTTATTATGAAAAATACAAGAATACCATGTCATGACATTCATACATCATGTAGTTATAGGATATTTTCTTTTGAAAATTATTTCTTTTGATGTATGTCATAACATTATCATGCATTAAGTTTAATTCCTTGTAATTAAGGACAAAAGGCATTTAACAACACTTATTAACAAGTGACATCCTAGGTGGGTGTCTAATATCTCCAAAATGCTTAGATAGATATGCATGATCCCTAGATTAGGGCAAAACCAAAATCTACATCTCACAAAGACCTATAAGATGACTTGTATGTGTTTTAGTGCACATTAGATACAAGTGAGATGTTAGGATGATGAACAAAACTCAAGATGTTGATTTAGTGCATTCTTTTGAGTTTTAGTTTCATCAAAACACATAGATATGTGTTTTCCCATCATTGGGAAAGCTAATGTACAAGTCATGTGCATTATGCCCAAGGAACATGGTGGGATATTGGTTTTGAAAAAGTTTTCAAAATGATTTTGGAAAACCTTGGTGAAGGCTATCTTTTGATAGTAATCACCATTGAATAGTTAGACACAAACTTGAAGAAAACACTAAAGTTTTTGCAAGTTTTCAAGTTTGTGTCAATCTTTGAAAAGATGATGTATTTTCATAGAAAACTATTTTTCCTTGATAATATATGCCCTAAACAATGTCTACACGAAATTTCATAATTTTTGGATTTTTGTAGAATTTTCTAGGGGTTTCTGAAGTTGACTGAAATGGAATTTCAGCAACTATCAGAGCTCCGATCGATCCATGGATCGATTGGAGTTCCTGAATCGATCCATGGATCGATTCAGAAGGCAAATCTCGCGAGCAGTAGCTCGCTGGATCGATCAGCCGATCGATCCAGGTATTCTGAATCGATCAGTGGATCGATTCAGAAAGGTTCAATCGATTGGAACCCAACTCCAATCGATCCAAGTTGCTGATTTTGGCTGGGAAAGCCTGATTTCAGCACTTTGAACCTATTTTAGTCTAGGTAACCATTCCAAACCCTTAAAATACATTTGGATACATAAAAAGGGTGTTTTCGTGTTGAAAACAAGGATGGAATGGTAAAGGAAGGCTAAGTTGAAGTTTAGGTTGAGGTTTGTTTCAAATTTTGAACATTTGAACCTCAAAACTTCTAAATCTGGGTTTCCTAAAGGTTTAGGGATTCCAAGTCATTGTTGGTGCAATGACAGAAGTTACCACCATGTCTTTAGGGGGAGGGACTCTTTAAAGACATGAAAATTATTTTTCATGAACCTTGGAAGGTGGTTAACCTTCTGCTGTGAACTTGCTCAAGGTTGAGCATTTAAACTTGAAATGGGGATAAATGGGGAGTGGATATCCTCATCATTTCAAGTGGGAACTCAAGATGTTAGAAAATGCTCAAGGTTGGGTATTTGTCTACATTGAGGAAGAAGTTAAGGATAAATGAAGGGTATGGGACCTTCAATATTGAGTTGATCACAATGAGTAAAAGTGTGATCACGATGAGCAACTCTTCAGGGGGAGAGTCTTCAACAAATGGAGTTGTTGAAGTGTGCCCAAAATTGGAGCATAGGTTGATGTGTGTCCAAAGACGGGTTGATGTTTTTTTGTAGGGGGTTGATGTGTGCCAATAGAGGGAGAATGAAAGGAAGTAAGTTAGGTTTTCCTTACCTAGAGGGAGGAGTTTGCCCTCTTAGGGGGAGAATGGAAAGCTTAATTTATGATTGGTTATCGATCTTGATTCTTCATATGATCCTGACAGTGAAGAATTTTCAGCAGCCAACGTCCCTTAATGGCAGCAAGTTCCAGCCAGCAATTCTTTGGTTTCAGTACAAACCGGTGGCTGTGAATTAAGGACTTTGACACGAGACGAGCATCTCGATGTTGGATTTGACTGGATTGGACTTGCTATTGGAGGCGGGTACCTCTTGACTTATCTTTTATGATATTGTCTTTGGATATGCATAGTACTTTATAGCTGCAAGCAATGAACATGTTTGTCTTTAGTATGTCACTGTTTGATATCCATAGCATGTTAGGTTTGTCGCTTGTTATGTATCCGTGCTGATATCTCGTGATTTGTTACCATGAGTATCTTATTTGCCATGAGTACTTTATTACCATGAGTATCTTAGGTTCTAGAGTGACATACCATGTTTTACTGAGGTTAGGATTAGGTTCTGGACTTTTGGTTTCAGTCATGTGTATCGAGACTGTCTGATACTTAGGTTTTATGCCATGACTAGCTTGTGTACCTCTATTTGTATATCATATATGATTCGTGTACCTAGACCTTGATTCTTGATATGTGCATATTGTTGGTACATATGTTATAGAAGGAGATATGTTTGGGATCTAGATTGCTATATTATAGAGGACTTGTATGCCCTAGATCCGTGGATTGACCATCGCTTTTACAGTACCCATTTTGTATATATGGATATGGTTATGTTGATCAGTTTTTGTTATGCATAGTGACATGCATCATGATTGCATGCTGTGCGATTGTCGGCTCCACTATGGTTGAGCCCATCGCCAGTTACATGTACTGCACACACCCCACTCATGGTTTAGTGGTATATCAGGCAGGTGTGTGGCGGTTCTGCTGTTTGGCTCCGTTGGTCATATGACTTAGCGTAGTAGCCGGCAGACAGTTCCGCTCTGTTTGGCTCCGCTGCCATGTAGTGTAGCAGCGTAGTAGCCGGCAGACGGTGGACTCTGTTTGGCTCCGTTGGTCAGGAGACTCAGCGTGGTAGCCGGCAGAGATATCCTCCCCGTCATCGTGTACCGGGAGTTGAGAGCATTGAGCTCCCCCTTTTATGATTTGGGGTCACAGGACAGGAGTACTCCGACAGCATTCCGTCCACTCGGTCACTCATCAGGAGCAGTGATGACAGAGTGCACGGTTGTCACAGCCCTACCCACTCGGTCTCACCATTTGTGTGTGAGAGGACTGGGTGACCAGGACGCATCATTAGCATCATATGCATTGATGTATTTATATTATTGTGATTGTGTTTACTGCATTTGGTTGCTGCATTTTGGTTGGATGCATTTGTTTGACATGCATACAGGAGACATACTGCGTATCGGTTTGATGACCCTTTTTCTCTGGATAGGAGTTCCTGGTGAGTACAGTTTCCTCAGTTGCCTTTCAGTTTTGCATATTCCCTATATATATGATTAGGAAGCTGTATTCCATGTTTGCTGCTGTTAGATATATCTTACTACTCATGTCCATTGGTATTCGCTGAGTTGTTGAACTCACCCCCGTTGATACTATCTTTTTCAGGTACCAGGTTGGTTTTGGTGTCGCTTGGAGTATCCTGTCTGCTGGTCCCCACGTCACATCAGAAGACTTATCGGTTTCACGTATGTTTTATTTGTTTTATGTATCAGTTTGTTTAGCTCTGTACTCTGGTTTTATTTTTGGAGTGTTGACGTTGTTATGTGGTATTTTGTATTTATGTTATTGGTTGTGTAAGTCTAGCTGGTCTTTGTGTTTTGGTTTTGTTCCACCGAGTGGGTGATGATATATATTTAACTGCGTGGTCGAGTAGGCTGAATTTGATATTAACTGCATGGTGTTTGTTTTCTTTTATTGTTATTATTCCAGCCGCATGTGGCTGAGGTATATAGTGTTTGTAGAGATTGTCACCCGTACAGGGGAGGTGCTGTCGAAATTTCTTCGGACAGAGACTCGGGCGTGACAATTTAGTGGTATTAGAGCAGCTATACGATACTTGCTATGTGTTCTGGATTTTCGAGATTTATCTGATATCAATTTATTTGGTATCAGAGATCGACTTACGAGTCTTATTTCCGGTCTTTCGGATTTCGTGTTTTGGTCTTCTCGATGTGATTTTTATCGGGTTTTGGGACCTGGCAACAGCAGGACATCTCCAAGCTATAGGAGGTATGTCAGTATATACTGTTATCCTACCTTTCTGTTAGTATATGCACTGTTGTGTATTACAGTTTATGACATGTATTAGCACTCTTTACTAGTACCTGTCTAGTTGATATATCATACATTTTATGCATTAGGTAAACCACTGATGATGATCGACCTTGATAGAGGTTAAGGGTTACAGTTTCTGGTGATTTATTATATCATACACCAGTAGTTTTTAGCTTCTGTTATTATTAGTTGATTAGAAGATCGAGGCACATACCAGCCTCTGCTATTATTAGCCGGATAGTGAATAGTATCTATGTGTTCATGCTGACATAGCTAGTAGAATACCATATTACCTCAGTTAATTTCATCAGTAAATATTGGTTTACTCTTGTTAGATTGGTCAGTAGAAGTCTGATTTACACTAGTTGATTTGGGTAGTCGTGTATTGATATACCTTAGTTGCTTGTGGAGGATTAAGGTATTCTTGATTAGTTAGAAGATGATTGATTTAGTTTTGTTGGTTTGATCAGTAGAGGACAATTATACTCTATTTTTAGAGGTTCGAATCTTTTGATTTTTCGTGCTTAGTTGGATATTATGAGCACATTGAAGTACATGACTGTTACTGACGTGGGAAAATACGGAATTAGCCGTATATCGTTGTTGGTTTGGTCAGTCTTTAGAGGATTGATTTATCCTATTTCGTGGGTACTTTAAATTTAGACTGTAAGTACCTTGTAGGATAACTTAGAAGGTGGCGTAGGGTTTGTGTGGTAGATTGGATTTAAATATGTTGATTATGCATATTTATGTGGTGTGTAGATATGATTATTGTGTGTTGTAGGAGTCCTGTGGTAGACTGACCGATTGCATCATTGAGCTTATGCTGATTGTAATATTCGAGGTATCTTGTTGATTATATTTGATTTGTGGATACACTTGTGTCAATTAGACTTTATTGGAAGTATTATGTTGATCATACTCAAGGTGTATGTATATATATGGGGTGAGTATTATTGGAGGTATATTGTCGATTATACCTACGTTGATTTAAGCACACGTGTACGGTATGTGATGTTGGAGGTATTATACTGAATATACCTGAGTTGTGTATATGTTTAGTGTACAATAATTGGAGGATTACGTCGATTATACCTATGTTGTGTGTGCACGTGTGCCAGGTGTATTGTTGGTAGTATCATGAGGATTCTACTTATATTGAATGCAGGATGTGGAGTGTCTGCATTATGTCATTTGTTGGACTACCTTGTCAACCCATTTTCTTATCAACGGGTGACCCACTACGATATTGATAGAGTTGAATATAGATTTGATTTGCTTACTGGGTTGTTATACCCTAGGCTACCCACAGTGATTGGTGGTAGAGAGATCTCGTTCAGACTCTAGCTAGATAGTTAGGTGCTTTGGGCACTTATGTATTGTTGTGGTAGAGAGTAGCTCCCACATGTTATGGATCGTTTGTGGTAGAGCATAGCTTCCACATATTCTGGATTCCCACATATTTAGGGATTGTTTTGTAGTGGAGCGTTGCTCCTATATATTGCGGATTGTTTGTAGTGGAGCATTGCTCCCATATTTATTGTGGATACATATTTTGGATTATTTGTGGTGGAGCGTTGCTCCCACATAGGGAGGATTTCTTGTGGTAGAGCGTTGCTCCCACATTTGTGGTATTTCGTGTGATAGAGCATTGCTCTCACACTGGAGGTTCTATTCTTTGGTGATTATATATCGTTGGTGATTAGATCTGTTTATTGTTGAGGATCTTATGGTTAGGAATGTCTGTGATACGGACATTATGTGTCTTGGTTTTGCCATATAGGCTTACAGTGCTCTGGATGTTATTATGGACACGATGATTCTGGTATTTTGAGGATGTTTGAATCGGTTTCCATTGTCTTTGTTGACGATGTTGTGATCTAGTTCGGATCCCAGGTGAGACACGTACGCTGTCTTTGCCTAGTTCTAGAGATGTTTCGACGAGAACATCTATATGCGACGATTAGTAGTGCGTGTTTTGGGTGTCTTCTGTGAGATGTTTGAGACACATGATGACCAGTAGGAGTATACAGACACATGATGACCAGTAGGAGTATACTGTGGTTTCACAGGAGATCGAGGTTGTTACCGTTGGGAGTAAACGGAGTCTATAGAAGAGGCTCACAACTTCCTTTGTTTGGCTCGATATTTCCGGAGATACGTTGAGGGTTTCTCACGGTTAGCTATGTCACTGACACGCCTGACCAGGAAAGGCGTGAAGTTCATGTGGTCCGAGGACTACGAGACCAGCTTCCAAGAGCTGAAGCAGAGATTAGTATCGGCATCAATTTGGTTTTACCTTATGGAGAGGACGGATATGTCCTCTACACCGACGCATCTATTCAGGGTTTGAGCGCTGTTCTGATGCAGCACGATAGAGTAGTCTCCTATGCTTCTCGTCGGTTGAAGGAGCATGAGGAGAACTACTCAGTACATGACTTGTGACTGAACGTCAGTATGTTTGACTGGAAGATTTGGCAGCCTTATCTGTTCGGTATTACATTTGAGATTCTCATTGATCATAAGAGTCTCAAATATCTGTTCACTTAGAAAGAAACTTAATCTCCGACTGAGGAGATGGATGGAATTCCTGAAGGATTTTGATTGTACCATTAGCTATTACCCAGGAAAAGTTAATGTGGTTGTCGACACATTTAGCCGGAAGTCCAGAGTGATTTTGGCTTGCCACCAAGTTGTGGCTACAGACAGAGCAGGGTATTCTTGTTATCATGGTTGCTCAATCCTCGATCAGGATGAGGATTCAGGAGGCCCAGGTTGGAGATCAGTATTTACGGTCCATTGGCAGCTGGATAGCTTCCGGCAGCAGACTAAGTTTCCCCGAGATGAAGCGGGTATTATATACTTCCGAGGCAGATTATACGTACCTCAGTCTTACCCGGTTTTGTCGGAGTTATTTCGGAGGCTCATCGTTCTCGATTTGCGATCCATCTAGGCAAGACCCGCATGTATCGAGATTTAAGGTGTTCCTATTGATGGAACAGTATGAAGAAAGACATCGCAGATATTGTAGCTAGATGTCTTGTTTATCAGCAGGTGAGGGCTGAGCACCAGATACCTGCCGGATTATTTTAGAGGATTTCTATTCCTGAGTGGAAATGGGAACATATTACCATAGACTGTGTGGTGAGTCTGCCTAGAACACGACGAGGCCATGACGCGATTAGGGTAATCGTTGATTGATTAACCAAATCCGCGCACTCGTTAGTGATTCGGAAGACTGATTTCCTGGATCGATTGGTAGATCTGTTTCGCCGGGAGATCATCAGATCACGTGGTGTTCCGTTGACTATTATTTCAGATAGAGACCTCTGGTTCACATCTCGTTTTGACAGAGTCTGCAGTAGGCCTTGGGCACGCAGCTCTGTTTCGGTATAGCTTTCCATCCTCAGACAGATGTATAGTCAAAGCGGACCATTCAGACTCTAGAGGACTTGCTGAGATCGTGTGTATTGGATTTTGGAGGCAGTTGGAAGGACCATCTGCCATTGGTAGAGTTCGCCTACAACAACAGCTTACATTCGCCTGTCCAGATTGCACCGTTTGAGGCGTTGTATGGTAGACCTTGTCGGACACCCACCCTCTAGGATGAGGTTGGGGAGGCCCAGCTGTTGGGACCTCATAGAGCTCAGCATGAGGCAGAGCTAGTCCGTACTATTAGACGGAGAGTGTCAGAGGCACAGGACTGCCAGAAGTATTATGCTGACCAGAGTCTGAGACTCTTAGAGTTCTCCATTTGCGACCAGGTATTTCTGCGAGTTTCACCCACGAAAGGGGTGAAGAGATTGGCCTTAGAGGTAAGCCAGTTCCGCGATACATTGGATCTTTCTAGATCCTGGAGAGGATTGGAGCGGTAGCTTACTGGCTAGCACTACCACTGTCTTTGGTAGGTGTGTATTATGTATTCCACGTATCTATGCTGAGAAGATACGTACCCGACCGACATATGTGCTGACAGATGTCTCAGTTTCCGTACAGCCAGACGTAACCTACGAGGAGATTCCGGTATGGATTTTGGACCGGAAAGAGCGTCAGCTGTGGAACAAGACAATCCGACTGGTTAAAGTCGGATGACAGCATCATTCGGATGAGGAGGCTACCTGGGAGCTCGAGGATATTATCCGAGCTCGATACCCTTACCTTTTCACTTGAGGTATGTAAGTTATGGTTCCATTCAGCATTTATACTGTTTAGCGTTTGCTAGTACATGCTGATGGTAGATAACGAAATTTGGGGACCAAATTTTTATTAGTGGGGGAGAATGTAAATACCGAAAATAGGCAAATTTTAATAGGAGAATTTTTCGGAATTTTTGGAGATTTTTCGGGAATTTTTCGGAGACCGTATGGACGAGTTTACGGGGATAAAAATAGGGCCCGGGAAGGCCTGTTTGGGCTACCCTATTTTAAAGAGGAAATGTTTATTTTCTTTAAATCATTTCCTTTTTCTTTTATATATCTTTTTTTTTTTTTTATTTTCTTCTCCTCTCCCACGTTGCTTCCCTCTCCCGATTTCCCCCGACCCCGAGCCCTAACCGGCGCCGAACTCCCTCTCCCTCTCCGCGTACAAAATCTCTCGACCAAGGGCTTTCCCTTCTTTCGGTCTCCACCCTCTCGGCGTGAAGTTTCCGTGCCCTAGCCAGCCCCGGCCGACCGGCGACTTCCCCTCCTTTCCTTTGGTCCGACGAGACACCACCGGCACCGGAGCCCTAGGTTTTACCTTCTCCTTCACCACCTCGCGGCGACTCCTTGCATTGCCTTGCCTCTTCGTTTGCTGTCGCCGAAGGTGTGCCCTTGCCGGATCCCTCTGCCGAAGCTTCTCCCTGTCCCTTCCTCTCTTCCGGCCGAGCAGTGTCACCAGTCTCCTGAGCCCTAGCGCCAACCGTCGTGCCTTAATTCATGACCGCCGCCCCTCTGCTGCAATTTGGCAGCACGACCATCACTGGTGAGCCTTGTTTGCCGACCTCAACAGCCCTTTCGGTGACTGCTGTTTGGGGTAAGATGTATATAAATATTGAATTAAATCCATTGTTTGTTTGGTTGCATTGGATTGATTTCGTTCAGGTGAGGTGTTAATGGTGGATGGAGGATAGATTCATCATGGGTTTGGTTTCGGACTGGAGAAAATAGTGCCAAATCCTTTATTGTGTTTCTGCTCGACAGTGCCGAAGACGACACAGAGCTATGCCGTAGCCGGATCTTGGAGGTAAGCTTCGGTTGTTGATTAGGATTTTTGCTTGATTGGTTATCGATCTTGATTCTTCATATGATCCTGACAGTGAAGAATTTTCAGCAGCCAACGTCCCTTAATGGCAGCAAGTTCCAGCCAGCAATTCTTTGGTTTCAGTACAAACCGGTGGCTGTGAATTAAGGACTTTGACACGAGACGAGCATCTCGATGTTGGATTTGACTGGATTGAACCTGCTATTGGAGACGGGTACCTCTTGACTTATCTTTTATGATATTGTCTTTGGATATGCATAGTACTTTATAGCTGCAAGCAATGAACATGTTTGTCTTTAGTATGTCACTGTTTGATATCCATAGCATGTTAGGTTTGTCGCTTGTTATGTATCCGTGCTGATATCTCGTGATTTGTTACCATGAGTATCTTATTTGCCATGAGTACTTTATTACCATGAGTATCTTAGGTTCTAGAGTGACATACCATGTTTTACTGAGGTTAGGATTAGGTTCTGGACTTTTGGTTTCAGTCATGTGTATCGAGACTGTCTGATACTTAGGTTTTATGCCATGACTGGCTTGTGTACCTCTATTTGTATATCATATATGATTCGTGTACCTAGACCTTGATTCTTGATATGTGCATATTGTTGGTACATATGTTATAGAAGGAGATATGTTTGGGATCTAGATTGCTATATCATAGAGGACTTGTATGCCCTAGATCCGTGGATTGACCATCGCTTTTACAGTACCCATTTTGTATATATGGATATGGTTATGTTGATCAGTTTTTGTTATGCATAGTGACATGCATCATGATTGCATGCTGTGCGATTGTCGGCTCCACTATGGTTGAGCCCATCGCCAGTTACATGTACTGCACACACCCCACTCATGGTTTAGTGGTATATCAGGCAGGTGTGTGGCGGTTCTGCTGTTTGGCTCCGTTGGTCATATGACTTAGCGTAGTAGCCGGCAGACAGTTCCGCTCTGTTTGGCTCCGCTGGCATGTAGTGTAGCAGCGTAGTAGCCGGCAGACGGTGGACTCTGTTTGGCTCCGTTGGTCAGGAGACTCAGCGTGGTAGCCGGCAGAGATATCCTCCCCGTCATCGTGTACCGGGAGTTGAGAGCATTGAGCTCCCCCATTTATGATTTGGGGTCACAGGACAGGAGTACTCCGACAGCATCCCGTCCACTCGGTCACTCATCAGGAGCAGTGACGACAGAGTGTACGGTTGTCACAGCCCTACCCACTCGGTCTCACCATTTGTGTGTGAGAGGACTGACTGGCGTCAGGGGTGACCAGGACGCATCATTAGCATCATATGCATTGATGTATTTATATTATTGTGATTGTGTTTACTGCATTTGGTTGCTGCATTTTGGTTGGATGCATTTGTTTGACATGCATACAGGAGACATACTGCGTATCGGTTTGATGACCCTTTTTGTCTGGATAGGAGTTCCTGGTGAGTACAGCTTCCTCAGTTGCCTTTCAGTTTTGCATATTCCCTATATATATGATTAGGAAGCTGTATTCCATGTTTGCTGCTGTTAGATATATCTTACTACTCATGTCCATTGGTATTCGCTGAGTTGTTGAACTCACCCCCGTTGATACTATCTTTTTCAGGTACCAGGTTGGTTTTGGTGTCGCTTGGAGTATCCTGTTTGCTGGTCCCCACGTCACATCAGAAGACTTATCGGTTTCACGTATGTTTTATTTGTTTTATGTATCAGTTTGTTTAGCTCTGTACTCTGGTTTTATTTTTGGAGTGTTGACGTTGTTATGTGGTATTTTGTATTTATGTTATTGGTTGTGTAAGTCTAGCCGGCTAGCAGTCTTTGTGTTTTGGTTTTGTTCCAGCCGAGTGGGCTGATGATATATATTTAACTGCGTGGTTGTGTCAGCCAGAGGCTGAATTTGATATTAACTGCGTGGTGTTTGTTTTCTTTTATTGTTATTATTCCAGCCGCATGTGGCTGAGGTATATAGTGTTTGTAGAAAAGTTTCAGATTGTCCGCCGTACAGGGGAGATGCTGCCGAAATTTCTTCGGACAGAGACTCCTCTGGGGCGTGACAACCATGCTGCGTCGCACTACCCATGAGCAGACCAACGGAGCCTAACAAAGTCCAACCGTCTGCCGGCTACCACACTGCTACACTAAACTAGCGAAGCCTAACAGAGCAGAACTATCTGCCGGCTACCACGCTGAGACACCGGACCAGCGGAGCCTAACAGCAGAACTGTCACACACCTGCCTGACATACCACTAACCCATGAGTGGTGGTGTGTGCAGATCCATGTAACTAGCGATGTGCTCGACAATAATGGAGCAGACTCTCGCACAACATGCAATCATGCGAGATGATGCATGACACTAAGCATGGCAATATCTTGAGCAGCATAGCAATATCCATATATATATAAAATATGTACCATAGGACAATAAACCAAATCAAAGGTACACAGATCAGATAAGGTATAAAAACCTAGATCCTGAACATAATAAACACATGGTTGTGTCACTACCCCTATAAGCATGTATAATCATGTAGGTACTAACATGAAGTGCATAATAAGTAAATAGAAAAGCATGTAACAGGTATCGGGTAGTGACCAACCGAAGCAAAGATGAACATAATCATTACTAAAGGTTATAACCTACTAAACATATCAACATGACATTATCAAAGATAAGTCAAGGTACCCGCCTCCAATAGGAAGGTCCAATCCAGTCCAAATCCGACGTCGAGATGCTCGTCTTGTGTCAAAGTCCTGTGTCACCAATATATATATTTTATTTATCTATATTCAAATAAATTAAAATAGCTAAATAAAATCTCCAAAACCAATTTAGGGAAAACCCTTATCACATAACCATTATCCTACCTAAACAAAGTCTAACGATACATTAGGGTTAGTAATCTAATCCCCAATCCACCATTAGATCGAGAATCCAAACTTGATTCTATTTCACATAAACCACCTATTACCTAATTCCAACTCATACCTAATTCAACCCATATATCAAATTCCTACCCTTACCTCAAGTTCACAGTCGTTCTCGCTGCTGGAATCCATGAGTTGTTGCCCAATAGGGTTGTTTGTCGCTAGAAGATGGCTGCCAGAAAACGGATAGCTACTGGAAGACCCTCCTCACTGCCCGAATCAAAAGAAATCATAAATCAACCTAGAAATCCATTCACCTCTACAATTCAGCCACAAAAAGAAATGCTTTTCCTTACCCTTCTCTGGATTTGATGAAAACCTAGGGTTCTTTGGAGTGGCAGAGGACCGTCGGCTGGAGACCTCACACAGAAGGTGGCTAAGGAACTAGGGAAAAGGAATCCGCGACAACGTCGGCTGTGGGTGACGCGAGGAATGAGGAAAAGAAGGCGCGTTCCTGATCTCAACATCAGAGAGGGCTCGACTATCGGCTCTAGGGCAAAGGGGAAGAGAAGTAGTGGAGATCGAGCGTCGCCGGCTGTGGGCGACAACAGCGGCGCTAGGGCAAAGGGAAAGGTCGGCGACACTGCTACTCGGCGCTAGGCGGCGGCATCGGGATCACTCCGCGAGGGGCGGCTGTAGGCAGAGGAGAGTGGCACGACCGGAGAAGAGGAAAGTAGAAGAAACAGAGGGATTAGGAGAAGGCTTTAATCGCGGCGGTTGTTGCGGCGTGCGGCGGTTGTTGCGGCGTGCGACGGTTGTTGCGGCGCCGATTAGGGCATGGGAGGAGAAGGTGCGCGAGAAGTGGCGTCGGGTGAGAGCTTCGGCAGGGGAGAAAGGAAACGAAGAAATAAAAGAAAAATAAAGGAAAAAGAAATATAAATATAAACATTTCCTCGCTTAAATGGGGTAGCCTAAACAAGCTTTCCCGGGACCCAGTTTTTATCCCCGTAACCGAAGTCATAAGGTCTCAAAAAAAATTTCAGAAAATTTCTAAAAATTTCGAAAAATTTCCTTAAGGTGTTACACCCATTTTCGGTATTTTACAATCATCCCTATCATTAGGTCATAATAGAGCACATCAGTACATATTCCATATTGGCAGATCCACTCACCAAGGGCTTAGTACCTAAAGTGTTTCATATGCATGTTGTGCCTAGGGTGTTTCATCGGTATTTTCTTTATTGCTCTATAATTTTTTGACAATAATTTGTTTTGATTATTGTACATACTTAAGTTCAAAACATTAATAAAAAGTTTGTTTGTTTATTTGACACTCTAAAATAAAGTATCATGATTTACTGTTGTTATTTAACATTTGATATTTGTAAATATAATATAGATTTCATTTGGAATCATAAGGCTTGGATCATGATTTGCTAGTGCAGTTTAACATAAAGTTTTAGCCAATAGGATCATGCCCTTTTGGGTCACTTTGGACCAGTTAGAAATTAACATGTACTGATCACATTTCATATAATTTACACATTATACATCCACATCTTGATATATGTCATTAATAACATTGGTATTATGATTCTTATTAAGACTTGTTAGTATATATAGTAGCTATAACCTCTTTAGTCCTATATCTATGAAGTTAATGGACCAGATTGTTATAGGGGTATCTTGTAGACATAAAATTGGATATCACCTTAAGTTTTATTTGTATTTCATATATAACGCATAAGTTACCCAAGTATGAGATTGTTGGACATTATCTCCTTTATGTGGGCTTATTTGTAAGTCATGCATATGAATAAGAAACTAAACCTATTTAAGTGATCTAACTTAAAGTTATTGGATTTTGGATTATTGTATTATTGGATGTGAGTTTAATGTGTAGAACCCTTTAGCCAGATCAATTATTATCTATGAGCTGATAACAGATAGAAGTACCTATATAAGGGAGAGGTCCCCAAGGGGTTAGGATATCTTGACATCTTCCTTCGTTCTCCATTAACAAAGATTTGTGGCACCGTCACCCTAATTTTCTTAGAAGACCTTCCTCTCGATTCTGCTTCATCTTCCACATGGATCACTCAAATAACACTAAAGGACAAGGTGTTGGAGTAATCTGTGCGACCTTAGGTTTTGATATTTAGGTAAAGGTTTAAGTTAGGATTATTATTATATTTAATATGCACTTTGTGAGTGTGCAGGATGTAGGTACAATAAGGAAAGTCCAAGTGTGATCTTGACAAAAGAAAGTCCAAGTGGAGTCTTGGCAGTGTAAGTCCAAGTATTTAGTCTTGGCAATGTAAGTCCAAGTATGACTTGACAAAGTTGAAGTCCTAGAGTGAGGAGCCCTTGGCAAAGGATGAAGTCCCAGAGATGAGAAGTCTCTTGACAATGGAAGACCCAACAACAAGAACAAAGTCAAAGGAATCTCTTGAAGGTAAAACGTGAAGGATGGGGAAGCATTTGAAGGATGCAAGGCTGATGGAGGAGGTTAGAATACAAGGTCAAGATTGTGTGAACAAGAACAAGTACTGAGAGAATATACTTTGGGTAAACCCTAGGTTTAGGGTTTACTAGTTTACTAGGGAGAGAACAGAATGTTTCTGTTCTCTCAATTGAAGTGGACCAATAGACTGGTCCTGACATTAGTTGACTGGTATCGAGTCGTTGACATGTAACAATCGAATTCCACATGAGACTAGTCGACTGGTAATGATAGAAATAGTTTGGTTATTTTCCCTAAGCTCTATATAATGAAGTTTGGGGTGGCTGGCTTGAGTAACGACAATAGGAATAGTTAACCCCTATTAGAGTCTCCAATTGCAAGGTTCTCCTTGTGTGATCCAAGTACTCATGATCAAAAAGTGTGGTGAGGTTTCTTCACTGACAAGGAAGTTGTGCTTGCCGAAGTTTTTTGAGGAGTCATCCACCAACGGATTGAGATTGTTCACCTTACAAACAATCGTGGAGTAGGAGTAAGCTATCTTCAAACCACATAAACGAACGTGTTGATTTATTCTTCTTATTTTTATTATCTTTAGGTTAACTTTCTATTTGCTTATTTGTATTCCTGCTGCACTAACAAGTGTAGGAATAGATCGAAGTGAGTGATCGATTATTCACCCTCTCTAGCTGAGCACAAAGGTCCCAACACAAGGACCATGATCCTTCAATCAAGATCCTTGTGTCCTTGTCCTTTGTGTCATCTGAGCAATCCCTATGGAAGAAGATGAAGCGGAAGTGAGAGAAAGGTCTTCCAAGAGAATTAGGGTGACGTCACCGCAAACCTTCATTAATGGGGAATGAAGGAAGATATTAACATGCCCTAACCCTTAGAGGACCTCTCCCTTATATAGACACTCTGATGTGTTATCAGCCCATATAAATGATAATGGATTGAGCTAAAGGGTTTTACACATTAAACTCATATTCAATAATTCGAAACTTAATAACATTAAGTTAGATCATTTAAATGGATTCGATTTGTATTCATATGCACAACTTATAAATAATCCCATGTAAAGAGGATAATATCCAACACCATTAACTAAATTTCATTTGACTAAAGCATATCAATAGATTGGGGAGTTGACAAAATGTGAGGATTTTACGAATAGAACATTTGTATTTGAGATGCTATTTTCAATTGATTAGAGCATTTAGTTGACTAGGCACTATTTTAAATTTGTTGGCTTCTAGTAATATAACAATATATGTCTGATTAGTTAGTTGGGCGATGTTTTTAATCAATTACGGATAAACAAGATGGAGCCATTAGAGTTGCTTTTACATAAGCTCTTGGAGAGCTTTGAACTGAAAGGTAGGATGAAAAGCTATACTCCTCTAATCGTCTGCTAAAAGTGATCAATAGTTTCCAAGGGCTTAGATCATGGTTGAAGACTTTAACTCAAACTCATGGCAATCTTCTCTTAATATTGCATGACATTTTATTGCATTTTAGAGTAGTGGTTATTGTTAACATCCGAAAGTTGGGATTGTAAAAGGCTTACCTCATTGCCTTTTGCGAAGGGACAATTTATAGTGGAATTATAGGGCTGACACACTGAATGTCTTGTAAGTCATGGATTAAGAGTAGAGTTTTTAAATCATGTTAAATATCAATGTTTGTGTCTTGTACTCATGTTTATCTTATTTTCATTGTGCACACTCTAGACACAATCGACTGAATACACACACGTGCACAATGAAGCTACTAATTATTTTATTTGCTTGTGTTTCAAAAAATTTGTGATATAGAGACATCATCTATTCACTTCCTCTCCCTTTAGTTCGACAAGTTGACCATCCTATCATCAGTCCTAAGATCACTTTTTTTTTTTTAGTAATTTAGATATCCCATTTTTATGATTTAACTAATCTTGAAGATAATCAATTTGACTCTATATAAATTTTTTATCAGCCAACAGAGTAAATTAGAAAATACAGATAGATCCTGACGGATAATCTATCGTTATGAATATTTTGAACTCCCCAAGTATAATATGTCCTAAATAAAATTTAAACTCTCATTACTTAAGGATCACATCCTACATCATTATTGATGCATGTGTTTAAATTTTATCTCAAGTTAAATGAGTGGTAAAGAAGTAGAGCAACATGTGTTGGTACCTTGATGTCCAGTTAGAAGCAGGCGAATAGCCAATCATCCATAATGATTTACCTCCTATACTCATTAGCACAGTGGAATACAAAACAAACTATAAGTACTAATGAAAGATAACCCTAGAAGACAATACACAATAAGAAAAACAAACACAAACTCAAACATGTTCTTTTAACGTGGTTCGGAGATGATACTCCTATTTCACAACTATTCGTAAGGTGGGCGATCTGTAACACCCCACCCTCCTCACTACTGGTCTGTGAGAGCGGAGCGCTACTGGACTACTAACTTTACTTAACTATCCTTGTTCACATGTTGATAGAAATTCCTAAAACTCTCGGAGAACTCAAAACATACAATTAACTAGCAGCGGAAGACTAAATGACTCATCTAATACATTCTACTCAACTCTTTGTTAATAAATTCTTATGCTAAATCCCAAGGCTTCTATAGTCCAGGCATCACACATCCATCCGCACCTCCTTGTCACCTTCCTTTGCTATAACTTTTCCTTTCCTTTATCTACAGTAAGAGGAAATGCATCTATAAGCAAAATTGCTTAGTAAGCGCTATCTAACTCACAAAACTCGAGTATGCATGTAAGCTGAAAGAAATTTAGAAACTGAATGCTCATCTAATAGCAAACGAAACATAGCATACTGAAATACTAAACATGTAAGCAAATCTAAACAACATGTCAGTATATAAGAAAGCTAAACTTGCTGAATTTTGAACTTATGTGAAGCTTATTTCTTTTGTTTGAAAACTTATACTTTAATACTTCAAGATAATAATCAACTTTCTTCTTGGGCCCAGGCGTAGTACCATCTTATGCGCGTTCCCTAATAGGTTGGGGTAGCGAGCCACCAATCCTAAAAGAGCAGACCTCGGTCTACCAGGGCCAAGACCTCGGAATTGGACACCTGGATTTGTTTAACGACAACCTCGGAAGTCGAGTACTAGCCTCTTAAATAAAGTAAAATACTTGTTATCTTTTATTACTTCTAATATATAATGCCTCGGCATTTTCTTTAAGCACCTTGTGTGCCAAAATCCCTAAAGTCTTGACTTTGGGATCTACTTAAGGCCTTGGTCTTTCTCTTTCTTTTCTTTATCTTTCTTACACTTGTTAATACTTCTAATAAAAGAATGCTTCTTTAAAAACTGAAATATTTAAACAAATTCTAACTTTGAAATGCATAAACAAAAATCTGCATACTATGATAATCAAAATTCTGCATACTATTCTAATCAAGGTTCTGCATTCTATGCTACACTATTTCTGCATACTATGCAAACATAAATTCTGCACTATAATACTTAACCAAACTGCACTATAATCTTTTTCTTTAAAAACTGTATTATAAGTTCCACCAAAAAATCTGCACTATAAACATTAAAGAAATCTGCACCATAAGCTCTTAAGAAATCTGCACTACAAGCTCTAAAGAAATATGCTCTAAAGAAATCTGCATTTTAAGTTCTAAGAAATCTGCACTACAAGCTTAATTAAAATCTGCACTATAGGCTTACATAAAAATCTGCACTATAAGCTTGATTGAAATCTGCACTATAGGATTAATTAAAATCTGCACCTATAAACTTAATTAAAATCTGCACTATAAGCTTAATTAAAAATCTGCACTATAAGCTTAATTAAAATCTGCACTATAGGCTTAATTAAAATCTGCACTATAAGCTTACATAAAAATCTGCATTATAAACTTAATTAAAATCTGCACTATAGGCTTAATTAAAAATCTTCACTATAAGCTTAATTAAAATCTGCAATATAAGCTCTACATAAAAATCTGCATTATAAGCTTAATTAAAATCTGCACTATAGACTTAATTAAAAATCTGCACTATAAGTGCTTAATTAAAATCTGCAATATAAGCTCTACATAAAAATCTGCATTATAAGCTTAATTAAAATCTGTACTATAGGCTTAATTAAAAATCTGCACTATAAGCGCTTCTTATGCTTCTAATTCAAGAAGAACAAAGGTCCGAAACTACTCATACTGCAGGTGAGAAGCACTTACCTTGCTTCCTGGACTCACAACCGAACAAAAAGGGCTTCTAGGACCTTGGTCGGTCGCCGGGGATGATGCCCTAACTCCCTTTCGTTTTCTGCCCGAGCTCCGCCATCGTACGCAGCAGAGAAGGAGAGAATGGTTTAAGTCACGGGAAAACATAGCATCAACCTATCCCTTTTTATAACTTAATATTTCTGTTAACTCCTTAAATAAATTCGCTACCTTTTCTAAACAAACAAATCCAACATCAACTAATCCCTTTTATAATATTCTGTTAACTATCTTAAATAAATTCGCTACCTTTTCTAAACAAACAAATCCAACATCAATTTATCCCTTTTATAATATTCTGTTAACTATCTTAAATAAATTCGCTACCTTTTCTAAATAGAAAAATTTGTTTGCCCACCTGGTTAACTGGGTTTTGACCGAGTCAAAGGTCGTGGGTTCAATTCTCGGCTTGGACATTTTTTTGTCGAAACTTCCTTCGTTTAGTAAAAATACCAAACGACCTCCAAAAATTACATAAAAATACTCTAAAAATCTCTAGAATATTTCTAAAATATTTCTAAATATTTTTAAGAACTTTTAGAACTCCTAATGAGGAAAATTGGGTCGTTACAATCCCCCATACCTTATAAAAAGTTCGTCCTCGAACTTAGAATAATTCTATAGCATGTTCTCTACCTTGTACCTGCATTAGTTAGCGTCCATAATCTAATGTACTAAGGAAAACCACATCAAAGGTATCTTAGGACCTCCTAACCTACTTTCAATGAACATAAGAATAAACAGTGACATAAGCATGACAACATAAACGTAAGCATGGTAGATGAACTAAACATAATGATAGACTCGATCACAAGCATGTCCATATGCATAGGCAAGAACATAACATGAACATAACGTGGACCTAAACATAAACGTAAATATAAATATAACATGACTTGAACATACTTGCATGCATACTTATAAACATACTATTGTGGTGGCCTAGTTGCACTTAGTAGTACCGTAACATAAGTTGTTGATCAGACAACTACCCTAGCGCTAGGTTGGTAGGGGTCCGAACTTAGGACCGGAGTTCCCCTTTATTCTGTCACGCTCACCAGGCTTAGGTCCCCGGATCATACCACCATCCCAGAACATATCTTGTTTGATTCTGGCGCGCTCACTGGGCTTAGGTCCCCAGATCATACCACCATCCCAGAACATATCTTGTTTGATTCTGGCGCGCTCACCGGGCTTAGGTCCCCGGATCATACCACCATCCCAGAACACATCTTGTTTGATTCTGGCGCGCTCACTGGGCTTAGGTCACCATCCCAGAACATATCTTATTTGATTCTGGCGTGCTCACCGGGCTTAGGTCCCCGGATCATACCACCATCCCAGAACACATCTTGTTTGATTCTGGCGCGCTCACCGGGCTTAGGTCCCCGGATCATACCACCATCCCAGAACACATCTTATTATGTAAAAGAAACTAAGCAGAATTCTTAACTTTATAAGCACTTCTAAACATCTCCCTATTCTGTACATATAATCTAATACTTCTAAGGATTTCTCTTTACTGTAAAGAATAAATAAAAGCATACTATAAATTAAATACTTTCTTACTTGAAGACGGCAAGGTTGGTGCTGATGTGTGATGCTGGAGAATAGGAACTGCTCTGATACCAACTTGTAACACCCCACCCTCCTCACTACTGGTCTGTGAGAGCGGAGCGCTACTGGACTACTAACTTTACTTAACTATCCTTGTTCACATGTTGATAGAAATTCCTAAAACTCTCGGAGAACTCAAAACATACAATTAACTAGCAGCGGAAGACTAAATGACTCATCTAATACATTCTACTCAACTCTTTGTTAATAAATTCTTATGCTAAATCCCAAGGCTTCTATAGTCCAGGCATCACACATCCATCCGCACCTCCTTGTCGCCTTCCTTTGCTATAACTTTTCCTTTCCTTTATCTACAGTAAGAGGAAATGCATCTATAAGCAAAATTGCTTAGTAAGCGCTATCTAACTCACAAAACTCGAGTATGCATGTAAGCTGAAAGAAATTTAGAAACTGAATGCTCATCTAATAGCAAACGAAACATAGCATACTGAAATACTAAACATGTAAGCAAATCTAAACAACATGTCAGTATATAAGAAAGCTAAACTTGCTGAATTTTGAACTTATGTGAAGCTTATTTCTTTTGTTTGAAAACTTATACTTTAATACTTCAAGATAATAATCAACTTTCTTCTTGGGCCCAGGCGTAGTACCATCTTATGCGCGTTCCCTAATAGGTTGGGGTAGCGAGCCACCAATCCTAAAAGAGCAGACCTCGGTCTACCAGGGCCAAGACCTCGGAATTGGACACCTGGATTTGTTTAACGACAACCTCGGAAGTCGAGTACTAGCCTCTTAAATAAAGTAAAATACTTGTTATCTTTTATTACTTCTAATATATAATGCCTCGGCATTTTCTTTAAGCACCTTGTGTGCCAAAATCCCTAAAGTCTTGACTTTGGGATCTACTTAAGGCCTTGGCCTTTCTCTTTCTTTTCTTTATCTTTCTTACACTTGTTAATACTTCTAATAAAAGAATGCTTCTTTAAAAACTGAAATGTTTAAACAAATTCTAACTTTGAAATGCATAAACAAAAATCTGCATACTATGCTAATCAAAATTCTGCATACTATTCTAATCAAGGTTCTGCATTCTATGCTACACTATTTCTGCATACTATGCAAACATAAATTCTGCACTATAATACTTAACCAAACTGCACTATAATCTTTTTCTTTAAAAACTGCATTATAAGTTCCACAAAAAAATCTGCACTATAAACATTAAAGAAATCTGCACCATAAGCTCTTAAGAAATCTGCACTACAAGCTCTAAAGAAATATGCTCTAAAGAAATCTGCATTTTAAGCTCTAAGAAATCTGCACTACAAGCTTAATTAAAATCTGCACTATAGGCTTACATAAAAATCTGCACTATAAGCTTGATTGAAATCTGCACTATAGGATTAATTAAAATCTGCACCTATAAACTTAATTAAAATCTGCACTATAAGCTTAATTAAAAATCTGCACTATAAGCTTAATTAAAATCTGCACTATAGGCTTAATTAAAATCTGCACTATAAGCTTACATAAAAATCTGCATTATAAGCTTAATTAAAATCTGCACTATAGGCTTAATTAAAAATCTGCACTATAAGCTTAATTAAAATCTGCAATATAAGCTCTACATAAAAATCTGCATTATAAGCTTAATTAAAATCTGCACTATAGACTTAATTAAAAATCTGCACTATAAGTGCTTAATTAAAATCTGCAATATAAGCTCTACATAAAAATCTGTATTATAAGCTTAATTAAAATCTGTACTATAGGCTTAATTAAAAATCTGCACTATAAGCGCTTCTTATGCTTCGAATTCAAGAAGAACAAAGGTCCGAAACTACTCATACTGCAGGTGAGAAGCACTTACCTTGCTTCCTGGACTCACAACCGAACAAAAAGGGCTTCTAGGACCTTGGTCGGTCGCCGGAGATGATGCCCTAACTCCCTTTCGTTTTCTGCCCGAGCTCCGCCATCGTACGCAGCAGAGAAGGAGAGAATGGTTTAAGTCACGGGAAAACATAGCATCAACCTATCCCTTTTTATAACTTAATATTTCTGTTAACTCCTTAAATAAATTCGCTACCTTTTCTAAACAAACAAATCCAACATCAACTAATCCCTTTTATAATATTCTGTTAACTATCTTAAATAAATTCGCTACCTTTTCTAAACAAACAAATCCAACATCAATTTATCCCTTTTATAATATTCTGTTAACTATCTTAAATAAATTCGCTACCTTTTCTAAATAGAAAAATTTGTTTGCCCACCTGGTTAACTGGGTTTTGACCGAGTCAAAGGTCGTGGGTTCAATTCTCGGCTTGGACATTTTTTTGTCGAAACTTCCTTCGTTTAGTAAAAATACCAAACGACCTCCAAAAATTACATAAAAATATTCTAAAAATCTCTAGAATATTTCTAAAATATTTCTAAATATTTTTAAGAACTTTTAGAACTCCTAATGAGGAAAATTGGGTCGTTACACGATCCCTATCCGTCGGTGGGTAATTCTCTGGCAAACTCTGGCTAGCTCAAACCTCCTTGACAGTGGAGAAACCTTACCACAAACACTTGAATACACACTCTTGATCACCAAGAGAACTTTAGAGACTCTAATAGGGGTTAACCACTCCTATTGTCGTCACCAAGGCTAACCACCCTGAGCTTTATTAAATAGAGCTTGGGAAGAAAACATCAAGCTATTTTTCCCTTACCTGTCGACTGGCCTCGTGTGGAATTTGACTATTACATGCCAACAGCTCAATATCAGTTGACTGATAAACTCTAAACCTAGGGTTTACCCCGAGTACATTCTCTCAACACTCGTCCTCGCCCGCACAACCATGACCTTGCCTTCTAGCCATCTTCCATTAGCCTTGTGTCCCTCGGATGCTTCCCTATCCTTCACGTCTTGCCTTCAAGATGCTTTCTTCAGCCTTATTCTTGTTGTCGGGTCTTCTTATGGCCTTGCCTTTTAGCCTCCTCCATTAGCCTTGCGTCCCTCGGATGCTTCCCCATCCTTCACGACTTGCCTTCAAGAGCTTCCTTCGGCCTCGATCTTCATCCTTGCCATGCCACACTTGGACTTACGTTGCCAAGACTACATACTTGGACTTATACCGCTAAGACTTCACTTTGACTTAAACCTTTCCAAGATCCCACTTGGACTTTGTCTTTACCAAGATCATACTTGAACTTTTCTTATTAGCATCCTGCACACTCATAAGCTCATATCAAATACAACAATAATCATAACTTAAACTTTTGCCCAAATATCAAAACCTAGGGTCACATAGATTGCTCCAACAATCTCTCCCTTTTTAATGTTTGACAACCCATTTAAGTTAGGGAAGCAATATAACAATACAAATGCAAATAATATGCAAACCAACTCATGCATAAATCATGGAACCTAATCATAGGCTTTCCCTTCACCTAAGCTCCCCCTTGAGCTAGGATTTTTCACAAAGGCAAACTTCTCCCCTTTGCAAATAAATAAGTAATCTATTCATGCTTATATCATGGAACCTAATCCTAGGCTCCCCCTTCACCTAAGCTCCCCTTGAGTTAGAATTTCTTACAAAGGTATTTAGGTTTCCCACTTAAACCTAAGCTTCTCTCCCTTTGTCATACATAAAAAAGAGTTCCAACAATATTTCAATTATTAAACTCTTTATCCTCTAATGATCATAATTATCATGTATTAATTCTCCATAAGATTACATATATGTTTACCATCCTTTTTTGTCATTTCCTATTTCTAAAAAACCAATTTTAGCCTATATCAATTGACTATCATAGACCCCAATGAACTGATCTCATTGAAATAACCTTACAGAACCATTTTATACTTGATGAACACTGCTACCAATCGATTGATATCTAAGCCAATTAGCTGACACCCTATTTCAACCCCAAACAGTATTTTGTACCTAATTTCAAAAATACACCAAAAATTTCATAGACCTCTAAAAAATTCTAAATTTTGTGGAGAGGCATATTTTGCCAATGTCTAGTTGGGAAAAAGATAATATATAAAAATATATTTATCATGGATCCTAAGATTAACACAAAGCCTAAAACTATCTAAATGGTTCAATTTACTCTTATTCAAAAGTCCTAGTTTTGACTTCCTCTTGATGTATCTGCCCATACTAAACTATAATGCATCCCTAGCATTAGTTTATATGACATCTATACATCTAAAACTAATTTTCATGCAATGTGAACTCAATTTCATATTTTCATAAATGAAACACATCTCATATGTGACAATTCCTTAGGTTTGAGATTTAAGTCCATTTTCAGACAATTTTGGCACATTTCATGACCCATATAGAATCTCAAGTAATGTTCACTTGAGATCTATTGGTCATGGGTCCCAAATTGACTCTTTGAGCTCCCTCTAGAGCTCTTAACCTTAGCCACCTCTCTAGATGACTCATCCATTATGGCTAGGCCACATCAGTGTACCTTGAGTGATACTTGGCCTATAAACTTGACTTTCTTAACCTTACACATTTTGTCCTTGATAATTTCTCCTTATCCTTAAATGATCTTCCCTTTACATTTCTTAACCACTCCTTGCTATAGTCATATGTAATCCTAGCATAAAACTCTTTCTTAGCCTTGGAGGGACTGAATCAATATCCCAAACCTAATCTATCATTTTTGAGTCTTTGACTATCCAAAATATTATCAAGTCCATTAGATCTAATACTGAATCTATCTAGAACTTTTTATAACCTATCAACCTTTTCCCTTAAAGCTTGATTTTCTAATTCTAGTTTTCTAACCCTAGAATCAACTTGTCCACCATGGACACTTCTAGAGCTACCTACCTTTTTAGGCATGTGTCTCCCCTTCTTGGGATTAATGCCTAGATCCTTCACTACCTTTCTCTCCTTTGTGATGGTAGTTTGGTTCTTGTTAGTTCTAATCTCTACATATGATTTCCTAGGGTTATTAACCATGTTAACCCTATTTCTATCATTGTACTTAAATCCAAAATTATGTATGGCCAAATAATCTACATTATTTCTAGCATGCATAAACCTTAATCTTGAATTAAGATTTGAATTGAAATTCAAGTTAGGGTTTACCTCTCTACTTACCATTGTAGCTCCCCCCTTGACTCGAGCATCCACATGGCTTCTTCCACTTCCTCATATACTTCCTTTTGATTTCCTCCTTCCTTGGGCACTTTGTGTGATAGTGACCCCGCTCACCACACGTGAAGCAAATGATGTGCCATTTCTTCTTGGAACCCTCCTTCTTACAATCCACATTAGATTCTAAATGAACTTTCGTAAGTTTAGGACTTACCTTCTTAAGAAAGGGGAATCTACTCTTATAGTTTCTCATCTCCCCGTACTCAAAGCACTTGATATGAGCTTTAGTGCTCTTCTCGGTAGTTACATTAAGGGTTGAGCATCCAAGACCTCTTCTTCACTTGTCTTGAATCATTCTTCCTCCTTTGAAGATGTGGACGATTACACATCCTCCTCCTCTTTAGATTTTGATCTTGTCTTCACATTCAATTGGTCTTTCGCCTCCTCTTGGACCAACAAACCCTTCTCCTTGGGCTCCTCCACTTCTTGGATTCATGTAGGATCTTCATAAAGTACAATTACCTTCTTCCAATGGTCACTTGCACTCTTGTATTCACCTACATTAAACAATACCTTAGGAGACCAGATCCTCTAGTCCACAAAAAAGTAGACCAGGAGATGGACCACTTGTAATTATGGTCGGATAGTGGGCATGCTCCGACCATAATTGGTTATGATATCTCCCTGTGTTCAACATCCGCCCACATTGTAGTTTGGATCGAAGCAGGTGGTCGAAGGCTGCTCGGAGGCTGTCGACGGTGGGTAAGTGGTCAGGCTATCGAGCATCGAGCGGGGGGTAGCCTCTGGCCACCTGTCCCAATCCAAACTATAATGGGGGGGGGGGACGGTGAACCCAGAGAGAGATCACAACCAATCATAATGAGATCACTGCCACGATCTGACAGCAATTGCAAGTGGTCCATCCCCTGGTCTACTTTTTTTGGACCAGGGGATCTGGAGGAGGCCATAAATTTATTAAAATTTTAGTTATCTCCTTATCCGACTCCAATTGTAGTCTTTGCGCCTCGATCCAATATCAATGCCGAAGATAGTTCCCCTTCTTGTTCGTCGGAGCTTCGAAGGGATATTCTAATGCCACCTAATGGTCCCAATCCATTTGGAATCAAGTCCCCAATTGCATTCTCTAATACTTGAAGTCTCCTTCCTCATATGATGGTAGAATTGGGATATTCCATCCTAATGGTCCTTCCGACTCTATCGTCTTCCTCTACCGTTTACTCCTTTAGGCGGTTAGTCCTTCAAGAGCGCCCTATATGATCGAAAAGATGCTGAAGGGGGGAGGGGGTGAATAGAGTTCATAAAAAATTATGACTAAAAACAAGTTACACGACAAAAATAAGAAGGAAAGGAAACATAGAAACCAAGCGCTAACACAAGTCATTTTTTACTTGGTTCGAAGTCTTCAATGACTCCTACTCCAAGGCCCGCACTCATCGAGTGCTTTCATTGGGCAATCACTATAAGTTCATAAAAGTATTACAAAAGTTGAGTATAAGAACTGAAAATAACAAAGTTACCAACAAATAGAAAGGAAAATGAAGTCTCTTGTTCCTCCAACTTTGGAGTAGCCTTTCGATATTGTCAGAGCCTTTTCAGAGTAGCACTTGAATATAAAAGTCATAATAGTTGATGGTATGAAGTTGTTAGTCGAAAGGCTTTATATAGGCCCATTCCAGGTGATTGGAACTCCTCCGAGCGCCTGGACTTTTGCTGACATGGTGAGCTCTCGTCGAAACTCCATCTGTGAAGTTTATCCACTTTCGGACGCCTAGACCATTGACCTGGGTCTGACCAGTCGTTGCGCTCCAAATCAGCTTTAGAATAACTTTTCAGGTCTGAGCGCTTGGACTAACTCTGGGCGCCCAAATCGCCCGGGTGCACCACCCTGGCGAGCTGGTCCAAGTGCCCGGACCAGATCCGAGGGCCTTTTGGGCGCCCAAACTCCTCTTTTTCAGCCTTTTTCCCTATAAAAAAAGAGTTCATCCTCGGTAACAAAAATAAGTATATTCTACAAAATAAAGTTAGCTCAATTCAGTAAAATAGTAGTAATTAGATCCTGTTTCCTCGAGACCCGGATCTAGTAAAGGTCTCAACTTAGGTTTTCCAAATAGACCTAAGTTAGACCGACGTCTATAATTCCCTCAACAGGGAACGCATCCTTACTGGATCTCTCCTCCACTTGCTTACCTCTACTTATCAACTACAATCACTTAACTTGTTTTTGACCTACTAGGTCTTCCTACTAATTGTCAGGTCTGCAGATCCAATTTGAGTTCGGCCGGTTGTTAGATCCCACATACCCAACCGGACTTCCCACCAAATATCGAGTCCCGCAGACCTATTTGAAATTCGCACCAGCTATCAGACCCCGTGGGTCTAGCTAAATTTTAGTCTGGTATTAGGTCCTTTGGACCAGTCAACTCCTACACACTTGGTAGAAATGTTAGACAAATAATGCATCTATCTTTAACCTATTTGTCATATATCAAAATCAGATTATTAGTGCAACCTACACAAATAATCTCTCCCTTTTTGATGTAATGACAACTTGGGTTAAAATTAGTAAAACAAATGTAAATAAGCATTAAGCATGAAATGTTTAAAGTGAGTTGATTTTTTTAACCTAACCCACTATCCTCCCCCTTTGGCATACATCAAAAAAATAATACATGAAGCATAAAGGTTTAGCCAAAAAAAACTCTAAACTAGCAAAAAGATTTTCAAATAGGTATGGAAAGTACTTCAAAGAACGTTGAAAACAAGGTTTTGAAAAACTACTTGAAATAGAAAGTTCTAATTTTTACAAGTAATGTTTTCAAATAAAAACCATACAAAGATAAAGACTCAAGGTCATTTCAAGGAGGAACAATTGTTTTTAAGAAAATTTTATAAGGAATTTCAAATTTTGTAAAATAATTTATACAATAGTATTTGAGGAGTTTTTAAAAAAATAGTAGGGAAGATTTGAAAGGAGTTTCAAATTTTTCCAATGGTTTTCAAAGGTTTAGATTTTTCAAAAAAAAATATTTTGCAAAAAATTTGAAAAAGACTAAGTTTTAAAATGTTTTACAAACATTTGAAGATATCAGTGTAAAGAAATAGCACAAAAAACTTTTTGAAAAGATGAAAAAAGTTTTCAAATTTGGAAAGGCGGTATTAAAAATGCAACCGGTATTGAATAACACAAACAAACTGAAGTAAATGATAGCAAGCATAATGTGATAAAAATCAAATCACACACACTAGCTGAAGTAATAGAAAACATCTAGTAACCAAAGTATAGATCTAAGAATATCAAGTCAGGAAAATGTAGTAGAAAAGTAAACTACTAAGATGACGAAGAAGAGGGGCTAGAACCCCATGATTGTAACATGTCCATCAACTCAGTATGATGAGTCTAGTCTGCCTCTCGAAGACCAAAACTATCCTGTCGAAGATTGGAGACTTCTCGTCGAAGATTGGAGACCTCCTGTCGAAGACCCGCCATGGATGCCTCAAGTCTAGTAACTCTGTCATCTAAAGTATGAGGGACTGGAGGTGGAGCTATAGTGATGATGCGTCTATTTTATTCATTTCTCCTTTTTGGATCCAAAAAGGTCATCACTACGTCACGAGTGGTTAGAAGCAGAATGCATGTGACTAAGACTCTATAGAGAGCATAGTCCTGGACTCTAAGGGTGACTGATCGAATAGGATCACAGTCGGTACACACTGACCTCCCAAAAAATATGAATATATCATATCGAGCATAATATGTGAGTAGGGATCGCCAAATGGTGGATCCCGAGGGGGATAGCACTGGAAGGGGCATGCGGATGGTCATAATCTTAAAAAGTCCCAGATGATAGTAGGGGATCACGTAACATTCGTACAAGCGACCTTAGTGGTGTAGGTAAGATCATTAACTCTAACTAAGTTATTATACAGTTCAGTGCATAGTTTGATGTTTACTGAACTTAAACAATAAACTAACCTCTACAACCTATAATAATCAATAACCTCTACACTAGGAATGCATAATCTCATGAAGAAACTCCTATCTAAGTATCTAGAAAGTAGAGAAACATATATGGTGGAGGAAAATCTAATTCTAAGTTCATCAATAGGAAACCTAGAGTCTATACTAATAGTCAAGGGATCAACACTAGGATATGATCATTTCCTAATTAACAAAAACATTCAAAATAAAATAAAATACTAAATAAAACAAATAAAATAAATTTTAGGATTAAAATATTACCGATGCATTGTGAATATTTATAATAGGACTGACGACCTCGGTTGATCCACACGGTGTCTTAAGAATCAAAAATTTAAGAAGTTGTGGGAAAAAAATTTTCTTACTTTTGGAGCTCGATGAAGAACAAAAAGAAAAGAAGAGGTGTGAGGAGGAGGGGGCGTCCGATGTCCCCTTAAATAGGTTGGTCCGCGTGCCTGGATTTGTAGGTGAGGTGGGGCGCCTGGATCCCTCTTCCGAGCGCCCACCCCTGGTTTTCGGTCCCTAGTTTGTATGGCAGGTTTTTTTAAATGTAATTAAATTAAGTTAAATATTTAATTGAATTGGTGAAAATTAATTTAAGTTGAAACTTATGTTATTTACAAATTAACTAAGTTGTTAAAAAAATTAATTTAAGTTGAAACTTAGTTTATTTACAAATTAACTAATTGTTAAAAAAATTTAATTTAACTTAATTAAATAAGTTGTTTAAGAACAATTTAGTTTATGTTTAAAAGTTAAAAATTAATTAAGTTGTTTAAAAATTAGGTGGTTGAAAAATTAATTTAAGTTTAAGTCAAAAATTAAAATTTAATTTCAAATTAAGAAATTAATTTTAGTTAAGAGATTAACTTTAAAAAAATAAATTAAACTTAAGTTAAGAATTAATTTATGGTAAAGATTAATTAAGTTATTTAATAAGTAATTTAATTAGTTAAAGTTTTTATAATTAAGTTAATTAAAAATTAATTTAAGTTAAGAATTAATTTATTGTAAATGTAAGATCTTGGGAAAATTTAATTAATAGGGTTATTTGGAAAATAGCCTTATAGAATTTTTCCGAAATTTCCAGAAATTTTCTGGGAATTTTTCCGAGCTCGTAAGACGGGTTTTGAGGGGATCAATTTTGGGTTCGGATTAAAGCCTGTTTGGGATACCCGTTTAAGTGAGGAAAAGTTTTAATTATAAATTTCCTTTTCTTATTTCTTTTTCCCGAACCCGACTTAATCCTTTAGCCGATACTTCTTCCTCTCTTCTTCCCCGACTCCCTTCCTCTTCGCTCTGTTCTCTCTCGCGGGCAAGCGACGGCGACGGGGGCAAGGCTCCAGCTCTGGCAATCCTTCTCCGCTGGCATCGACGCCTATTAATCTCAGATCCGGCTGGTGTTCCTTCCTCTCCTCACTGTTGCCAATCAATTCTCGAGCCCTAACCTCTCAATCGATGGCCGACCATCGCTCTTCGCATGAAGTCGAGTTAGCAGCGCCTGAGGTACACGCGGTGCCCTAGTTGAGATCTTGCAGTGGGTGCGATTGATTCCAATCCGTGTCTCCTCAAGTTGGATCGGATTGGGCGACACCTCCTAGAGGCAACCGATCGAGGTAAGGTTTCGTGTTCTATGTGGGATATTGAGATAATCGTGTAATCGATTCTTCCTTTCCCTTGCTCACCAGAGGTATCCGGTTGGTGGACAGCAGCTGGATTAAGGCAGTGAGGTGAGGTGCTGTTTTGGTGGAGTATTTGCTTGATTCCGGCCACCACATCCCTGTCAACAAATTGGCACATCTGAGACAAGGTTAGGTTATCATTTAGGTGGTTGTTTGGATTTGGGATATCCAATCTTGATCTCTTTTCTTGTTCTGATCAGTGATTTTATAGCTTGACCTGTTCTTGATCCGATCAGTAGGGAGGAATCCAGGTTTATTCTGTGGTTTCTTTGATCCAGCAATTCATCTTGTTGCTGGCAGCAACAATCCCTGCTGTGGATCAACAATCATGGTTGGAGGTGAAGTGGTGCTCTGTGGTATTCTTTGTCCAGCAGATCACCTTGTCTTTCCAGCCAGCTCAGTTGGTTTCCAGCAGCTCACTTTGTTCCAGCAGAGGCTGTAAATTAGGTAAGGATTAGGTGTTATAGATCATGTTTCGAATTTGGATATTTGTTAGATGATCATGTGTTAGATGATTAGGTATGATCTTGATACCTATTGATAATTAATCATCATTAGGTTGTGTAGATTAATTAGGTTATATGGATTTAGGTTTTGGATTTCTATCTACAGGGTTGTTTGGGGTTAAGGTAATTAACCCTAATTAACCGTTAGAAAAGTTGAGGGATATGGTTTAGGGTTTATCCCTAAATTTCTATTTAGGATTTATTTAGCTATTTGTTGTATTCTAGCTAAATAAAAGTAAATGTATTTGTTTACACAGGACTCTGATTCGAGACGGGCGTCTCGACTTCGGATTTGGATTGACTGTACTTTCTAATGGATGCGGGTACCCTTTGACTTATCTTTTGATAGTGTCTTATGATATGTGCAGTTTATATATACTTACTAGTGTTGGTAGTTAGTATTTTCCTGGGTTTAGTTTAGTTGATACCTGATACATGCTTCTATTGTTATCTACTATACATTAGGCTGGTATACCTTTACTTCTTACCATGTGTATATATGTTCGTGGATATGGATATTTATAGTGCTTCACTATACTGGATTAGTTGTTATACATGCTGGATATGTGATGTTGGGTTTATGCTGTTTATTATCATCGTTATATATGTGTTTGTCTGTTTGGCATCTACACATATGGAGGATATGTTCAGGTATGACATATTGTAGCCGCATGCACCATATTGCATGATTGCATACTGGGCGATTGACGACTCCATTATTGTTGAGCTCGTCGGCCGGCTACATTGACCTGCGCACCACGTGACCACTACATGGGTAGTGGCACAGCACACAGGGTGTGTATGGTAGGTTGCCTAGGTTCCACTCATGGGTAGTGTGATAGGCAGCGTGGTAGCACACCGGGGTCCCTCCCCGTCATTGTGTACCGGGAGATGAGAGCATTGCACTCCCTCGTATAGTTGAGGTTGGAGGATAGGTGTACTCCGGTGCATCCCGTCCACTCGGTCACTCTTCAGGGGTAGTGAAGGCAGAGTGCACGGTGTCACAGCACTACCCACGCGGTCTCACCATTGTGTGAGATCGGGCGTCGGGGTGACCATGTCATATCGCATCATACGCACGTATTGCATTTATTGTGATTGTTGCGTATTGGATGGTGCACTTGGGTGATTGATATAATTGACGTCATCTGGATACATGCGTATTTGCTCTGACTATCTTTATCTGTGTATGTCCACAGTCATTCGCCCGAGCCTCGCAGGTGAGTACAGTTTATTTCAGTTATGCACTTCTTATATTCTTGCAGTAGATTGTATTTCATGCTTATTGTTGACAACCGCAGTTTATTTAGTTATGCATACCTGTTATACTTAGGAGACTGTACTATATATGTATACTGTTAGGATGCTGTACCGTAGGATGGTTGCTGGTAGTTATATGTTGCTGTACATATCTATTGGATTACCTGCTGAGTTCTTTGGACTCACCCCGTTGTTACTATTTTTCAGGTTGAGGCTGTCGGGAGATATTCCAGTCGCTAGCCCCATTATCGCGAGGATTTTCTTTGTCGGATTATATTTTGCTTTTGCATCTTATATACTTGTATGGTGGGTTTGTATTGTGGACTTTATATCGAACACTTGGGTTTACTACTTTTGGTTTTCCGCTGCGGATATATTTTCATTACTTCGTGGATTTTGTCTTTCCTCGTTGTAGTGGAGTAGGATGTTTACATATATCTTCGAGATTCTATATCGTCTTTTCTTATTAAACTGCGTGGATTGATTATATGTTGAACTGTGTGGAATGTTGATATAAACTGCGTGGTTTGTTTCTTATTTGTATTGTATTGTTCCGGCCGTGTGTGGCCGAGGTATAGATATATGTATTCTGGATTCATATTGTCATCCGTACAGGGGAGATGTTGTCGAAATTTCTTCGGACAGGGACCACCTGGGGCGTGACAGTAAATATTAATTAAGTTGTTTAATAAGTAATTTAATTAGTTAAATTATTTAATACTTAGGTTAATTAAAAATTAATTTAAGAATTAAATTATGGTAAAGACAAGTAATTTAATTAGTTAAATTGTTTAATAATTAAGTTAATTTAAAATTAATTTAAGTTAAGAATTAATTTATGGTTTTGACTACGTAAAATTTAATTAAGAACAATTTAAAGTAAAAAAAAAATTAGTTTAAAAGTACTCATCTAAAATTGGTTCTTAAATGATTAACCTTTAGTTATTAACTGACTACCAAAAGATAGTAGTGTTCACTTGGTTAATCAAACTAAGTATTAATGTCTAGTTAAAATTTGCTAAAAAAGGACTGCTTAACTTGATTAATATGCTATTATATTTTTCATCCAAACTTATGTTGATGCACTAATATAAGCATCTAAAGTCCAGACAAGAGGTCTATGCATCTCACGCCATTCTATGTTTTTGAATACACAATCAAGGTGAACCTAATGTGTTTGTGAGATGCTCGATTCCTAGATCTATAGGAGCATGCTTTCTATGGGTTCGATCTAGATTAAGGTCAAAATAATTTTTACAACACTAAGAGAAAAAAGGGAAATTTTTAGAAAAAGTAAATAGTTTTTCCTAGAATTTAAAAATTAACCGAATAAGCATCCTCCTTCTTAATCTAAGATATTAGTTTTCAAAAATTAGTATGATCATTGAATTTCATATTGATTAATTAGAATTAATCATAGTTTAATTTTATTTACTTTAATATAACCTTATTCATCTCACCAGTCTAAATTTTCAAACAAAAGGGATCTTATGATTTTATGAGATGAGTTCCATTGAATTTCGGATTTAGTTTAACTTGTGTTAGATTCAAGTTTAGCTTTGGATTCAATAAATAGACATTCTTTGAATAAACTTCTAAATTATGATGAGTCACTTGGACATCATTAGAATAACCATGCCTCCAAAATTTTCTAAATAGTCCTATCTACTAAACTTAATAAGAAAAATTTAGTCTAATCAGCTAAGATTGGTAAGGGGTAGCTTCAGTTAGTTCTACTAGGGCAAATCTACCAGGTCAAAGTTATATCTTTCTAGACATGCATAGACATATTTTCCCTAATCTATTATCATCTAAAACTTTTTCAGTGTTATTTTTTAAGTTAAATTTTGTCCCTTTTTAATCTAATCATAATTACCCAACCAGGTACCTATTATTTTGGAGGTGCCAACTAATTTGGAGTCTCCCCCTGAATTATTGAGCTTTTTTAGGTTTGAGTTTTAGGTTTATGTCGATTATTTTTGTAGTTATAATAGACTTGACGGTAATTTGAATTTAAATTAGTTTTGTAGTTATTTGGTTTGGGTTTGGTTTTTTGATTTGATTTGTTTGATTTTGTTTTATGTTTTGAGTTGATAGGTTTAGATGGATTTGGTTTTTGATAATAAATTTCATGTTTGGGTACATATAATTGATTGAGTCCCACTTGCATGGTTAGACATGCTTTTGGAACCCATGCTTTTGGAACTCATGCTTTGGTCAGTTTCTCATTTTGACTTATTAGTGAGATAAAAATTTTGTTTGTAGAGCTAGATTTATATCCAAGCCCTGATTTATTATATACGACTTTTTATGTTTAAGAATCAAGTCTAAAATTTTGGATCTTGTGATAAAAGTTTCTAATAGTCCTTTGAGTTTGTTGATTTCACTTTTTAAGTTTGTATTTTCCTCCTCAAGTTTTATCTCTTGATTTGGATTTTTATTTTCAATTTGTTTCTTGAGTTATTGATTTTCCTTGAGAGGAGTTTTAGTTTGTTTTTTACATTTTATTAATTTTTTATTCAAATATGCAATTATTCAAAAAAAAAATTAGAGGTTAAGATAAAAGATACCTCGTTTGAACCTTCAAAAACGAGTGTGGGCTTGTGGCTTGATTCATATTCAGACCCGTCGTATTGTTCTATCTCATTTTCTGATTCCGATCGGGATGCTATTAGTGCGAGGTAGTTGTGATGCTTTTGATCTTTGACGTCTGATTCTTCTGAAAATGATTCGTCCCATATCGCCTTGAGTGCCTTCTTCCTTCTGATTGTTTTGGGTTTGTCGTCTTTTGTTTTTGGACACTCGTGCTTGTAGTGTCCTATCTTGTTACATCTGTAGCATGTGATCTTCGCCTTTGCGTCATTTGATTTGATCACCTTTTGTAGGTCCTTCATGAAGTTGTTCTTCCTTCTTATGAACATTTTTCTGACCATGTTCACGAGTTGTTCTTCTTTATCTTCCAAGTTAGATTTAGATTCCGGCTCTGGTTTGCTCTTGTGTTTGGCTTCTTTTAAGGGACCTGCAAAAAGTGCAATACCTTTCTCGACCTGCTTTGAGTTAATCTGTTCATGGAATTCAAGTTCACAATATAACTCATCTAGTTTTAATTTATTAAGTTCCTCGAAACTTTATAGACTAGATTGGTATTGCACCAATTCAAAGTAGTTTACAATGAAAAAAAATTATCCAAAGAGGTAATTATACCAGCTTGGATTTTATCGAGAAAGTTCAAGAACTGAAAGAGAATTATAAAAAAAAGGTTAAAAGTCACCTCCTTACCTGATTGGTGGTTGCACCAATTTTGAGTGGTACTCGCTCTAATATCACTTTTAGGATCGGAAACACACTATAGGAGGGATGAATAGCGTTCATCGAAAATTGTGACTAAAAATAAGTTACGCAGCAGAAATAAGAAGGAAAGGAAACAGAGAAACCAAACGCTAACACAAGTCATTTTTCACTTGGTTTGAAGCTTTCGATGACTCATACTCCAAGGCCTGCACTCGTCGAGTATTTTTGTTAGGAAATCACTATCAGTTCATAAAAGTATTACAAAATTTGAGTATAAGAACTGAAAAATAACAAAGTTACTGACAAACAGAAAGGAAAATGAAGTCTCTTGTTCCTCCAACTTCAGAACATCCTTTCAGTGTCGTCGGAGCCTTTTCGGAGTAGCACTTGAATATGAAAGTCGTAATAGTTGATGTTCTGAAGCTACTGGTCAAAGGGTTTTATATAGGCCCATTTCGGGCGCTTGGACCGCTGCTGACGTGGCGAGCTCTCGTCGAAACTTTATCCATGAAGTTTATCCACTTCCGGGCACTTGGACCCCTTCAGAGCGTCTGGACCGTTGACATGGGTCTAGTCAGTCGTCACGATTTAACTCAACTTCTAGATAACATTTTGGGACTGGGCACCTCGACTGACTCCGGGCGCCCGGATCACTCCGGTGCCCTGCCTTGGGGAGCTGGTTCGTGTACTCAGACCAGATCCGAGCGCCCGGACTCGGGGAGCCCAGATTTCTTCCAAGCACTCGGACTCCTCTTTTTCTAGCCTTCTTCCCAGCAAAAAAGAGTTAGTCCTAGGCAGCAAAAATAAGTATATCCTGTAAAATAAAGCTAGTTTAATTTAGTAAAATAGTAGTAATTAGATCATGTCTCCTCGAGACTAGGATCTAGTCAAGGTCTCAATTTAGGTTTCCCAAATTGACCTAAGTTAGACCGGCATCTACAGTTCCCTCAATAGGGAACATGTCCTCATTGGATCTCTCCTCCAGTTGTTTACCTTCACTTACCAACTGCAGTCGTTTGACTTGCCTTTGACTCACCAGGTCTTTCTGTCAATTGTCAAGTCTGCATACCCAACTGGACTTCGGCCGATTGTCAGGTCCCACGGACTCAACCAGACTTCCTGCCAGATATCAGGTCCCGCGGACTTATCTGGACTTCACACTAGCTATTAGGGCTCACAGACCTAGTTGGATTTCAGCCTAGTGCCAGGTCCTTCAGACCAGTCAACTCCTGTACACTTGGTAGAAATGTTAGACAAACAACACATCTAACTTTAACCTATTTATCATACATAAAAACCAAATTATTAGTTCAACCTGCATCAACACGCTCCTTTCTCTGATACTAATTGTTGGGACTTTAATACCCAGCTAGAGGGGGTGAATAACCGATCACCCATAACCCTCATTTCCTATACTTGTTAGTACAATGGAATACAAAACAAACTACAAGTACTAATGAAAGCTAAACCTAGAAGACAATACACAATAAGAAAAACAAATACAAACCTAAACATGTTCGTTTAACGTGGTTAGGAGATGATGCTCCTACTCCACGGCTATCCGTAAGGTGGGCGATCTTTATCCGTTGGTGGGTGATTTCTGAGCAAACTCGAGCTAGTTCAAATCTCCTTGTCGGTGGAGAAACCTCACCACAAACACTTGAACACACACTCTTAATCACCAAGAGAGCTTTGGAGACTCTAATAGGGGTTAACCACTCCTATTGTCGTCACCAAGGATAGCCACCCCGAGCTCTATTAAATAAAACTTGGAAGGAAAACACCAAATTGTTTTCCCATTATTAGTCAACTGATAAATACACCAATCAACTGGCCTCATGTGGAATTCGACCGTTACATGCCAACAGCTTGATACCAGTCGACTAGTAAACCCTAAACCTAGGGTTTACCCCGAGTACATTCTCTTAGCGCTCATCCTTACCCACATAACCTTAACCTTGCTTCTAGCTATCTTCTATCAGCCTTGCGTCCCTTGGATGCTTCCCCATCCTTCATGTCTTGCCTTCAAGATGCTTCCTTCAGCTTTGTCCTTATTGTTGAGTCTTCTCATGACCTTGCCTTCTAGCCTCCTCCATCAGCTTTGCGTCCCTCAAATGCTTTCCCATCTTTCACGACTTACCTTCAAAAGCTTCCTTCAGCCTCGGTCTTCATCCTTGCCAAGCTGCACTTGGACTTATGTTGCTAAGACTCATACTTAGACTTACACCACCAAGACTTCACTTGAACTTTTACGTTTACCAAGATCCCACTTAGACTTCGTCTTTACCAAGATCACACGTAGACTTTCCTTATTATACCTGCATCCTACACACTTATAAGCACATATTAAATATAATAAAAATTCTAACCTAAATTTTTACTCAAATATCAAAACATATATCATATCTATTACTCCAACAATATGTTTATGTTTAACTAAGTTGGCTCCAAGTGTTCTCGTAGAACAATGTTATTAAATGGAAGCATACCTAGAAGGGATTGGATCGTATGTAGATCCTTCAATTTGGTTTGGGCCCGTCGGGT
Organism: Zingiber officinale; assembly: GCF_018446385.1. NCBI lineage: Eukaryota > Viridiplantae > Streptophyta > Magnoliopsida > Zingiberales > Zingiberaceae > Zingiber > Zingiber officinale. Next base: position 121,051,730 of record NC_055989.1, read on the forward strand.
TGGCCCGCCCCGCTAAATAATTTAAATAGGTTGGATTGAAAATTTATCAACCCATCATCTGGCGGGCCTAAATGGATCAGCTCGCGTGGGTCGCGGGTCCAGGCGGGCCAACCCATAGCGGGCTCAGGTTGACCCGCGAGCTTGACAAAAAAATCAATCAATATTTAAAACTAGATATCCAACGACTGAGATTTCAACTTTCACTATAGCTACAGTAGACGTAAAAGCTAAACGCCTAAACCCTATTTCCCATCGCTTCAGATCGCTTCGAGCCTTCAACAGACTTTATCGAATCACCACCGCCTACCTCCACTGTCATCTGTCGCACACTCTCACTTGCAAAGGCGCAGCCGTAGGCGCACACGCTGTAAGCACCTGCTGTCGGATCGCCGCCTACCTCGAGCTAGCAGAGTCGCAGGCTCGCATGCATCGTCCGTGGTTGTGGTCCATGGAGTAGAATGACATTTCGCCTCGTGCGCGTCTACCTCAAGGCCCTCAACATCTCCTTGTAGCCGCGTGAACTTGTAGAGTGTAGAGAGCAGAGTGCTTAAAGAAGGCAGTCCGATTTCAATAGACGATAAGCTTGAATCCAAGTTCGGCAGTCTCCGACTCTCTAAGCTCTTGTTTGAGACTTTGAGGTAAGATTTTTGGCTTCCTTTCCTAATTTCTTTCTATTTGCCAGTAATCTGCAATCCTTAATGTTTTGAATTTCCAAACTCTCTAATGTTTTATCATTTGTTGATTGTTCTGCAATACTAGTTCTCTCTTTTGATGCTCAACATATCTGGTGTGTTTTAAATTTTGATTGATTTGTTCTACAGTCCAGAGGGCTAACACAAAAATATATTTATGTTATTCTGCTATTGACATTTAGAGTTTTTGTTTGATTGATTTTATTAGAAACTAAATTTATTTATTGTATTTCAGATTGATTTTGAAATGGACTCTACTTCTCAAAAGCAAACTTTTATTTTAGATGATGAATTGGAAAGTTCTAAGCATTCAATTAAAAGATCCAAAGAAACTTCTGATATTTGGGTGTATTTTAATAAAATCAAAGGGGTTGATAGTATAGATAAAGTTGAATGTATTGGATGTAAAAAAAAGTATAAGTGTGGGGGTAAACAATATGGAACTTCTACGTTGTGGCGTCATCTTAAAATTTGTGACAAATTAAAGTTTCATGATATAGGACAAATGGTTCTTGATCAAGATGGGAAGATGAGGTCTAGGAAAATAAATCAAAAGCTTTCACATGAGTTATTGCCTTGTACAATCATTAGACATGATTTACCATTTTCATTTGTTGAGTATGATGGTATTAGAACTTGGATGAATTATATAAATCCTGATGTTGCTTGCATTTCTAGAAATACTCTTGTTTCTGATATTAACCGAATCTACTTGAAGGAGAAAGAGAAACTCAAGTATGTTTTGACTACTATTCAGAATAGAGTTTGTTTAACTTCAGATTTGTGGACGACGTGCACTGGTGAGGGTTATATTTGCTTGACTGTCCATTTTGTTGATAATGACTGGAAATTGAATAGTAAAATACTTAGTTTTTCTCATATGCCCCCTCCACACTCAGGAGTTGAATTAGCTGCAAAATTGTTTGAATATTTGAAGGAATGGGGAATTGAGAAAAAGGTTTTCTCTTTGATATTGGATAATGCATCTAATAACGATAACATGCAAGTTCATTTGAAAGAGCAACTCTCTTTGCATGATAGTTTATTATGTGACGGTGAATTTTTTCATGTTCATTGTTCTGCTCATATATTGAATCTCATTATCCAAGAAGATTTGAAAGTTGCTACTGTAGCTTTGAATAAAATTAGAGAGTCAGCCAAGTATGTTAAAGGTTCAGAGACTAGGATGAAGAAATTTGGAGAGTTTGTGCAAGCAGTTGGTAACATTGATACTAGTATTGGCTTGCGATTGGATATGTCTACTCGTTGGAACTCAACATATTTAATATAATGTTGGATAGTGCCATCAAATATAAAAAAGCTTTTGCTTCTCTTCAATTCAATGACAAGAATTATAAATATTGTCCTTCAAGTGAAGAGTGGAAAAGAGGAGAGAAAATATGTGAGTTCCTTGAGCCATTTTATGACACTACTAATTTGATCTCTAGTTTTTCTTATCCTACATCAAATTTATATTTTATGCCAGTCTGGAAAATTGAAATTTTGTTAAAGGAAAACTTATCGAATGAATATGAGGTGATAAGTTGTATGCGTAAAAAAATGATGGAGAAGTTTGACAAGTATTGGACTCAATATAGCATGGTGCTTGCATTTGGAGCTATTCTTGACCCACGAATAAAGCTTTCTATGTTGGAGTTTTTTTATTCAAAGGTTGAAAGTGATTCTCTTAAATGCCAAAAGAAGGTGGATCTTGTGAAGACAAAATTGTATAAGATTTTTGACGAGTATTCTAATACGAACAATACAAGTTCTTCACAACCACAATCTTCTACCACACATACACTTTCACAAAGTGTAGGAGGAGTTAAAGGAAAGAACAAAAGAATCTTTGATGTAAGTACTCTAATATTTTTTTTCCTTGTATTCTCTGATTGATTTATAATTTTTTTTATCGCTACTATTTCAATTAATGCAGGAAATGATGACATATGAGAGCCAAACAATTACAAGTGCTAGAAAATCTCAATTGGATCTCTATTTGGAGGAGCCAAAACTTGAATTTGCTTATTATCAAGATTTGGATATTTTGGAGCATTGGAAGAATCAAAAGCATCAGTATCCAACCCTTGCACTAATGGCATGTGATGTTTTAGCTATTCCTATAACTACTGTTGCATCAGAATTAGCTTTTTCCATTGGTGCTCGTGTGCTTACCAAGTATAGAAGTTGTACCCTTCATGAAAAAATGCAAGCTCTTATTTGCACTCACAATTGGTTACATGGTTATGCTATTGGTAATTTTATTTATTTTAGTTATGTTCTTAACTTAGTTGATATATTATTCTATTGTTATTTTATTTTTTAACTATCTTCATCCTTGTATATTTTATATGCAGATAAAGATAATGAAGACAATGCAAGTATCAAAATAACATTGTCTAAGCAAGAATCAAATACTCTAGAAGAGGATATTGTTGAGTTTTGTTTTAAATTCAAAGTAATTTTTGTAGTGGTTTTTAGTCCCACATTGCTAAGTGGAGAAGCTTGGAAGGGCTTATATATGAAGCCCTTCCATCCTTGCTTAGCAATAATAAGAAGACCTACACGCATGCGCGGGCCAAGCCCAAATCGAGTGGATTTGGGGGGTTCGAGCCGGAAATCCATAAACCGGGCGTCACGTGCGCGATTAACGCGCGCAGGGGGGGTGCAAATCCCCAGCCCGTGGGCCTTGCGCTCACGGGCGGCCCGGTCTGTTTTTGCTGGTTTGGTTCAGTCTGAACCAAACCAGTTTGGTTTCTGGTTTGGTCTCGTTTCTGGTCCGCGTGAGGAAACGAAGCAGCGCTCCGCGTCGATACAACGCATCCGTCCTCCGTTCCTTCTAAAACACACCGAAGCAAAGCATTTTCTTCTGCCTTCTGCTTCTTCTTCTCTCTCCTTGTTCCGAGTTCTGAGGCTTGGTTTGCGATTTGAGGTTGAGTCCGAGTGCGGTGCTCGTTTTGGAGTGCACCTACGAGCGACGCAAGCGGTTGTCGGATCTTGGGAGGATTTTGCCGGAGAGCCTTTGCACCGTGGGCGGCAATCAATTCTCTAAAGACAGTCGGCACGTCCGACGCTTCGACCGGAGATACACAATTTCTTAACCCTTTACTGTTATTAAAGTTTATTGCATGCTCGTCGTTTATTAGTGCAATTAAATATTACTGTTTTAGCATAATTAGTTCTATTACAGTTCTTACAGATATCAATGAAGAGAAAGGAGGTAAAGGAGGATCAGAAGAAATTGAAGTGGATGATGTTATTGATGAAATTTAAAAAAATATTGTATTATTTGTTTAGGTTCATCCTTTCATAGAGTATTAGAGTTATTGAACTTTCCGTTTCAGATTTATTTTATGTTTTTAATTATTATACAATGACTACTGGTGTAGACATGTAGTGGCTCTGCATATTACTGGTAGTAGTCCCACGTTAATCTGCAGTCCCTAATTTCTTTCTATTTGCCACTGTGGCAGTAGTGCTGACTTGCTGTGGTGTAGTGGTGTTGTGTGTTTGGTACTTTGGTTATTGTTGTGTAATCTTTTTAAGTCTTATCTCTTAATTAGTTAATTGTTTATGTTGTAGATTTGTAGTTTTGTAAGTTGTAGACCGTAGATTAGAAATTAGAATATGGAATTCTAGATTGGAATTTGGAGTCTTCATTAGAATTTAGAATTTGTAGACTAGATCGGGAATATGGAATTCTGGATTCTAGTCTTCTAGATTTGAATTTTGGAGTCTTCAATTTCATTAGTATTTGGAAAAGAATGTTAATCACTGTAGTTTTGTAATGAAGTAAATAGTAATGGATAAGAATAATTATCACTTATCAGTGATGATTTTTCATATGGATCAGTTTATGTTTTTTTATTTTTTTACAGACCCGTGGGTTGGTCCGCCTAATCCGCAGTCCGTCTTGAATTGGGTTGGGTTGAATATTTTGTAGTCCGTTGGGATGATGGGTTGGCCCACCCCGCCCCACCAAATGTTAGATTTTTGATGGGTTAACCCGTCTCATCATGAGTCGACTTGTTTGACAGTTCTAATCGTATGTTGTAACTGAGCATGTCTTTTCATATTTTCAAATTTTTTTTATGTTTGCCTATGGCCGTATTAATAGGCGATAGAAAATAGAAAATAGAAACAATATGAAAAAAATCAAATACACAACAGATAAATTAGTTTTACGTGGTTTAGACCCATAAGTATTTTCTAGATGACCTATAATATGTTGATGGATGAAGTCACAACTATATTTTCTCCTCTTTAGGCACCTTTTAAAGATAAAGAAACATTTTATAGTTCCAGTGCTTCTGGCAAATACAAGAAATACAAGAGTATAATAAGATAGTGTAAAAATAAATATTACACCAAAAAGAAATTAACTTGAATTTGCTTGTTGTGAGTTGCTCAAAGTGGTCTTGGAACGCAACACCACTCTCCCTAGAATCAATCACCAGTATTGTTGTTCAAGCAACCTTCACTTCCCTTTTATAGTTGTTGTTCGATCACCATTAATTGACTAGTTGTTGTTGATTAGTCGGCTAGTCCGCTAGTCTTGAATGTTATCTACAATAACTTTTATTGGATCATTATCACCTTTAGACGATTATTATTTGGTTATTAGTCGACTTCTCTTCAATCATCATCGCTTGAATGAATACTACTTTTCAATTGACCTATACGTGACACATTGTTATTTTGTTTGGATTTAGGCTTACTCATCTAGTTGCTTACCATCAATCGACTCAACTGTGGCATGTTCGTTTCATCTGGATTTGAATATGTTCATATCTGTTGACTAGTTCATAGTCAATTATTTGCTTATTGCCAATTGACTAGACTAGAAAAATTGAGATTGAATCCTCTAGGCCACTTGTGTCCTCATTGACTATCAATCAACTATAATTCACTATCAGTCAACTAAGTCTGAGTTTATCATGACTATATTATCTATTGACAAAATCTTTTACTAACTAGCTAGGTCAATTGACTACGTCATCAATCAATTGGTTTACCCACATGGATCAATCACTTTACTCTCAAATTTGACCAAATTATAATTTCATCGTTTCAAAGTTCATTAGTGGACTACTCTACTTCATCAATTAACGAGAATTATGATTCTAGCCACAACAAGGCTGAATTCATATCATGCTAAAAGACCGGATTTCTGTCTGCCTAGCACATGTTAACTTTGACCTACCAAAGTTTTCAATGCCTAAACATAAATTCTTTGGGACTTCCTCTATTGTCCCGTGTTAGCCACTTTTGACTTATCAAGACTTTGACATGCTAAACTATAGGTCAACCTTAACCCATAAGACTTTTATTTATTTGGAGCTCACACCTTTGAGACTTCAATATTGTGTATAGTTCACTCATCTATAATTTCAACACCTACCACCTGCTAAGCATCTAGTCCCTCTTGGTTTGCTTAGATTTTCACTACCAATGCCAGTTGAATTTCTCCAGTAGCAAGTGTCTAGCCTACCTAATTTACTAAGACTTCTCATCAACTAAGTATTTGGTCATCCTTTACCCTCTTAAACTTTCTCCTTTACTAAATCTCTGTTGGATTCTCCATATCTACTAATACCTATTGGTTTTTAATCAATACTTCTATTGTTAAATATTCGGTCAACTTCAACTTACTTAACATCTCATCTTTAATCATCAAATATATTATTTAAATATATTTCTCAATATTAAAATTCTAAACTATGATCAACCTTAACTAGTAGTCAATTGCCTAATAGAGGAGATATTATGTAAGCTAAAGACATTTGATGGAGCATGCCAACCAATCTAGTTTGATATTGCCCTTATCAATACACTATGAGTCCACAAAATCAAAGGAAAAGAACAAAGGGAATTCATCACGGAACCATTGATAGAGACCTTACATGGTTGGTCAATAGCAATATTTCTAGTGCTATACAAGAGGAACCATTGATCGAGACCTTACATGGTTGGTCAATAGCAATATTTCTAGTGCTATACAAGAAGAATATGAGTAGATGAAGCTTCCTTGAGTTAGCTTGTTCACTCCACTTTCATAAGATCAATGAGCTGCTTAACTACTTTATGCAAGGCAAATTTTGAACCACAATTTAACTTGTTTGGGTAAAATTGAGCTATCTAAATGCACATTCTACGAAATCTCGTGAAATTATATTTTCAAGTGAAAATAAGGAATATGAAATGGTAAAAAAAAAAAAATACAACGCAAAAGGAAATTAGAGGGACCCATTTTATTAGGAATAAAAAATAAAATAATGGAGTATATTCTATAAAATCCAATCGAATAAATTTATCCTTAATTTTATTCCACCTAGGGGTAAATGAATCAAGCCCCTCATGAGCTATTCAAAACTCGATTCGATAAAAGTTCGTTTAATGATGCTCGTTAAGATAAACAAATCAAGCTCAAGCTTCACAATATTCGGCTCGTTAGCTTATGAACATATTCGTTAAGCTCATGAATCAAATTTTAAATAAACAAATAATAATTTTGATATTGAATTTATAGATTTTACACTCTACTTATGAAATATATAGACAAATATATTAAATTTATTTATTAGAATAAAATTATAAATTTTAATAGAATATTATAATTTCCTCTAAATATATAATTTAATTTTTAATAAATATTTAAATTTATAATTTATATTTATTAAGCGAGACTCGATAAAAGTTCGAATAAGCTCGTGAGTAATGAATATATTCGTTAAATAAAACTCGAATTCAGTTTAATTATAAATAAATCAAACTCAAATAAATAAATAAATAATAATAATAATAAATAAATAAACCACGTCTCTATTTTACAGTGGCGCTCCGCTGTGTTCTTAGAATACTCTATTCACCAAGACTGAGCGCACGAAGTGGAGGCATCCATCCATGTGATAGCGCGTCGGCGACCTCAGGAAACCAACCAAGACGTAAGCTTCCTCCATCCGAATCCCGTCCTTCTTTCTCCTGCTCAATCTCGGGCCTAGATTCTTCCTAGGGTAGGTTCGTTGTCGATCCCCCAATGGCCACTCAGTCGCCTTTCTTTTTGAATCTCTAAATTACATCCCTGCTTTCCTTTCTTCCCTTCGGTGCACCAAGGAGAGCGATCGGGTAAGCTAGCAGCATAATAAATATTTGTTTTTTTTGTTTTTTTTTTAAAAAAGTTTTCTGAGTCCTGTAATGGTTCTTGTTGCAGTTTGATTCATTTGTTTTATTGACTTTTGTTTGAACCCTTTAGGATCTGGTGGCACTAGGTTGTGTTTGTTCTACTTAACACATCTTATTTTGCCCTATCAAGCTTAAAGTTTGGAATTTTACTTTATTTAACCTCTTTTCAGAGAGTCCAGTTCGTAGAGTGTAGGCTTGAGTGCAGATCTTGAAGCTGTTAGGGTTTGAATCTATTGATAGAAAGTTTGTATGTTCTGGATTCTGTTGACTTTCTACGCTATCCATTATTGAATGACTGATTGCTTCCTCTGGATTTGATGGCCGAAAATACCTTTCTAATTGATGTATATATGCGCATTAGATTCTAGAATTTCTTTTCTTTTCTATAGATATCTGACAGGATCTTGAATATTTTCTTCATGATTAATTTGCAAGAAGACACAAGAGTTCCTGGACTCCCTAACTTTGGAAACCATAAAGTTTCCAGCTTATTTTTGGCAAATTTTGACTCAGGAATTGCCTGTTATAATAAACTTTGTGCTAGTAGGTTATTTTGGTTGTGGTTTTATTCTTTTGCTAGTGGTTTCCATTTCTTCATTTGGAAATGGTTAGCTCTCATGAAAATACTTTTTGTTTTGCCTTTTAACTATTTTGCTTCTACTGTTGGAAAACTGATTTTCAACCATGTTATCGAAGTTTGTAAAAATGTATTATAAAATTGATACTATTTCCACTTTAAAAGTTTCAACACTGTTGGAGTACTCGACACTTTCTTTGTTTCTGTGGAAAATTAGATTCTCCTATCACATGTAATAACAGTTCATTGCGGGCTATGCAGCCTCATTATGCAAATTTAAGTTGTGTACTGATATGTTGATTCAATAATATGGTTCCTTCTTTTACCCACTAACTAAAAAATTGCGCATGTCACTTTTTATATCATCTCATCATAAATTTAATCCTTGTAATTTCAGCATACCAGTTTATTTGTGTTAATAAGTTTCCATGTTTCTTAGTGATGCAGTCTTGATGCATTAATTGGTACCGTTGCTCTCATTTGAAAATGGATATATGGAGCTTCAACAAGAAAGCTCCAGTGTCAGGGCATTGTTTGCAACAAACCTCAGGAATCCGTCATCTTCTTCTTCAGCATTTGTCTCTGCTAATCAGTCTCCTTTCTTCTCCCCTCGGTCACCAGCAACACATGCATCTGGACCTATAAAAAATGACATTGCAGTCAGCCCAAATGATGCTGTTGCAAGTGTTGATCAATTTGGATCCCTAACTGGACTATTACAACCAATTTCTAATATTCATTTTCTTGCTTCCAATCATTCTCCTTCTCTAGATTGTTGTTCTTCCAGTAATTTTGAAACCCCAGCAACCTTTTACAACAGCAACCTAAGTCTAGTATCTTCCTTTAATGGCTTTTGCAATGCCAGTTCATCTAATAATAGCCAGGGAATTGAAAATTGTCACTTGGGCCATACAGCAAAGCATAAGAGGCTAGGAAAAAACCAAGGAAAGTTTTCTGGTTCTCGGCCTTCACCTTCTGTTTCTTCAACTAATAAGTATAGGAATTGTGATGTGTACATTGGATTTCATGGAAGGAAGCCTTCTTTATTGAGGTATGTTCATTGGCTTCGAGCAGAGCTTGAAATTCAGGGGATCAGTTGCTTCACATCTGACAGAGCCCGATGTAGGAATACTCGTAGCCATGATGCAGTTGAGAAAATGATGAATGCTTCTACCTATGGAGTCATGATACTCACAAAGAAGTCATTTGGCAACCCTTATAGCATAGAGGAGCTTAGGTATTTCCTGAGCAAGAAAAATCTAATTCCAATTTACTTTGATTTGAGTGCTGCTGATTGTCTTGCTAGAGATATAATCGAAAAGAGAGGTGAATTGTGGGAGAAATATGGCGGTGAGTTGTGGATGCTCTATGGTGGCTTGGAGAGAGAATGGAGAGAAGCTATTGATGGACTTTCGAGAGTGTTAGATTGGCAGTTGGAAGCATTTGATGGTAACTGGAGATATTGCATAATGCAAACAGTGGTTTTTCTAGCTACAAGATTAGGTAGGAGAAGTGTGGTTGATCGAATTAACAGATGGAGGGAAAGAGTGGAAAAGGAAGAATTCCTGTTTCCTCGAAATGAAGACTTTGTTGGGAGGCAAAAGGAGCTCTCAGAGTTGGAGCTTATTTTGTTTGGTGATGTTACTGGAGATGGGGAAAGAGAGTACTTTGAACTCAAGACTCGGCATAAGAGAAGATCGCTGTTAATTGGGAAAGCTGACAAGCATCATGAAAAAGAAAACTCAAAAGATCTACAATCAGAGAGTAGTAGCAAAGGAAAAGAACCAGTTCTGTGGAAGGAATCTGAGTATGAAATAGAGATGCAAAGGTTGGGAAGCCCACTAAAGCAATATCGTCCTTTGAGGCGAAAGAATGGGAGCAGACATGCTAGGAAGAGAAACCCCTCCAAGATATTATATGGCAAGGGTATTGCTTGTGTCTCTGGAGACTCTGGAATTGGCAAGACAGAATTAACCTTGGAGTATGCTTACAGGTTCTCTCAAAGATACAAAATGGTACTGTGGGTTGGAGGGGAAGCTAGATATATTCGCCAAAATTATTTGGCTCTGCGGAATCTTTTGGATGTTGACATTAGCAATGAAAACCATTCTCTTAAAAAGGGAAGAGCGAAGTGCTTCGAAGAGCAGGAAGAGGAAGCTATTGCAAGTACTAGAAAAGAACTAATGCGTGACATTCCGTTCTTACTTATAATAGACAATTTGGAGAATGAAAAGGACTGGTGGGACCAAATGGATATCATGGATTTGTTGCCACGATTTGGTGGGGAAACACATGTGATAATAACCACAAGACATCCACGGCTGATGAACTTGGATCCGTTGAACCTTTCTTACTTATCTGGTGCAGAAGCATTGACTTTGATGAAAGGAAGTATAAAGGATTATCCTATAGTGGAGATTGATGCTCTCAAGGTCATTGAGGAGAAGCTTGGCAGGCTTACCCTTGGTCTTTCTATAGTAGGTGCCATTCTTTCTGAGCTTCCTATCATGCCAAGTAGACTTCTTGATACTATAAATAGAATGCCTATGCGAGATTTATCATGGACTGACAAAGAGACAATTACATTCAGTAAAAAAGCAGCTCTTGTTCAACTTCTAGATGTTTGTCTTTCAATCTTTGATCATGCAGATGGACCAAGAAGTTTGGCAACTAGAATGGTTCAGGTAAGTGGTTGGTTTGCTCCTTCTGCAATTCCAATCTCTCTCTTAGCTTTTGCCGCTCACAAGGTTCCAGAGAAATATGATAGTTCTTCACCTTGGAAGAAGTGCTGGCATGCCTGGACCTGTAGCTTAACTGTTTCTCATAGCAAGAGATCTGAAGCTGAGGCATCTTCTATGTTAATCAGATTTGGATTTGCCAGAAGTAGCAACGAACCTGATTGTGTCCTTGTGCCTGAGCTTATCAAGTTGTATGCTCGTAAAAGAGGAGACATTCGATTTGCTCATGCCATGGTTCAAGCAATTTACCTTAGAGGTTCCATCTCTCTGTTTCCTGAACATATGTGGGCAGCTTGTTTCTTGCTTTTTGGATTTGCATCAGATCCCATCATGGTGAAACTCCGACCGTCTGAGTTGCTTTCTTTCGTGAAACGGGTGGTTCTACCACTTGCAATAAATATGCTTGTAAATTTGTCACAGTGCAACGCCGCATTAGATCTCCTCAGACTCTGTACTGATGTCTTAGAAGTTTCTGCAGAATCTCTCATTTCTCGAAATGAGAAGTGGATTGAAAGATCTTTCTGCTGTGTCAGACAAGTTCAATCGAACTCCCAGAGCACATTTCTATGGCAGGAATTATCACTTCTGAGAGCAACTGTTTTAGAGACCAGAGCAAAACTAATGCTTAGAGGAGGACAATATGACAAAGGAGATGATCTCATCCGGGAAGCTATATTTATTAGGACTTCAATATGCGGTGAACATCATCCAGACACCGTATCTGCACGAGAGACACTAAGTAAAGTTACAAGACTTCTTACAAATGTCCAAGTCAGTTAATTATCATTTATTTTGAAGTTTGCTATACATTCTTTCATGTGGATTCATATTAGAACCACACAAATGTCTCAGTTCAAAATAACAAGTAAATTGGCCATATTTACATTACTTGTCTAATTTCTCCCCTTTCATTTCCATCTTTAGACTTTTCTTTATCTGTCAGCCCTTGTGAAAACACTGTCCGTATATATGAGATAGATCCAAGTGGTAACACTTTTTGGACGATTTTATTTATTAGGATCTTGTTCTGTGCTAGTCCATTAGGCAGGTGAATGTTACTTTTTTGTTTCGACTTAAAACTGGCAGATGAACAAGGGTTATATATCTATACTACTTCAGCTTTGGTTCACAAAATCTTGGAGACCTAGGAATTGCATGAATAAAATTTTCCTTCAAAATGCTGGAATCATCCAGTCTTCCCCATGAAACATAACAGTGTTTTAGAAATTGTAACTGCCACAGATACTCTTTTCTTGGATTAAATGTGGAACTCTTGTTATAGCTTCCTTCAATAGTATTGCTAATGGAGGGTAATTATGATATCTCATTTCAATATTTGGGGACTCAGTGGAGCTTTCTCCATTACCTGCATGAAAAAACAAATGCTGCTATAGATATTCGTATGAGAAATGTCTTCAAAGTTATACTCAATGCCTTGGCCCCTGAATGTCTTGTGATCTCTGAATCAAAGAACTTTCTTTTATTCTTTAGCATTATCTTAGTTAATCCTCATGGCGAGTTTGGTACTATTGTTTATTTATCAATTCTCATAAAATACAAGTTCTTTGATTTATTTCCAAAATGGATTTGAAATAAATTCTAATGAAATCACTCTTTCCTTATTGTTCTTAGCTATTTTTGCTCACTTCCGAGGAATACATATTTATTTTATATTCTAATATTCCTAATGATATAGATGGGTTGAGTGGATAGAGTTGGTCAAGCAAGGTTGTTAGACAATGATTGTGAGAAGAATTAGGGGAACTAGACAAGATGAGTTGGCCAAGTTGATTAGGCGCACCGAGTGAATCTATTGAGTTCGAGTGAAGTGAGGAGATTAGACGAGCAAGACAAATTGGACACATCGATGGGGCTAGGTGGTACTAGCAAGCTTGTTATACCTAGTAAAAAAAAATTCACACCTTCATGAACAGTTCACATGTCGATTTGATGAGCAAGTGAGCGGATGCCACTCGCAAAGAGGCATTATGTTGCCCCGATCGACTAGTAAGCAAGTGGGTTTAAGCCATTCTTGTGGCCTTTTCCTCTCAACACATGCACGCCCTACCGGCACCCACCCAAATCTTCCCCTTTCCTCTTTTCTTAGCTCAAGTGCCCCCCTTAATAGATCAACCAACAACCTCTACTAATCGCACTAACTATTAGGATTGATGGGAATAGAGGGAGGTGAATGGATGTAACCTAAAATAATTTTTTTTGCTCTTGAAAATGCAAGACTTAAATAGATTTGTTAGCAATTAATATCAAAGATATGCAATGGAAATAATAAAGAAACACGATCAGTGCTAACAAAACTTTTTCACGTGGTTTGGATGTAGGTCCTATTTTGTGGTTTATGACTCTAAAGTTGAGTCACCTCTCGAAGTTTCCTACACTAAATGAGTTCTCCTAGTTTTTTTTAATTTTATTTTTTTACCTAGCACCAAATCAAATATCTAGCCTTTCGGGCGAACTAAAATTTGTATCCAACCCCGACTAAAGTTTTTTTCCCTCCTAGTTCTCATTCCAAAAGGTAGAGAGGCTTTGTACAGAAATTTTACTTTTTGTTTTTTACAGGTGATACCAAATTGATGCACAAAAGAGAATAACAATAGAAAATAAGCAAAATGAACCATTTTAGAGAAACCTCTCCTTCAAAGTTGTCTAGCACTAAGAATGAAGAGAATGCAGATGGATAAGTTATGGTTTCAAGTCACCTCACTTATTTTTTTAATTATTTATAGTCATAGTTTATAAGATTTTAGTTTACTGATGCGACTCAAACTTGTATGTTTGTCTATTGATATATCGATTTTGAAAACTTATTGACAGTAGCTATTTCTTCTCTAATCGATTCAAGGCTCTTCCAGTTGATTCAATCTTCATCAGTCGATTCAAAACAGTATGAGTCAACTCAACTGGATGATCATTGACTTTTTCATTCAATGATTGTGTCTTCAGTCGACTCACATTGTTCTTTAGTCAATTCCAATCTCTGTCATTGACTTATCTGGATAATCTTTTGACCTTTTCTGTTGACAATTATATTTTCAGTTGATTAAATCTTTGGTTAGTCGACTAACTTGGATAAACTCCTAACCTTTTTTTGCTATTGACATGACTACAACCTGCTCGGTTCATCCTAGTCGAGTCAAATCCTATTGCCACAAACCTTATCCCATGAAGAGCAAGCTTTCAATCAATTCACTATCATTCCAATCAATTCAACTCAATCAAATACAAACTCTGTTGACCATGTAGTTGACTTATACACCTTTAGTCAACTAAATTATAGTTCAATTGACGCAAACATAATAGAAGATTTATGTTTATAAGCAAACCGCCTACAATTAACTTTCGAGTCAACTCGACTATTTAGTTGATTAAGAAATTCTTTACTCAACTAAATCCACTTAACTTTGAGTTTATTCATTTACTTTAACTCAAAACACTTGTTCCTTAATAGAATACATATCGAAGAAGAAAATTCTTTTCAAAATGACATTTTGTCACAGTCATCTCACATGTATAGGGAGGGAGGGATTATAACACCCTAGTTTTGTCTCACATGATGAGTTGTAGGTGAATAGTTTAATAATCTTAGCTAAGTTGTGTCATGATAGAGCCTCCTTCCAATGTGTAGGAATAAGTACTCCAATGGGACAATTTCACGGCATGAGCCTTATGCTAGTCAACAAGTTGTGCTCCAAAAACACTAAATACATTATATTACACTCGAAATACATACATATCCGACATTGTTAGTGTAATCATATCTTACGTAGTCATGTTCCAAAAATATGTTTGAAAAAGGATTTAAGATTGCTTGTATTATTGATGTATGCATGAAGTCATAAACTGACTTGAAGGATGCACATAGAGTTTGCGGAGGTTGCGACTCAACGAGGTTGATTTGTGTTGCTCAATGGAAGTTTGCCGAAGATCGGAGAAGGAACGTATAGGATGACCTTGATGCATACATCAATAAACGGGAGAAAACGGAAAGTTGCCGGTAGGAAAATCAACGTATAGGATGACTTGATGCATACATCAACCTAGGAAAATGACATTTCCATCTGTCATCTAAACCCTAAACCACCACAACATCTCGACGATGGGGCCGCAAACTAGCCTTGGCCTTGACCGCTGCGAGTTCGCTAGCGAGGTGCAACATCGCCGGGCAAGCGGGGCGCGCGACCTCGTGGTGGCGAGGGGCGACCTCGTCGGGGTCAGGCGCAAACTTGCCGGTGAGAAGAAGTTGACAGGTCAATCTCCAAGTCTTCGTCAAACTTCATCGGAAACAAACTGCTCTTTGCTCCATGAAAGCCCCCAAATTGGTTCGACGGAGTAGGGAGAAACTGCTCAATGAGAACTACTGAAAGGGCGGCGGTGAACAAGAACTCATCATGTAGAAAGGAGGCAAGGCGGCCCTTGGACATGAAATTGAAGATCAGGAGCTTCCCTCCTTTAGGCCCCAAACAGTAAGCTCTTAGAAGCAAAAGATTCGGGTGCCAAATCTTTCCGATCACATTCACCTCGGTCTCCAATTCTTTTAGGCTCTTGACAATCTTCTCCCTCAGCCTCTTCATTGCAACTTGGCTTTCGTCCTTGTGTCGCCTTGTAGACTGTCCTGTAAGTGCTCTTCCCCATGATCTCTGTTGTGCCACAGAGGAGGTCGTCGGCCGCGAAGACTAGTGGGCCATCGAAATGGAACAACTTTCTTCCGATATCACTGTCAGATTTGGCCTCAGCGACAATTGCAGGCCTGGACTTCTTGCCGAAGCCAGCCGCCTTCTTTCTAGTAACCATAATGCTCTGCTTGCTCATCATAGTTTTTCTTATCCTCAAGAAAAAGAGAAGAAAGTAGAAGAGCAGAAGCTACAGGGCAGGGAGGATGTGAGGCAATAGTTTGTCTATCCATTCCCTTTCTCTAGGGAAATATTTCTACGTTGAATTCCTTTCTCTACTCGATTCATGCCTCCGAGTAAACATAACCTAAGAGTCAATAGGTCGTGGAGTAAGAGGGAGTTCCATAATATTTAAAAGAGCAATGATATGCACAAGAAAAAAAACTCAATGAAAATCTCAAGGATAGACACATAAAGTCATGATCGACCATTTCACTTTTTGTGGACCCATCATTTTATGTGTCTATCCTTGAGGTTTTCATTGAGTTTTTTTCCTTGTGCATATCATTTTTCTATTTAAAATTCCTTGTGTTAGCACTTGTTCGTATTTCTTTTTTATAATTCGGGTATTTGACATTTTGAATTGACTAATCTAAGAGTTGATCGATCCAGCTCCATCGAAATTTTCTATCGACTATTAGGATAAATCAAGAAGTACTTATAGAGATCCATCTAAGTGGCCAATGTTCTTAAGTTTATCATCCAATTGGAAGAAAATCTTTATAGTGTGTCACAGCTAGAATTCGAATATTAAATATCTGGTTAACTATTTGAATAGCTTAATCATTGCACTGTAGCCCTGGGTGCTAGCACTTGTTCGTATTGTTCTATATTTTTGTTGCATTAATTTGATTAATTGAACTTGTTAAGTATTAGCAAAGGAAAAGACTAAGTGAAGCGAGATTCACTTCTCTATGACAATTCATCAATTGATCCTATATTTGATCTCAAAGTAGGACGCTCTGAGAAGACTCACTACCTACAAAGCTATGAACTAAAGAAAACTTTTGAACGACCAACAAAGAAAATGATCGAATCACACTTTGCACCCCTAAAGTTCGAGGAGAGTTCGGAATGTTGAAATATTGGATGGAGGTCTTCTCCAAAATTGATTTTGACATTATATTATCATGTTAGAATGATATTGATTTTCCTAGGAACCCAAATGGAGAAATCTTGGACAAAGAAGTAAAAAAAGATATGTATATGATAAACACAAAGGCTGAATAGCATCTACTAGCTCCATGTCCTTCCAATTCAAGAGATAAAGTGAATTAGAACCTACTTATGCACTATGGAGCTTTGGGAGAAGCTTGACATGGAAGAACTCCATACAAAAGCCAAGTCCTTCAAACATATTCTCTTGCCCTCTCAAGTTAGTGCCTTTAAAATGTAAGATGGAGAGACCGTAGCCAAAATGCAATAAGGTAGAAAGAGCTAATAAATGGCTCGACCACCATTGGAAAAACCATGTCCAACCGAGAGGTACTTCGAAATGCACTAAATGAGTTTCCAAGAATGCCTCGATGGGCTTTGATGATAGATGCCTTCTACGTGTTAAGAAACTTCAAAGTATGCACCTTAGAAGATTTATTTTCGAATATGGAATTGCATTAAACACGATATTTAGGAATAATTGAGGAAGAAAGACTAAAACAAGACGAGTTGACTTTGTAGTAAGCAAGAAGGACAAAAGGAGAAGTACCATGCCTTCTGAATCATTGTCGTAATCGTCATCTTCAAAAGATAAAAAGGAAAAAGTATACATGGTAAGACAAGTATTAAAGCTTTTAGAAACTTAAATCTTAGTAGGGAGAATGTGAAGAAGATTTTAAGGAGGAGAAGAACAAGAAGAGAAACGCTCAATGCCTTAATTGCTAAGAAAAATGACACGTGAGAGACCAATGTCCAAAATTGAAAAAGCGAAATAAAAGAAGCCAAGAAGAAGTGTTAAAGGTTAATGGCCCTTCTTCATCGAAGGAAATAAAGGAGACCAAATATAGGAATTACCTAGTATCCACTATCAACTAAAATGGATAATTACTGGCATCATCGAAGAAGAAGACGAGAACTCAAGTTAAAGGGGAGTTAAATAAAATGACTCAAACGATTTGGTTCATGAAGTAAATAATATTTTTTTAAAGAATTAATAGGTGCAATTTCTATCTTGCGAAATGTCAATCAATATTTATTGATGCAATTGTCATCGAGTCAATGTTTACCAGTTTGGTTAAGCTCGGATTAGTCTATGCTTGTGTTTCGATATTTGACAATGTGTGACAGAGAAGTCAAGTAGGTCAAGGGATGACCAATTACTTGACTGGGAAAGTATTAATTAGAGGTTAGATAAGATAATAGAAGTCCTAGCGAGACTAAGCAAGGGAAAAGTCTAAGTGGGTCATGGAGGATTGGACACTTGGTAATTAAGAATTCAATGGAAAGGTTGCTAAGGGAAATGTTCAAGTGGGTCAAGAAGAACCAAACATTTGGTAAGAAGCCATGGCAGGTTCAAGTTGACCAGATGCTAGGCAATGCGAAGTCCCAACAGGTCACAAATGACTTGATGTTGGACAGGAAAGTCTTGGTAGATTGAGGCTAATCAGATACTTGGTAAGAAAAAAAATCAACCTTAGAAAGGTTGAATTTAGGGTTATCAATTGATTAGGGTGATGTGCTAATCGATTAAGAAACACTAAATCCAAAATTTCAAATTTTGCTGCTCAGATCGATTGACCTAATCAATTAAAGTAGTGCCAATCTATTGGGAGGTTGATTCATGAAAATACAAGGGTTGGAATTGATTGAGGCAATCAATCCCAGCAATGTCGATCGAGTAGGGCAATCAATTAGGTAGTGTTCTCTCCGCGAATGGAAAGGTCTGGAATTGATTGGGGCAATCGATTAGGGGTTAAAGCAATTGATTAAGTTAATCGATTGGATGTATTTTCGTGTGAGAACAGAAAGCCTCGGAATCAATTGGAGCAATCAATTAGAGGTTAACCAATCGATTGGTATGACTCACTAATAATTGGTCCAGTGAAAAAGAGCCATTCTATCCATTTTGAATGGTCAATCTGACTTGGCAATCGGTTGGGGGTATGACCAATCGATTGATAGACATTTTCTATCTCAAAAGTAACCCTAGAAAAGGGGAGTTCGTGGATATTTGAAGACACCAGTTCTTGAGAAGTTTAAACAGAAGTGTTGCTGTATTTTCAACTGATCAAGAGACATTTCTAGACAACAAGATAACAAGCTAAGTAATGTGGGTGTAATCAACCTAAGTTTGATCAAGTATGATCATGGTTTTGATGTATGTGTTAAAGAGTTTAAGTTAGGTTTAATATCTATATTTGAGTCGTGCAAGACTTGGTGAACCACACATGAGAAACTTGGTGCGGCCAAGTTTGGTAAGACTCATCCTTTGGCTCGGGTCCTTGAGATCAATAAAGGATGGTGCATTCGAGGGATCGTCAGACGAGGACTAATGGAGTGGGTCGAGGGAAGCGGACTTCAAGGTAACGTGAAGGATGACACGGATAGGAGCCATGGACTCAAGTGCATCTGAGGGACGAAGGCTGAGGAAAAGGGTTTCAAGGAAAACTCTGGAGAGGATGAATATAAGTGATTGTAAGGGACCAGTTGACTAATGTGAATGCCAGTCGACTAGCCCAGGATCATGAAGGCACATAATGTTTCTATGCCCAACAGTTGTGAAGACTAGTCGACTGATGGAGGTGTCAGTCGACTGGTAAAGATCCTTTGAACAAAATCACGAACTCTGTGGAGTACCATTGGTTGTGTCCAATGGCTACGCTAATCAACTGATGAATGGACCTGTCAATTGGTGCATGAAATGAGTTGTTTTGTGATCAACTCTTTTCACTCTATTTATAGGAAGCTTGGGGGCATAAAGGAGACTACTAATTCTTGTTAATACTCCTAAGTCATTGCCCTCAAGTTTATAAGCCCATTTTCTTCCTCTTAAACCCAAGTCTCCATCTTGTAAATGTTGGACAACCTGCTGGAGATTTTAGGGAATTAGTCAAATTTAAATTACACTAAATTAAATTCAATTTATTTGTCAAGATGACTTGAACAAATAATCTCAGACTACTAGCGGAGGTTAGTTTCTGTCAAGTGCTGAGTGCATACTATAGAGCGACCGAGCGGGCAGATCGGCCTAGAGGGCAAATCGACAAAGCAAACCCAATTTCCAGGCCGTTGAGAGGTTGAGTAGTTGAGACCGTCGAACATTGAGTCTAAGTGGATGAGTGGAGCAAAGTTACTGATCGGGTACAACTTCTGAGCGGATAGTACAACAGAGTGGTTGATCAAGTCGAGTGGCGCAGAGCAGCCCAGTGAGCAAGGTGGCCGAGTCACAAATCATACTGAGTGACCGACCGGGTAGATCTGCCGATCGGGTAGTGTAGCAAAATGGTTGATTTGGACGAGCAGGATGAGTGACCGAGCAACTAATCGGGTAGAGCAATCTTATAATAGAAGGCAGGGCGACCTAAAGGCAGAGCAGCCTGAGCGATAGAGCGTCCCGAATGGGCGAAGCAGTCGAGCAGGCGAAGTGACCAAGTAGGCTAGTGGACCGAGACCTGCGATGATCGTAGTTTCCCTGAAACAGATTCGCCCCATATCTAACTGTGCTTCAAGATTTTCTCGGGTCATCTGTTTCCGAGGATACAACGGTTAATCATAATTCCCACCAAGTACTGGTGGTCACGGTAAATTGAGAGGTACCCGACTGCTATCACGGATATTCCGTCGAGCAAGAGATGAACGACAAAGGAGAAGGGGGAATGTAGGCAGAGAGCTTCAGTTTTTGTGTGTGTGTGTACTGCTCAAGACCATGGTCTCCCTTTATATAGGAGCACCATCCCTTACCTACATTGAATGTCGATAATGACTTTTTAATACCCAAGGATTAATGATAGTTGGAGGCCATCAATGGTCGACAATTACTATCTGGGAGGTTATGAAATCGCCATTAACAATGTTAATGCTTCCGTTACCTTCTTGAGCAACAAATAAAAAGAATCTATATGACAAAATGTTAGTTGTTCTACTTGGACAAATTTTGCCCCGATCGGTCCGGCATTCAATGTGCGCAGGTCGTGCTCATACACGAGTCAACTTGGTTCAGTCCAATCCATACTCTGGATTTGTACCCTCCCTACGGACCAATCTGTAAGAGAGAGTCTCTCCCCATACATTTTTCATATCATCAATGCATATGAATCAATATAAATCAACTAATATGCCTTGAAACTCTCAATCTCTCATTCATAATAGAGTTTCTTCTCTCTTCCACCTCTTCTCCATTCACATATGTCCAATAATTCCCTATATGAATGGAAATAGGGTATATGATAGTATTCAACAATTGAGTCTAGTATATGATAGGTAAATTTTACGCTTTGAACCTTTTCTTATGAATATCTATTTGTTTACTGGCTGACAGTAGACGCGATGTCCTTGAACTATTCTACCGTCTGTGTAAGCATTGACATATCTCACCCAAGACTATTCCTGATACAACTCAGTTTTCATGATTGTGTTCATTCTTGGCCATGAGCACGTATGGTTCTATGAGAAGTTCTAAGAATTATGTCTCCAATTTTTTTCGAAACGGTCTCACTTCTTTCTCACATAGGTGATCTCTTACGAGTATTCCACATTACTCTTCTTGGATCATTAAAAGTCATGTGCTCAACCTCCATCCTTCATTGATCCATTGGGTTGTTCCCCCAAAGTGAGCAATTTTATCGGTACAATTTGGTTATCCCTTTGAATCTAGTTCTTGGGATCTCCAATCTGCATAGGTTAGGTTTCCTTTACACCAACATTTCCAATCGGTATCAAGCCCATCCCTTGCGGTGAGGTTGCAACTAACTCTTTATGTAACCCGTTGGTTAACGGATCTGGTAGGTTATCCTTTGACTTCACATGATCAACAATGATAACTCTTGTTGAGAGTAGTTGTCTAATAGTATTATGTCTATGACGTATATGCCTAGACTTACCATTATATAGATTGCTCTGTGTTCGGCCAATTGCTAATAGACTATCACAATGTATACAAATTGTCGGCACTAGTTTTAGCCATTTCGGAATATCTTCTAAGAATTATCGTAGTCATTCAACCTCTTTACCATATTTGTCAAGAGCTATAAACTCAAATTCTATCATGGATTTGGTTATTACAATCTGCTTAGAAGATTTCTAAGAAAATGTTGCACCTCCAAGAGTGAACACATATCCACTCGTAGACTTAGAGTTTTCTATATCAAATATCCAACTCGCATTGCTGTATCCTTCAATCATAGTAGGATATCTCATATAGTGCAATCTATATTCATGAGTATACCTCAAGTATCTTAGTACTTTTGTAATCTCTTTCCAATGCTCAACACCGGGATTACTCATATATTTACTTAGTTTACTTACTACATAGGTCAAGTCTAGTCATGTACAACTCATCAGATACATCATACTTCCAATCACTCAAGAGTGCTCTATTTGAGAGATACTTTTACCTCGATTTTTTGATAGATGTTGACTCGTATCTATCGATGTTTGTGCTAATGAAATATCACCCTTGATGAATTTCTTAAGAATTCTATTCACATAATGAGACTGACTAAGAATAAGTCCTTTGTTGTTCTAAGAATTTTGATTTCTAGAATCACATCAGCTAGATCCATGTCTTTCATGTCAAATCTTGAGTTCAACATATCATTAGTGGATTTGATTATCTTATCGTTACTCCCAATGATAAGTATGTCATCTACATATAGGCATAAGATGACGCAGTCATTCTCTGTGACTTTCATGCAGACACATTTACCACATTCATTAATCTTGAATCTACATTCCTTCATGACATTATTAAATTTCTCATGCCACTACTTTAGTGCTTATTTTAAGCCATATAATGATTTCATCAATCTACAAATCTTATTTTTCTTTCCTGGTACAGAAAAATCCTCAGGTTACTTTATGTAGATTTCCTCTTCTAAATTTCCATTTAGAAAGGTTGTCTTTACATCCATCTGATGTATTTTGAGATTCCATAGAGCGGCTATAGTCAACAATACTCTTATAAAAGTTATTCTCGACACCGGATAATATGTATCAAAGTAATCAATATCTTCTCATTGTCGGTATCCTTTGATTGTCAATCTGGCCTTGTATTTATTAATTGTTTCATCTGACTTTATTTTTTTCTTGAAGATTCACTTGCAACCTAGTAGGTTACTTCCCGAAGGAAGATCTACAAGTTTCCAAATATGATTTTCCAATATAGATTCTATCTCAAATGCAATTGACTCTCTCTAGTGAGGTTCATCAGAAGAGTTTACTACTTTTGAGTAACTGCGGGGTTCACTTTCCAACATGAAAGTGATAAAATCCATTCTATAGGATTTTTCCACCCAAGCTCTTTTACTCCGTCTAAGCTCAACCTCGACTGGTTCCTCATCATCATCTTCACCTTGTGTTTCATATGCCTGTTTTGAGGAGCTAGCTTCCTCTCGAATCTTATACAAAAATATATGCTCGAAGAACAAGACATTTCTCAATTCTAATATCGAGTTCTTGTGTATATCTGGTATTTGTGGCTCATATACAAAAAACTGATACACACTGCTGTTATATTCATATCCAATAAATATACAATCAACAGTCTTTTAATCCTTTTCGGATTAGGTACCAAAATTTTGGCAAAACACCCCCACATTTGTAAATATTTATAGGATGGTTGTCTTTCATTCCATAATTTATAAGGGATCTTATTAATTTTCTTCTAGGGCACCTTATTTAAAAGGTAATTAACTGTTAACATAACTTCCCCTTACAAGAACTCTGGCAGTCCAGATTTTAATATAAGAGTGTTCATCATCTCCTTTAGAGTGCGGTTCTTTTGCTCAGTAACACCATTTTGCTAAGGCATATAGGGACCTGCTATTTTGTGTATAATCTCATGTTTAGTACACAACTCAACAAATAGTGATACATATTCACCTCCTCGATCACTTTGAATCACCTTAATTTTTTTATTAAGTTGGTTTTCAACCTCATTCTTAGAGAGAGTAAATTTATCTATAACTTCATCCTTACTTTTGAGAAGATACACATAGCAATACTTTGTGTTATCATCTATAAAAGTGATGAAGTATTTATTCCCACCATATGTTGGTATACCTTTGAGGTCGTACACATTGGTGTGAATTAGCTCAAGTGGTTCGTTGCTTCTCTCAACATATTGAAAGGATGACCTAATCATTTTTGCTTCAACACAAGTCTCACACTTGTGTTTTGGGTAAATGTAGAATGTAGGTATGCTTTGCATGTTTATTAATCTACACAACACATCGTAGTTAACATGTCCTAGTCTACCATGCCATAAATATGAAGACTCAAGCATATAGGTGGAAGAACTTTTATTTTTATTTATCTTAGGCCTAATATCCATTACATTGAGCTTGAATGACCTATCAAATACATAGCCATTTCTACAAACATTCTATTCTTTGACAGTACAACTTAGTCTGACTCAAAAATAATGTGAAAGTCATGCTTGCTTAATAGTGATCTAGACACTAAATTCTTCTGAATCTCTGGAACATACAATACATTGTTCAGAGTAAGGTTCTTGCCCGAGGTCATCTTCAGCACCTCTATTCCTTGGCCTATGATCTCTGAGGTTGCTGAGTTCCCCATGAACACCTTGTGCCCACCTTTGACTTCTTCAAAGTTGTGGAGAAACTCCTTATTGCAACAGACATGTGTTGGGACCTGTTGGCCGGCTAAAGGGGGGATTGAATATCCCTGCACAAAATCAAAAACAAACTCTTCTTGGACTTAAAGGAACACTTGCATAAAATAAAATAAAGAAATAAACTAAAAGATGAGGCTCACAATTTTTACTTGGTTACAACCAGGGAGGTTCTTAATCCAAGGAAATGAATTGCACTGAGTATTTCCTTCAGGCAGAGAAGCCTTTTACAGCAGTGAAAGCACAAAAAGATGAAGCTAAACTAACAAAGTGAAGCGCACAAGTGTTGGAACTCAAATTGCTTGTAGTTTTTAAGCTTCTGGACCAAGGTTATATTTATAGCCTTGGTCAGGGTGCTTAGAAGGGTTCCAGGCACCTGGAGTGGGATAGAATTCTATCCCCGACGTAACAGTCAACATCCACGTCGGATGTGGATAAAAATAGGTTCTGGGCGCCCGAACCCTAAAAGTCAACAAGATTGGCTTTTTTTGGTCAGGGCCCTCTGCTCCGGTGCTGCTCGCCTTGGTCCGGATCTTCCGCTCCGGTTCCGCTTGCTTGAGTGATTTCGGCCATCCAGAATAGGGCTCACCCGAACCCAACTTCCGGTCTTCTCGAGCAACCTTCCGCTTTGGCTTCTCGTCCCTCGGAAACGTCGCGCACCTCCTTCTTGTCCACCCGCGTACTCTTCCGCAGCACCTCGTTCCTCAGACACACAAAGCCCGTCGGCTCTATCCCGTGCCGTCCTTCTCGCTAGCTGCGTCTTTTGCTCGACTTCTTGTGCTCTTAAGCTCCTGCACACTTAGACACAGGGTTAAACACAACAGGACCTAACTTAACTTGTTTGATCACATCAAAACAAGTTACCACCAAATCGAAGCGGTACCTGCTCTGATACCACTTGTTGGATCGTGAAAGTCGATAGAGGGGGGGTGAATATCGATCAAAAAATTTGAAAAGAGTACGCAGCGAAAAAATAAAAATAAAACAATGCTAACACAAACCAATTTACTTGGTTTGGAGCCGTGGTCGACTCATACTCCAAAGCTCGCACTCATCGAATATTTTCGTTGAGCAATCACTAATAGTTCGCAAACAGGTTTACAAAGTTGGGTACAAGAACTATATAAAAAAATGAACAATACCGACAACAATAAACAGAACTAGAGCCGTAGGTTATCAGAGAAGCAACGTTGCAGGAGCACAGCGCAGTAGAGCATATGTCATTGTTGTTCTTTGCTTCAGAACTCACCCTCCTTATATAGGAGGCTCCAGGCACCCGGATCCCTTCCGGATGCCTGGACCATGACGTCGTTGAACCAATCAGCACGCTCTAAGCTGCCTTCCGGGGGCCCAGACCAGTTCCGGGCGCCCGGACCAACGCCGGGGGCTCGAATCCCTTCCGGGCGCCCGGACCACCTTTCTCCAGAATGTCTTTCTCCTACAAGAAAGAGTTAGTTCGAGGCAAAAATAATAGTTTAAACTACCCTACAAAACAGAAGTTAGCACAATAGAAAAAGAGTAGTAATTAGATTTCATCTCCCCGAGACCGGAATCTAGTCATGATCTCAACTTAGATTTTCGAAATGGATCTAAGTTGGATCGACGCCTAAATTCCCTACTCGGGAACACGTCCTCACAGTCACTCTCCTTCAGTGACTTACCTTAACTTACCTGTCAAACGTCTGGCCAGCCCGTCGCCCCGTTTGGACTTCATGTCAGCTCATCGACCTAGCTGAACTTCATGTCAAACATCCGGTCAGTCCGTCGACCAGTCTGGGCTTTGTGCCAGCTATCAGGTCGACCCGTTGACCTAACTATATTTTGTGCCAGACATCCGATCAACCCATCGACCAGTCTGAGCTTCTCCTACACACTTAGTTAAAGTGTTAGATCACAATGAAACTAACTTAACCTACTTTTTCATTCATCAAAACATGAGTTAGACCGTTAGTGCTAATCGCACCAACATAAAACAAATATTTTTAATATACTCGCCTCGAGGTCCTTAGAGATATAAAAGGAGTCAACTATGGATGTTCTTGAAAATACATTTAAAGAGTACTTTAATGGATCTCAATTTGTTACCATTTCTCTAAATTCATGAGTTTGATGATCAACTCCTTGATCTTTGAGTGTAGATGTGCGACTGTTTCACCTTCTTCCATTTTGAGCTTGCTGAGTTAGTTCCACAGCTGATCTCGCCTTGCAAGTTTGGCCTACGAGGTCCCTTCGTGCAACTCCAAGAATTTCTCTCAAAGCTCTTTAGCTGACTTGTAGGCTTCAATTCAATTGACTTCTTATGGTGGTAGAATGCTTAGCAAATGAAATTCTACTTTACCGTTTGTCACGAAGTCGGCTTGTTCTTTTTTTGTCCATAGGTATTCTTCTTTATTGGCTCCTTGCTGATCTTTAAGTGCTATAAAACCATATTTTATTATTAAAAATAAATCAAAATATGTTTTAAAAAATACCTTCATTTTCTTTTTCCATGTCACTAACTCCCCCTCGAACTTAGGCGAATAGATGTTTGGCCCGGCCATTTCTTGTGTGCTTCAGTCAACGGTTAGTCCTTCTGAAGCGTCTTTACTCTAATACCAATTGTTGGTCCCGTGTGGCCGATAAGAGGGGAGTGAATTGTCTAAAATTACAAAAATACTCTTCTTGTTCTTTCTACTAGAATTAGACAAACACTTAAATAAATTAAAACAAAATAAAAGGAAGGTATGAGACAACCAAGCTTATTTGGTTTGCAATCAGAAGACTACTACTCCAAGACAATTCAAGCTCACTACTATCTCCTTCTACAAGCGAATCCTCGGAGGTGGAGAAACCTCATACAAGCATTGAAAGTATGATTATGTAAGACAGAGTAAGAAATTCAAAGTACAAAAAGTGTTATGTTGAAACTAAGTGAACCATGACTCTATTTATAGTGCTCTGGTCAAGTTTATCCATTTCTGATGTGGCGGACTCTGGGCCCCTGGATGATGATCCGGGCGCCTCTAGAGAGGCAAACACTATCTCCATGTAACGATTTCACAATGGCTGGAAGATATAATTTTTTCATGTTCGAGTGCCTAGACCGTTGCTGACGTGGACCCGAAACGTGATCCAATGTGATGAGGCAACTATTTGACACCCTGGTGATCCAGGAGCCTGAACTAAAAGGTCAATGCCCCCAAACTAGTCAACCAGATGTTGATTGTTCGACGCCTTCTCTAATCATTGTTAGAGTGTATACTAAAAGCCTAGCTTTTTATAAATATTTATTTTGAAATAAAGAATCACATTGATCAAATGTCTACATTTATATGCTAAGTGTAGTTGTTCAATTAATTTATATTATAGATAACATGGTGTGTAGTGTCACACACAGAAGATCATGTTATCAGTTCCTTATAAGTTATAAAAAGTAGCTCACGACTAAGATGGAAAGGAACAAACCATTGGAATAGTCGTAGTATAATTTGGTATTAGTTTATCTTAACTATAAAGTTACACTAGTACACTCTGAGTGTATTGAGCAGGATCATTTGAGGAAGTATCTCTTTATACTAACTATATAAAAGATGAAGACATCTGTTATTATGGAAGTGTGTGCTCTTAATCATGATATAATAACAAGCACGTATACTTAATATTTATTTCTTTAATTTATCAAAGGGTGTGATTTAGTTCGATAAATCAATAGGCCCGATAAGTTGGGAAATGATATTATTTATATGGTGTGTTGTTGATTATAAAATGAAACTGTGTCTTAGGAATCTAGGTTGATGATGTCCCCAAGAGGAGCTCATAAGGATTGTCATGTAAACCCTGCAAGTGGACTTAGTCTGACATGACAATAAGGTTGAGTGATACTACTCTTAGAGCTAGATATTAATTAAGTGAGTTATCAGTAACTCATTTAATTAGTGGGCATTCAATATCTTAAACATAGGGAGATTAACACACTCATGATAAGAAGGAGCCCAAAATGTAATTTGGGATTGGTGCGGTAGTTCAATAATAGCTTTTTAGTGGTATAAGTTATTATTGATGAACTTGAGTTAGGTGTCGGGGCAAACACGGGAAGCTCAAGTTCATCGGGAGACCATAACCAATTCCTCCTCTTGGTCTCTATTGTAGCCTCTTATATATAGCCTTATATCTACCCAAAGCCTAGCCCCTTAGCCCATGCTAGGGGTCGGCCCCTATCCTTGCTTGGAGCCCAAGCAAGGGGCCGGCCAAGGCAAGCTTGGTGCTTGAGCTAGGGCCGGCCAAGTGTGAAAAGGGAAGAGGGATTTATTAAAAATAAAATTTTGATAAAATCTTTCCTTTTATGTTTTCATCCACATGGTTTTAAAAGAGAGTTTAAATTTTAAAATCTTTCCTTTTATAGATTTTCTACAAATGATTAAAAGAGAGATTATATATATTTCCTTATTTATAGTTATCTATAATGTAAAAGAAAGATTTTAATTTTTTGATAAAACTTTTCTTTTTGTAACCATGATATAAAAGGAGTTTTATTTTTAAATCTTATCTTTTATAGATATCCATAAAAGGATTTAAAAGAGAGAGATTTTAATTTATAAAACATTCCTTTTATAGCCAACCACAAAAGGGATTTATAAAAGAGAGATTTTAATTTTTGTTTAAAATCTTTCCTTGTATGATTAAACACATGGTGGCCGGCCAGTATAGAGGAATAAAAGAAAGTTTTATTTTTGTTAAAAAACTTTCCTTTTTTGGATTCACCAAGGAATATAAAAGAAGGGGAGAAGGTGCCTTCATGAGACACACAACTTATTCTATTGTTCCTCTCCTCCATCCTTGGTGGTCGGCCCTACCTCTTCTCTTTCTCTTCTTCATTGTGGCTGGCGGCATCTTCCCTTGTGGAGCACTTGGTGGCCGGTAGCGTGGAGGTAAAGAAGTAGAGAAAGGAGACATTGTTTTCTAGCATCTGCTGGAGCATTGTGGTGGTGGCCGAAACTTGGAAGCAAGGAAGGCTTTGGTGGTTTTCTTCTTGGTAGATCGTCGCTCACACGACGTCCAAGAAAAGAAGAGGAATACAATAGAAGATCAAGAAGTTGTTGCTTACAAAGAAATGTATAACTAGTAGTTTTATTCCACATTATACTAGTTTTCTTTGTATGGATTTTGAAATATCAAACACAAGATTCTAACGATTCTAGGTTTCAAATTTATGATTCGAGTTTGTGTTTCTTTTAGTTTTTTCGATCTTGTGATTCGATTGTTCTTAAAGGTTAAACCTAGGATTACTATAAGGAGATTAAATATTGAATTTCGTTGAAAGACTTTGTCTAGGAAGTGGTGGATGCTCCCATAACCAAGAAGGCCTAGTGCCTCGCCATGTTTAACCTGGAAGCCGATCTCTGAAATTAATATTTAATCAAATTTGTAACATACATGGATTTAGATTAATAATGTTAAGCATCATTTGTCATCCAAGTCTAAACCTCTAAGAACAGATAAGTTGAATTTGGAATCAATAATGTTAAGTTCTATTTGCGATTCCAAATTTAATTTCTAAAGAACACAATAGGTTGTTAGGAATGGTTCAGGACTTGTACAAAATTTTTGTACAGGGAACAGTACGATATTCCAGAATAGCAACTAACAATTGGTATCAGAGCTAGGGTTTGCCTCTGTGTGTTTGGTTTTTAGTTTAATTATGCACATGTCATACATATTTTAGGCAGGATAATAGTAGAATATGTTAATAGATTTAACTCTGTGGTTGCAAGCATTTTAGATCCAACTATTATGGCCCTAATGTGATTGTGTGTGATTGAACCCTCGGACACGTCGAGGGCATTTTTTTGTGTGTGAATGATTGTATGTATTTAAATACAGAAGGAGTTGTGTTAGTTTTAGGATTTTACATTTTTGTTTCGATCTAAATTACATGTACATTCCTTTGTGGAATATAGGATCGATATATGTAAAATTCTATTTTTGTCGCAGATCGTATCCTTGCGAGGCGTGGTACTATTTATGGACCAAAGGCGCAGCGAAAAAAGAAGCAAGATAGATGCGACGACTAGACCCGATTGCGGTGGCTAAAGATGGCAGCAGCTAGGGTTGGCAGCACACGGAAGACAGTGATGGAAAAGACCATAATAGTTGGAAAATTATTTTTTCATATTTATTGCTTTATTTGTTGTGATGTGTGTGTGCATGATTAAAATTATTCACCTTAAATAACTAAGTGGGAGAGGGATTAGTAAATAAATTCCACGGTCTTCATTACTGGTTTGTAAGTGATGCAACAAACTTGCGTGTTGGCTCTGAGTGCCTCCCTCCACAACGGATGAGTTTGTTTGCGGATCACTAGGTCAAACTTCCTTTATGGATGGTTATAAAAAATTATTTAGGAGCGTGTGATCTTCTCCAACTGAAGGGGCACAATCCTATTTAATGGACTAAGTATCAAGTAATGGTATACACTTAGGCGCATTTAATAGTATCCTCCCCAACGGAGTCACTGCTATTATTTGTGTGACCAAAGAAATACCAACTATTAATTTTATTTGTCATAAAGTTAGGATGACAAGAATAAAATTAATGGGTAAGACCCTCCTCTTACAAATGTTTGATTTTGTATACGTCCACACTAACATGACATGCAAAATTCACGGTGTTTTGAGGTGTTGATAATTTAAATAATATTATTTGAGGAATCAATATTATTCTAAATTTAGAGTCTTGACGAAAAGTTTTTTTGTGATTCTTAGGATGACTTTCAACCCACTAGCTATTATACTAAAAGAGAACAAACTTACTGGTCCCAATTACATAGATTGGAAAAGAAACCTGGACATTGTCCTAACTGCTGAAGGCTATAAATATGTACTGCTAGAGGTCTGCCCTAATGTGCCTAACGACGATTCTAGTGAAGAGGAGATTGAGCATCATAGGAAATGGGTCAAGGCTAATGAGATGGCGCAGTGTTACATATTAGCTTCAATGTCAAATGTACTGCAACATCAGCATCAGGACTTACCAACTGCCTATGACATGATGAACAATCTAAAGGAACTCTTCAGACACCAGAATCGGGCTTCTAGGCAAGAGGCAATGAGAAAATTAATGACAACCACCATGTCAGAGGGGACACCCGTAAGGGATCATATCTTAAAGATGATGGCTTATTTGAATGAAATACAAATCCTTGGAGCTGAAATCGTTGGAGAAACCCAGATCGATATTATTCTCCAAACGCTACCCAGAAGTTTTGAGCAGTTCTGCCTGAACTATAACATGAACAAAAGAGCTTATACGTTGACGGAACTTCTAACAGAATTTCAGGCAGCAGAAGGTATATTTTGTCATAGTTCTCATATTCACTTTGCTGAAAATATTTCTATTTCTAAGTCGAAAGGCAAGAAGAAGAAGAAATAGGCTGGCTCAGTAAAGAAGGTGAATAGATCTCTAGGTACTAAACCTAAAGCTGAAGTGAAGAAGCCAAAGGGCAAGTGTTTCATCTGCAAGCAGTCGGGACATTGGAAGGCGGACTGTCCTCGTAGGAGAGAGAATAATAAAGATATATCTTATTCTCTAATAGTTGAAACATGTTTAGCGATGTTATCTATCAGCATCTGGTGTGTAGATGCAGGAGCCACTGATCATGTCTACAATACATTGCAGGGGTTCCAAGAAACCCGACGACTATATGAGGGAGAGATAACCGTCTACATGGGTAATGATCCGAAAGTGGCAGCTGTTGTAGTGGCAGACGTCTACTTATCATTTGATAGGAATAGAACTTTGGTTTTAAGAGATTATCTTTATGTACCAACTTTTAGAAAGAATTTAATATCAGTTTCTAAACTATTTGTGGATGGATATACTGTTTCTTTTGATGACAAAGTGGTTATCAAGAAAAATAGGATAATTATCTGTTCTGGTACATTAGTTAGCAATTTGTATACTCTAAATCCAATAACTCTCATAAAGCAACAAATGGAAATTAATAGCACATCTTCTAATTCTAATAAGAGAAAGGAACCTTCGGTAATGAATCAAACATATCTTTGGTATCTAAGGCTTGGTCATATTAATTTGAGTAGGATTCAAAGGCTAATAGACGATGGACTCTTGGGTTCATTAGTGTTGGGAAACTTTCCAACTTGCGAATCTTGCTTGGAAGGTAAAATGACCAAGAGACCTTTTAAGGCCAAGGGGTATAGAGCCAAAGATGCATTGGAACTGGTTCATTCTGATTTGTGTGGTCCTATGTCTATCCAGGCAAGAGGTGGTTTCAAATATTTTGTCTCTTTTATAGATGACTATTCGAGATATGGGTACATTTACATGATGTGTCGCAATTCTGAATGATTTGATAAGTTCAAAGAGTACAAGGTTGATGTGGAGAAATGTCATGGTAAAAGTATCAAGACACTACGGTCTGATCGTGGTGGCGAATACCTCTTTGGAGAGTTTAGGAATTATTTATCACAGGCTGGGATTCAATCTCAATTGTTTGCACCTGGTACACCCCAACAGAATGGTGTGGCAGAACGAAGGAATAGGACTCTTATGGAAATGGTTAAATCGATGATGAGTTATTCAGAATTACCAGATTCGTTTTGGGGATATGCTCTGGAAATAGTAATGCACATTCTGAATATGGTACCTTCTAAATCAGTACCCTCTACTCCCATGAAATTGTGGAATGGACGTAGCCTAATCTGAGTCATATTCGGATATGGGATAGTCCAGCACATGTGCTAAAGGGAGATACTAACAAGTTGGAATCACATACAGAAGTTTGTTTGTTTGTAGGATATCCTAAGGGAATGAAAGGTGATTTGTTTTATAATCCTAAAAATCAGAAGATCATTGTTAGCACCAATGCTCGATTTTTAGAGGAAGATTATGTAATAAACCATAAGCCCATGAGTGAAATTGTTCTAGAAGAAATGAGAGAGAACATGCCTACTTTAGTACCAACAGTGCAAGATGAAATATCACAAGAAACTACAACACGTATCACAAATGATACACAACAACAAACTGTACCTCGTCGTAGTGGGAGGGTTATTAGGCAACCTGAAAGATTCATGTTTTTGGGAGAGTCGTTGGACTTGATCCTAGGTAAACATGAACCTGATCCCCGAACATATGACGAAGCACTCCAAGATAAAGATCTAGCATCTTGGAAAAAAGCAATGAATTCAGAAATAGAATCTATGTATTCTAACAAAGTCTGGGAGCTAGTTGAACCATCAAATAGTGTAAAAGCTATTGGATATAAATGGATCTACAAAAGGAAAAGAGGGACAGACGGGAAGGTGGAAACCTTCAAAGCAAGACATGTTGCGAAAGGGTACACTCAAAAAGTGGAAATCGATTATGAGAAAACTTTTTCGCCGGTGGCCATGCTTAAGTCTATCCGGATACTCTTATCTATTGCCGCTCATATGGATTATGAGGTTTGGCAAATGGATGTCAAGAAAGCTTTCATTAACGGAAGTCTTGAAGAAAACATCCACATGAAGCAACCAGAGGAGTTTATTGCATAGGGCAAAGAACATCTAGTTTGCAAGCTCCATCTATCAATTTATGGACTGAAGCAAGCTTCAAGGTCTTGGAACATCCAATTTAATGAAGTAATCCATTCATATGAATTTATTCAGTGTCCGGATGAGTCTTGTGTATACAAGAAGTGTGATGAAAACGTGGTGGTATTTCTTGTACTATACGTAGATGACATTTTGTTAGTTGGAAACAATATCAAAGTGTTGTCGGAAGTAAGAGTATGGTTGCCCAAGCAATTCGATATGAAGGACTTGGGAGAATATGCACATATTCTCGGGATCAAAGTAATAAGGGATCGCAAGAAAAGAATGTTGTGCTTATCCCAAGCTTCATATATCGATACGATCCTAGCTCGTTTTAGCATGCAAGACTCCAAGAAATGTTTTCTTCCTTTTAGGCGTGGAGTATCTTTATCTAAAGAGATGTCTCCGAAGACATCAAAAGAGATAGAAGAAATGAAGGCAGTTCCTTATGCTTCAGCAGTAGGAAGCCTAATGTATGCTATGTTGTGCACAAGACCAGATATCTATTTTGTCATGGGCATGGTTAGCAGATATCAAAGTAATCTAGGACAGGGACATTGGACTACCGTAAAACATATATTAAAGTACCTGAGAATGACTAGAGATTATATGTTGGTTTACCAAGTAGATGATTTGCTCTCTATGGGTTATACAGATTCTGACTTCTAATCAAATAGGGACAATAGTAAGTCTACATCAGACTATGTGTAGAAGGTAGAGCCATTGCATGAAGGAGTGTTAAGCAGAAATACGTTTCAGACTCAACCATGGAAGCTGAGTATGTGGCAGCCTCTGAGGTAGCCAAAGAAGTTGTATGGCTTAAAAACTTCCTAATGGACTTAGATGTGATTCCTAGTTTGCCCAAAATCATCACAATTTATTGTGATAATAGCGGTGCAATAGCAAACTCGAAATAACCACGAGCCCATAAGGCGAGTAAACATATAGAGCGCAAGTAGCACCTGATACGAGACATCGTAAAGCGAGGAGAAGTTGTTATCGCTAAGATTGCATCAACAGATAACCTGGCAGATCCTTTCACTAAGGCCCTTCTGGCGAAAGCTTTTGATCGACATGTTGAAGGAATGAGAATCAGATGTATGGCAACATTTATGACAGCATAGTCTTTTAGTATAAGTGGGAGATTGTTAGAGTGTATACTAAAAGCCTAGCTTTTTGTAAACATTTATTTTAAAATAAAGAATCACATTAGTCAAATGTCTACATTTATATGCTAAGTGTAGTTGTTCAATTAATTTATATTGTAGATAACATGGTATGTGGTGTCACACACAGAAGATCATGTTATCAGTTCCTTATAAGTTATAAAAAGTAGCTCACGACTAAGATAGAAAGGAACAAACCATTGGAATAGTCGTAGTATAATTTGGTATTAGTTTATCTTAACTATAAAGTTACACTAGTACACTCTGAGTGTATTGAGCAAGACCATTTGAGGAAGTATCTCTTTATACTGACTATATAAAAGATGAAGACCTCTGTTATTATGGAAGTGTGTGCTCTTAATCATGATATAATAACAAGCACGTATACTTAATATTTATTTATTTATTTTATCAAAGGGTGTGATTTAGTTCGATAAATCAATAGGCCTGATAAGTTGGGAAATGATATTATTTATATGATGTGTTGTTGATTATAAAATGAAACTGTGTCTTAGGAATCTAGGTTGATGATGTCCCCAAGAGGAGCTCATAAGGATTGTCATGTAAACTCTGCAAGTGCACTTAGTCCGACATGATGATAAGGTTGAGTGGTACTACTCTTGGAGCTAGATATTATTTAAGTGAGTTATCAGTAACTCATTTAATTAGTTGACATTCAATATCTTAAACACAGGGAGATTAACACACTCATGATAAGAAGGAGCCCAAAATTTAATTTGGGATTGGTGCGGTAGTTCAATAATAGCTTTTTAGTGGCATGAGTTATTATTGATGAACTTGAGTTAGGTGTTCGGGGCGAACACGGGAAGCTCAAGTTCATCGGGAGACCATAACCAATTTCTCCTCTCGATCTCTATTGTAGCCTCTTATATATAGCCTTATATCTACCCAAAGCCTAGCCCCTTGTCCCATGCTAGGGGCCGGCCCCTATCCTTGCTTGGAGCCCAAGCAAGGGGTCGGCCAAGCCAAGCTTGGTGCTTGAGCTGGGGCCGGCCAAGTGTGAAAAGGGAAGAGGGATTTTAATAAAAATAAAATTTTGATAAAATCTTTCCTTTTATGTTTTCATCCACATGGTTTTAAAAGATAGTTTAAATTTTAAAATCTTTACTTTTATAGATTTTCTACAATGGATTAAAAGAGATAATAGATATATTTCCTTATTTATAGTTATCTATAATATGAAAGAAAGATTTTAATTTTTTGATAAAACTTTTCTTTTTGTAACCATGATATAAAAGGAGTTTTATTTTTAAATCTTATCTTTTATAGATATCCATAAAAGGATTTAAAAGAGAGAGATTTTAATTTATAAAATATTCTTTTATAGCCAACCACAAAAGGGATTTATAAAAGAGAGATTTTAATTTTTGTTTAAAATCTTTCCTTGTATGATTAAACACATGGTGGCCGGCCAATATAGAGGAATAAAAGAAAATTTTATTTTTGTTATAAAACTTTCCTTTTTTGGATTCACCAAGGAATATAAAAGACGGGGAGAACGTGCCTTCATGAGACACACAACTTATTCTATTGTTCTCTCCTCCATCCTTGGTGGCCGGCCCTACCTCTTCTCTTTCTCTTCTTAATTGTGGCTGATGGCATCTTCCCTTGTGGAGCACTTGGTGGCCGGTAGCTTGGAGGTAAAGAAGTAGAGATAGGAGGCATTGTTTTCTAGCATCCCTTGGAGCAATGTGGTGGTGGCCGAAACTTGGAAGCAAGGAAGGCTTTGGTGGTTTTCTTCTTGGTAGATCGTCGCTCACACGACGTCCAAGAAAAGAAGAGGAATACAATAGAAGATCAAGAGGTTTTTGCTTACAAAGAAAGGTATAACTAGTAGTTTTATTTCACATCATACTAGTTTTCTTTGTATGGATTTTGAAATATCAAATACAAGAGGCTAACGATTCTAGGTTTCAAATTTATGATACGAGTTTGTGTTTCTTTTGTTTTTTTCGATCTTGTGATTCGATTGTTCTTAATGGTTAAACCTAGGATTACTATAAGGAGATTAAATATTGAATTTCATTGAAAGGCTTTGTCTAGGAAGTGGTGGATGTTCCCATAACCAAGAAGGCCTTGTGTCTCGCCATGTTTAACCTGGAAGCCGATCTTTGAAATTAATATTTAATCAAATTTGTAACATACATGGATTTAGATTAATAATGTTAAGCATCTTTTGTCATCCAAGTCTAAACCTCTAAGATCAGATAAGTTGAATTTGGAATCAATAATATTAAGTTCTATTTGCGATTCCAAATTTAATTTCTAAAGAACACAATAGGTTGTTAGGAATGGTTCAGGACTTGTACAAAATTTTTGTACAGGGGAACCAGTACGATATTCCAGAATAACAACCAACAATTGGTATCAGAGCTAGGGTTTGCCTATGTGTGTTTGGTATTTAGTTTAATTATGCACATGTCATACATATTTTAGGCAGGATAATAGTAGGATGTGTAAATAGATTTAACTCTGTGGTTGCAAGCATCTTAGATCCAACTATTATGGCCCTAATGTGATTGTGTGTGATTGGACCCTCGGACACGTCGAGGGCATTTTTTTGTGTGTGAATGATTGTATGTATTTAAATACAGCAGGAGTTGTGTTAGTTTTAGGATTTTGCATTTTTGTTTCGATCTAGATTACATGTACATTCCTTTGTGGAATATAGGATCGATATATGTACAATTCTATTTTTGTCGCAGATCGTATCCTTGCGATGCGTGGTACTATTTATGGACCAAAGGCGCAGCGAAAAAAGAAGCAAGATAGATGCGACGACTAGACCCGATTGCGATGGCTAAAGATGGCAGCAACTAGGGTTGGCAGCACACGGAGGACAGTGATGGAAAAGACCATAATAGTTGGAAAATTATTTTTTTCATATTTATTGCTTTATTTGTTGTGATGTGTGTGTGCATGGTTAAAATTCCTCACCTTAAATAACTAAGTGGGAGAGAGATTAGTAAATAAATTCCATGGTCTTCATTACTGGTTTGTAAGTGATGCAACAAACTTGCGTGTTGGCTCTGAGTGCCTCCCTCCACAACGGATGAGTTTGTTTGCGGATCACTAGGTCAAACTTCCTTTATGGATGGTTATAAAAAATTATTTAGGAGCGTGTGATCTTCTCCAACTGAAGGGGCACAATCCTATTTAATGGACTAAGTATCAAGTAATGGTTTACACTTAGGCACATTTAATAGTATCCTCTCCAACAGAGTCACTGCTATTATTTGTGTGACCAAAGGAATACCAACTATTAATTTTATTTGCCATAAAGTTAGGATGACAAGAATAAAATTAATGGGTAAGACCCTCCTCTTACAAATGTTTGATTTTGTGTACTTTCACACTAACATGACATGCAAAATTCACGGTGTTTTGAGGTGTTGGTAAATTTAAATAATATTATTTGAGGAATCAATATTATTCTAAATTTAGAGTCTTGACGAAAAGTTTTTTTGTGATTCTTAAGATGACTTTCAACCCACTAGCTATTATACTTAAAGAGAACAAACTTACTGGTCCCAATTACATAGATTGGAAAAGAAACCTGGACATTGTCCTAACTGCTAAAGGCTATAAGTATGTACTATTAGAGGTCTGCCCTAATGTGCCTAACGGCGATTCTAGTGAAAAGGAGATTGAGCATCATAGGAAATGGGTCAAGGCTAATGAGATGGCGCGGTGTTACATATTAGCTTTAATGTCAAATGTACTACAACATCAGCATCAGGACTTGCCAACTGCCTATGACATGATGAACAATCTAAAGAAACTCTTTAGACACCAGAATCGGGAAGGCTATAAGTATGTACTGTTAGAGGTCTACCCTAATGTGCCTAACGGCAATTCTAGTGAAAAGGAGATTGAGCATCATAGGAAATGGGTCAAGGCTAATGAGATGACGCGGTGTTACATATTAGCTTCAATGTCAAATGTACTGCAACATCAGCATCAGGACTTGCCAACTGCCTATGACATGATGAACAATCTAAACGAACTCTTCAGACACTAGAATCGGGCTGCTAGGCAAGAGGCAATGAGAAAATTAATGACAACCACCATGTCAGAGGGGACACCCGTAAGGGATCATATCCTAAAGATGATGACTTATTTGAACGAAATATAAATCCTTGGAGCTGAAATCGATGGGGAATCCCAGATCGATATTATTCTCCAAACGCTACCCAGAAGTTTTGAGTAGTTCTGCCTGAACTATAACATGAACAAAAGAGCTTATACGTTGGCGAAACTTCTGACAGAACTTCAGGCAGCAGAAGGTATATTTCGTCATAGTTCTCATATTCACTTTGCTGAAAATATTTCTATTTCTAAGTCGAA
The DNA here is from genome assembly GCF_018446385.1 of Zingiber officinale. Lineage (NCBI taxonomy): Eukaryota > Viridiplantae > Streptophyta > Magnoliopsida > Zingiberales > Zingiberaceae > Zingiber > Zingiber officinale. The sequence continues at coordinate 121,091,498 of NC_055989.1, forward strand.
AGGCAAGAAGAAGAAGAAATAGGCTGGCTCAGTAAAGAAGGTGAATAGATCTCTAGGTACTAGACCTAAAGCTGAAGTGAAGAAGCCAAAGGGCAAGTGTTTCATCTGCAAGCAGTCGGGACATTGGAAAGCGGACTGTCCTCGTAGTAGAGAGAATAATAAAGGTATATCTTATTCTCTAGTAGTTGAAACATGTTTAGCGGTGTTATCTATCAGCATCTGGTGTGTAGATACAGGAGCCACTGATCATGTCTGCAATACATTGTAGGGGTTCCAAGAAACCCGACGACTATATAAGGGAGAGATAACCGTCTACATGGGCTATGTTACGAAAGTGGCAGCTGTTGTAGTGGCAGACGTCTACTTATCATTTGATAGGAATAGAACTTTGGTTTTAAGATATTATCTTTATGTACCAACTTTTAGAAAGAATTTAATATCAGTTTCTAAACTATTTGTGGATGGATATATTGTTTCTTTTGATGACAAAGTGGTTATCAAGAAAAATAGGATAATTATCTGTTCTGGTACATTAGTTAGCAATTTGTATACTCTAAATCCAATAACTCTCATAAAGCAACAAATGGAAATTAATAGCACATCTTCTAATTCTAATAAGAGAAAGGAACCTTCGGAAACGAATCAAACATATCTTTGGTATCTAAGGCTTGGTCATATTAACTTAAGTAGGATTCAAAGGCTAATCGACGATGGACTCTTGGGTTCATTAGTGTTGGGAAACTTTCTAACTTGCGAATCTTACTTGGAAGGTAAAATGACCAAGAGACCTTTTAAGGCCAAGGGGTATAGAGCCAAAGATGTATTGGAACTGGTTCATTCTGATTTGTGTGGTCCTATGTCTATCCAGGCAAGAGGTGGTTTCAAATATTTTGTCTCTTTTATAGATGACTATTTGAGATATGAGTACATTTACTTGATGTATCGCAAGTCTGAATGCTTTGATAAGTTCAAAGAGTATAAGGCTGATGTGGAGAAATGTCATGGTAAAAGTATTAAGATATTACGGTCTGATCGTGGTGGCGAATACCTCTTTGGAGAGTTTAGGAATTACTTATCAGAGGCTGGGATTCAATATCAATTGTCTGCACCTGGTACATCCCAACAGAATGGTGTGGCAGAACGAAGGAATAGGAATCTTATGGAAATGGTTAAATCGATGATGAGTTATTCAGAATTTCCAGATTCGTTTTGGGGATATGCTCTGGAAATAGTAATGCACATTCTGAATATGGTACCTTCTAAATCAGTACCCTCTACTCCCATGAAATTGTGGAATGGACGTAGCCTAATCTGAGTCATATTCGGATATGGGATAGTCCAGCACATGTGCTAAAGGGAGATACTAACAAGTTGGAATTACGTACAGAAGTTTGTCTGTTTGTAGATATCCTAAGGGAATGAAAGGTGGTTTGTTTTATAATTCTAAAAATCAGAAGATCATTGTTAGGACCAATGCTCGATATTTAGAGGAAGATTATGTAATAAACCATAAGCCCATGAGTGAAATTGTTCTAGAAGAAATGAGAGAGAACATGCCTACTTTAGTACCAACAGTGCAAGATGAAATATCACAAGAAACTACAACACGTATCACAAATGATACACAACAACAAACTGTACCTCGTCGTAGTGGGAGGGTTATTAGGCAACCTGAAAGATTCATGTTTTTGGGAGAGTCGTCGGACTTGAAAGGTACACTCAGAAAGAGGAAATCGATTATGAGAAAACTTTTTCGCCGGTGGTCATGCTTAAGTCTATCCGGATACTCTTATCTATTGCCACTCATATGGATTATGAGGTTTGGCAAATGGATGTCAAGACAGCTTTCCTTAACGGAAGTCTTGAAGAAAACATCCACATGAAGCAACCAGAGGAGTTTATTGCATAGGGCAAAGAGCATCTAGTGTGCAAGCTCCATCTGTCAATTTATGGACTGAAGCAAGCTTCAAGGTATTGGAACATCCGGTTTAATGAAGTAATCCATTCGTATGAATTTATTCAGTGTCCGGATGAGTCTTGTCTATACAAGAAGTGTGATGAAAACGTGGTGGTATTTCTTGTACTATACGTAGATGACATTTTGTTAGTTGGAAACAATATCAAAGTGTTGTCGGAAGTAAGGGTATGGTTGCCCAAGCAATTCGATATGAAGGACATGGGAGAATGCGCACATATTCTCGGGATCAAAGTAATAAGGGATCGCAAGAAAAGAATGTTGTGCTTATCCCAAGCTTCATATATCGATACGATCCTAGCTCGTTTTAGCATGCAAGACTCCAAGAAAGGTTTTCTACCTTTTAGGCGTGGAGTATCTTTATCTAAAGAGATGTCTCCGAAGACATCAAAAGAGATAGAAGAAATGAAGGCAGTTCCTTATGCTTCAGCAGTAGGAAGCCTAATGTATGCTATGTTGTGCACAAGACCGGATATCTATTTTGCCATGGGCATGGTTAGCAGATATCAAAGTAATCTAGGACAGGGACATTGGACTACCGTAAAACATATATTAAAGTACCTGAGAATTACTAGAGATTATATGCTGATTTACCAAGTAGATGATTTGCTCCCTGTGGGTTACACAGATTCTGACTTCCAATCAGATAGGGGCAATAGTAAGTCTATATCAGGCTATGTGTTTACTTTAGGAGGTAGAGTCATTGCATGGAGGAGTGTTAAACAGAAATGCATTTCAGACTCAACCATGGAAGCTGAGTATGTGGCAGCCTCTGAGGTAGCCAAAAAAGTTGTATGGCTTAGGAACTTCCTAATGGACTTAGATGTGATTCCTAGTTTGCCCAAAATCATCACAATTTATTGTGATAATAGCGGTGCAATAGCAAACTCGAAATAACCACGAGTCCATAAGGCGAGTAAACACATAGAGCGCAAGTAGCACCTGATACAAGACATCGTAAAGCGAGGAGAAGTTGTTGTCGCCAAGATTGCATCAACAGATAACCTGGCAGATCCTTTCACTAAGGCCCTTCTGGCGAAAGCTTTTGATCGACATGTTGAAGGAATGAGAATCAGATGTATGGCAACGTTTATGACAGCATAGTCTTTTAGTATAAGTGGGAGATTGTTAGAGTGTATACTAAAAGCCTAGCTTTTTGTAAACATTTATTTTGAAATAAAGAATCACATTGGTCAAATGTCTACATTTATATGGTAAGTGTAGTTGTTCAATTAATTTATATTGTAGATAACATGGTGTGTGGTGTCACACACAGAAGATCATGTTATCAATTCCTTATAAGTTATAAAAAGTAGCTCACGACTAAGATGGAAAGGAACAAACCATTGGAATAGTCATAGTTTAATTTGATATTAGTTTATCTTAACTATAAAGTTACACTAGTACACTCTGAGTATATTGAGCAGGACCATTTGAGGAAATATCTCTTTATACTGACTATATAAAATATGAAGACCTCTGTTATTATGGAAGTGTGTGCTCTTAATCATGATATAATAACAAGAACGTATACTTAATATTTATTTCTTTAATTTATCAAAGGGTGTGATTTAGTTCGATAAATCAATAGGCCCGATAAGTTGGGAAATGATATTATTTATATGGTGTGTTGTTGATTATAGAATGAAACTGTGTCTTAGGAATCTAGGTTGGTGATATCCCCAAGAGGAGCTCATAAGGATTGTTATGTAAACTCTGCAAGTGGACTTAGTCCGACATGACGATAAGGTTGAGTGGTACTACTCTTGAAGCTAGATATTAATTAAGTGAGTTATCAGTAACTCATTTAATTAGTGGGCATTCGATATCTTAAACATAGGGAGATTAACACACTCATGATAAGAAGGAGCCCAAAATATAATTTGGGATTGGTACGGTAGTTCAATAATAGCTTTTTAGTGGTATGAGTTATTATTGATGAACTTGAGTTAGGTGTTCAGGGCGAACACGGGAAGCTCAAGTTCATCGGGAGACCATAACCAATTACTCCTCTCGATCTCTATTATAGCCTCTTATAAATAGCCTTATATCTACCCAAAGCCTAGCCTCTTAGCCCATGCTAGGGGTCAACCCCTATCCTTGCTTGGAGCCCAAGCAAGGGGTCGGCCAAGCCAAGCTTGGTGCTTGAGCTAGGGTCGGCCAAGCCTTGCTTGGTGCCCAAGCAAGGGGCCGGTCAAGTGTGAAAAGGGAATAGGGATTTTATTAAAAATAAAATTTTGATAAAATCTTTCCTTTTATGTTTTCATCCACATAGTTTTAAAAGAGAGTTTTAAATTTTAAAATCTTTCCTTTTATAGATTTTCTCCAAAGGATTAAAAGAGAAATTAGATATATTTCCTTATTTGTAGTTATCTATAATGTGAAAGAAAGATTTAATTTTTTGACAAAACTTTTCTTTTTGTAACCATGATATAAAAGGAGTTTTATTTTTAAATCTTATCTTTTATAGATATCCATAAAAGAATTTAAAAGAGAGAGATTTTAATTTATAAAATATTCTTTTATAGCCAACCACAAAAGGGATTTATAAAAGAGAGATTTTAATTTTTGTTTAAAATCTTTCCTTATATGATTAAACACATGGTGGCCGACCAATATAGAGGAATACAAGGAAGTTTTATTTTTGTTATAAAACTTTCCTTTTTTGGATTCACCAAGGAATATAAAAGACGGGGAGAACGTGCCTTCATGAGACACACAACTTATTCTATTGTTCCTCTCCTCCATCCTTGGTGGCCGGGCCTACCTCTTCTCTTTCTCTTCTTCATTGTGGCTGGTGGCATCTTCCCTTGTGGAGCACTTGGTGGCCGGTAGCTTGGAGGTAAAGAAGTAGAGAAAGGAGGCATTGTTTTCTAGCATCCCTTGGAGCATTGTGGTGGTGGCCGAAACTTGGAAGCAAGGAAAGCTTTGGTGGTTTTCTTCTTGGTAGATCGTCGCTCACACGACGTCCAAGAAAAGAAGAGGAATACAATAGAAGATCAAGAGGTTGTTGCTTATAAAGAAAGGTATAACTAGTAGTTTTATTCCACATCATACTAGTTTTCTTTGTATGGATTTTGAAATATCAAACACAAGAGGCTAACGATTCTAGGTTTCAAATTTATGATTCGAGTTTATGTTTCTTTTGTTTTTTTCGATCTTGTAATTCGATTGTTCTTAATGGTTAAACTTAGGGTTACTATAAGGAGATTAAATATTGAATTTCGTTGAAAGGCTTTATCTAGGAAGTGGTGGATGCTCCCATAACCAAGAAGGCCTAGTGTCTCGCCATGTTTAACCTGGAAGTCGATCTCTGAAATTAATATTTAATCAAATTTGTAACATAGGTGGATTTGGATTAATAATGTTAAGCATCATTTGCAATCCACGTCTAAACCTCTAAGAACAGATAAGTTGAATTTGGAATCAATAATGTTAAGTTTTATTTACGATTCCAAATTTAATTTCTAAAGAACACAATAAGTTGTTCGGAATGGTTCAGGACTTGTACAAAATTTTTGTACAGGGGAACCAGTATGATATTCCGGAATAACAACCAACAATCATTGCTTCTTTTGTGGTCGCTTGAGTGATGCTTTAGCCTTCTAGAGTTGAGCTCACCCGAATCCAACTCTGGCTTTCTCCTCGAGTAGTTTTCTACTCTGGCTTCTCATCCCTCGAATACGCTGCACGCGTCCTTCTCGCTCCATCGGCGCCCTCTTCCACAACTTCTCATCCCTCAGATGCACCGTGTCCGTTGACTCGATTCCTGTGTTATCATTCTCGTCCGCTGCATCTTCTGCTTGATTTCTTACGTTCCTAAGTCCCTTCACACTCATACGCAAGACATTAAAATACGCAGAATCTAACATAACTTGATTGATCACATCAAAACCCTAGGGTACTTACACCTGTAAGTGTTATAAATCCTTTTAGATGAAATAATATTTTATTTTGTTGAACTAATATAGATTAAAATATTGAAAGTATTTTATTTTGATCATGAATCTTAGTGACACATATTTGTTAAGATTTTATTATGCACAATCTTTTGTCTTAATAAAGAGGTCATATATTATAAGATTTAAATGTGCATAATTAATTGAAATCTTATCTTAATATAAATATCATATCTTTTAATATGGTATGATTATTTTATCATATCTTTTAATATGGTATAATTATCTAGTCATGATTTGCCATAATAATAAGGAAGAAAATGATATACAGAGGAAAAAATCTTAAGAAAAATCTTATGGATAGACACATAAAGTGATGGGGCTCACAAAAGTGAAAATGCTGGGTCATTAATTTATGTGTCTATCCCTGTGCTTTTCTATGAGATTTTTTCCCTTTGAGTATCATTACTCATTAAGGAATGACTCAATGATGGTAATGACTCCCTATAAATAGTGGCCTTTAGGGTCCCTAAATATACACACCTTTTAAGAATAACAACACCATCTATAAAAGAGGTTTGGAGTGTTTAAAAGTCTCTAAAGCATTAAGCATCAAAAGGGGTGGCAAGCATTCTTCAAATATTAATGGTTGGAGGTAATAATCGATTTATTTTTTTCATATTCAGTTATCATGTTTATTTAAAAACAAGCATGATCTATTATTTCTAATAGTTAGTATTAGAGCAACTTTTACTTTCGTCTTGATATAATTATAAATCAATCAAATTTTTTTATGCAATTTTCTAATTTCTATTTTTTTAAAAACAAAAAAAATATTAGAATTTAGAATTATGAAAAATTTGCATGTACAAAATAAGCATGTATTTAATTTATGCAGCACAATCTTCAAATTTCTCTAATATGCATTGTGATATCCTCGAACTCAAGGGTGATAACTATAAAGTATGGATGGAAAGAGTTCTCCTTCATTTGAGATGGTTGGACATTGACTATGCCATAAGGAAAGACGAACCACTTGCTATTAATGATTTTAGTATTCCCAATGAGATTGACCTTTATGAAAAATGGGAGCAATCTAATCGTCTCTGTGTAATATTCATAAAGACTAAAATCTCTACTGATATTCGTGGTTCGATTGAGGAGCATGGAAATGTCAAGGACCTATTTAAGACAATTGATGAACAATTTGCAACTTCAGACAAGGCCCTTGCTAGCACCCTAATAATGGAATTCTCATCATTAAGGCTCACCAGCGTGAAAGGTGTGCGAGAGCACATCATGAAGATAAGGGATATAGATTTTATTGTCCATCTCATAACACTAGAATTGTAGAATCAAGAAATGTAAAATTTCTTGAGAATGACTTGACTAGTGTGAGTGATCATTCTCAAGACATAGTTTTTGAGAAAGATCATATTAATGATCAACCACCTTGTTCAAGTTATGAATGGACTGTCATTCACACCCCTCAAGCATAAATGAGTGTTAGACAATCAATTGAGGAGATTCCATAAAATATTGATAAAAATCTAGTCAATCAAATGGTTAATGAGGAACAATAAGGAATTGCTCAACCGATTGAACAACAAGTTTCTCAAGAGGATAACTTACGAAGATCTACTATAATAAGGAAGTCAACAATACCTAGTGATTATGTTGTGTATCTACAAGAATTGGATTTTAATGTTAGAGCCAAAAATGACCCTGAAACATTTTCACAAGCTATGAGTTGTAGTGAATCAAAATTTTGGTATGATGCTATGAAAGAAGAATTGAATTCTATGGCATCTAATGGAGTCTGGGATCTTGTCAAGTTGCCTGATAATGCAAAAACCATAGGATGCCAAAACAAAGGACTCATTGGGCAACATTGAGAGATATAAAGCAAGACTCATGGTTAAAGGATTCACTCGAAGGGAAGGAATCGACTACAAAGAGACATTTTCTCCTGTCTCTAAGAAAGATTCCTTTCACATTATTATAGCATTGGTTGCACATTTTGATTTAGAATTATAACAAATGGATGTAAAAATTATGTTTCTTAATGGAGATCGAGGGAAAGAGGTTTATATGAAACAACCAGAAGGTTTTTTCTCTAGTAATGGTGAGCACTTGGTGTGCAAGCTCATGAAATCCATATATGGATTGAAACAAGCTTCTCATTAATAGTATTTGAAATTTCATTATGTTATCTCTTCATTTTTTTTTGGAGAATGTCATGGATCAATGTATATACCAAAATTTTAGTGGGAGCAAGATTTATTTCGTTATTCTCTATATGGATGATATTTTACTTACAACCAGTGATAAGGGTTTACTATATGAGGTAAAATAATTTCTCTCTAAGAACTTTTATATGAAAGATATGGGTGATGTTTCTTATGTCATTGGTAATAAGATATACAGAGACAAATTTCAAGGAATCTTAGGCCTATTTCAAGAAACCTATATCAACAAAGTTTTAGAGAGATTTCAGGTGAAAAATTATTCACCAAATATAGGTCCCTTTGTGAGAGGTAGCAAATTCAATATGGATCAATGTCCGAAAAATGACTTTGAAAGATAACAACTAAAAAACATTCCTTATGCTTCTGCTATCAGAAACTTGATGTATGCTTAGGTCTACACTAGACTTGACATTGCATTTGATGTTGGTATATTGGAAAGATATCAAAGTAATCCGAGTATAGACCACTAGAAAGTTGCAAAAAAAATGATGAGATACCTTTAAGGGACTAAAGACTACATGCTTGTATTAAAACTAGCTAAAAATTTAGAAGTGATTGGCTACTTTGATTCAGACTACACTGGCTGCATTAATTCATGAAAATCAACTTCTGGATATATTTTTATGATAGCCAGTGGAGCTATATCTTGGAGAAGTGCAAAGTAGATATTGTCTGTCACTTCTACTATGGAGGCTGAGTTTATATCTTGTTTTGAAGTGACCTCGCATGGTATTTAGATGAAGAGTTTCATTTTGGAGCTTAAAATTATGGATTCTATTTCAAAGTCATTGAGGATATATTATGACAATTCAACTGTTGTCTTATGGCTAAGAACAATAAAAGTGATAGTTGAACTAAGCATATCGACATTAAGTATCCAGTCATAAAAGAATGTGTTAGAGATAAGATAATGGTTATTGAGCACATTAGCACTAAATTGATGATTGTTGATCCTTTGACTAAAAGCATGCCACCGTTGAAATTTAGGAATCAAGTAGAGAGGATGAGACTTGGTTCCCTTATGTAATTTTTGTTATTAGAACAATTTAGTTATCAATGAAACTCAATTATGATATTTTCTCATATTTGTGTACACATTAATTAATTTGAGAAATATCAATAAAGTTGGACCTTGAATAAAAAACATAAAGTTTATTCATTAAGATATATTGGTTGAGAAACATGATACAATGTAATACATGGAAGATAATACTCGCGTTTGGAGGACCTATCACCATGATTCATGTATAATGTACACTCATTTAGTGAATGATGAAATATATATGTGTCAAGTGAGAAAATATTAGAAATATTTTATTTTGATTATGAATCTATCTTATTAAGTTGCACATATTTGTTAAAATTTATTTATATACAATCTTTTATCTTAATAAAGAGGTCATATATTGTAAGATTTAAAAGTGCATAATTAATTAAAATCTTACCTTAATAGTGGTCTCTAGGGTTTCTAAACATACACACCTTTCAAGAATAATAATATAGAAGAGATTTAGAGTGTGGCTCTAAAGCATTAAGCGTTAAAAGGGGTGCTAAATATTTTTCAAATATCAATGACTGAAGGTAACAATTGATTTATTTTTTCACATTCAATTGTCATGTTTATTTAGAAATAAGTATGATCTATTATTTCATAAAATACAAGTACGAGACCACTAATATGCTCTTGGAGCTCCCAAAAAGTGAAACATCCCTCACGCTTTTGTTAGACTTGGACTTATTAGCAACTACGAGAATAAGAGATTTTAAAGTTTTTTAAATTGATATGAGGTATCCAGTTTATACTAATTAATTTTATAGTAATTAGTTTGATCCTATAAAATTTTTCCATCGGTCATTAAAATAAATTAGGAAATATTCGTAGCGGGTGGTTCATTAGCCCTGTATTCTTAGATTAATCGTCCATTAAAAAAAAATTATCCATTAATTCTCTAAAACTGAGTTTTACTTAATTAGATGGTTGAGAAACTAAGCATGTGTCTTATTTGTTTTATTTTATTTTATTTATTTTTGGAGGCATGGATATATAAAAAAAAAAGAAGGTAAATTGCATAGAAATCAAAATCTTTTGCTCTGTTTAGCTAATATAAAATAATGAACGGACGAATTATAATAGATCAATTTTTTGCTATTATTTCATTCGTCTGAAATCAATAAGGGAACCTAACATTTCTTCCCCTCTTCCTCAAACTCGTGGCCTGAGCCTCACTCGAATCTCTTATAGCGATACCATGACGCCAATAGTAGTGGCGGTAAGGGAACTCACGGTCTTAAGGTTTAGCTTGGCAGCCGCGAGCCACTGTAAATTTACTGGCCACACCACAATTTCTTGTTTTTTTTTCTTCTCTTTCCCTTGCTTCTTCTTTTCCCTTACTTTTCCATGCGATTTTTTTTTTCACTTGTAAGTTATTTCCTTATTCAATTCATATTGTTCACGCTAGGGGAGATCGTGGATCGGGTTGATTCGATTATTAGGATAAAAAATTATCCGGCCCTACTAGATCAGATAATACAATATCAGGACCTACATTCGACCTTATATCCGACGGTTATTATGTATTAAATATTCGACGGATTGTCAGTTATTTAGATATCCGACCCTATATCCAATAAATATAAAATAATAAAAAATAAAATATTTTAAAATGATAATAGACATTACTCATTACACGCTGTAGTAGCTAATCGTCAATAGCTCCTACAACGTGTAACAATTTATCGGCAGTAGCTACTACAACGTGTAGCAGCTTATCCGTAGTAGCTACTATAACGTGTAACAACTTATCGGCAGTAGTTGCTACAAGTAAGGGTGATCGCGGATTGGGTTGGTTCGGTTATTGGGATAAAAAACTATCTGGCCCTACTAGATCGGATAATGTAATATCATGACCCTATATCTGGCCCTATATCCGGCAGATTTTGTTTTTTTCGGTTCGGTTCAGGTAGGCATAAGCGGATTGGTCGATTTGACGAGTTGACTGCTCACCCCTAGTTCACACCATTCACTAGAGATGTATTACATGTTCTCTTTTCTCATTCTCATTTATTATTTCATCCTTTAATTTTCATTTTGATTTTCATATCTACAAGAGAATCATATATTTATATCCTATCAAATATCCTATTACCCTTTATATATATATATATATATATATATATATCTTACTATTTTATTAAAAATCCCTCCCCTTTACTAACTAACTTTGGTGAAGCCTAAAATACATTTACGTTAATGTCTTTTTTTTCTATTTACACTAAAAATAATTCCAAAATTTATTAGTAATTCCACAAGCGAAACAATCAGTAATTTAGAGTTCGAGACTCAGTTACAACGTATTATTATAAATTTTTCTCATCATTAATTTTCTATGGTTGTTTTATATAAAAAAAATATAGTTCTCTTTAGTCTCATATCTTAGATTGACAACACTATGATCAAAAAAGTTTATATAAATATTTGAGGTCTACGTTGTTAAAAAATATACTTTTCTTAGTTTTTTTTACTAAGACAAGTATAATATTAAATTAAAATAATTTTTTACATAGGGAAGCCCGTTATAGTAGTCATTATTGCATGGGTATGACGAATTTTACCCAAATAATTAATTCTTGGTTTATAAGGGTGACACTAGAAAATCTAAACAATTTAAATTTTCAAAAATATAAATAATTTATATATTATTATATTACACAATCAAGTATATATAATTAAAGAGTTGTTAGTGGGTTTTGAATTTTCTTTGGGCTTTGAGAAAAGAAAGGGAGAGACTATATGAGAAATTGGCGGTTCAAATGATTCAAAGGGTTTCCTCTGGTTCGAGTGGACAATTCTGATGAACCGGTACTTGGTTCAGCCGTTGCAGGTAAAAAATCACAAAGAAATGTGAGAATCTAAAGATGTTTCTAGAAGAAAAAACAAACATGAGATTAATTATGCCAAAGCTAAAATGCTCTAAAATAACAGAAGATATTAGGGCATATACGTAATTCCGTCCGGTCCTTGGGGTGCACCCCACTTCAACAGCGCACCCTCGCGAACGACCATCGCAATCTTTTCCTTTCCCTTGTAGGACTTGCCTGGGTCCCGTGTAGCTTCGAATAGGAAAAGAGGGTATTCGAATTGAGGGCGCGTCCGGAGGCTTATATTTGGGTCTATATTTATTCCAACTAATAAACAGAAAAATAAGAAAATAAATTAAATAAAGAGTTTCCAGGGATCGAGATCGTCACCCATAAAGTGTCCGCATCGCAGGCAAGGAGGAGGCGGCCTCTGCCAAGCCCGCCGCCGCGCTCCCATTTGCTTCTTCGCGGCGGCGCCGCCCGAATCCCTTCCCTCCTCTCACGTCTACCTCCTCTCTCTCATCGCGGGAGTCCTGCCATGCGCATCCGCAAATGCGCCGCTCGGCTGCTGGGCACTGTCTGCGCCGCCTCCTTCTCCTCTCCTACTCCGCCGCCGACGCTGCCGCCGCAGCACCCGCGGGCCGCCGATGATGCCTTCTCATCCGACGGCTGCGGGATTCTCTGCGAGCTGAATCGCTCCCCCTGGGACGACCTGATGTGCCTCGACCTCGTAGCGGCTTTCGACCAGGTATGGCCTATCGATCCGCACTTGTCGCGGTCCTCTTCGTTTAGCTCCGAAGGAGCTTCATTTCCGCTTCTGAACCAGCTCGAAAGATCTAAATTCGGATGGCTTCGGCTCTATTTAGCTCCTCGTCGCTTAAATATCGCTTCCTCCAACAGTTAGGGTTTCCTATTCCTTGCCTCCCACCTTTCTCCCTAAACCTGGGATTGAACCCTAATTAATATACAAGCAGTAGCTGAGTCGATGCCCTGAAGTGAATTCGCTTAGCTATCCGCGTCCACTGGACAACTAATTACCCTCCGCATTTATAGATTCGGCAAAGGAAACCCTAGCTAGTTGCTTCTCATCGATCTCAATAGTGCTAAGTTTTCCCAATCTCATTCCTGATTCAATCTCTGTGATTCTTGGTGGGTCTCTGCCACTGGATCGGTGCAACGATTCGACCTAACTTACTCCAAGTATTGGCAGGATGAAGAGGAGGAAGACGGCGAGGGCATTGTGGGGAATGCAGTGAAAGCAGAAGCGGGAGAGGACACGGGTATTCTTGGAAATCACCTAAAAAATGACGCCGACTCCACTGCCACTGTCGAGCGGTATGCTTCTCCCTGACCTAACCCTCGACTTCTCTCCCTCCTCCTCCTCTTCCAAAAGGAAAAGCTTTTTTTTTTTTCCTTTTCTTGGCAGCGAGGAAGCAAGGAAGGAGCCCAAGAAGAAGAAGAAGAAGGAGAATGAGGAGAAGACCGGCGCGAGATGCAAGAAGAGCGACGGAAGGGGGTGGCACTGCAAGCGGCTGGCGCAGCACCCGCATTCCCTCTGCAGTTACCATCTCGCGCAGCTCCGGTCATACAATGCCAGCAAGGTCGAGGTAAGCAAGGAAAACCGCGCGGGGAGGAAGAAGCAGGCCGACCTATTATCCGGTGGCGCTGCCGATGACTCGAACTTCTACTATTACTACTCCGGCTTCGGCCCTTGGCGCGGGAAGACTAGAAGCAGCGGCAGTCGAAGTGACCATATCTGTGTTCGCGGCTTTGCCCTCGAAGATGAAGACGACAAGGAGGAAGATAGAGAGGATAATGGGATCGTACACGAGGTTGCAGCCGTGACGATTGCTGGTGGGGATGAAGAGGACAGCGACGTCGACAACAACGGAGGCAGCGGTGGTAATCGGGAAGATAACACGTCGAGGAACGCCAGTAATCGTGGCAATCATAAGAGCTACAAGAAGAGAGGAAGGAAGAGAATGAAAGCTAGATCGCTCAAGTCTTTGCTTTGACTGATAGACGATCATTTGTAATTGGACATGCACACTTGCATGCGTAGAATATTTGTGCCTGCATGTCATGGGCCTGGTACAGACACGGCTGCAACATTTAACCAGCAGAGCCCATGGATAGCTGAATTTGGCCCGCAAATATAGACGTGGATTCTTCAGATATCTTAGTCCACACACACGCACAAAAGAATAGCTAAATCTTCCAAAATATGATTTTAGATAATAAAATAAAACCATCTCGGACTACTAAGGTTTGCATTAGTGTATCATGTCGTCTGTACAAACATCATCCCTTGGATACATTTCTTTTCTCGTCTGAGGGGGGCCTTCAAAAACACATTTTGTTTCAGTACCCGCCAAGACTTTCTGCAACATAAACGTCAACGAAAAACACTAGAAATTATCAGACTACCCTTGGTTTATTCTCCTCAAGTCGATCACGACTACGCTTATGTTATCAGTGGCATTCCGTGCCAATGCAAGCCTTGCCAAGAGCGCCGCTGCGAGAGAGCAGCGTGAATCGGATGGTTGCTTGTTCTCTGCATCAGATGCTTGTTCTTTCTCTGGACCGCCAGCTTCATCCCCACCACCTATTCCACTGAGGATCTCGGAATCCTTTGGTGGATCAGCTTCTGCCAGACACTGTCGAGCCACATTGCACGCTACCTCATTAGGTATGACGTCCCATAGCCCGTCGCTCGCAATGATTAAGCACTCATCTTCGGGAGATCTATCCAACACGCAGATCTCCGGCTCGGATGTCACAAAAGCTTTCAGGTACTTGTCTCCTGATGTAACAAAATCATCATGTGAAACAATTAAAAGCATACAAGCACATCGATGGCATGAATTAAACAGGAAATCAGCATGTGAAGAATCTACAAATCATTCCCCATATGATGCACGCCAATTTCTAAAGATCTCTAACAATGTCTAATCTCTCACAAGACTGAGACTGAGCACGACAAAGCAAGTAGAATCAGTTCTAGAATTCAGCAATTGTTGTTGGGTTCACTGAGCCAAAGCCAATTTATTAGGCTCAGTTAGCCCTATCGTATCAAATTAATATTAACTTAGACTTTTCATAAACATTGCTATGGTTGAAATTTCATGACAGCTGAGACTTTACCTGTTGCACTTGTCGAGAGCCCAAAAGATACTACGGAGTGAAGTTAAAGGCGATGGGAGTCTAATAGACTTAATAGAGGAAAGAAATTTTTCTTCAATTTTTTTAATACCCCACGAGCACAAGAGGTGTTGTCAATTTTTTGTATTGCTGAGATAATTTCAGAAAAGATTGAAAAATATCTTGCAAAATGTGCGGTGGATTTGCTTAAATTTCATTATACCTATTTACTAGATACTTGGGATTCTCTTAGTGATTGTAACTCGTCTTTTGTTATATTTGTACTATTATATATACCAAGATAGATGAATATTCCATCATATGAACTTGTGGCAGAGATCATTCTACATTCCATAGACTAGATTTAGATGTATAAATATATGAGTTAAGACATTAGAGACTAGTAAGCTATGTTGAAGTAGTCTGCAAACCCATCTAGCAGTACTAGAGGCCCTGATCCCAAAAAGTGATATCAAAGTTGAGGTCACCTACTTTTGTAGTAGACTTTGTATTAGGAAAAACAATATGCAAGACATCCAATTCTTTTAGACAAGCAACATGGACTTTAGTGAACAATAGAGTTGATGCGGAGGTTAGTAATCTTGACTCGATCAACATAGACTCCACGTAGAAAGCCCTTGACCTAGTCGATGTAGACTCTATGTGGCATCCCTTTGGCTCGGTCAAAGGAGGTCCGGGTCATTTGAGTCCCAGGGTACATTTGGATTGATGTAGTCGGGATAAGAATTAGAGCCATCACAGGAAAAGGACGCCTTTGTTTCTAAGGTATTTGCTCCAACCTCCAAAGGTATGCACAATTAACCACAAAACCACTATTATACTATTCTCCGTTCTTTTCTCCAACCCTACCCTGACTTGAGTGTCAAAGGGGTCATGCCAAGGTACGTCTTGACCCCCTTCTAATCCCATGTTAATCATTTCCAGAGAGGACAAGGCCCTTGGGATCTTGTTGGTTCTCAGCGAACACTAGTTTAATCTGCAAACAACTAACTTGTCAAAGCTGACTCATCGATAGTTGACTGATCGACAGCCGACCTGACGATAGCCGACCCATTAGAATTCAACTTGTCGAAGACAGGCCCGATTAAAGGACAGAAGTCGTTGCATCAAGAAGTCAAACTGAGACAACTCGGCAAGGAGTTGACCTGTCCTCCGTTCTCAAATTGGAACAAAAGTGTTTTATGTTCAAAGGCCTGATAAGAAGTCCATTTTTCTTTTCCTCTTAGTTATTGATATATCAAATATTCATTGATACAATAGGAGTTGTAATGTGCATGACAAAAAAAAAGGCATTATATATTAAAGAGAGTGACTAAAAAGAAAAAACAGGCAAAGAAGTTAATACCAATACCATTAGATTAAGTCTTACAAATAATGTCATGTATATGGTGGCAATAAGATTTTACATTTGTGCAAAGTCTGAAGGCATGTCACATGGTGACAATTTAATTAACAAGATACATCTCAAAAGGCAGCTACATAAGTAACATATGATAGATGACAAGGACTTGAAAGGAACATATAACTTTGTTGCTAGGTTGTGGATAACTAAAATGGAGATCTCAGGTGAAAATTTAGTGTTGATATCCATAACTTTGTTGCTTAATTATATTTCCTGTGAAGACTCTTTTGATAGGTTAAAGAGGTGAGTTCACTCTTTAGGCGATGAATGAAGCTATTGTATATATTGCTCAAGTAGAAATTGTCATTTCAAATTTGAGTAAATATACACTAATTAAACAGAGCAAGAACAGAAAGGAACAAAACCATTGGGATGAAGATAACCTACAAATATAAACAAGTATTTTCTATGACAAACATTAGAGAAGTTGCAAAATCTTGAATAATCAATGAGGTATTTATTGAATTTTATGAGGAATCAATCATAATCAACTTAGACTAGAAGAGATCAGCAAAGTTAATGTAAAATTGCTCAATTCAACTGTATGCTTCTTTGTATTAAGATATTTAGTTTGTGTGTGAACTTGTATATCTGTACTAGACATTTCAAAATTACAAAAAAAGATGTATATGAATACCCTAATGAACAATTACAAGTTTTTAACAAATTGTTCGTAAACAATGTTAATGTACAGGAATAGTAATAGGACGAGTTCTCAAATTTCTATACCTTCCCTTTCTTGATTATTTTTCATCTCATGGGATATTGATATTTGGCCGGCTAAAAATATATTATAATTAGACAAATTGAAATTGAACTCCAACTAATATAACAAAAAATAATTGGATACTTTAAATATCATTAGTGAATTGACTTTGTATCAGTTAAATGGGGGAACACCACTCAGGTGGTTGACCCAAAATATGGCTTGATAATGATCTCATGAGAATGAGATACATGTAACTAGCATGTTGCCTTAGTGATGCAAACTGAGGAATGTTTATTACCTTGAATGTATATAGTATAGTGGATGTATTAAAGATTTCTCAATTGCACTTGCATTGATAGTTACCATCTATATTGTATTTCGACTTGGATGATTGTAAATCTATTCAAGACCGATGATTTAGAGACCATTTTTAGGTCAAATATGCTTTGAGGGTCGACCTATTCATGTCTCTCCTTGGTGGAATATAAACATTGGTGCCCCTAATGCGTCACTTTCAATAGATATCATCTCTATTTTTGTTTAGTATAATCCCTCACATTGCTTTCATCACCACCTATAACTTGCACAAATGAACTAGGAACCATATTGCTCCATTCCCACTTTAAATATACCACAATGGTGTATTATGAGAACCAATCATCTTTCCCTCTAACATTGCTTAATGGCTGGCAACAGTAGTGCCGCTACTTCAGTCATCCACAAGTGCTGTCACCTCCTTTATTATTGAGCAGGATCATTGTCTTACTTTTAGCTCATCTCAAACTCGATCAAGGTTTTCACTAGTTATTTGTTGATCTTAATCCAATAAGGTTCATATCTAAGCTAGCTGATCACCACAATACACCCTTGTGAGTTGTATCATTACTTCCAAGCATACCCACAATTCCGTAAACCTAAAGATGCCAAAGAACGTCGATGGTGACTATGAAATACAATAGAAACAAGAAGAGTCTGAAAATACAAGGTAGGAGTGATCATATTTTTAAAATCCCCAAGCTAGCAATTAAAATTGACCATGTCTTGTAACTAGCACAATCCAATTCAATGGTTCAATAGTCCAATTATTTAATATATTATACACATGAAGAGTATCATTGAATGCTCATTAAAGATTTTTCAGAGTTTTGCTTATTTTCATAAATAAGCGAATGAATAAATGATCATACACTAATCTAAAGGTCTAGTTGAAAAAAAGTAGCCCCCGGGACTATGGTGCAGAGGTAGGGCATTCAAGTTGTCATCCAGGCAACCATGGTTCGAGCCTCAGCTATGGCGAATTTGCAGGAATTTTTCCTCCAAATGGGGCACGCAACTAAAAGATGTTGGGCTCCTGGGCTGCCCGCTACGAGCGCTTCCCGATTTTTTCTGGTAACCGGTTGGAAACTTCCGTGGGACCGGGCCGGTCACCTCAGGCTCGACGTTACCAGCCTGGTTAATCATTTTTTTAGTTGAAAAAAAAAAGTAGCACATCAAAACAATCTTAAAGTTTTTCATTAATGAGATAATGAAGATGCTAGTTAAAAAGAAAGTAGCACATCAAAACATTTTCAGAGCTTTTCATAAAATGTGAGGATGAATAAAGATGATATAGCAATCTCAAGATCTAGTTGAAAATAAAGTAACACATTAAACATCATGCAATATAAGCATTACCAAAACATTAAGTGGGCAATGTTGTTAAATAAGTAGAGGACAAGTATATTAGTTCAGTATGGAATAGAATGAAATACCTAATTAATGCATATCAGAACTCAATTATTAAAAACTAAATAAACTTGATAAAAGTTGATAATTGAAGTGACCCAAATCAAACCAAGTTTTAATCCTACATGACAATTAGACTTATACAACACCCACCCATATATAAACAACTAAAGCATTGCATTTAAACATTCACCCTTTCTCACATCTCCCAATTGTCACTCCATCAACACACTATTGTATGTTTTTAATCACAATGTTGATGTGTCTAAGATGAATGATCTCAAAATTGACAATGCATATTGAATTGGGCTTTTATGAGAGATCAGAGTGGGCAAGTGGGCACAAGGGTTCACACTATAATCACAAGATTTAACCATTGTTGCCTTGGAAGTTGATGCCAAAAATGTATATTGTAAGAAAAGTGATGTAGTTGCAAACGAACTAAACTAGTACATATGTTGAGAGCAATATTTTGCGAAAAAAGCAAATTGAAGGTTACCTTTCCATTTATACCACGTCTTTACTGTGCGCTTGAAATTCAACAATTGAATTGAAATTGAGTGGGCAATGCCATGGAGTCTAAAGACATCGAGTTGAAGTAAACAAGACTATACTAGGCCAACATTAGCTAACTCAGCTCAAATGTTAAATATTATCACTTCACGTTTCACACCACTAAGTGAGCATCTCAAGAATTGCTTTTAAATCTGAATAGATTTAAGTAATCTGACTAAAGAGTGTCCTTTACGATTTATGATAGCATAAATTCCATAAAATTGAGATAACAAACCATCTTATACTTTCATCAAGTACCATCATTCAACTATATTATTCGGTTTGTTGGTCATGCTCCTTGCTTTTTTGTCTGTTGGCTGATGTTTCATATGAGACTTCTAACCTATGATTAAATTGGATAAAAATAGCTGTGCCTTGTGAAAAAAATGAAAAATGCTTCTGAGTCAATGTGTCATCTATTTTATGAATGTGACAACTCAACATTGGTTTGAAATCAGATCGCTGCAAATATATGATTTGAGTAACAGAAGAGCCTTTGGGTTAGAATCATGACAATGTAGCAAGTTATCTGTTGCTATGACGAACTCTCTGTACATATGGTATATTTTGAAGAAAAGAAATGAAAGGATCTTTCCAAAAATTGGATAAATTGCATGAGCTAGTGGCAGCTCGTATCCTTCTAGATGTGGAGGTTAAAATGCCTTTCCTAACAGGAAAACTGCATCCTGCTGAATCCCTGAGGCTTTATGACTGTACCAAGTTTGGGGCGCTAAATTTATTGTCATTCCAAATCTGGAGTTGGCTGCTTTAGTGATGAGTTGTAAAGGCTATTTGTTCTCTGAACTATTGAGATTGTAGTTACTTTAGATCAAAATGCTGAACATTTATTGTTCTAGAAATCTGTTTTGGATAACAGATTATTTTGAGCTGATGAATGAAATTTCAGATACTGAACTTTAAAATTGCATTTTTTTTTTTTTTGTTCCAACTTGGATGCTGAAACATGAACTTCCTTTAAAAAATAAACAGGGCATTGATAAGGGGCTGAAGGATTTTCTTGGGAGCTTATGGCAAGATGAAAAGGTCGCATAAATGAAGGTTTTCAGTTTGAAATTTTGAATGTTTGGAAGAAAAATATCCAGAAGACTAGAAAGAAAAATATCCAGAAGACTAGAAAATCCTCAGAAGACTAGAAAAGGAAATGAACTTTATTATTAAAGGAAGTTGATTAAAAGATATGTTTTATATTCTTTTTCTTTCTAATTCTTTTGTATGACATCTTTGTCTTTAAAATATGCCTTCTAACCCTCTTGGTTTCCTACACTCACATATTGTGAGTGACCCTTGTGAGACAATGCATTTGAAATGTTGGAAAGAGCAAGTTGATACATGGTTCGTCGGAACGGATGTGGAACGGCCGTCGAACGAGCGTTTTGGCACGGGAACACCTCATCCCATGTCAAATTTCTAGTAAATAACATTGGTTGCTATGGGCCGGCATTCTTGGGCGTTATAACGGCAAAAAAAAGGGCATAGAATAGAACGAAATGACTTGGAACGAACCTTGGATTCTTCTTTTAGTGTTTTGTTGCATTTAAGGCAGATTTGACCTTGTTTTGATTTTTTTTTAATGTTTTGTTTGTATTTAAAGAAAAAAAACAAATTTGATATGTGGATCACATCACTATCTTTATTTTTCAGTATTTTGCAAATAATGTAAGACTATCGATCTACCATACATAAACATATTGAAATTTGAATATATTCATTTTTGACTTATGGCCCCGTTTGATTTTTTTCTATCATCATTCCAATATATTTTTTTCTATCATCATTCCAATATATTTGACAAACAAACCTGTTTATTCAAATATTTTGGTTTAATCTACTAAGTTATTAAGAATTCTTTATTTTTATGTAGCTCAAAAATATAATATTAGCTATATATTTTTATCATATAAGCATGATTATAACCATGTTATTAGTTAAATAGGAATGTAATGCAATTTTTTATTAGAAAGATTAGGGTATGATTATCATTTATTTTTATTGTCTTGTTTAGTGTTTTAGGCACATCCATAAATTGTTAGCACATCATTAATTATTTTTTTAGAAAATATATTAAAATAAATTGAAAATTATACTCGTAATTACTAATAAATTTGAGATCGATTTAATCACACATGATACTCAAGGAGAATATAATGAAGATTTGGTTCCCTCTCCATCACTCTTCGTGGTATTAACTTTGACAAGATATAATTTACATTGTATTTTCTCATTATGTTATTATTATATGCTAATTATGTAATGATGTATTAATTTTTTATGACTTCATATATTTTATTTTTTATTACTAATGTAATTTATACATTTATTTAATTTTTTTTTTACGAATTCTCTATTTTTTATTTTTTTTACAAATCCACATCCTAAATGTTCCGTGAAATGATATTGGAACCGGAATGGTAGAATCCATGATAGCCGCCACAATCGTTCTTGCGAACCTTGTTTAAGATTATCACAAGTTATCTTTGTAAGTACTCAGTAATGGTTTTGATATGATCAACCAAGTCATGTTAAATCCTGTTGTTATTTTGATACCTTGTATCTAAGTGTGCATGAAGGAAGTCGAGCGAAAGACACAGCTAGCGAGAAGGACGACGCAGGAGAGAGCCGATGGGCTAGGTGCATCCGAGAGACGAGGCGCTGTAGAAGAGTACGCTAGCGGATGAGAAGGAGGCGCGTAACATTTCATAGGGATGAGAAGCTGGAGCATAAGACTGCTTGAGAAGGTCGAAAAATGGGTTTGGGTGAGCCCTATTCTGGATAGCCAAAATCACCCCAAGCGAGCGGAGCAAGAGCGGAAGACCCAAACGAAAAGTCAACTTGAAGTTGACTGTGGTCCGGGCACCCGGAGCTATTTCGGGCGCCCGGACCAGTCTAGTTCAGCCGAGACGCCTCACCAAGGCCCCCCTGTGTGAAGGCGGTCCGGGCGCCTGGACTAGAAATTTTATCCAGACCCATTACGTCATCATCCGTTGCGATGCGGATAAAATTTTATCTACACCCAGGCGCCCAGAACCCTTTCAGGTGCCCAGATCTGGCCTATAAATGCAGCCCTGATTTCTGTAGTTAGAACAACACTTGAAAAATGACTTCTATTCTTGTTCTACTACTTTTGTGAGTTGTCAATGTTGTAAAGAGACTACTCCGACTTCATTTGTCTAGGATTAACAATCCTCTAATTACAAACCTAGTAAATTCTCTTGCCTCTACTTTTTAATTTATGCATTTACGTTTTGTTTTTATACAAGTATTTTCTTAATTTAGTTTGAAATGTCGAGAAATGCTGATTTTGATTTTCAGGGCAATTCACCCCCCCCTCTTGCCTGCTGCCAGGGGACCAACAATTGGTATCAGAGTCAGGACGCTTTAGAAGGACTAACCATCGACCGAAGCAAAATTGATGGTCGGACCAAGCCTTATCCCACCAAAGTTCAAGGGGGAGTTCGCACACTAGAAACACCAAATGGAGGTATTCCTAAAAACCGACTTAGAAATTCTTTTAATAATTAAGTACGATTTTACAGTTCCAAAAGATCAACAAGGCGTAGAGAAAGAAGAATATCTTTGAACGAAGAAGGAGCAAAGTGATTTCATAGCCAGCAGTAGAGAGGAATATCACTTATTAAGTATATTATCGCCTCAAGAAGTAAATTGCATCGGAAGCTACACATCGACAAAAGGCCTCTGGGAGAAGTTCCTGGAACTCCACGAAGAAACATATGAAGCAAAACTAACATGACGGGACATTTTTCGGAACAAGCTAACGAGCATCCGTCTAGAGAAAGGTGAGAAGGTAGCTGAACTACACACAAAGATCGAGGAGTTGATCACGGACTGGTCAACCTCGGTGAAACGGTAACCAACCGGGACTCGGTACGCTACGCACTCAACGCTTTTCCCAGGACTCCAGAATGGACCTCGATCCTATTACATCTCGAAGAATCTGGAGGTAAGTACCCTAGAGAAACTCTTTTCTACTTTATAATTATATGAAACCAGATGTGTAGGTACAACAAAAGAATCAAGCCGAAATCTGGCACTAAAATCCACCAAAAAGGATGAACCCGAGTCAAACTCAGATTTGGAAGGAGACCAAGAAGCTTATATGGTAAGAAAATTTAGAAAAAATTTTAAATCTAACAAATTTAAAGAAATGCAGAACAAAAAAAAATCTAAGAAATAGAAGAAAGGTTCAATGCTACCAGTGCCAAAAAAGACACATAAAGGAAGACTACAAGAAACTCAAAAAGGAAATAGACAAGAGGCCCAAGCAAAACAAGCACAAGAATCTCAAGGTCACTTGGGACGAAAGCTCATCATCCGAGTCAGAAATAGAAGCATACGCTGGTCTAGCATTGATGGCTAACCACAAAGAGCAAAGCACCTCGAAAGCCAGCATCGATGAAGGGGGAGCGACTTCAGACGAATACAGCGAGGCAGGGGGAGAATCAAGCTTTAGATCTGACATGGTAAGTGAGGTATGCCTCTTACTAGGGGTGTAATCGAGTCGAACTAAGCCGAACTCTTGAATGTGTAAGTTTGGCTCGTTTATAATCAAGTCAAACTTGAGGTTTACTTAACGAATATATTCATGGCTCACGAGCTTATTCGAGCTAAATTTAAATATTCATTAAAAAATTAAATTATATATTTAGAGAAAATTATAATATTCTTATTAAAATTTATAATTTTATTCTAATAAATAAATTTAATATATTTGTCTATATGTTTCACAAGTAGAGTGTAAAATCTATAAATTCAATATCAAAACTATTATTTTTTTATTTAAAAGTTGATTCATGAGTTTAACAAACATGTTCACGAGCTAACGAACCGAATATTATGAAGCTTGAGCTTGATTTGTTTATCTTAACGAGCCTCATTAAACAAGCGCAAACGAGCTTTTATCGAATCGAGTTTCGAATAGCTCATGAGCGGCTTAGTTCATTTACACCTCTACCTCTTACCACCTGATCAACTGTATTTCGACATTAAATCAATGGCAAAATCAATGCACAAATTGAAAACTAAATATCACAAATTAAAAAATAAAAATTTAATTGAAAATGTCAATTTGAAAGAATAAATAGAAAATTTAAAATGTTCAAATTTTTCTACTTCAAATTTTAGGAATTATAAAGGATTAAATTGGTATTATAGATTTCACAAGGGTCAAATCTAAAAAATAATAAAAACATGCATCCCTAGAAAATATTTGATTAACCTAATAGGAAGTGATCTTGTCTGAAAGCTGAATCAACGGACGCTGGGCACGTGACGCTCTCCGAGTTGCTGACGTAGATCTACGACCGGTCGCACGGCGCTCCGACGAACCTGCAAAGAAATCGGGCCGGGAAGGGGTTCCCGGCGACGATCCTCCGACGCTCAAGTCAGGTAAGTGGGCAACAAAGAAGTGGCTCCGAATATGCTAGCATGCGTACCTCCGATGAAGTGCAAGG
Organism: Zingiber officinale; assembly: GCF_018446385.1. Taxonomy (NCBI): domain Eukaryota; kingdom Viridiplantae; phylum Streptophyta; class Magnoliopsida; order Zingiberales; family Zingiberaceae; genus Zingiber; species Zingiber officinale. Next base: position 121,116,521 of record NC_055989.1, read on the forward strand.
CTCCTTATATAGGGCTGGGGAGGAGCTCATGCACACATATCGAGACGAATACGTGTCCTCAGTCCATACCCCAGCATGGGCTTGTCAGAAGAGCATGCCTGACGCCATACTGCTACAGTCCGAGCACCTCCATGATGGGACATTAGAACATTCCGGTCTAAGATTCCGTACATGGCTTGTCCTCCGAATATGCCTACTGTCAGAGGATGTTTCTTTGTTCTTGTCTTCTGTTCAAGGCGAGGGTCCAGCCGTTCGACCGTACCGTTACGTCCGACCGTCCCTAAGTACGAATCTGCTCAGGAGAGTCTCGCTCGTGTGCTCGGCTGCGTCTGTCAGTTGCTGCTTTATGCCTATGCTGAGCGGACCGTCAGTCCGCCACGTGTCGGTCGGACACAGGGCGCATTTAAGAAAGGCGTGCTCAGCTTTAATTATAAAGATTTGACACAAATTCCAACGTGATATCGAAGAAGGCATCCATGGAATAACGCCGAACGGGCATGACAGAAAAGAAGAGCCGAGCGGAAGAGCATTCCATGGGCTGGTTCAACGAGCGTTATTCAATCAGACCGGCGGTCCAGTCAGTCGGACTTCGCCTCCTTCGACTAGACTTGAAGAGAAGGCAAGTGATCCGGTGATAAGGATGGGGACCCCCTTTTCTGAAGGAAGTCAAAGCCACGTGGCGACCCAAGGCCAAGAGGCCGATCGGGAAAGAGGTGCCGATCGGCCTAGAGGAATATAAGCAGAGGCACATAGCCCGACAAGGAGTTGGGTTTCCGACGCTCAGGGTGAAGAAGCTCGCCTGTCCGAGCGGACGGTCCGCTCAGCATAGGCATAAAGCAGCAACTGACAGGCGCAGCCGAGCACACGAGCGAGACTCTCCTGAGCAGATTCGTACTTAGGGCCGGTCGGACGTAACGGTACGGTCGAACGGCTGGACCCTCGCCCTGAACAGAAGACAAGAACAAAGAAACATCCTCTGACAGTAAGCATATTCGGAGGACAAGCCATGTACGGAATCTTAGACCGGAATGTTCTAATGTCCCATCATGGAGGTGCTCGGACTGTAGCAGTATGGCGTCAGGCATACTCTTCTGACAAGCCCATGCTGGGGTATGGGCTGAGGACACGTATTCGTCTCGATATGTGTGCATGAGCTCCTTTCCAGCCCTATATAAGGAGCCTTGCACTTCATCGGAGGTACGCATGCTAGCATATTCGGAGCCACTTCTTTGTTGCCCACTTACCTGACTTGAGCGTCAGAGGATCGTCGCCGGGAACCCCTTCCGGCCCGATTTCTTTGCAGGTTCGTCGGAGCACCGTGCGACCGGCCGTAGATCTACGTCAGCAACTCGGAGAGCGCCACGTGCCCAGCGTCCGTTGATTCAGCTTTCGGACAGGATCAGGAAGGAACCTATATTGGATTCCAAAATCATGTTTAATTAATTTGTGCATATTTCTAATTTTAATTTGTTTTAATATTTGCCTTTTAATTACCTAATATGCTAAAATAAATTCCTTTATACAACTTTTGAAAAAGAGGACTTAATTTCCTATCTCTAGAAAATTTTCTAATTTTTTTTTTGACCGTTGTATTTTATGATTTGTTTTTCAAATATTATAGTTTTCAATTTAAAAAAAAATTGCACAGATATTTTTACTTATAATATTCTTTGCCCAACAAAATAATTTTAAAGTATTTTGATTTTTTATGAATTGTTTAGATAAATGCTAACTTTAAAATAAAAAATTCTTGAATACTTAATTTTCAAAAAAGTAATTTTTCTGCAAATATACGTACACATTTACATTCTCAGAAATTTTCTCAAGATTTTCTGAACCTCTAAACTATTTTTGAGCATTTTTTTAATGAAAATTCCTCCTATAGTAAATAAATCATCACTGCTTAAATTAATGTCATTTTTTATGAAAATTTTATTCCTACTTTCGATGTGTCCGGTTAACCTTTATAAAAATGTCTAGAATTTTTCAACAAATAAACTAAATTTTAGAATTTTTTGTTTTAAATTACTTTTTAATCACAAAAATTAGAATTTCGAGTATTAATTTTTAAAAATTTTCATAAGTCACTGTTTTTAATTTCGAGTATACAATCCTTAGACTTTAATTTCAACTTATTTGAGTAAAACCCCTATTTTTAATGTGATCAAAGGGGGAGAGTTAGAAGTTAAGTTTAAGGGGAGGTATATTTTTCAAAATATTGCATATCCACTGCTCTGTTTCAAAACTTGCAATTTCATTTAATGTCTTATCTTGTTTTACCCTAATTTAACTTGGGTTGATCCACATCAAAAAGAAGGAGATTGTAAGTACCCCGTGATGGTTTTGATATGATCAACCAAGTCAAGTAAGATCTGTTGTTATTTTGATATCTTGTGTCTAAGTGTGTAGGAACTTAAGAGCATAGGAAGTCGAGCGAAAGGCACAGCTAGCGAAAAGGATGGCATAGGAGAGAGCCGACGGGCTCGATGAGTCCAGGGGACGAGGCGCTGTGGAAGAGTACGCTAGCAGACGAGAAGGAGGCGCACGACGTTTCTGAGAGACAAGAAGCTAAAGCGGAAGACTACTCGAGAAGGCCCAAAAATGGATTCGGGTGAGCCCTATTCTAGATGGTCGAAATACTAAAGCGAGCAGTGCCGGAGAGGAAGACCCGAATGAAAAGTCAACTTGAAGTTGACTGTGGTCCGGGCACCCAGAGCTATTCCGGGCGCTCGGACCTCGGGCGCCCGGACCAGTCTGGTTCAGCCGGGGCGCCTTGCCAAGGCACCCCTATGCGAAGGCGATCCGGGAGCCCGAAACCCTTCCAGGTGCCCGGACCGAAAATTTTATATAGGCCCGTTCCGTCGTGATGTGTTGCGACGCAAATAAAATTGTATCCACATTCAGACACCCAGAATCCTTCTAAGCGTCCGGATCAGGCCTATAAATGCAGTCCTGATTTCTATAGTTAGAACAACACTTGAAAAATGGCTTCTATTCTAGTTATACTACTTTTGTGGGTTGTCAATATTGTAAAGAGGCTACTTCGCCCAAAAGACACTTGAGTGAACTTCATTTGTCTAGGATTAACAATTCTCTAATTATAAACCTAGTAAATTATCTTGCTTCTGCTTTTTAATTTATGTATTTACGTTTTGTTTTTATACAAGTGTTTTCTTAATTTAGTTTGAAACGTCAAGAAACGTTGATTTTGATTTTTAGGACAATTCACCCCTCTCTTGCCGGCCGCCAGGGGCCAGGGGACCAACAATCTTTTTCCTGACTTCTAAGAATTTCATTGTCATCACAATGGTCGTTTTCTGAGGCAAAAGGTAAAACCATCACCTTGATGACCCCTCCAAAACAATCCCACACTTCCTAGAAGGAAGTAAATCACGGGGGCACAATGCCCATTGTCTTGATAGAGATGTTAAAGAAGTTCATATACAACTTCTTTGACAAATATCTTTGTGAATGTTTTAAAACGCCCAATGATCCTATCATGTTCTGTGTTTCATAAGCTTAAAACAACACACAATATAGGTTTTATCAAGAAAATTTCTTAGTAACTTATCCCGGGTTCGCAAGAACAGTCATGGCAACTGTCACGGATTCTATTGTTCCAGTTTCAATATCATTTCACGGAACGCTCACAATGTGGATTTGTAATTTTTTTTTAAAACAAGAATTAGCAAAAAATTTAAATAAATATATATATTACATTAGTTTAAAAAATAAAATATACGAAGTCATAAAAAATCAATACATCAATACATAATTATCATACAATAATAATGAGACATACAATGAAAATTATACCTTCTCGGAGCTAATACGAAGAGTGATGGGGAAGAACCAAATCTTCATTATATTCTCCTTGAGTATCATGCTGATTAAATTAATCTTAAATTTATTAGTAATTATGAGTATAATGACAATCATTTTAATTTTCAATTTCTTTTTAATACATTTTCTAAAAAACTAATTAATGATGAGTTTGAGGATGTGCCTAAAATACTAAACAAGACAATGATAATAAATGATAAACAATCATAACCTAATCCTTCACTTCAAAGACTGCATTACATTTCTATTTAAGTAATAACTTGATACAATCATGCTAATATGATAGCAAATATTTTATTTTTGAACCACATAAAAAATAAAGAATTCTTAATAACTTAATAGATTAAACCGAAAAAATCAAAAACTTACCTTAACCAAGATTGTTTGCCGAATATGTTGGAAATGATTATAAAAGAAATCAAACGAAGGAGCTCAGCCACTGACCGTAAGCGAAAAATGAATATGTTCAAATTTCAATATGTTTATGCATGTTAGATCGGTAGTCTTGCATTATTTGCAAAATGCTGAAAAAAAGCTAGTGATGTGATGCACATATCAAATGCCTTTTTTTCTTCTTTGAATAACAAAAAACATTAAAAAAAAAAAAGCAAAGCAAAATCAAATCTACCTTGAATGCAAACAAAATAGTAAAAAAAAATTCAGTAAGTTCCAAGCCATTTCGTTCCATTCCATGCCTTTTTTTTTGCTGTTATAACGTCCAAGAACGACATCCCATAACGACTAACGTTATTTATTAAAAATTTGACATGGCATGAAGCGTTCGCGTGGTGGAATGCCCGTTCCGGTCGTTCCACATCTATTCTAATGAACCATGTATCAATTTGCTTTTCCCAATATTTTTGCATTGTTTCACTAAGGTTTCTCATATTCTGAGTGCAGGAAACTGAGTTAGAAGAGATATTTGAAAGACAAAGATGCCACACACAAAAATTAGAAAGAAAAAGAATAGACCCATTTCCTTTTCTAGTCTTCTGAGTATTTTCCAATCTTCTGAATATTTTTCTTCCAAACATTCAAAATTTCAAATTGAAAAACCTTCATTTATGCCACCTTTTCATCTAGCCATAAGCTCCCAAGAAAATCCTTCATCCCTACACCATGAGTTGATACGTCACTTCAGAAAATCTAAAAACTTCAAAGGTGAGGACTCGAAGCCTAGATGATTCGTGAAGGCCCCGACTAGATATGCATCCTTTGAATTTTGGATAAGGTCCTTTGACATTCAAGAAAACCAATAGAATCCCATAGATTGCTTTGTTATAAAAAATTCTTGTGGAGATTAGGGATAAAAGATTAGTAATGACTAAATTGCAGCTCAACTTTGTATCTCACAAGGACCACAATAAATTTTGCCTCTTTATAATGAGCACGAGCATGATATTGATGACTGCATCGTTTGCTCAAACATAGAAGGAAAGAACCAAAGGAGGAAATAGTCGAATTAGTTTAAAATAAAATTTAATCATTGGTGGCTCAACAGGAAGGAGAGTCGAGCAGCACAAAAGTCAAGACTTATGAAAAAAAGAGGTCTGCATACTTCTCTTTGAGTGTAGCACCCGAGTACAGTTGTGATATCACTTTCTTAGACGTTGACAGGCCATCAAAATGCTCTAATGGTCCAGTTTCAGATTTTCACCTGCTTAGTAAAGAGAATACTTGTGGGCATCGGTAGCTTCGCAATGAAATTCCTAACCCCCACTAGTATCAATGGGCATCAGTAGCTTCGCAATGAAATTCCTAACTCCCACTAGGATCAAATTGATAGGAGCTGACTCTGCAGAGTCAAAGGCATGTTATAAAACTGCCTTGAACATAACAAGGAGACGCAGCCACCCAAACCAATGCAAAAAAGGTCACAAAAAAGCTGAAGGCAAGGCAGCCAAGGACCAGTTCATTCTTGAGACGTGAGCCTATGGAATAACCTAGAGAATTTGAGGAAGGACTAGATCAGACATTAAATCTAGGAAGCGAAACATCCTCCAACTCTACATAGAGTACTGAGACATATTTACATGGATAGTCGAAGATATATTAGGGATCCCGGGTCGTATGGTTAAAAGTGCAATTATTTGAGAAATATAGTAAGAGGTGAGAAAACGGATAAAAGTGCAATTATTTGAGAAATATAGTCCTGACAATGTTAGCCAACATGGTCATAGTGAAGAAGCCAAAATGGGAAGTGGCAGATGTGCATGGACTTCATCAACTTTAATAAAGCTTGCTTGAAAGATGTTTCCTAGTTCATAAGATAGATGAAATAGTGGACAGCACTGCAAGTTATGAGTTATTGAGCTTTCTGAGTGCCTCCTTTAGATACAACAAGATCAGAATAGCTTAGGATGACAAGCCCTACACCTCCTTTCAAATTGACCAAAGTACATTCTACTATAAAATCATATCTTTTCAATTCAAAAAATGTAGGGGCAATATATCAAAGGATAGTTAACAAGTTATTTGGTGGTCAGATTGAGAGGAACATGGAGGCATACATTGATTGCATGGTAGCAAAGAGAATTCACAAAGATCATAAGGAACCTTAGAGAGGTATTTGAAATGAGGAATCAAATAAGGTTAAACTTGTTAAAATAACTTTAGGGTAGGCTTAGCCAAGTTCCTTGGTTACATAGTTCATCAAGGGGAAATTAAAGCAAACCCCAAAAAGGAAAATTCTGGTTATGCGACCACCTCACAATAAGACAAATTGAAAAGCTAAACCGTTGAGTAGTAGCCTTAAGTGTTTTCTTCTCTAAGTCAATCAACCATGCATCAAAGTTGTTGAGAGGATAACGAGAAGCTTTTGAGGATAAAAGAGGACTTAGAAGGACTACCTCCATTATCCCAAATTGCACGAAGAGAATTGTTGATCTTCTAGATGTTAGTACCTAAGCATGCTTCAAGTGTTGTGTTGTTGAAGAGGAAGGAAAGGAAAAGCTTATTTAATTCGTAAACTGCACAATGAAAGGGGTTAAACTATGATATGCAGTCGTCAAGAAATTACATACTTTCAAAGTCATGTCATTCATATGATGATGAATTACTCGTTAAGGCAAGTGCTGCAACACCCAGATGTGGTAGGCAGGATGTTGTGTTGGGCAATTGAGTTAGGTGAATTCAATGTAATTTCCTATATGCAAATGGAAATGAAGTGTAAGCATCGGAAGATTTCATATCAAAGTTGACAAGCCCAATGGTTGAGATAGGGCAGAACCAATGGTGAACATTTTTCATGTAAGCATCGGAAGATTTCATATCAAAGTTGACAAACTTTGATAAGCCCAATGCTTGAGATAGGGCAGAACCAATGGTGAACATTTTTCATGGTTGGGTTATCTATGAGGAAATACAAGGGCATTGTGTTGGAACTTATCAGCTTGGACAGTGTAAAACTCAATATGACCCCATGGTTTGCTTTCGTGATAACCAATAATGAAGAATGGTATATGACTCTCACTATAGGTCAAACTCTAGAGATTGAGGTATCTACAGAAAGGATTCAAGTGTTCGGGAACTCCCAATCGATGGAAACAAACAGCGAGGTAGCCCTAGCATAATGCAAGAGTCAATGTCCTACCAAAAGTTGCAACCCTCACTCCTTTGGAGATAGCCCTAGTTAGTATCGAAGTGGTCAATAAATGCAACATTTAGATACTTCTAGAGGTAGATATGTGCAATTATTGGATGGGGGGAGTTATCATACGGTAAAGCCCAAGTTTACAGTAAATTATCAAAGGCCAAAGCCATTATATCTTAATCAATGGAATCCTATATAAACATTCCTAGTTAGTGACTTATTTGAAGTGTTTTCATGCAATATAGATCTAGTTAGTTTTGTTTGCACCCAATATAAATCTAGTTAGTTTTGAGGGACTTACATAAAGGAATATGTGGAAATCAAGTGGAGCCCAAAGCCTTTGATTTAAAGTGGTGAGGGCTAGATACTTTGGCCCACTCTTTAAAGAGATGCATCTAGCCTAGTAAAGAAATACATTATATGTTAGAAATACTTGGTGATTTCAACAATTAGTAGTGGAAGTTACACTAATAGATTGTGTTTATCCATTTTACTAGTAATGAATTGACATTTTGAGTCCTTTTCCACTGAGCGAAAGATAGAATAAATTAATTGTAAGAGTCGATTACTTCACAAGTGAATGAAATCTAAGCTAGTTTGGATCATTTCAGAGCAATAGTTGGTTATGCCCCTCCCTATCTTTAAGGCCAAGTTCTCAACCCTTAATTTCTCTAGTTCTCTAGGTCCTCAGCTTGAAAGTGGACAAGGACCCAACATCACAAACTCAATTCCACGAAGCCACCTCCTATTAGTGATCAGACCACTATTGCAACACTCTTGGATTTGACCTTTTTAAAGCTTATTCCATGTAATTCAATGGCAAACCCAGGGATAAGAAAGCCCATGAGGTACTCTTCACAGTGTTTGAAGATTTCCCAAATTGGATAGTCATCCTTCAACCTCCATCATGCTTGCAAACAAGGCCTCTTTAGGCTCCCCAACACCTCCATCAATTTCCACTTGAGAGGAGATAATCATGAATTGGTTTGACTCTCAAAGGGAGGTAAAATATTAAATAGAGGGCTCATGGTGCTTGAAGGGCACATAACGTCAGATATGTCCATTAGTCTCGAAGAACCCACTAAACTTGAAGGACCTACAGTTTGGCACACAAAGCCCACCTCTTTATCCATGCAAAGCCCAAGCCTTCTAAGCTCGAGAGAGGACTCCACCATTGCGTCTCCTCATCCAAGAGAGAACATCATTAAAGTTGGTGATATATATATATATCCATGAAATAGAGAATTAGTATGTTAACCTAGTGATACAACCAAGGAAAAAGAAAGCACATCTATAAAGCTTCATAGACCAACTTCAATTAGATCCTCCTAGTGTAGCTACTTAAGGAGCTTGGACTTAGTGATGAGCGTTTGCAAACTCAATGCATCTAACTTTTCTTTCTAGGTTAAGGAGTGAAGAGAATTTCCAACACGAGGAGAATGTGCCTAGTGGATTGGTATGGTTAACTCAGGATAACCTATATAGAAGAACTATCTCTCCTACCCCATCTTCAAAGCTCCCTCCCTCGCCGCGACAAAGCTCCATTGCCGGTAAACATAAATTTTAGATAAGAAAAACTTTTAAAGGACAGAACTAGCAGAATTTTGATTTGCAAGTTTTCTTTCTGAATTTAAATTTGCAGATCGAAAAGTTGCTTCCCCTGTTGATTTTCCCCGCTATGCCCTGGTCTACCTTGTCGTGATGAAGCTCCCATGCTTTTCATTTTATTGTTAATCATGTTTTGTTTCTTTCATTTTGTGTTATAATTCCTTCGTACCCTGCTTTTTCCCATTTATCATTTTTAGAAATTGCATGATTCTTAACTATTTGCTTTCAGTTATATCAACTCAAGGAACCTTTAAATCTTAAGGAGCAGGAAAACACATCCACTTTTTTGTCGATTTTCATGTGATCACTATTGTTTTCAGGTATATTCATATTTTGATTTTTTTTTTAATAAACGTGATGTACTTGTGTCTTTAATTGCACGAATAAGGTCCTAACTCCTAAATAATTGGATTGTTGTGTTTTTTATAACTTACAAGATATATGTGTAAGGTCTTATATAAGTGGATTATAAAAAAAAAGAGCAGCCCGGTGCACGAAGCTCCCGTCATGCGGGGTCTCGGGGAAGGACCCATTGTACGCAGCCTTATCTTGCTTTTTGCAAGAGGCTGTTTCCAGGATTCGAACTCGTGATCTTTTGGTTACATGGCAACAACTTTACCGTTGCGCCAAGGCTCCCCTTCATATAAGTGGATTACGAATCGAAGAAAAATTCTCCATATCAAGTTTTATTGTTCTTTGTTTATTGCTTATTGTTCATAATTATCTATTATCATAAAACAACTTTCTGGATATCAAAAAAGACAAAAAAAAATAGATAACCCAAATCTTAAGAGGTTCATTGAATAAATATTTTAGTAAAGAATCGTATAACAAAATAGAAAGCTTAGTTCAAATTTTAACTAATGAATCAATGAAGATTTTGTTGAAAACAAGAATGATGAACATGAAGAATTTGTGAGAAACGAAAGTGATGAGAATGAGAAATTTGTAGAAAATGAGAACAAAGATAATACAAATTTTAATAATTTAGATGAAACTGAAATTGACAAAACTGAAGATATGATCCTGTCTGAAAATCGTGAAGAAGGCTGGTTGGGGATGTGGCTCCTCAGTTGACCTCGTGAAGACTTGGCTCTAATCTACAACGCAAGAAACGTTAGTGCTGGCAAGGGAAAGGGTCCCCGTTGGCCCTCTGGCGCTCAAGTCAGTCACCAAAACAGTAGAAGAAGGTGGAGCAACAGCGAAAGCAATGAAAGCACAAGCGTGAATAATGAATAGCACATACCTCTGCTGGTGCATGAACCCCCCTTTATATAATGCTATAGTAGGCGACGTGCATGCTCCTCAGGGCGTGGGCATGTTTTTCCAACTGTCCTATGAAAGGATATGTTAGAAATGTGTCTCTAACACTATATCTTAACAGGGCATGCAAATCCCTAACATGACCGTAGAAGCTTCCGTCGTACGATTTGTCTGTTGATCATACCATGTTGTCAGCGACATTACCTCCCAAAGGGATATTATGAGATATGGGAGGGGCTCCACTGTTTGGCCGAGTGGAGTAGCTGCTTAGTCGGGACTCCCCGCCCGGTTGATCTTAGTTGTTCTTCTTGATTATAGTTTGGTTCGGCTGATTGTCTCTAACCCGACTAGATATGAGTCTGGTCGGCTCGGTACTCGCTTGGTCAGTTGTGCGTCATCTGATGTTCTTTCTATATGACCCGTCCGGATGTGCAATCTGCTCCGATGAACCTGCTGGCCAATCGAACCTTCAAGCTAGATTGGTCGCTGAAGTCGACCTCTGCTCGACCCACTTTTGGTGAGCTCGTGGTTCCTTGGCATTTGACCGCCCTTGACTTTGACCTCCACGTCGGCTGTTATCTCCGTCCTTTACCCGCACTTGGTGGGCCTCCCTTATCACCGCATCAGTTGTGATGATCAACATACAAACGAATATCAATGTTCGACACTTAGATATGATTTGAACATATTTGATCCAAGAGTTTGGGATAATCTTGATATAAAAATGAGAGATTTACTCGAGAAAAGAGGTCCTAAAAGAAAAGATATTCTCAAATTTCCTTTAGGTAAAGAATCTCGACACTTTTCTCATACTTACTATATTCAAATGTTACCAAATGGTGAGACTCGTGATAAAAATAGTTAGTATCCTCGAAGGAGTTGGACAAAGTATTTTGTATTTGTTGTAAATTATTTAAAGTAATACACACCAAAAGTTATTTAGCAAGAGGAGTTAATGATGGGAAACATTTATGTGACAAACTTAAACAACATGAAAGTAGTGTTGAACACCTGACTAATCTGAGAGTTTTTGTTAAACTACAAATGAGATTAAAGAAAACATTGACAATTGATAAGGGAATGCAAGAACAAATTAAAAAGAAACAAAACATTGGAAATACGTTATGCTAAGAATAGTTGTTATTGTCAAATGTCTTGCTATACATAATTTGACATTTTATGGTACACATGATAAAATTTATAAAGATGGTAATGGTAATTTTTTGGGTCTACCTGAAATGATTGTAAATTTTGATCCAATAATGCAAGAGCATTTTTGACTCATTCAAGATATAAAGATTCATTATCATTATCTTAGTCATAAAAGAAAAAACGAGTTAATATCTATTCTAGCCTCCAAAGTCAAGAATGCAATAATTAAAAAAGTAATATTTTTCAGTAATTTTTTATTATACACCAGATGCAAGTCACAAAGAACAAATAACTTACATATTAAGATGTGTAGATGTTTAAGAGACTCCAATTAAAATAGAAGAGTACTTCTTAGAATTTGTAAATGTAGAAGATACAACTGGTTTAGTTTTTTTCAATTAATTGCAAGTTGCTTAACAATCTTTAAAACTTGATATTGATAATGTGAGAGGGTATGATAATGGATCTAATATGAAAGGCAAAAATTAAGATGTGCAAAGGAGATTGCTTGACATTAATCCTCGAGCATTTTACATGTCATGTGGTTCTCATTCTCTTAACTTAGTTGTTTGTGACATGACAAATTCTTGTGCTAAAGCAAAATCATTTTTTGGAGCATGTCAATGTATGTATACCATGTTCTTTAATTCAACAAATAGATGGAATGTTTTACTTGAATATATTGATGGATTAACTTTAAGATTCTTGTCGACTAAAAGATGGGAAAGTCATATTGAAATGATCAAAGCAATATTATCTCAAGCTTCCCAAATCAAAGAAGCTTTGTTCAAATTAGTAAAAATAAGTAAAGACAGCAAATTAAGTAGAGGTGTTGAATGTAGATCCGCTACATTAACGACCCCTTAGTGTCAGCCCCACGGATATGGAGGAAGGTACATGTAGGTACACAGGCATCAGGCGTATGGTGGAGTAAACCCCAGGTCGTCAGTTCTGAGAATCGACCCCTGGCCATTACGCCAGAGATGTCATGCACCCACCGTCTGTGCTACGCCCTGGAGGCTTAAGTAGAGATGTTGAAACTTTAGCATATGGTGAACTTTGAAGTTTTGAATTTATATTAAGCCTTGTTATTTGACATGATATTTTGCAAAAAATTAACTTAGTTAGCAAAAAATTACAGTTAAAGTATATGCATTGGATATGCATCTTGATGTTGTTGTAAAATAATTGTCTAATCTTGTTTCCTTTTTTGAAAAATATAGAAGAAATGGTTTTACTTCTGCTATGGTTGATGCAAAAAAATTGGAAATTGATCTTGTATTTCCTACAAAACGTAAAATTTGTAGAAAGAGGTATTTTGATGAGATTGCTTACACTGAAAGGGAAAATCAATCACAGGAAGAATCTTTTTGAATAGATTATTTTATCTTAGTGGTAGATATTGCTTGGGACAATTAGGTTTGAACAGTTACAATATTTTGAATCTATATTTGGATGCCTGTATGATGTTGCCAAATTAGTTTCATTGGATGATGATGAATTAATGAGTTCTTGTGTGAATCTTAAAAATACTATAAGAAATGGTGGCACTTCTAAGATTGATGTAAAATATTTGTTTTCAGGACTACAAGTTTTACAAGTAATGTTACCAAGTAAATCTCATGAAACAAATAAAAAATAATCTTCCATTCAAATATTAGAGTTTTTAAAAACAATGGATATATTTCCAAATGTGATGATTACTTATAGAATATTACTGACAATACCCGTGATAGTGGCATTTGTCGAAAGAAGTTTTTTAAAATTATAATTAATAAAATCTTATTTACGTACCATAATGACTCAAGATAGGCAATTTTATGCATTGAAAAGAATATTTTGGAAAACATTGAATATGAACTATTATTAATGATTTTGCCTTTAAAAGCATATCCATCACGAAGACACTTTAAATGACTTACCGTTGTTTTTTTAGGTGTATATATATTCTATGATGGATGATGTAAAAGTTTCTTTTTGGAAGAAATAGTGTTAGGAAGATAAAATTGGGACATATTTTATAATTTCACCCAGGACCTTTAAACAACAAGGACCTACTCTATATAATTATATAAAGGTTCCAGCGCCCATGTTAGGAGAGGCAACAAAAGGAAGAAAGAAACATAGTTTGGACTAAGCAAGATGACTACAGTGTGTTAAAAAATATTTGAGATATAAGAGCAATCTACAAGCAATAGGTCGATAGTTTGTTGACGAAAAAGATCCCAATCTAATAGGCAAAAATATGATAGGCAAGTATGGCACAAGCGAGCGAACATACCCTCATTAAGGCACCATAAATTAGTGCCTAACAAATAATATAAGTGACTAAAGGGAGAACTTAAAGTTGTGGAATTCTCAAAGAGTGTATCCAACTTATAGATTTTTCAAAGGGCGCACTTTTTCCCATTTTACCCCCACCAACCACTTTGGTGTTGGATTTCAAAGAACAACACCACCCTATGGCTACTATTGGGTATTCAGAACAACGGGGTTCTAGATTTCAAAAATCAACACCATTGTGATGTTGCATTTCAAAAGTCAATACCACTATGGTGGTGCATTTAAAAAATCAACACCGCTGTGGTGCTGCATAAATACTAAACCATCACCACCACCACAGTGTTGTATTTTGAAACCAACACTTCCCTATTTTTGAAGACAGAGACGTCAGAGGAGTGTGGTTCTATTTTTAGAAAGTTAACACCACCTTGGATGCTTTGGAAAAAGTGAAATTTGGTTGGCTGTTGGTAGAAGGGGTAAAATGAAAAATAAGTGCGCTATTTGGGAAATCTAAAAGTTAAGTGTGCCCTTTAGGAATTATGCTACTTTAGTGTGTCCTTTGATCAATTGCCGAATAATACACACATAAGATTCTTCACTTCAAACCCC